>NC_143395.1:296203128-296828128 GCF_052110815.1 Crocodylus siamensis
TACATTCACATTATGTAAAACATGTCAGTAAAAGAATCTGGTGTCAGTAAAAAAGATTGCAGATTGTCAGTAATTTTTTTTGGTGGGGGGGGAAGGCTTGCCAACCCTTCTTGTAGGACTTGGGTGATGGATTAGCTTTCCAAATCTAAATGTTATCCAGGAATTGCACAATATTGCCCTGGCAGAAGGATGGGTAGGACTGTAGTCTGACTTCCTGTCAGATTTGTTCCTCAGTTCCTTCTCTGAAAAAGAACAAAACTCAGCATTTTCTAACCTCATCCAAGCGTTCTGATTACAGGTTGTGAGATGTTCTTATACTGAGATGATGAGGACCAAAGACAGAGATCATTCAAAGATGATGAAACTACAGGGACAGAATAAGAGATCATTTCTTAAATATTTCAGTTTAATTGAAAGAGGGAGAGAGGTATAGGGATTTTTACTACACTTGAGTTGGTGAAATTGAGTCATAACCATCAATATACACCTTGGTGAATTTTTTTGGCAGCCTCCCTGTTGTTAGGTTGTTAAGACAGTAGTAAGTAGCTTATTTTTACAGTATTTTTCCAAAACATGCTAAAATTTGCTAAGACTATTGAAATCAGTATGGAATAACAGCAAGCAGCACAGCTGTTAAGGAAAAAAAAAAGGATGGAAAATACAGACTGTTAGAAAATTGGGGGGGGCTGTATGAATCATAAGGAGGAACAGTAAAACAATCCAGAACAACTATTTATTCCACCTACTAGTGCTCTACACTAATCAGGCTAAGACGAGATTGGTATAAGATGACCACTTAGAACATGGGTGGGCAATTATTTCAGCTGGAGGGCCACATACCTTTTGCTGAGAGGTTGAGGGCTGCAAGCGTAACCCCACCCCTTGACAGGTGTCCTGTCCTGATCACCAGGGATCCTGGTTGTCTCTAATGACAAAAATCTGCAACTTTTGGATTAAAGAAAGTAACCCAAAATCCACATTTTTCATGATTAAAAAGAAATATAAAACGATGTTTCATTTTAATCATGGAAAAATATACATATATCTATATATATAGTGGTGTTTCATTTTAATCACAGAAAAAAGTGAATTTTGGGATACTATTTTAAATCCAAAAATTGGGAATTTCTTTTTTAAATAAGAGAAAACCAGGATACCTACTGATTGCCATCTTGGGACTGAAAGTCCCTTCCCTAACCTCTGACACTTGCCACTGGAAGTCCCTCCCCTTGCCCCCAGAACTACTCTGTGGAAAAGACTTATTGGATGAGGAACGAAGGTGGTGGGATGCCACACCAAAAGAGAAACGCGGTGAAAGTGAAACTGTGGTAGGCAGAGCTGCTGCAGGTAAAGGCGAAAAGGAAAAAAAGTGAGCAAGCCCAAAGGAGCTGGGACTGGCTCCCATGTCAGCATGGGCACGCTTTATAATAACATGCCAGGACTGATTGGTTGACCACACTCCTGGGGCTTGAATAAAAGACCTGGCGGAAGACAAGCAGGGGGGACTGGAAGTGGAGTCTCCAACCGGCCCGGAGGGGCCAGAGCTAACAGGCAGTTCCAGCGAGGGGACCTGGTGGTTACCCCAGGAAGGGGTCTCCATGAGAATGCAGGGCCAGAGAGTGCCCAAAGATTTACTTACAGGGTCAACATGGGTGGAGGAGGTCTGCAGTGAAGACTGGAGTCCTGCAGGACCCAGCAGTACCAGGATCCAGACACATCTGACAGGCAGCAAGTACCAACCCCAGGGAAGAGGTGACATGCCAGGGGATGGAACAGTGCTGGACGACGTATAGATGGAGAAAAGGGGACTGTAGGAGGTGCTCAGGATAAAAACACCACCTCCATCCTGCAGCCATAAAATTCCAAGAACCAGAGCACTGAGAAGGTACAGGACATCAACCTCGACAACATAGGTGACAACATCGTGGTTGGCAATAGGTCGGGTGTAGGGGAGGTGAAGCCCCACAAAAGAGGAACAGTGGGAACAACCAAGGGAAGGCACCAGAGGAGGCGGAACTAAATATCGTCCTCCGAATCTGAAAATAATCATCAAAGATGTGGCAGATGAGGCCACCTGGGGAACTGACCCGAAGTCACCCCAATAATCAAACTGTTCATTCCTAAGAACAATGGCGAGGCTCAAGAGGAACCCACATATGCGATGCCCAAGAGAGAGACACAGAAGACTACACACTCCTTTTGGGAAGGGGGTTTGCCAGCTAGGAACTGGAGAAAAAAGAATCGTATACTAAAAATTAAACATCTACTGTAACATATTTTAATCTCAAAAAATATTTTTCTCCTGATTTATGTGTGTTTGCATAGTGTATATTGAGGTGATTACATAATAGCTCAAATAAAGTCTTACTTCTGTATATTGTGTGCAGGTGAGGGGGCAGGTTGTGGGGGGAAGGTGTGGAGTGTGTGTAGGGGGTGTGGAGGAGTGTGTGGAGGGTGTGGAGGAGTGTGTGGATGGGTATAGGATTTGTGGGGGGCTATGTGGATGGGCATGGGGTTTGTGAAGGGATGTAGGGCCCCCTGCCACACCCCCTCCCACCCATGGCACACAGGCCCTACCGCCGTCAGCAGCAGCAGCAGGCAGCAATGGGCCGTTGGGCATTCAGAGCCCCCAGTGGTACGTGGCTCCAGTTGAGTCCCAGGGGCTGCACATAGTGGCACGGAGCCCATCTGGCCTAGCCCACTGGCACACCCCTTCAAACCAGACCAGGCTGGCTCTGTGCCAGCATGTGGGGCTCACAGCACTACAAGCAGGAGCAACATGCCAATGGGCTGGGCCAGCTCCATGCTTCCATGTGGGGCTTCCAGCACTCCAGTGGCATGGAGCCAGCCCAGCCCAATGGCGTGCAACTCCGAGTGGCTCCTGGTCCACGTGCCATCGGGTTGGGCAGGCTCTGTGTTGCCACACAGGATGCCAGCACCATAGCCAGGAGCGCGTGCCACTAGGCCAGGACAGGTGGGCTCCGTGCCTCCACATGTGACCCCCCGCTGGAGTACTAGAAGCCCATGTGGAAGTATGGAGCTGGCCTGGCCCAGCCCAAAGGTGTGCGGCTCCCGCCTACAGTGCCAGGAGCCCCATGTGGTGGCACAGAGCCAGCCTGGTCTGGTCCCAAGGTGTGTGCCAGCAAGTTGAGCCAGCTCCCTGCCACCGTGTGCAGCCCCCGAAACTCAGCCAGATCCACACACCACTGGGGGGCTCTGCCTGACCTGGGCCATGAGTGCCCCAAAGGCCCGCTGCCTGTTGCTGCCGCCAGTGGTGGAGGCTTTGTGCATGAGAGTGGGCAGGGGACCCATACCCCACCACTTCCCATCCAACCCCACCCACAAACCTCACACCCACCCACACACAGGTGCACCATCAGGCTGGGTGGGCTCCCTGCTGTCACATGCAGCTCCTGGCACTGCAGGCAGAAGCTCTTCTCCCCACTCACCAGATATCCAGTCATGCGCCATTGTGCTTGATGCCTCCACATGGGGCTTCCAACCAGAGTGCCAAAAGCCCTACAGAGGTAGAGGCACAGAGCCTGCCCGGTCCAACAGCACGCGAGCTCTGAAAGCCAAATAGAATAACCTGGCAGGATGGATCCAGCCTAAGGGCCATACTTTTCCCACCCCTGACTCAGAACATACATAAGTAAAGTTACATTTTAAAATTCTCTCCAACTCTGGGGCAGCTGGGGGCCACACATCACATTGGCCACAGATCCAGAGCTCACCTGCTGCGTAGTAAAACCACCCCCTGCAGAGCTGACCCAAGCAGGGTGCAGGGCCCCACCCCTGCCCTGATCCCATGTGCTCTGGACCCAAAGAAGCTGCTGCTGCCATTGGCAGCGGTGGTGCTAGAGGGGGGCAGAGTAGTGAGTGGCCAGATGTGAAGCCAGTGGTGGCAGCACGGAGTTGCCATGGCCACTCCACCCACCTCTGCAGGGCCCCCCAAAGCATGGTACCTGGGGCAGTCACCCCAATTTCCTGCCCCCCAGAGCAGCCCTGACCCCCTGGCTCTCCCCTCACCATATGGGCTGCCAAGTATCCTCCCCCACTGCATACAGTCTTCCCCCCTCTCCCAACCATGCTCATAATGGGGACAGCCCTCTCCCTGCAGCACAGACGGCTCAACTTCCCGTGAAGCCAGGAGTGGAAGGGGTGCTGCACACATACACGGAGAGCTGGAATGGGTGGAGCCAGGATGCCCGGCATGCCCATACCTCCCATCACATGCAAAGTACAGGCAAGCTGTTAAGACACCTTCCCAGTGCAGGTTGACCTGTACCCCCTTCTTCCCCTCCCTGCCCTTTCCCATTGCATGCAATGTATAAGCAACTCTTCCCCCACACAGGAAAGGTAGCTTGGCTCCCCATGTACAGCAAGGATGGGGTGGGAATGGGTGGAGCTGGACTGCCCAGTGTCCCCCTCCACCATGCGCATGACATGGGCAGCCTGGCTTCCCCCACCGCTCAGCTACATGGGCTGCATCCACCCACAGTACAGGTAGCTCAGCTCTCCCCTACCATCACTGAGCATGTGCACTACCCACCTGCAGTGGGGACAGCCCAGTTTTGCCACACAGATCAGACACTGAAGCTCCCTCTCAGCCATCACAGAAGGAGCACATGGGGGAGAGGGAGGGGTGGGAGCTGGGCAGGAACCTACAGGACACATGCATCTCCTGAAGGGCTAACATGCAGCCCACACGCTGCCAGTTGGAGAGCCCTGAGCTATGGGATTTTTCTGAAGAATGACAGGCAGAAGAGGAGCAAAAAGGTCTAACCTTGAGACCCAAGTCTTCCAGTCAACCAAGGATGACCAACGTCACTATCAAGGGAGAAGTGTAGGTAGTGGAACTCCTGGTTAATACATCAGCAGAGCATGCCTGACAGCAGAGGGCAGATGGCCCTGCTGAGGGCTTGTGACAGGGAGGATGTTAATGTTTCACTAAGGAACAGGAAGGACATCAGTGCTATTTTGTCGGGGGTCAGAGTGGCTGTACAATTCATAAGGGAACTAGAACAGGAGATGTTAAGCAGAGAATAGGGACTGGACATGAGACTGCTAAACTGCATTGTAGAAAAGAACTTCAAATGCTATTAAGGCAATGGATAGAAAATGGGTGCTAAATAGGTCAGATAGAAGGGCAAGAGAGGATGACACAACAAGAAGGCTATAAGGAAAACCAGGGGAACTATAAGAAAAGAGACAAGAAATAGGAGGATAAACAATCTGGCTGGCTGCTGGCCAGACCTCATACAATAAGTAAGGACTTGGAGGAGGCTCGGGAATGGTAGTGACGTGATGTTTAGCTGGAGGAAAAAAAAACAGGATGGAAGAGGAGTTGGACCGAGACAGGAAAATCTTGATTAAAATAACAACATTTTGGGAGAGCAACTAACATTTGCTAAGTTCTAGGGGGAAAAAAATATTTTTTTCGATTCAGTGACTCTCGTTTCCTTACCAAACCTGCAGCGGTTTTATAACAAAGACTTCAAAGTACTTGTTTGTTCCCATTCTAAGAGCAAAAGTCCTCCAGTAACATGGCTGACCAAAGAGCTGTGCCACGACTAGTGCTGCATGACCTCTGCCAGTTTGCACCTGGAAGCAGTCCAAAGAAAAGGGGTCACTGATGAAAACCAACATGCTTGCAGACAGAAGAACTCGAGTCTGAGCAGTAAAGACAGTAGATGGGGGTGGGGGAGGTTGAGTTTCAATGGGGCTCCAAACCTGGGTTCCCAAATGCCTTCCATGGCATGGAACGTGGCTCAGTAGAGAAACCAGTCTTCCTCCCCCTCACCACCACCCCATGTAACATCCTTGCGATTAACATAGCAATTGTTGACACAGAAATTGAGAAAACAGAAGAAAGTACCCTGCAAGCATGGACCACATGTTAGGGATCTGTGGGTCTGAATGTAGAAAGAGATAAGTGTTTGGCTACAGCAGCTGCAATTGTTAAAATATAGACAAGCAAAATCCCCAGAGCCATTGTAAAGAGTTGCTGTTATTACCATATGCCAGTTAGAGAAAAAAAAAAAAACCCACATGGTTGTCTCAACTTTGGAAGTGATGTGGGGTCACTCATTTCTGCAGCTACTGCCTCTTTCTTAAATACAGGGTTAAAGCCTTTTTAATATTCCGTGGGCTATCTTCTTGTTGACTGCCTCCGGGGGGCATTTTCGGAATTGTCAGGCTCTGACTGTAAAACAGGGAGAAGGACTTTTAAAACAAAGCCATGTATAACATAACCTTGCAGGGGGGTTGTTCTGTTACGCAATGAATTTGAAAGCATTGCAACAATATTCTTCTTCCTGAAACCTAACAAAATCAAACAATAAAAGAAAGCAAGCAAGCCTAACTGAGAAGCAACTGGCTTTATGCAGCTGTGACACTAATTGGAACCTGAAGACGCACCATGCCATCCTGGGCTAAAATTAAATGGAAGGAAAGTAAACCCCAGTATCTCTTAGAGGGGCAAGATAGAGAGTTTCCAAAGAACGTTTCAATGTCCAGGCCAAAACCCACACAAGTACAACGAGCTGGCATGGCCCTCAAATACAAACAGAAACTAGACATCCATAAGGAAAACAAATGTCATTGCCCCAGAGGCTGGATCTCCTACGATGCCCCACCACCAACTCCCTGAACACAGAGGCAAGCAAAACAGCTCCCAGAAGCTGTTGCCCTTCCCCGTCCTTGCTAAATCTAAGAAAAATTCTTCCTTTAGAAAGAGTCTGCTGCATAGGACTAAAGCAGCACCAACTTCTGCCTGGGAATTTGGACATTACCGAGTTTGTTTCAAGAATGGCATGCTGCACAAGTGCCTGATCTCCAGCCCCTGCCTCCTTAACTGAGCTGTGACAGTAAAGAGCTGCTACTGAGAAGCTTTTCTGAGCTTCTGGGAGAAAGACGGATGACCCTGGAAAGATGCAGTGCAGCACAGAAATTCAGCTTCAGCAGTTTATAGGTCCTTTCCATCCTATTTTTGGTTCAGCAAATGAGAGAATTTGCTCCTCTTTGTGCCTATCAGACCCCTTAGCCTTTTGTTTCTAGCAACACAAAGGACTGGGACAAGGAAGCAGGTGTGGGGGAGAATTAAAAACAAAAAACAAAAAAACAGTAATTTTATATTCAGGTCCCAGTCAGTGACTACATGTTTCTGAAAATGAATAGCAGTGACATCTGACACAAGATAGAAGCATCTGGTTCAGTGCAAGTGGATCTAAGGAATGAAGGACCAGACAGAATAAAGATGTGACCCCTTTTTTTTTGCATAACTCTCACTGGACTGTAATTTGTGTGTCAAGCAGCCAACCTTCCTGTTTCAAAATGGCCTAAAATTAATCCTAAAGAGATATAAGCCCTTGGATAATGTTTCTGGAATGCCCTGCTATTCTATCTGGGGCAGCATCAAAAGCAGCTGGCATCGAGCACAAAGTCTCTAAGCTAATCACTAAATTGGTACCAAAGTCCCAGTGTCCCTTTACTATCAGCTATATGTATGGAAGTGGCAGAAAGCTATGAAATTAGCTTTACTTCTCCCTTCCCATCTCTGCTCCCTACCCTGTATATTATCAAAAAAGACACAGGCTTTGCTCTTCATGTGTAAATACTGAGTGGTATTTCTTATTTCACAAAGAGATTGTTACAGTGGAATATTTTTTTTTTAAAGAAGTGTTCAATCCTCTGAAAAATATTTATCACACCCAGGGCCAGACTGAGTAAACACAACATGGCCCATTTTCCATATTATGGAAGTAACACATGGCAACTAAAGACAATTTTGCAAGACCTCTCCAAGCAACTAAAGCATTGTTGTTAAGGGTATTTTCTATCTCGCAACCCAAAAAATCAAACCCTGAACGTTTTGGGGAGGGGTAAACAAGCAAGATGGAACCAATACATTTCAGCAAACCAATGAAGACAACATTTGAGAGAACTGTTTTGTTTCACAGTTCAGAGCTAACACACCAAGTCTGTCAGCTTTATCACATCCTCATGGTTAAAATAGACTTGACACAAAATCATGCACAGCTACCTACCTACCTGAAAAGGCGTTTGTGGGCAAGTGCATATTTTAGAAGGATAGGCTGAAAACAGAACGTTCTCTTGGCAGCCTTCGTAGAAAGGAAACTTTGTGTTGAGGAAATTATTACATGTACTGTACAAGAAACCCTTTAACAACTACCAGACATTTTGACTTGGGATAAGAGGCTACACAATTTACAAAGCTGGCTTCTATTTAGGTTTGGGTTGATCAAGCACAGCAAATGACTGTTGAAATTTATGATACAGATGTGTATTTTTTTTTGTGACTAATTTGGTCTAGGAATTATACCTTCAGTATACCTGTAGTTCCTCAGTGTTGGTGGAAATTGTCAAACTAGTATAACACCTCATCAATTTATAAAGAGGAGACTGAAGTCAGAGCACTATGCTAAAGTTAAGGAAAACAAATCCTAGGACTACAAGCGAAGGTGCAGAAGTAGCAGGATTCTCTTGGACGTAAGCATGGGGGGTACAACAACAGCAGAGCATACATACCTCTCTTGCAGGCCTACAGGCAGGGGAGTAGCAACGTCAAGAATTTAAGAGCTAGTAGGGAGTTGTTGACTGTGCTGTCAACTCTCACAGCTGCAAATCTTCTGTGTTTTTCTTAAAAGTCCAGCTCCTTGTGTCCGGTGATTGGCTGAGTACACACATTCAGATGACCCGGGAGAATAACTTACAGAGAGATGTCTGAACTGACATTTGAATGCTCAACCCTTGAGGAGCAGAGAGCATGTAGTGCTGAGGCTGTGCAGCTAGCTACACCCCAGGGAATTATGTGCAGAAAAATTCAAAATTATGCAAAATTAATTACTTATATTTAGTTTAATTTGTAAAAAAAAAAATTTTTTTAAAGCAAACACTATTTGAACTCTCTTTAGAAATATATGCAGGTATTTTGTATGGTTGAGGGGTGAGTATTGGGTGTGTGGGGGCGGGATTTGTGAGGAGGTGTGGGAGTGTGTGTAGGTGGATGTGGGGAGTGTGGGAGTTTGTGGTGGGAGGGTGGCCCTGAGGCATTAGGCAGTCAGCAGCAGTTCTCATCCACCCGCTCGCTGGCAGAGGCAAGACTGATGAGGAAGGTCCAAAATGTTGATGCACTTTTCTCTCTGGCTGTAGGAGACAGGATTAGGAGCAATGGCCTCAAGATTCAGCACTAGAAATTCAGGTTAGAGACTGGGAGGAATTTTCTGACTATGAGGGTGGTCAAGGATTGGAACAGGCTGCCTAGAGAAACTGTGAAATAACCATTTTTGGAAGTTTTCAAGAGCATGTTGGATAGGCATTTGGCTGGGATGGTTAAGTCAGGGATGATCCTGCCTTAAGGAAGCAGCTAGACTAGATGACCTCATGGGTTCGCTTCCAGCCGTACTTTCCTATGATCTTGTAACTTAGCATTTGTCCTCACTGAATTTCATTCAATTCATTTCGGACCATTTCAAATTTATCAATGTCATTCTGAATCCTAATCATGCCCTCCAGCATGTTCACAATTCCACCCAACTTGGTGTCACTGACAAATCTGCTATGTTTAGACTCAATCCCAATTTGCAAATCAGTAATTGGGTTGTTAAAGAATACCAGAGCTAGGACAAGCCCCTAGGGAACTCACTCAAGACCTCCTCCCAACTAGACATCTAGCTATTGATAACTACTCTGAGCACAATGATCAAATCAAATGCATGAAACAAAACACATTCAGATTATTTTTCATAAACTACAAGTGATCTGTAAAGATAAACAGTCTTTTACAAGGTAGATTTGAGTAGAAGACCAAGCAAGTCTGACGTATGTCGTGGAGGAAAAACATTTGTAGTGCTGACCACTTCTCACAAACCCCAAATATTTCTTTTATGCAACCAGCTCTTTTCACCATTGGACATTTTAGAAAGTTTCTTATCAGCATGAACCATCACAGTTGTAAAATGGGTCATTCTGGCGCATATACAAAGCTGAAATTCACTTGGGGGCTAATGCCAGTATCCTAGGTTAGAAAGATCTGTCAAAAAACAAGCGATGGTCTATATTTGTGACAGCCAAGGCAAACAGCTATTCAGATTAGACATGATAGCCTAATCAAGGATAAAACTGAAACATCTTCAAGCCAATAGTTTGCTGGATAACAAAAAAGCTTGCAATTTACTCACCTTGGAAACTATCTAAACTGGAGGACAACAGCTTCATGATTCTCAGTTCTGCCATTTAAACATGTCTGTAGACAAATTAGTTACTCGTTGGGCTCATCAAATAATTATACTAGGTAAACTTTCAGGGACATATTTAACCCATCAAAATAAAAACAAAAATGTCCATGGAAAAAAAAAAATCAAAGGAATACTGTGTTTAACCTCCTAAGATTATTTTAGACCATGTATACAGTACTGTGCATCACTTCATTATACACCAATATTGCAGATGTTGCATTACATATATTAATGTGTGATAATCTTTGCTTCAAAAACAATGTTCTTGAAAAGTACAAACAAGCAGGGCCTCAGATAAAGAGTCAGCTCTTCTCTATTAGCAGCTGAATGGAGAGAAGCCTTACGAGATTTCCCATTAATGAACTAGGCTATAGCTGGCAGCTTCCTTAATTTACTGTATTAACTTGTGTTTTCTGCACAATTGTTCCTGTTCCTTCACTGATACTATTCTTTGAATTTCATGACCATGTGTCCAAAAACAAACTTAGAAACCTCAATTTTTTTAATTATATATATATATATATATATTTTTTTTTAAATACACTCTTAAACCAATAGTTCTTTCAATTTTGCTCCTGAGGAAAGTGGAACAACTCTTCACCATCCTTCCTGTTAAGAGTGATTCCTGAAAGAAAAGTTTCTTATACTGTCAGTGTGTAGCCACAGGTCTCTTAGTGTAACATCTCTTGCTCCTCTTGGGTCACATTTTACTCCACACAAAGTTCCAGTGACTTCAGTGGGGCTAGACGCATAGACGGCTATTATTCAACATGAATAAGAACAGCTTTTGCTTTTACCACCTATGGTTAAACAGAATAACAGTGAGGAGAGAGTTCAAATTCCAGAGGTCACCATCAGTACAGAAAGCTCTGAGGGCATCCCCCAATCAAGGAAAAGAATACACTATGTATAATCAATACTTGATTAGTCTTAACAGAACAGCCTGATGTACATCACCTACAATTAGAGTTCAAGTCCTGCACCCTGGCTAGGAAATTTAGTTTCAACAATAAACAGAATGAAAACAACATTAAAATGATCAGAAGATTGTGATGCTCAATTAACAGAGATCACACCACACACAAAAATGCAATAATATTAGCTCTGTTTTCTCCAACACAGTGTTTGCTATATCTAGAAGAAATAAATCCCATGCAATCCTAATCCTGTGTGTGTTAGTAGTGACCTTAAGAGTGAGAAAACTGCCTGCAAAACTGAATCCTGCCTAGCAACTATTTCCTTATATTTTGTGTCTAATACTGAACAACTACTTAAAATGTAGCAGAAACAAAAGTCAAAGCTTTTTAAAAGCAAAAAGGTGAACCATGTTGCAATCTCCAGTGAAATCAATGCAAGAGACCACGCTGCAAGTGATTTTTGATGGCCTCATGAGGGGCTGCTTAACCTGAAATCAGTTTTCACTACCACTTTTGTATGAATAGTGTTTTACACAGGAGAAACAAAAGTTAAAAACTGGAAACCTCACACTTTTCCTGCGACTCCTTCACCATTTCCATCACCCAGGAATCCAGTGCTGAGTGTCTGTAATGTTTTCCCCTGGACCTCGGCATTGTTTGAAGACAATCTTGCAAAAAAGTCCTGATTCTCTATTTAGAGGAGTAGGCTCTAATCTCGTAGGTACTGCTCCTCCCAGAACAAGACACTTTGCTTCTTACTCAACTTGCAGGAAAACAAACACTGAACTGTATTTTTGATCCAGATTCTTCCCAGATGCAAATGATTTCACCTGCAGTGGTAGGTCTTTGCTATACATTTCTCCCATGAAAAGAGTGGGATTGTGTCATCTCCTTATCCCCATCTGCAGGTCTCTTCTGAACTGGTTATGACAGACTACAAGTGACTTGGATAAGGGACCACAGCTGCTTTATTTGCTGGTACAATATCAAGCACAGGTCAGCAGCTAACAGTGTCATTTAAAAAAATAACAATTTAATAAGGAGATAGCTATACCAGATGTATAAATATGATTTCAACAAAAAGCTACAGAGGCTGGATTTGCAAGCCACTCAGACATACTACTAGGACATCAAACTTCTAAAGAAGTCTTAACTCACTTGGGGAACATCCATTTTCCTGGGGACAAACAAGGTGTGCCACTTACCTGTCCCCGGGGAACGCCCATGCCATTTGTGCTCTGGGGCACGGCACATTGCCCTGAGTGAGGTAGGGGAGGCTGGGGCCAGCAACTGTGCTTAATCCAGGGGTCCTGGGGGCCTCTGGGAGCTGCAGCCGTGGTGATCCTGCAGCAGGGAGCCTGGCTGGTAGCTAGAGCTTGGTTCCAGCTGGCCAAGCTCTGGTTTTGGTCAACGTGCGCTGCTGCCACGTGCGCCACCTGTTTTTTTAGGTGTGGGGTTTCTTTGACACCAGGATTTCCCTTGAACCCATCCAGACAAGACGGGTCCACACGTCTGTGCTCATCTGGACGCACCCTTAGAGTGTTAAGCTAACCAAGTCACAAGAATTAACTCACGAGCTTTTATGCTGGTTCAAATGAAACAGGAATTTAAGACTTTTTTCTTTTAAAAAAGCTAATATGGCTGAACATTTTATAATAATCATTTTCATTATTAGACATGAAGGGACCAAAAAGCACGAACACTTCCCCAATTTTCCATTCTTGGATCTTAGCAAATACACTGATTTTAGACAAGCCAGGCTGGGGATTGAAGGTATTTCAGAGTTATATCTTTGCATGTTTTATTTTAACCTGAAATTCCTTATGTTAATAAATGCAAAAACACCCTGAAGAGGAAAGCTGTGTAGGCAGTGACCAGAGGGACTTTTTATTATTTCCCCTCTATGGGCTTTGCTTAAACAAGCTCTCATTTTAAACTCTCTCCTGCAGAGTAAAAGTGAGTTACAAAGACAAGAGCTCTGTTCCAGAGGGCATGGGTACAGAATACAATCTGAGAAAGCCAGTGAAATTAGGGGGGAAAGGGCACAGAAGTAGAGGTTGATGAATGGGAATAAATTACAATGGAAACATTGTTTTTCCTGTTCTTCTATCATGGAAACATCTCAGCCTACACCCAGATGAATTTAAGCACTGATGCTTTTTTCTGAACTGTGTCTATCAACTGCTTTGGTTAAAACATACTTTAATTCTGTTTAATAAAAAATCTGTCCTAGCTGTATTTTTTTTCTCTGTACATGGCTTGTTATCCTGCATTATTTACCTTCTCCATTTTAAACGTTGCGATGATTTGCATTCCATCAATGAATAGTCCAGCTAATACTGTTTTTGAGGGATCCTTTGAATACTTTTTCTTTGTGTGTGATGTAAAGTTTCTTTACATCTAGGAATGATGCATCCTATGTATACTTTTTATTATTAACTATAAAAATATTTTCCTCCATTGGAATCATGGCTTAAAGTTCTATATCTATAGCAAAAAGGTACTGGATAGAAAGCTTCATTTCAGCTCAAGAATTTCAATAAAAAAAAGTCAGTAGACACGATTCTTTGGGTGAATCTTATATCTTTTGTCAGACAAACTTAAATAGTTGGAAAAAAAATTCTTAGGAAGCTTTTGGGTTTAAAAACCCTTTGTCAGGCTGAGGAAGTCTGCCCATGTCCCCAGACCAACACGGCTACAACCTATATCCCTGTAATAAAAAGTCTGCATTTATGAACTACCCAAAAGAAAATGGCCTAAAAATGTCTGTAAACGACAGCAACTGCTAATAATTCAAAATCAAACACAGGGATTCAGGCATGCTTATGTGACAGTGTTTAGATGTCCCTCATACACCTTCTAAGACTTTTTATTTTGCATATTTCTGAAAAGAAAAATTCAGGGCTGCACAGCTGCCTTAAATAATAATGAAAATGAATGCATTTCCTGTACAACAGATGACACTTGTCTCTGCCTAAAACTTCAAGGAGTGTAGATCAAATGACTTTCTGGTTTAATTGCCTGCAACAAACAGGAGTCCTGCAGCCCTTAATAGGAAGTCGTTAAGTTGCAGAGGATATAACAACAGCTAAATATACACTAAATCAAGAAGACGGTCTAGAGAACAGAAAGAAATCCCAGCCTTATGCGTGCTTAAATTCTTCCTGCAGCTATCTTTAACCATGCTTATTCCTACCTGAAGCTCACAGTTTTTACTTCACCAGGGCTGTCCAACTGGTGGCCCACAGAGCACATCTCCCCCACTGCTCATGCTGCTGTGGTGGCTGGGCTCTCCTGGCTCTCCTTCTCTCCTTTGGCTTCTGCTTCCTGCCCCCGCTTCTGGGGACAGGGTAGGGCCAGAAAGATGGAGGGTGTGGCATGCACAGTGGAGGGGAGATCTTGGCTTCCCATGTGGCAAAAAAGAGCCATCTTGCCCAAGCTGCACACATGGCTTAATGGGAGGCTGCGTTGCTTATGCTGTCTGCATATCAGGGAGGAGCCGGGCTGCTCATGCTGCTTGCACTGCCCACATGGCAGGGTGGGAGCTGGACTCTGGCTGGTTTGCCCACACTGCATGAGCAGCAGAGCTGAGCCAGGTTGCTCACACTACCCATACAGCAGGCGGAGAGCCAGACTGCTTGCACTACCCATGCACCTGGGGGAAGCCAACCTGCTGGTATGGCTGGGGGAGAGTCTGGAGAGAAGGGGACCCAAGAGATGTGCAGTCAGAGGGCCTGAGGCCCATGGGGTGTGTGGCATCATGCTTTCCACAAGTTGGAAAACCCAGTTCTACACTAAATGGAACTACTGGCCTGATTCAGTTCTCACCGATATCAAGATTCTTCCCACTGTCTTAAATGGATCATGCTCTACAAAAGGAAACAAAGAGTTTCGAAAACAGTAAAAAGAAGCTAGAAATTATTCTGTCACTTGTTCTTCTCCATGCTACCCAACTTCGCAGATCCCTTCCTTCTTCCTCACTCCCTTGATAAGCACTCACTATGGCCTCTGCAGCTGACATAAGGAATAATTCCCTTGTTCTCCCCCCAGCAATGAATGTGTACACCAACACCTAATAATATCTGAGTTATCTCTAGATATTTCTTTACAGTTCTAGCCAGTGCTCAGGCAACAATCATAAAATAAGATCCATGGCTTACTAATGCCTCTCTCTTACAAAGGCTGCTAACTTACGTCAACCTAGAAGTGAAAAGCTGTCGACAGAGCAAAAGGAGAAGGAACTCACACTCATGTTTTTCCATTGCCTAGAGGGTTTATGGGTTATAGATATAAATATGCTGCTCAGGTTACTGATATGTTTTTGTTAAATTAAAAAAACCATTGCCAGTCTGTAGACTGACAGTAATTCTGTCCAGCAAATAAGTCATAAATTTACTTTTGCCTTTTTGCACTTCATTATGCTTACACAATGGAAGTACTCCAATATAATTTCTAGGTTCTCACGCATATGCAATTTTACTCTTCCCTCTTCTCCCAAAATTTGAATAAAATTTGAATAAAAACAAAATCAATTCCACCACTTACCAGCTGCATTTCCTCATGAATGATCTATAGTTTTTTCCCTTTTCCTTACCAAGAAATTGTCACAAATTCAGGCACAAGAGAAACATCATTTGATCACATGTGGATGCAATTTTATATACATTGAAGAAATAAGTTCTCTCTTGTCAAGCTCCTTTTTTTCTTGCTGTTTGGCAGATTATATTACTTTCACTCTTAAATTCTTTACTAAATCTGAAACTAAAACAACACTGTGGCAGCATGCATCTAAAAATAGTTTATGAAAAGTACAGAAAATATCTGCAAAAAGAGCAGCTTAAGTTACTTCAAGACATTTTATTGAGCCTGATGTAGAAACTTCCTTTCAAAATGGAAATAAACACCCCTCCATTTTCACCTCAGTGGTCATCACTTCACTTCTCTGAAATAAGAAATGCCATTTCAAACATGCCTATGTCATTTAAAGATGTTTTTAAGTCTAAACTCAAAACAGTAAAAACAAACCCTTGTCCAAACTACCTCAATATTTTTAAACTGTATTTACTTGCATACCATATGGACCTCCTCCCCACCCAAAGGTGAGGGGTCAGGCTGCAGTTCCCCCCCATGAACCCAAACAGTTTCTCTAGTACTTTCCTGGGCTGTATGGCCCATCCCCTACCAAACAAACCATTTAGTCTGGGACAGCTGGCAGCTCTTCTCTGGCTTCAGACAGGAGCCTAGAGCCAAAGCCACAGCTGAGCCACTGCCTGCCCCAGACTAGTACTCAAATCAAAGACCAAGCTTTTTTACCCCATGCTAATTTGGAGAAAAACCCTCTTCTTGGATTCAAGTAAGTACAGTAAATAGATGTCTTTTGCTATTGCTATAGATCATTAAGAAGAGAACCTTAATTTAGTGGAGATGCTCATTTAACCGAAAGGTATCACTGATCAAATCACAAGAACAATATATCACAAGTTAAATTTCAGGCCATACATTTTATAAGAATTCCTGCTCCCCACCCAAGTGGTGCAAACTTCACTCTCTAATAGCTTAGAAATCTTCTTTATACCACAAACACTGACACTGAATCTCTGGATTATGAAAGTAAGGTTGCATAGACTGTTAATATATTGTACTAACAAATGCAAAAAAGTGATTCTTGTGATGTCAGACGGACAGTGCATATATTTTGAAATATTTTTTCTCCACCTTTTTTAAACTCAAGGCATTCCTCAGAAAATGCCATTTCTTAGCTTTAACCTTTTTTTTTTTACTATGGAAAAACAATAGAGAAATTCTTCTGTGGCAAAGGACTCAGAAAGAGGTAAGAATGTTTTTTGACACTATGAATTCTTATTTGAACTCTCTGGGTTTTTCTAGGTGTTTACACACTTAATAGTGTTAATATTGCGTTGCACCCTGGGACACCCTTAAGAGGATCTTCTGGTTGATAATCACTGATTTAAAGACATTCGCTAGCTATCAGCAGGGAAAAAGAGAGAGAAAACAATGCTTAAAAATTAATGTGTACATAAAAAGTTATGAGTATTTAAAATATCACAGCAAGATTTAAAGAAGAATGATTCGCCATTTCTCATCTCCATTCCCAATTAAATTCTTCTTACAAAATGAATGTGTATCTACAATAATACAGTTTTATCATTAAAAACATTTTCAAATCAATTAAACCCTGGCCTGCCTTGCCATACATGAATTCTATGGACAGTTTCCTATCTCTCATTTAATGTCCAACAGAGATCAGAGGGCTGCAAAGGCAGAATACTCCATGTAAGTAGAAACCTGAGTAAAGAAAAATTCTGTGGAAACTGGCCCCATCAGCACTGGTAGGGTGCAGAGCTGTTCCAGAGCCGGGCTGGGATCTTGCAGTGGTGACTCAGAGCCAGGGCACAGCCATAATCAGCAGCCTGCATGCCTCAGGCAGGGCCTGCAGGCAGCAGATCATGGCTCTGCCCTGGCTCCTTCCAACAGTAACAGCACGGTTTGGAGCTGGGCATCTGCTGTTCTGCCCTGGCCCTGGACCATGCTGTCACTGCCACAAGATCCCAGCTGGGCTCCAGAGCACTTTCCTGCCCTCCCGTGCACCCTGCCAGCCAGGGAAACACTAGGGGGAAGCTTGGGGGGGGGGGCTATAGCCACCCCAAAATTCCCCATAGCCCTCCTGTAGCCACCCCTCCTAGTCACTGCCAGGCCTGCATAAGAGGCAGCAGCTGAGCCTGCCCCATTCCCACTTGCAGCACAGGTGCCCTTCAGCACCCCTGCCAGGAAGAGGCTGGTGTGTCACTACTGCCTGCTAGCGTTGCTGGGGCCAATCTCCATGGAAACTGGCCCCAGCCACATGAACAGGGGCTGCTGAGAAATGAAGTCCGCTGCTGATGGATCTGGTCTGCGGGTCAGACTTTGCCTGTCTTTGCCTGACTTTGGATGTGTATCTAGCTGGGGTAATGTAGGCCCAGCACTCTTTCCTGCTTATGCAGGGGGTCGGACTCGATGATCTATTGAGGTCCCTTCCGACCCTAGCATCTATGAATCTATGAATCTATGTCCCTGGCCCATGCATTAACCCAGTCTGGGTTCTACAAATGTTAAATCAAAGAAAGGCAGAAGTCTTGCACAGTACAAAATTGAAAGCACCTTTTTCAGCACAGAGCATGCAGTTGCAGATTCTGTCTCCAAGGGAATAGGTTTATACTAGTTTAAAAAAAATCAGAGGTGAGGGAGCCTCCTTTAGACCATGAAAGAGAAGCTAGATAGACTTTCCTTGAATTAAACCACTTTGGTTCTCTCTCTCCCTTTCTGAACTCAATGTATTAAATGACCTTTTGTGCCTATAAGAGAGTATGTGTTACAAGTAGTTCTAAACTATCACTGCTAATGACTCATAGAAGGACCATTACTAATCTGGGATCCCGGCCATCCTTTTGTAGTCAACACTGATAAAGAAGATTTGGCAGTGCCAAAAACATAGCTTAGCATCTCTGCCAATATTTAGAAAACTGATCACAACTTCACACATACTGAAACTTGTGGGTAGCCATCTGCAAAATTTCATGCTGATGCACTCAAATACAAGATATCTGGATAGCCATTTGAGCTGTGAATGTTACTGGGCAGGGGGAAAAAAAAGGATCAACTGTAATACGATTAAATAGATCTCTCTTTGTAAAGAGTTTAAAACCCTAAGTGTTAATAAAATAACTGAACTTTATTTGTATTATTATAGATAAATAATAAAGTTCACAACAAAGGCATCTTAGTGCTCTCCATATTTATATTATACAACTCTAAGTGGTACAAAACACACTCGCAAAGTCTCCAGATTAAAATAAAAACAAGAGACAGGATTTTATTTCAAAATGCAGATGGTCAATTTTGTTACAATAAATTGAGCAAGGATTTAAATTTGGTGATGGGCTGCACGTTCTTCCTTTCTCCTGTATTCTGCCTTGTGCCCAAAATGAGAATACTACCCCACATGAGAAAAATCTTCATTGCTAAATAGTACCATTCTGGTCATCAGAGAGGAATGTAGAAAAGGCTGTAGGTTATAAAGTTAATTAAATTGCTATCTTGCTTAAAACCCAAGAGAGCAACATGGCAAAGGAGCAGGCAGTAGCAGCCTTGCGTTAATTATATGTGGCTCTGGGCATGTTCTCTTTGCTACCCCAAACATATGTTTACATAATACACTATGAATAACAATGATTTTCAGCATTAACGATTTTTTTTAAACTCAGTAAAGCTCCCCCAATAGCCAGTCATGTAAAAGAAAGTAAACTACATAAACAGGAAACATGTAACTGCATCTTCTTTTTCAATCTACAGTCCTGATTTCATCTTCTCCCCATAACCTAACTCTATATCTGCCACCCACACGTCCTGCCTCCATCTTGAAGCAAAAGGTCACCTGAATGTGGGAAAAATGATGCTTAACTGTGGTAAATATTATCATAACTGAAAACACAAATGCATCCTCTCATTACATCATCTGCATACCTGTATTACTAACAATACTTCCTCACAGAAATGAGTGCAAAGTATTTCCCCTTTAAAAAAAACCTTTGTGAATATTCATCCAGCACAACACATAGGACCACATCAACTAAACCCCCTATTCTGCACACATACTTGTCCAGGTTCAGTAGAAGTATCAATGGAACAGTCTCACCCACGAGAAAATATCTTTGTCTAACCATACTATCTGGTCAGAGTTCAGAGTTGCTAACTTGTGTGGAAATGAAGGAAAGAGGCGTGTGTGATAGTTATGGGCAGGATAGAAATCACGGATGTGGGTTACAATGGATCACTTAATTAGGGGCTTCCTGGCTTTTAAAGAGTTTTACTGGCAGAATGTTTGCTTGAACAAACTTGACTGGGTTTTTTACTATTTTTTTCAGGTGAAGAACTCACTCAGTTTTGCATATTTTTCTTTGTCCACAGTAAGCAGCCATTAAAAAAAAAAAAAAAGCAATATGTGAGAAAGAGTATGTATTCCTCACCCAATTACCAATTACCATTGTAAACAACAGATTTAAAGTTCGGGCAATTATGTTATTACAGTTTTAGTACTAAACATTGTTTATAAAAACATCAACTCTATAAAATATTGATTGTATTTTACGTGTCTCAAAAAACACTTTAGTCGGCTCTTTTTTCTGACTCCTTTTAGTTATTGCTTTTGAAACTAGATCAAATTCTAGTTGATCCATAATTCCATAATCCAGTTGCTCCATAATTCTGAGTCATTATGATTGACGGTATTCCACATATACTTCCACCAGGATCTCCTCTCCTTGGGTTCAGCAACTCCTTGGAGCTGTTCAAGATGTGGCTGAGCTTGTTTAGCTCATCTGAGCCCAATAACTTCCTGCCCATGGCAGCAGACTGGACTTGACGATCTTACAGGTCCCTTCCGGTTCCAGGAGTCTATGATTCTAACCCTGGCATATGTGCCAGAGCACGGCACGTGAAGCCATTTTGCTCAGCACACCACAGCTGGCCCCGGTCCTGGGGAAGCCCCTGCCAACAGCCATGGAGCCCGGGCTTCAACAAGCCGGCCCAGGGCTTCAGATCCCAGTGCAGCTGCTTGCAGCTGCCTGCTGCAAACAGCCCAGGTTCTGGACAGGCCCCGCCACCAGTCACAGAGCCAGGGCTGCTCACAGAAGATGGCAAGCTCTGCTGCAAGCCACTCGGGCCCCATGGCAGAAGCCTGCCCTGAGCCTGGGCTGCTCACAGCAGGCAGCCTTGAGGCTACAAGCAGCTGCACCGAAGTCCAGAGCCCCAACCCAACTCGTTGCATGTGGTGGCTTCTTGTGTGTGTAGGGGAGCACAGCAGGGAAAGGGCCTGGGCTTCACTGCCAGAAAGATCAGGCCCCTTGGCTTCCCCACCATCTGCCCTTGACACACTAACATCTTCTAAATGGAGGCTGCAGTGTTTTTTGGCACTTGGCAAAAAATGTTGCTGACCCCTGTCCTGCCTTAATATAAGCTAATGATTGCACAGCACACTGCTATTACTACCTTGGTTACTTCTAAACTGTAGTTTACAGATGGCAATCCCCTGCCCCTCCCATTTTCATTCTGAAATAGACACTGCATTTCTGCTAGGAGAAAGCCTTTTGTGTTGGGAACCTACAGAGGTTCACAACCATTGCCCCACTGCAAATACCTGTGAAGCATGCCAGATGAAACGTGCTAACAGTTTCCCTCCTGCCTCTCCCCCGCACACATATTTCTATCTAGATCCATCAATATTTAGAGCCACCCCCCAGTAGCTTTCACTTCCCAAACATCCCTTTCTGTTAATCCAATGATGTTGAAATTCCCTCTCAGCTCATAATTGCACTTCCCTTATTTTTGCTGTCTTGCTTCTCACGGTAGTACACAAATACCTTGGCAACTTCCTTTATGACCTCAGTCCAATAATTGTAGAGGAGCTTTCAATATTACCTCCCCACTTACTTCATCACCAAGAAAAATAAGTGACCTCATCATTTTTGTTTCAAACTCTTCTTAATCTCACTTTCCTCTGCATTGACCTCATTTGTATAGCTTTTGTTTTCCCAAACCACTGAATTATACTGTCCTGCAGAGGCCTCCCTTCTCAACCAATGTGGGGTACCCTTTCTGTTCAGAAATAGACTGGCCTGCTTGTATAACATAAGCTTCATCTGTTCCAATTCTAAACCCTTTGGAGTCTGTTGACATAATTACATCTCTCGGAAAATTAGAGAGATGACCTTGCTTCTTTTCCCTTCAAGGATTTATATTTATCTTGCTCCATCCTGTCCCCAAATCTCTTGGCACTTACTAGACATGTTAAAGGTGCTCACCCTCCAGAATCATCTACAAATTCTGTTAAAGACAGGAGGATTAATACAGGGGAGGGAAGTACTCCAGACTCTTACAGGGTAGAGAAGGCCATTTCCACAGCACTCCCTTCTCCATTGGTGAGTGCAGAAGCCAGGAGAGGAGAAGAGCAAAGGCAGACTTCTTTTTTTTCTTTTACTTTTGTGTTCTCCCAGTCTCTGGGACTACTAGGATTAGTTTATCATAGCAAGACTGTTTGTGGAGGCCTCAAAAGGCAGTGTTTATTATTTTTAAGCTATTCTCATGAAACGTAAATGCCTCTAGAGCTGGCTAATTTGATCATACATTAACCTGCGTTTTGCCTTCTTCATAGCAATGCAGAATATCAAACAGAGACAGATCAAATCCGTGGTTTCTAATGCATGGAGACTGAGAACTATAATGCACTTAGATAGACGCATTATCTGGTTGCTGGATTTGAATCCCAAGCATCATTTCCATGTACCTCCTGCAAGTCTGTTATACAAAGTATTTGCTTTAAGCACAAGGAAGCTGTCTGTTACAGAAAAGTAGCAGTCCTTCCTCTCTTGCAAAATAGGCATGACTACCGCATGAGGTATGGGTACACCGATAAAGATTTTCTTGGCCAATACTGATGGCCAGTGACAACTCGTAGAGGATGCACGTGCACCCTGAGAGCGCTGGTGCACCCCCTGACTGGGCGTGCTCACTCTTAGGCAATGGGCAGGGGAGGCAGGTGGGAGCACCGGTTCTCCCCCCGCAAGTGTTGGCCGATTACTGCAATAGCTACAGCCACTTCCAGGAGTGGCTCTGGCTGCTTCTGGGAGCAGCTGCAGTGATCGGCCAGCGCTTGCCCCCAGCCGGCTGGTCGCGGGGGGGGGAGCGGCATGTGCCTCCCCTGACTAAGGTGGTAGCAATCGCCCATGATAACCAGCCATATGAACCATTACTGATCCAACAGCCGATTTACAGGAACGCATCCTGGCAGCTTGGAAAGCAGCTTCCTGCCAGTAAGTTGGGGAGGGGGGGCAGATCAAGGCCCCTACAGTGAGGGAGGGAGTGGGACAGGGGCAGGTACTGCCCAGCCAGAGCAGTGAGTGGGGAAGGTATATGCCCCCCCAGATTTGTGCACAGGCTGCCTGCTATGGGCTCAGGGCCAGGGGCTGTACCAGCCTCTTCTTGGAGTATGTGGGGATGGGCTGGACTCAGCTACGCAAATCATGTGACTGCAGTGCTGGGAGGGGTGGCTATGGGGGAATTTTGGGGTAGCTAGAGCCCCCCAAACCCCCTCTAGCACCATGTCTGCTGCCTTCCTCTTGGGAGCCCTGGTGCCCTGAGCCCATTAAGATCTCATTAAGCTCTGTGATGCTTAGTTCCAGTTCTCAAACTGGAGCTGTGTCTCCAGAGATCATAGGCAGACAAGGTTCTTTAAATAGATGTGATATCTTTTATTAGACAACTAAATAGGTGTAAAAATTGTTCCTTGCAAGCTTTTGGGCACAAACACCCTTCTTCAGGCATAGGGAGAGAGTGTGTTGTCATCAGAGATAACATCCTTTTTAACAGCAGTATATGGAGGTAAGAGATGGACCTGATTACTCACCCAATCAACCCTATTGTCTCTCTGCAAGTTTGTGTACACACAGTCAAGCCTTACCTGTCTCAAAAAAATGCACAATTTCAAGAAATTAAATGAATAAAGGCTACCAAACAACAAGAATACACTTTTTGTAGCAAACAATGATTAAACCAAAGCTTCCTGACCAGTGATTTAAATTGTGATTTAAACTGATTTGATTTAAATCAACTCTGCTTCCACTTACTCTTGAACAGTCAAATTAATACAAAGAACATTCAGAATCAGAGCGAGAACCTTTATAAAAAATGCTGGGATAGATGCAAACCGTCCAACACAACCACTGGCTAACAGATTTCAGGGAGAAACTTTCAAGTGAGACAGACAATGCCCTACAGCAGAGTGTATTAGCAATGCTTCCCACTAAGGAACCTGCAAACTGCCTTGGAACAGAGAGAGGGGGAATAGAGGAGAGGAGCAAAAGAAGCAAGTGGGAGAACTGAGGATTTTTGTACTCCTATATACAATTTGTCCCCTGAAACTTATAATGCTCTTGGCTAAAGTTACTAAGCCTTAGTCTTTTCCTAAGATAATGAAAAGCTGTGCTTCTACAAAGGGAGGTCATCCACACTACTCTGCAAATTTAGGGAGTAAACACCCTTGTGTTCTTATCTTGCCATATTCCATGTGTGCCCCTGCTAATCGTCTCCAATTGCCCCTGCCTCATTTCATGTCTCCACAGCAGCTTTTTCTGTGGCTCTGATTCCACCGGATTGCTCCTCATACTCTTCCCCACCCTAGCTGCTACTGGCCAAGTCTCTGTTCTGGGATGGAGCAAAGGCCTTCACTCTACAGGATCCAATTCTCTGCTTTAAATTTAAGCTTAAATTTATCCTGTTTGGAGATATGTGATGTTGTAGTGGCCATCAAAAAGCAGTGCAATTCTGTGCACATACCTAGAGTTAATTTAAACACCCTAGCTGAGCTTGTGATTATTTATAATGGTTTTATTCATGTTCTACAAAAATCACAGTATTAAGGCTAGTCATTTTACCAAACGAATGTCAATGCAAATGCTAATTTTGGGCCCAATCCTTCAAGGTCCTGAATGCCCTCAAATCTCACTGAAGTCAACAGGTCCCTTCCAGGGCAGATCTAGTGGGAGTGGAGGGGCACAATCACATGCGCACATTGGACCACAGCGCAGAAGTGGCAGCCAAGGACTTCTTTTAAATTTCCAAAGCAGGTAAGAATCCCCTGGTCCCCCAGAGCCCCTTCCTCTCTGTGTCCCGCAGCACCTCCCCTCCCATTCCTCCCTTATGTAGCTATTCCCAGATAACCCATGACCCAGAGGCAGGGCGGGAATGGGCAGAAGACTCAAAAGTCACTCCTGCACACTCCACTTGAGCTGCACATGTAGCTGGGTTCAGCTGGGGACAACAGCAGCAGCAGTGGGGAGGTTCTTCATCTCTGCCCAGTCTCTGTCCATTCCCTGCCCCCCTGCACAAAGTGTTCCCCAACAGCCAAGGAGCAGGAGCAAGGAAGTAGAGACCCATTTGCTACTGCCACTGTCCCAAGCCAAAGCCACCTACCCACAGCCCTGGCTGGATCAGGACAGTAAGCAGGCATCCTGTCCCAGATATGTAAATAGAGGGTGAGTCAGGGAATGGGAAGGAAGGGTAGGTCCCACTGAACAGGGAGATGAAGAGAAGGGGTGCTGAGAGCCGGTAACGGGAGAGTCATACTTGCTTCAGGAACTGAGAAAAAAAGTCCCCAGTTGCTGCTGCTGCTACTTACAGAGCATGGTCCCCCCATCCCAGTGGGAGAGGAAGCTGGGAGCAGAGGGTGCAGCCACTCCTTTAACACTGGCTGCTCCTCCTGCAACCCCTTTTAAAAATCCTGAATCTGCTTATGTAGAATCTGCTACAGTACCCGAATGCAATGAAACCTCAATCAGACCTGGAATACTGCATTTGAATAAATGAGACAACAGAATCAATGGACATTTTATCCCTAAAATTCATTAACTTGTATATTTCAGGAGTTTGCTCACTCAGTAAATGCTTCTTCATGCTGTTCAGAGACATTTAACTGCTTAGAGTGCCTGAAGAAAATGTTCTAATACCTGATCAAGTGGACATATACTGGCATGTTACAGTTTTAATGTTCCCATGACATGCCAAATGGGGAGGTGTCCTAGTGTCTTGACTAATTTACACCATATCCAATTCTATAGGATATGGTATAAAAAAAAAATATCACCTAAAAAAAAATATCCCCTATATTTCCTTCTGGAGCAGCTATTCACTTTCCATTCTCAATTGTTGTGGACTGCTGCTTTGTGTTATGTGGCAGTTGCTAATTGATAAAGCAAAAAAAATAGTTAAGTGTGTTGCAATCCACCTCAAGAAAAAGTAAGTATTATAGGCAGGGTTGGTAGTACTCTCTATAGGTTATAGGCCCAACACTTGCCCTTATAAAATGCTGTTTTTAATCACTTGCAACTGTTACTTTGACAGATTAGTCTGAAATTTTCCACTCAGCATTCTAACTCGGGGTGCTTTTTCAGCACCTGAACATTTCAGATGAAAAAGTTGAGCTGTTGTAAAGACTTAGGAGACACAGCAAACAGGACAGATATTATAACAGGATGAGGCAGGGGGAAAGAAAGTAGTCACAGATTGGAACAAGATGTCTAGGACTCAGTCAGATGGCTGCAGAAATGCTGAGATCTGACAAGGAGCTTGGAATGTGGGAGGTGGGTAGAGATCAGCATTAGGTAGGCAGAGATGGGACATGGATCCAGGGAGAGGTCAAAAAGGGAGATGCTGCAATTGGATAGAGGAGCCCAGAGAAGAGAAAGGGGAGACGAGAGACAGACAGGACAAGGGGAAAGGAGAACTGAACTAACTGAGAGAGAAGACTGGAACAAAGTGAGAAGAGGATGGCGATCAATGGTAGACTGGAATTTAGACACTAGGCCAGGCTAGAAGACTTGGACTGAGATGAGAAACTTGATGATCAGAGATTTGGGTTTTGCATTTCCTGCAGAAAAACACTGATTTTCCCCTTTAAAGGAGAAAAACGTGGCTTTCCCATTTTGCAAACAGCGCTCTGCAGGGTGGCAGAGCTCCAGCCTGCAATGAGCTGCTTGCAAAAAGGGCGCAAAACTTGTCTGGAGGGGGTGGAGGTAGAGCCTGAAAATCTGAGACCAGCCAGGGCTGGCTCAGACTCATTTTGCCTCCTTCAGCCTTTGGGATAAGTAGGACCTGGGGGGCTGGGGACAGCTGGGAGCCCCCAACAGAGCTGGGGCGGCAGAGGAGCATGGGACTACAGGTCCGGAACAAGGGGGGCAGTGATTTCCTAGTTGCTGTGCAGCTCGTGGGCCTCATTTCATGGGTTTTGGGACCCACTGATAGACCCTGCAGGGAAGGAAGGGGGAAAGGGAAGCCTGGTGACAGGCAGGGTAAGTGGGATGGAGATGGGGAGGAAGAGGAGGATGAAAAATAGGAGGGGGACACAGCAGGGGCCACACATAGGACCAGGTGGGGTCTGCCCCAGCTGCCTTTTAACCCCTACCAAGCATGGACTGCTGCTGCCCACCTGCTAACCCCATGCAAATCCCTGCCACCATCATGCTCAGACCACTGCTGTCTGCCCACTGTGCCCATGCAAGGCCTCTTCCCACTGCAGTCCCACCCTGCTGCTCCTGGCTACTCACTGCCCAAATGGTTCCAGATGGCAGCAGCAGGCACAGCAGAGCAAGTCCCGGTGGAGTGGGGCTTCTCCTTTCAGCTGTGGGTTCATCATGGCTTTGGGGAACACCTGCATGCTGCCCAGGGCTGCCCACATTGCAGATCCCTGAGCCATTTTGCCAGGACACACAGCGCTAGCCCAGCCCGGCCCTTGCGCTACTGGCCCTGAGCACTTTGACATGCCTACCACTGCTATCTGGAACCATCTGGGAGGTAAGTGCCAAGGAGCAGCAGGATAGGGGTAGTGGGGCGGAAACCCAGCATAGGCTAAAAGGCGGCTGGGGCAGACCCAACCTGAACCTGTGGATGACCCCTGCTACATCCCCATCCTGTTCCCTCTCTCTCCTCCCCTCCTCTTCCTGCTCCGCCTCTGCTTCTCCCTCTCACCTACTGCCAGGCTTCTTTTTCCCAGGGACAGCAGAACGTGGGACACACAGGGGCAATGGCAGGGCTGGGGAGTGAAGGGCAAAGGCAGGGGCAGGGCAGTGGCGTGTCAGGGCTGCTCAGTACCATAAACCAGTTGGGGGGCTGCTACAGCTGAACCCGTATCCTGGTGAGTGAAAGGGGCAGAGGGATCTCTGATTTTCCATAACACAAAAAACATGCCAAAATATATAGGTCTTTAGAATTTATTTTATTATAATGATCAGGACACTCATAGGTTTACAGTTTCAAAGAAATTTAGAAGTATATCTATAAATCACTGCCTTCAACTGATACGTATATGGTGGCATTTCATTTTAATTGCCAAAAAACGTGGATTTTGGGGTCTTTAAATCAGAGAATGTTGGATTTATTTTTTTAAATATCAGAGAATATTAGATTTTTTTACCAAAGAAAACCAGGATCCCTGCTGATGACTGATTACACAAGGAGAATGGAAAAGAGAACAGAGCTACGAATGGAGAAGAGAGAGAGGTTTGGACAAAAATGTGTAAGCCTTGAGGGAAACAGGAAAGTCTGCACCCCTGAGACATCAACTTTTCACAGGGAAACTAAGATTCCTTAGTCACATAGCTCCTCCACAGTTTGTAAGCATCAATGACCCCATGTTAACCATTCAAAATAGGCTTGCTGATTTCAGTACAGCTAAGAATGCTCAGCAAGTTCTGCAAATCAGACCCCAGCATCTCATGCTGGGCAACCAGGAACTGAACAACATACGAACAGTGACTACCTGTGAAAAGTCTGGCAAGTGGCCTGTGGATAAGGAGCAATGAAAGACTGTATCATAATACCTACAAGAAAGGGCCTGGACTAAAGTTCCACAGATGGTTTTTAGGTAGCTGTTTTGTGCCTATTGGAGTTACAAATCATCATTTAAGAATGAACAAATTGCATGTTATTTTTTATTTATTTATTTTTATACCAATATTGGTTGCTTATGGTTGTAGCACTGGCTTCACTGGATAGATTCAGAACTGCTGAACACTGTGACATTCCCACATAACAGAAGTATCTAATGGAGATTCTCAAATAGGAGGGACCTATGCTTTACAGCAGAAACTAAGTTCTATCCCTGCTGTCACCATTCAGTCCCATGCACAGTTTTATTCATCTGTTATCCAGAAGTATGCAATTAGAGAGCAAAACAAGTTTTCCAAAGTGTTGGGACCAATCAGCTCTCTCCAGACATGGCACTGGTTCCTGTTCATGGTTTCCAGGTTTTAAAATCAACTTTAAATACACATTCAAACACATGATACCGTCTACTATTCCTTAACTTTCTCGTATAAATTGCTGGTGTAACTGCCTATAGATGACTGAATAGAAGTTAGCGTGATCTGTGCAGTTGTGACTGGGAAAATATGTCAATTCCATACTTTGAAAACATCTGGGAAACTTTGCAACTGTAACTCTGGGTCACTTTTTAATCTGAGTCCAGCTTTAGAATATATCACATACAAGATCGAGTGTAGTCGCTGCACTGGTCTGATACCCAACCTGAAATGCGATTTAAATGACAGCATGTGTAGTGGAGGATGCACTCCTGTTCAAATGTGGACAGAACTCCCTACAAGAGCCTTGTAATTAGCTTTCCGGTAGGAAGACCTCAGCTACACGTCTTACTTTATGGAAGTGGAGGACTCCTCCCTAGCTTGCTCCTGTGGTCGTTGGCTGATGTCAAGCAAGACTTGGGGACATCTGAACCCCAAGCTCTGAGCTTGGGCCTGCACATCAGATGCTTCCAGATCCATTGGCAGGCATCCTAAGTCCCAGGCTGAAAAGCCTGCGGTGGAGGATACTTGCCCACTGCAGTGACACATATGGTGTTTGAACGATTGAGCTTTGGCTCAATCAAAAGGATTTGGAACTGATCTGGCTAATGTGAGCTGGAACACGAAAACATTTCCACAATATTTTTTAAAAATTTCCACAAGTTTACACACAAGCTATTACTCTCTTAATATGTCTCAGTGTTTATTTAAACAATGACAATATGTTGAGAACTGCTGACAGATCTAAAAACCCACTAGTACTCATCAAGTGTCAACCTATGGCAAAAACATGGCATTTGGATGATAGTGTGAATACAGGAGTGTGAATACAGAGTAATTTGCACTGAAATTCACTGAAGCTATGTTACATGGTCTTGCATACATGATTAGAAAGCTTTTGGATAGAACATCTCCAGCAGCCTTTAACATACAAATTAAGCAAACCACTGCGTTGCTTTCTTCCTATAAGCACAAAAACTGTTTTCTAGATACAAGCAACCATAAGCAGAATTTACAAATGCTATTTTCCATTTATTTTTTAACATAACTTGTACATAATTAAAAGTTAACTATATTCCCATGAATTATCAAAAAGAGAAGAGGCTGATTTCCACAGGATGCCCCCTAGCTCCAAAAGCTGAATGTAATCGTTCTGCAGGCTCTAGATTGCTGACCTCTGCTGTAGACTGTAGGAGGCCCTAAGCTACTTAACAGTGATAGAACATGTGCTTGCATCTCCAAAGTTTGGATAAGAGGAGAAGACGAGAAAGAAATGAGCAAACAAGAGAATATGATAGGTAAGAAGAGTTCATAAGGTACAAGGAAACACAAATCTGAAGTTGGCTAAAAATCACTTAGAGTTTGTTTAGGGGTATACATACCAGTTAAACCTGGGTTAGGGCAAGGCACAGCTTAAATAAAGGATAAATACAGGTATATTTAGTATTATTCATGAAATAACCTACTACGCACATGTCTATGAATTAATTCCTAGAATTAATTAAGACCCTTTTAAAGTTGACCCAAATTCTAATATTATAAAAGTCATAGTCTGTCTGCCTGTCTGTCATGTTTTATTCACACTCTGCTTGGCTGTTTTGGCAGCCAATCAGAGTGCTCCAAGAGCGTTTAGCCTGCAGGTGGTGGTGGCGCCATGGCAGACCACCACTATGGAAGCAAGGACAGAGAGGATGGGGGGGGAGGCAAGGGCAGCGCAAAGGGGTGGGGAACAGTGTTGGACCTGCAGCATCAGTGCGAGGGAGGGGGGATGGGCCTGGGCCTGCCGCAGGGTGGGGAAAGAGCAGGCCCTGACACTGCCATGACGGTGGGGACAGAGAGGAAGGAGCAAGGGGGAGAGGCCAGCAGGCCCTCCCCCACCCCGCTCCAGGGCCACCACTGGGTGGTGGAGCTCTATTCATGCCTCTACTTCCCCGTCAGCCATGGGGAAGGGAGGCAGGCAGACGTGGGCTGAGAGGACTGGGCAGACGCTGGCCTTGCAACGGTGGCAGGGAGAGGGGTGGTTCTGGCCCTCAAATGGCAGTGGGCAGGAGGGCACGCTGGGCAATTGGCTAGTCAAATATAAAAATCCAGGGTCACCTCCAAATCTTTGCTCTTTAGCCTTGAACTACAGCTGATGCTGAATAGGCCCATTTGCAGATGAACCAAGACCCTGGCCACCTACTTGAGGCTTCTGAGATTTTAGATTAGGATTCATCTCTATTTCAAATACTAAAAATTCCATCAATTATGAACATCTGATTAATTGTTTCAATCCATTTTATTTATATTGTGGTATCATTCATACTGCTATTAAAATACATTTACGTTTATTCTCTCGAGTACTTGATTTTGGTGGAACCAAACCATCCTTAGTTTTCAGAGTATTTTTGGGAGGTCAACAACTCATAGCAAAATAGTTCATACTTTTAGGCTACAATGTGTGAGCCTAGGAAGACCAACTCTGAAGTGATCCTCCTCTGTGTTTATCTCTTCCAGCCAAGTTATTGCTGGCAATCAGCTGTTGCGGAGGTCAGCCAGATACAGCGCAACAGCAGGACCAAAAACCTTTCTGGACACTTCCCACTCTACCACAAATTAACACCTCCAAAAACTCCCTTATGGAAGACAGACCAGCAAAAGACTGGAGAGAGCTTTTCTCCTCTGTAGTTTCTCTTCTCTTTTCTATATGCCCTTTTACTCCTGAACCCCTTGTGCTTCTTCCCTCTCTACCACTTCATACTCCTGTCTATATGGCACAGCTTCTCCCTTCCACTTTGCTGGATCTGGTCTATACCAACAACAAGCCAAACTGAGCTGCAGTTAGAGGCAGGATCAACCCTTGAATGGAAGTCATTGCTGACAGAAGAGACTATGTATCCAAGTAGGTCATTGTGACAATTGCAGGAACACCGAGCTACATGTTTTTTAATAATGGGTGATGTCTATAGATCAGTAAGCAATACCACCAAAATATCACTGTCCTTTTTTACATTAATATCATAATTTCATTTCATATAATCTTAATGAGACTTCATGCTCTGAAAATAATACTTGGGGAGGCAGATGTAAGCACCCAGCCATCCAAAGAAACCTCAACTACCCTAATACACTTTGACACATGGGGGAGAAAAAGTATTTACATGTTTAAATAAGAGCTTTTCCTTCTAGGGTTCAGCTCTCCAGCTTCTTTAAAGGCTGAATTTCAAATATTTGCTTATTTATTGTTAAGCAAAATAAGAATGCATTACTCAAACCTCTGTATCCCATCTTACTAATTTATTACATGTTTAATAAACTTGTGCTAAAATATCCAAACTGGCCAAAATGTATTGACAATCATGGGGGTAAGAAGGGAAGAGAATCCTTTTCCTGACAAGATTTCATGAAGAAACCGCTTACATTTTCTTTTACTCTCTACCTTCAGACATTTTTAAAAAGCTAAGTAATATCTCTCAACAGTTAGCTACTTCCCTTTCTGTAACAGAGGTTAGCGTCTGCTGTATTGGGAACAAATGGAAATGGGAGTACAGCATGCTCCACTGCCTTGTTTTAGCTGGTGCCACGCAATTAACTCTCACTTTCAAACAGGATGAGGGAAGCATATAAATGATAGCTAGGCAGGCGTTGGAAGAGCAGGTCGGTCAGCAGCTCCTGCAAGGTTCCTTAATCCTTGTATAGTGAAAAACCACAGAAACCAGCTGCATCAGTAACACCCCCTCTGCAAGTGATGAACTTCCTCTTGGAGGCTCCTTTTACTTACAATGCTCATCTCTTCTACGTTTCCTATCCCATTTGGCCCACTGCACCCTCTCAATCAGATTTGTTCTTCACCTCTTTTCATTTCTGTCTCACATGATTTGGTGGCCAGAAAGAGAACGATTTCTAACTGGATGGGGCAGCAAAAGCACAAGAACATTACAAAGGGGACAGAAAAGCAGCTATGGCTGCAGAAAGTACAGAGCAAGCCCAAGAATGTAATTCTGCATGGGGCCTAAGGTAAATGGGAAACACTACGTTTTAGTCTGGGGTGAATAGTAAATCCAGATATTCAGCCCAAGATTGTTTAAATTGGCCTGACCACTGTGGATCCAACAAAGCCATTTTAGAAAGCCATCATATGGTTTCCAGAGCTTTTAGTTACAGGATGACCATATTTCCTCAAAACAGAACACTCTGCTTGCCCCCTCCCCACTCTCCAGCATACTCAACTGTTCTGCAGTTGAACTCTCGCAACCAGCTGAGCACATCCGAGAACAGGAGCAGATGGTGGGACATCAAACCAGTCCCATTTTAATGACCCAACACAGGTATCCCACTAAACATGGGGAAAAAGCATTTATTTGACCAAACCAACAGGACAGCTGGGACAGGTATTTAAAATGGGACTGCCCTGGCAAGAGCAGGACACGTGACTACCATATTTAGTTGGTGAGATATTTTCACACTAAACCCAGGGAAAAGGAGGTACAGCTCACCAAGGGCAGACTACAGGACAAGACGAGAAGGGGAGAGAGGCAGGTTTGTTAGAATGATGACTCAGGGTTCAGACAATGAACAGTATGTAAAATGGAAGTGTAGATCAGAGGTTTGTACTGTGTCCTAATGAATCGCTGGTGTCACACCAAAGAATTTTGCTTTCTGTCTTTAGCCTGTGTTATGCCTCTAAGTAATATCAAATCAAAGGATGAGGAATGGCATCTTCCAATAAAGGAATCTACAGTAGAAGCCTAGTGTTTTAGTTTTAAGATCAACTCCAGATGCCATCTGTTTGACAATATAAACTGAAGGGCTCTGCCTTCTTCTTTTTAATCCTTTTGCTTTTTAATTTGAAAAAAGGTCCCCAGATACCCCCTGCCACAGAATCTGATGCAAGAGGCAGGTCTCCTTACCAAGAACAATCCCTTAAACAGCATTACCATAATCATAATAATGCACTTGCTTGTTAGTGTAATCATCATGCAAAGTACTAAGGTTTATTTATAAAAATGCTAAAATTCAAATGGATGCAAAGGTCCACTGCGCTTTCATACCACTCTGTCCCTCCTCCAGTACCAAAAGTCAGCACTGGAGATCAGTGAGCAGTGGGAGGACAGTTATCAGGGTTTAGGGTTATATTCTTCCTGAGGTCATGTTGCTTGCTGAATTTAATCTTCAGAGGCAAAACAGCTCAAAGAATAAAATTTAAGAACAAAAGGCTTTGAGAGAAGCACAGGCAAAACATGGTTTTTATGAGAGGAAACAGACACCCTTGTTTCCAGGACAGCCACACACTGTCAACCTCACCTCACCTGACACAACAGAGCATTTGAGTGCACGTACAGATAGTAAGATTTCTGTATGAGTTAAGGCTAGAAAACAACAACCATATTAGCTTGCTCTTCACCACTGATATGCATGAATATACATTACAGGTTTCTGCTGGCAGCTGTTTCAGTTAAAGGTATGAAGAGCTGTAGCTTAAGTGGTGTCCTGTGACAGGTGTGCCTGCACAAGCACCTAGTATTGATGCATTTGCACTGGCAGAATTGTGCTGTGGTTCTCTTTAGAAGAAGAGAGGGGAATCAATATCAACACGTCTTGATACAAAGAACAACTCTGCTGCTATTTTTGCTCACGCACTCGGAGCACTTTGCTAGTCTAGCATGCTATTCCTCCTAGCCTGGTAACATGCTGCCAGAGTAGGGTGTAGCCATACTGTGCTACCACAGCACCCATTTACAAAGTCAAAACACATGCAAAAGCAAACACGTCATCTTCTTTTTTCTAGTTTGCCAACACAGGGAGAATAGCTAAAATAGTTATTCCGGAAGAAGCATCTCTGAAGGCTCTTACACCCAAATCCTCTCCCACCCCTCACCATGGGGTCCAATTTAGCATAATTTCATTTCAAAGCAGAGGTTAAGGGTTTCACTCTCTTTCCTTAGCCTACTCCTCCACCCACCAGGAACTGGTTGGCAACTGAAAGGGGCCTATGGGCAGAATAAGACCCACCATGTGACTGTATTCAGCCCGTGAATCCAGAACAACAGCACTCAGTTTCTTGAGGCTAGAAAACCACCTCTTAGCTTGCTTTCCACCACCAATATCAGCGAAGTCAACATGACCGGCTTCTATTGGCAGCTGTATCAGATAAAGGTGCAAAGAGCTGTAGCCTGAGCAGCACCCTGTGACCTAGCTGTGCCACCGGAACCCCCCCCACTTGGTGCACTTACACTGATGCATTTACACTGGCAGACCTGTGCTGTAGTGCTCTTTGGAAGAAGGGAGGGGGATTAATATAGCAGCACAACTTTGCTGCTATTTGTGTGCATGCCTTGAGAGTGCTTTGCCAGTTTGGTACACTATTCCTCTTAGCCAGGTAGGGGTACGTAGCTTTACTGTGGTATCACCCATTCATGAGTGCAGAAGCAAACATGTCCTCCTCTACAGACCCCTAGAAGATGAAGGTCAGGAGCGCATCCAGTCCAGTGGCTCTCAACTTGTTTTGTACCAGGACAAAATACGGTCAGTCCCAACCCAGTGCCCCCCACCCCACCATGTGTGGAGTAGGGGGTGGGTGGGTGTGTGGGGGGCAGGGGCTGGCAGGCTGGACTCTGCCTGCCTCCAAGGGGAAAGCTGCGGTTTCCCCATGTTTCTCTCCTTTAAAGAAAAATCTATTTTTAACATTTGCTTCCGACCCTTTCATATATTCCTGTGACCTGCTTTAGGCTGCCACGCACAGGTTGAGAAACGCTGTACTAGGCAAAGCAGGACCGCCCCCAACCGTCTCATCCCGGTCCAGCCGGGTCTTACAAACCTTCAGGAATAGAGGGCCCCCACCTCTCCTGGGGGCCTGTCCCAGTGCTTCACCGCCCTCCTCCTCAGAAAGTGCTTCCTAACCTCCAGCCTGAATTCCCCTAGCTGCGGCTTGAGCCCGGTGCTCCTCGTCCTCTCGCCTACCCTCGCCGAGACCGGCCCCGCTCCGGGACCCGCCTTCAGGATGCTGTCAAATCTCCTCTGAGCCTTCCCCTCGGCGGGCTCAGCCAGCCCAGCTCCCGCAAGCCCCCGCGCGCGTCTGGCCCTGCTCTTCCCCAGCGGGCGCGACCCCCCGGAAGTGGCGCGCCCGCCGCCCCTTACCTCGGGGCCGCCGCCGCCGCCGCCCTCCTCGGCTGCGCCGCCAGCTTCGCCGGGCTCCAGCTCCCGCCAGCCCATGCGCATGCGCAGGCCGCCAGATCACTCGGCGCACGCGGCCCCGCCCCCTCCCGCTGGCCCCGCCCCCACCGTTAAATACCCGCCGCCTTGCAACGGCCCCGCCTCCTGCCGCAATGCTGGGGAGGGAGGACGAGGTCCGGAGGCCCCCCGCAGCGTGTACGCCCTTCTGTACGCGCGCCCCCCGCGTGACACACGTACTTACATACAGCCGGGCAAGTACACACCCCTAGGCAAAGCCATGCCTGCATGTGCCCGCGGGCACGCACCCCAGCATAGGTACACACCCGTCTCAACAGCGGTGTGTACACCCCATATATGTATGCACACAGGTACACACGCCCACAGCCCTAGGTAAAGCCATGCCCGGATGTGCCTGCACCCCACCGTGTGTATACACCCTTGTATTCTCTTGCAATTCAAATAATTTATTGTTTTAAGTAAAATAAGCATGCATTACACAGACCTCTGTATCCCCATCTTACTCCCTTATTACATGTTTAATAACCTGGAGCTAAGATATCCAAACAGAGGTGTATACACCCCCATCCACGTACACACACCCACGGCCCTAGGTCAAGCCATGCCTGCATGTACATGTGGGCACACACCACAGCATGTGTACACACCCCTGTATTCCCTTGCATTTAAAATAATTTGTTTTAAGCAAAATAAGCATGCGTTACTCAGATCTCCGTATCCCATCTTACTCCCTTATTACATGTTTATTAAACTGGTGCTAAGATATCCAAACTGGTCACAGTGTTTTGATAAACATGGGGGTAGGAAGAGAAGAGAATCCTTTTCCTAATGAGACTTAATGAAGAAATCTCTTTTCTTTTACTCTCTACCTTCAGACATTTTTTAAATGTGCTAAGTAATATTTCTCAATAGTTAGCTACTTCCCTTCCTCCAAGAGTGGTAAGCGTCTACTGTAATGTGAACAAATGGAAATGGGAGTACAGCATGCTCCGCTGTCTTGTGTTAGCTGGTCCCATGCAATTAACTCTCACTTGAACACAGAGGTGTATTCACCCCCATTCATGTGCACACGGGTACACACGCACACATCCCTGCCTGTAGACTGGTGCCTGTATGTACATGCACAGGTGTGCACACCCCAGTATGAATACACAAGCGGTATGTACACCTCTATAGGTACATACACCCCTCTATGTGCACACACACACACACAACACACACACACACACACATTCCTGTATGCAGGCACATGCCTGTTGTTCACACAGGTCCACCCACATATATAGTCACAAACGTGGGAGTTTGTCATTAACCCACTTCCCAAATATCACCCAGCCCATTCAGGTTTTACCTCCCACTGCCAGAAAGTAGGTGCAGCTTCAGCAGCCGGGCCACTATGTACCAAGACAAGGGCTAGCCATTTCTTACATGTTTGCCTTCTCATCAAGGAGCCCTAAAGTAAGCCAAGCTTCACTTTGCAACCCTGCTTGTTCGGAAGTGACCTCACAATTCCACCATAATCCCATGGATTACCAAAAAGTGAGGAGGCTGATACCCACATTGGGATAGGGGCACAGGGCCCTTCAATAATCCCTAGTCTCCAGGAACTGTGGCTTTAAATAAAATCTCAAGTATAATAAAACCTAAGATAAAGATCACAGGAATTAAAAAGCAGTGGAAGATGCCTGAGCCATAAGACATCTAAGGGTGTTATTTGCTCCAGGAAGAACTTCAAGGAGGACAGAAAAGGCACCTAGGGGCTCGTATTTATCACAAAAGTTTTTGGTTTTGGTTTTGTTTGGGGGTGGAGGGTTATTCAATTAAACCCATGTCCCTGTTTAATTTAAGCTTTCAGGAATGCAAGATGCAAAGGGTTTTCTCGATCATTGAATCCAGACCCCTGCATTCACAAGCAATCATGCATCTAAGGAACCCCCAGTATTGCCACTCCAAACTCTCACACAAGTACAAGCAAAAATACTCTGAATACCAAAAGTACACTATATCAGTGATTCTCAACCTTTTTTGTACCAGGACCTATTTGTAAACATCAGTGACCAGCCCCGACCCAGGGCCCTCACTCCTGACCTGCAGCCCCCCATCCCCAGACCCCCAGTGTGTGGGGCAGGGGGCCCAAGCAGCCCTTCCCAGGCTGGAACACTGCCAATCTTTAAGGGAAAAGCTATGGTTTCCCATGTTTTTCTCCTTTAAAGGAGAATCCATTTTTTAAACTTATTCATGACTCTCTCATATATTCTTGCCACCCAGTTTTGGTTCATGACCCACAGGTTGAGAATCATTGCCCTATAACAGCAGTTAGTTACCTTGTAAGGCTGCAAGCCAGACTGACTCCGCTTAGGTCAAAAAGTAGGTGGTGGGTAGATGTTTCTCTTCTCCTCCCCCCCACAGCAGCACTGGGAGAGAAACTCCAGCAGAAACCCTGCTGATCAAATGGCTCCATAACCTTGGTTGTTAAGCCCTTCCCTAGAACACACTCTAGGTAGAAGCAAGGCAAATGAGGGAAGCTAAAAAAATTCTGCAGGAGGATTTTCAGAAACTGACACTTTTGCTTCTAAGAAGTCACAAAGAACACCTATATACATGCCTACTCCCTAATCAGCACACTCCAGCAGCCTTAGCGTTACATGTATTCAGTGTCCCCACACTTCAAAATGGCAGGCAGACACTTTAACTACAACTTGTTGAACGAGCAGTAGTTAAAGTGCCCCCACCACCATTTTGAAGTATGGGACACTGAATACACAAGTTGCTGCAGGCACTTTAGTTACAGGAGGTCCTGAAAGCTGCTCTAATTAAAGCACCCACCCCCAATCCCAGAGCACATGTATAGATGTCCAAATAGGTGAAATCACCAAACAGTTTTACTTCTGGATCGTCCCTGACACTAGATGTTTTAAAAATAAACTGTTTTAAAAGAAGTCTGTTTAAAATAGAAGTCTATTTTAGAAGCCTACAGTTTCCCCATCCAACTCACTTCCCCACAGAAACTTAAATTGAAAAAACAGAAAACCAAGGGAGAAACATCTCACTTCTTAACTTTCAGGACTATCACCACCTCATAACAGGCCAGGATCTAGTTAGATTCTGCAAAAAAACACTTTCTTATGTGTGTGGCCTAATTTCAGTAACAGTAATTAAAACTTTCATAACTTGTTCTTGAAAAAATATCCAATTAAATTTTGCATAAAGAGGTCCTGATACACACTTTATTTTTCTTATCTTCATTTGACCTCCATAACCTTCTACATTTAAAGAAGTATGAGAACTTTAAAAATTGGCAAAAGACTCCATTAGCAGTCATCAATCTCGGGAGACCATGGAAACTACTTTTGGTGGGTTACAGGGTACCACCACAGCTGCTTGAGTGGTTGAGGAGTCCAACACATGACAAGCAGACCCTCCAGCAAGTTGCACGTACAGACTTAGTTGCGCCAGTATGCAAAACACCATTTTGTTTTGCCTGTTTCCGACACATCTTCTCTTTCTCATCATTGACCTACTACATCTCACAGTGATGTAGGTCCCGCTTCATGGCAGCTTTCCACTAGCAGCGATCTGAAGTGACTGATTCCCAGCGCTGGCCACCGACGTGCAGCTCACAAAGGTTTTTCTTGCAGACATCAACCAAACAGAGTTTTGGCCATCCAAGTTGATGCTTGCCAGTAGCCACCTTTCCATAGATTTGACCATTGCCCATACGATTCTCATGTCCTACCCAAGGGAGACGTCTCCGTCTCAGGAGCACAAACATACTGGGTATCGTGGCCCAGAACAGAGAAGGTGGAGATCTTGTCATGCTGTGTTATACCCAAGATATGGCAGAGACATCAGCGATGGAAACCGTTCAGTTTTCTTTCTTCCTTGGCATAAGGAGTCCATGTTTTCCTGCCATACACGAGAGAGCTAAGTATACAAGTGCTGTAAATAGATATTTTTGTTGAGATGTAGATGGACATCTTGAATTGCTCATTCTTTGAGTTTTTTGCCTCAATATATCAGAAAAAAAATTGTAAAGAATTGAGAAAGAAACATTGGGCATATAAAACCAACAGTTTAAACCACACAGGAAAGTTGGCAGTGTTTTGTCAACTTATTCATTTCTGTTTTAAATAAAATCCCTATGAAGGGTTATTTTTTCCTCTTAATTTTACCCAAGAAATGTAAGCGGCTCTCATAGATGGCAGAATGGTTTGAGTCTCTTGGGCAATTATGCAATAAAAATATTTTTAGACAGGACATTATTCTTCACAAGGTTAGAATGGAGCAAATTTTCTCTCAAGTCATTTAGGTAATCATTTAAAGATGCAAGTTTCATACAAGTTGCTATGTCTCCTACATAGTTTAACAGTTCTGTTTTCAGGCTACGAAGCTCTAACATTGTGTTTTTACCTTGAATAAAGTACAAAAAGTAATCTCTTACAAGATTCAGAATGGTAAACTTAGGGCACCGACAGAGTATTTGTGAAATACTGAAATGTCAAATACCAAATACTTTATTAAAATGTAACAATGATTGACCCCCTTTAGAGCATATTCAATGAGAAGGATGTCCTAAACACTTGCTTATATTTGGCCAGAGGATTTTCAAGTGAAGTTTCTGGCGATGGTTCTAAATGTAGTTTGATGATTTGGCTCCTGCTTCTCACCACAGCAGCAATCATCTGAGACTTCAAAGTTACAATCCCTCCCTTAAGGAAGATTCATGTTTGGGAGTCCTTGTCTTTGAGTCCCCAAAATATCCCAGTAATATTTCACAACTAAGACCTGACAAGGTTTAGAGTAGGCAAATGAGATGATTGATCTTTCCTCAATTTTTCCTATGAAGGAAAGAAGTGAGTAGTATATCTGATTAAAGTACTGGGCAGACTCTTCCCAGCATTATGACTTTTTTTTTTTTTAATGTTTTGTGCTTATACAAAGTTGACAGGCACATTTTATAAATCCCAAACAAAAACAGAAACAAAAAGAGAACTTGATAAAAAAGGTGCTTGTACAAAACAACCAAATATATATATATTTTTATATTAAACTAGCAGACCACTATACAATTTAAAAAAAAATATGATTTGTGAGTTCATCATTGCAAATACCAGTCTATCTTGTGACTCATCTTCCCGTTGGCAGCAAATACAAGATTTATCAGAAAAAGATTAACTTCCTTTTAAGCAGCTGCCTTGTAATAAATTAGCCAGAGATTCACAAATCCAACATGAAACCAAAGCCATCAGTTTAAACGATAGCATCAGCAGCATGACAAGTACATGGCTAGCCCCCATGTAAAAATCAGCTTCATGGGATCACATGCCATCATCCACTACACAAGAAGAAAATTTATGTAATCCTCATTTCCTAATCTTGTTTCCTATTCAGGTTGGCTAAACTTTGATTTCTCCATTAAAGAGTTGTACAAGGTCTTGAGCCTAAAAAACAAACAAACCAATTTCCACTACTACTCCTTCCCTAAAGGACACTGGCAAAGTTTGTAACTAAGTACAAGAAACATCTGTATGCAGATACTGAACTAATGTCTGGCAAGGTTTTTTTATTCTGTATCCTACCCCAAGACTTCCCTTTGGAACTACCAAGAGTGGTGGACTTGCTGGAAGAGGCATGCCTTTGTGCCCCCTTGGTTTGGATAACTAAGGGAGGCATCTTTATGGGATCCAGACTAAAGGAAGCACCCTAAGTTCTTGCACGGGGTCGAGCACCCTCCAAATCTATAAAGCCTTTGCATTTCAACAGGTACAGAGCCACTAACAGACCAAGACTGTGGTGGCAGCACTGTCCCCAGACTCATGGGTGTGCTCCAGGAAGGGGGTCAGCCAGACATGAGGCAGGCACCTCAGGGAGGCACTTGGAGCCTGGTAAGTAGATGGGCGCAGAATGTTTTATTTTTTTTTTTTAAGAACTACGGATAAGTTTAGTACAGTATTGTTTCGTTTGTATGCTGTACTTTTTTGTTTGTTTTAAACTGCTGGTGCAAATCTTACTGCATTTTCAAGGTGTAAGGTTTATAAAACAGTTAGGACAAAGTGCATAGTCTGTTTCCTCTGGAGACAAACTACTTCAAGAGCAAAAGCCAAAGAAGGGGTCTTGAGGAACTGCACTTGCATAACAGGGAAAACTGAATGGCACTGTATATCAAAAAATTCTGGTATCAAAATACTTTGATGTTATACAGGACACACAGATCTGACTATAAATCCCTTAAAATGTATCTATATAGATGTATAATTTCCAAATGTCAGGAAACACAGAAAGTTAAAAAGTTACAGAATGGGTTTATGGAATGTAGTTCCTGTTTGATGATTTTTTTTAAAGGGTGGAATTGCAGCGAAATGCTTTTGTTTGAGAAGACTAAGAGAGTCCTCCCATAAGGAAATTGGGAAATTCTTGTAAACAAAGGTCTTCTAGATAAAGATAAGTCAGTATTCTCCTAAACTGCTGGTTAAGTGAAAAAGGAGACATTTAACCACCCTAAAATCTTGACCTACAGCTTCTTAATTTTATTAGTATTTGTTAGAATGAAACTGCAGTTCCCTGAAAAGCTTCAGTGATTTTGTGACAAGACCAAATATTTGAGACAACCAGAATTATTTTAGAGAACCCAAATTTTAATGCAGCTTTCCAACAGTAAGAGGCTATAATGCATTAATAAATTTTACACTAATAATCCTATTCAAAGTAATGTTGTAACACAGCAGTGCTCAACCTCTATGGCCCTCCAGGCTAGATGAGTGGTGTGGGGCTCGTCTGTGGGCCAGATCCAGGTTAGTCCACAAGGTATGCTTGCAGATGCAATGTGGCTTGCTAGTGTGACCCTGGAAGCCGCATGCAGTTGTGGTGCCGCTGCATGCTGGCACAACCCTGCCAGCTAGATCTGGTTGTAGCAATACTGTGCATCCATCCAAACTAGCATGTGGGGCTCTGGATCTCAGGGTTCCCCACAAGTCCAGAAATTTGACACCAAGGGGAAGAGGTAGCAACATTAATTGCCATGGTTCTGTGAAAAGTTAACCCGTTACTTCTTCCATCACCAAATACTGGGACCTCTGGTAAGCACTACAGGCCAAAGAACATGGCTCCGTGGCTTGGAGGTTGAGCCCCACCGTTGCAGAAGGATAAAATAAATGCCACTGGTCATGAGCAACTGCACAGATACCAATGCTACTCTTAAATAATCTGGAATAACTCCTTATTGAGCAACACAAGCCTCTGGGGAAGGAAGTGACTAACACATATATTTCTTAGTCTTACCAGTTTAGGAAATGAGTCCTATTCCTAGGTCTCCTGAATGACAGTGCAAAACAATAGTACCTACCTCCATCACCGAGTAATATTTACTATGACAGCATTTCAAGGTTTTTAGATGCATTATAATTTAATACCGAAGAGGGAATCTAAACTTGAAAATAAACACCGAGTTAGCAGACACTGCTCTAGCTCATTTTGTAGTTCATACAAAATATTAAAAATGCACTGAACTCATGTCAGCCAGAAGAACAGCCAGCCTAATTACTTTCTTGTTAGCATTTTGAGGTTAATGGACATTTATTAGAGTCCTTGAAATAGGTATTTTCCATAAGAATATTGCATGACTGACAGGGTACAACAGATATATTCTCGTTTTCCTTAAGGTACTGATGTATCCATGATTCCCCAGGTTGGCATTCAGAAAGGCTTCAGTATCCCTTCCTTCCTCTGAATCTCGATCTGGAATCCAACTGAAGATTGAAGAATAATTAAGTCAACATATTGCTAAATATGATACAACTGCTAAAGGAATTCCTGACAAGTACCTGCATTTCTATTCCTGGCACTTTACAAACAGGTACACCATAAGGCAGAGGTCAGCAGAGAAAGAAAGAAATACAATTTCTGGTGAGAGCTGGGCTGCACTACCTTCAGACATGTCACTCATGTTAAACATTAATTGACTGATGAACAGGGATCCTGGTTTTCTCTGATAAACAACCCCAATTTTCAGATTTAAAACAGTAACCCGAAATCCACATTTTTTCATAATTAAAATGAAACACCACTAATATATATGATTTTTTTTAAAATCAGAGAAAGCCAGGATCCCTGCTACTCACAAGTTATTTGCACATAAACATACAGCAGAAGGAGAGGCATAATTCGGGCATGCAACTGTTCCTCTCACCTTAAGTTACCAGTCTTCAAGAAGCTAATACTTTGGCTGCACTGTATTGCTACAGCCTTAAAATGAAGAATTTACTGCTCAGAATTCACTGATGTCGCAGAGTAAAAACATAAGACTGGCCAGACTGCAAGAATGTATATGTACCAGTTAGTCACCATATTGTGGTGAGGAACATGTACACTCCCTGCATCTTTCACTATGAGGCCTGAAACTCCAATCATTTTAATTTGATGTAAGCAGTAGGACTGTATTCATTTGAAGAGTTCATTTAAGATATGCTATGCGTCTCACTAGTATCCTGAATATTAAAATTGATTCCAGAGTAAAATTTTAAGTGTGTGGCGTTGTAGTTTCACTGGGAAACAAACATGACTGTCTTGGATCTTTGAATCAAGAAAAGGATAAAGAAGCAGTATCTTTTTAATACAATTACATCTGGCTTATGGCATCTCAAAATAAAGGATCATAGTCATTTTAATCAGTCTCCATTTCATATTGAGATATTTGGCATTTTGTGTTATAACTGCATTAAACAGAAATGACTCCTATAAGGTCATGAAAACATGGAGTTGATTGTAATACTGTCACTGTTACCTGTGCATGCTCTTGTAGCAATACAAATGAAGCAAAACATTTGCAACTCTAACCGCATTTATTCATGGTAAAATTACCGTGATTTAGTTTATGTATCTTACTACAGGGGCATGGAGAGGTGACGGTTACAGTATACCAACTCATATGCACACTCTGCATTAATTCCCACTCCCTCCTCTTTTTTTTTTTTTTTTTTTTTTTTTTTTAGTTAGAAAGAAACTGCACTATAGAAACAATGTGCAGTAAACTGAACATGCAGTTGTGTGACATTCCACTGTCTATGAACTGTAAACATTATATATTTGGAGTCATTCCATCCCCCCTTCCTCCTCACCCCTCAAAAAGTTGACTGTTCTTCCTTGAGTGAATTAAGAAAAAAAAAGTTACATTGTGAGGGAATATAAGGCTCTTACACATCAGTAACAATATAAGATTGAAGAGCTTAAGTATGGTTCTACTTTGGTACATCCTCTTAATCATTTTAATAGTTCTTAATTTTGAATCAGGTACCATATGTTGCTTAAAATCAGAAAGAAGCCACATGCCGGCCATGTGTGGAACAGTTCAATATCAACTATGACTATTTTATTTTTAATATCATGCCTATATATACATGTAATCTTTCCATACAAGATATGCATAGCTAATCTTGGGAAATTTTTCCCATGCAATCTAGTTTATTTTTAATAAATAGCTTCCAATCACAGTATCCAAAAACTAAGGCCCTTGGCAGATGCTACACTTCAAACGCAATTAATCAGTGTCTTAAAGTGTAACCCAGCCCAAGTTCAGGCAATTAGTGCAACAATATGAAATCAGCCATACAAAAATGTGCAACAGTTTTGTGGCCGGTTCCCATCACACCTGAAATGAATGTGTGGCAGGGTGAACCACACCAGGGCTTCTTGAATGGGCCCCAGGGCTGTCTCTGCTGGTCAGTGATCAATCGATCATTGGCAGCACTGGGACCACACCAGGCCCTGGTCCCTTCTGGCTGACGATCAGCTGACAATTGCAGTAACTGGCTTGTAACAGGGAGCCTTCTTAGGGCCAACTTCCAAGTGGCCCGCCCACCTGCTTCTGGGTTAACTGCCCGCCTTCTCTCCCACTATGCCTTGTTGATAATTAGTTCACTGATGTAATTAAGCAGGAGGCTGCCAATTTCCTGCCTCGATGCCAGGGGGCGCTATCTGAGGCTCCATTCCTCCCCTACATTGCAGCCCAAGCCTCACAGATGGCATCTAGATGTTGTCATCATCACTGGCCCCCCACACTGGGCCCCAGAATCCTCCTAAATGAACCCCGCCTGGATTACTCTCCTCAGGCGGTCTCATCCGTCTTTATACTAGGCAGCATAGCTCCCTGAACCGCTTCCCCTTCGGGTATGGTCCCCCCGGGACCTTTGGCTACTAGCCCTGGCCCACCTCCAGGCCAGTCAGAACCCCAGGCGCGCAGCTCTTGGGTGTTTCTCACGATGGGCCCCTGGCCCTGGGGCCAGGACTGGAAGGGTCGAAGTCCAGGCAGGCATTAATCATAGCCTTTTCTCTCTCTGTGGGGTCCACCTTCCTGACCCTCCAACAAGGGGTATCCCAGTAGGTTGTGGGGGCTAGGAGGTTAAGGTGCCCCAACCCGCCTTTCACCAGGGTGGTAACTGGCCTGGCATTTCCTGGGGGCTCCCACATCACCACCAAGCCACCCACTCCCAGCAGGGTGCAGTTTTAGGTCATGCCCAGGACCAGGAGCCTCCTGACCATCCCCTACAGCTCCTGCCCTTACCTCCAGATGATACCCGCAGTCCTCTGCCAGGCAATCTTGTTGCCTGGCCTCCTGCAGCAGAACTGCCTTCTTTATATGGGCAGCCCTAGGTTCAAAATTGCTGCCCTTATCAGGCACCTGGCAGCTGCCAGCTCCAGGCACTTAAAGTGGCAGGCACAAACAGTGCCCTGCCACATGGCTCCAGGACCATACTGAGGCTTAAACTTTGCTGTGGCCCTGACACTGTCAACAATCAGTTGATTGTCAGCTGGCACAGACTGCACTGGGGTTTGTGCATCCATACAGGACTGATTCTGCTGCCAGCCAGCTGGCTGCTGGGTGGCTCCAACAATAATCAGCTGATTGTCAGACACCTTCACTAGTACAGAAGGAGCCCGGGATCATGATCCTGGGCCCACCCTGCACTGGCCAGTAGGACATGATTGGGGTCTGATCACTAAACCCAAAATCATATGCTCTGCTGTGGATATGCAGCCTAACAGGAGGCACAATAATTGGGATCACAGATCAGATCCCATCATGCCTTTAATTGAACATCTGCCAGTGGCCTCAGCCTCAGATCCAAAAGGGAATTTAAATATACTGAGAATATCTATGCCTAATTTTAGGCATCCAAAATGGAATTCAAAAAACTGAGTTAGATGCCTAAATTCTATACACAATACACGGGGAGAATCAGAAACTGAAAAAGGAGATCTCAATAATTAACTGCCTGATTTAAAAATTGGTCTACAGGAAGTTCTGAAAATCATGGTATGTCTAAAATCCAGACTCTCTCCTCCAGATTTTGGTGCTTACCTATAGTCCTGAGTTAGGTACCTATGTGAAACTGGGATTCAGACCAAAAACACCCACCTTCAGAATCTGGATGACCAACTCTCTGTTTTCAAAACACAGCCAAGATAGCAGGTGACTCAGGTGCCCATCCATTAGAAAAACTTAGGCTCCCATTTTGCTTGTTCTACTTCTGGCCAATGAATCTTGGCTGCCAGCTTCAACAAAAAGCATGGGGAACCCACCCCACCCCCGTCTTCCCTACATCTCACCATTAGAGGCAGAAGATGCAGTTTTGAATAGACCTAGCACTTTTGGTGCTGCGCAAGCTCTAGAATCCAGATCTCTTCAACAGCTTAAGGCAGGGGTTGGCAACCTTTGGCCTGTAGGCCAGATCCAGCTCAGAAAAATCAACAGCATGCAGTTATGCCATGCCACTCACCATTTCTGCAGCCCTCCCTGCTAACTCTTTTGCACCTGTGCTTACCTTTGCTACAGAATCTGCCTCTCTCTATTGCCACTAGGGACAGGGACTGACAGTGAAGGTGAGCACAGGCAGCTCAGGCACTCCTGGGGGTGGGTGGTGAGGGGCAGAGATTTGCAGCCACCACAGCTCAAGCCAGCCTGCAAGCAGCAACAACCAGTAACTACTACGCTATTGTATTTGGCAGGCATTACTTTCTCCACCATGTTTTTGATGAAAGCAGCTGTACCTGTTCAAGCCTGAAATGTTTCCTAGTCCTATTCAACTGCATCTTAGACAGGTTTCACTGCATATAACCTGATGTATTGTATTCAATGATTGTATTTAGCTTCAGGTGAAACACAGGAGTTAATTTGCACTGTAAGTAACTAAGGGCTGTCTAATGCATTTCTTCCAATGTAGGCTGGACCAGGCACATAAGCCTGATGACCAGGGATTTTGGTTTTTCCCTGATAAAAAAAGAGAATTGAAAATTCTCTAATAACCCCCCCCCCAATCCATAATTAAAATTAAAGGCCCCCTACAGCCTCCCTCCCCAACCCCCAGCCCTGCTGGTGCCCCTCACTTCCCCCCCACAACAGCCCCCAAGCCCTACTGGTGCCTCTCATTCCCCCCAGACAGCCCCTCCAGCTTTACTTGTGCCCCTTGTCCCTCACCCACAGCCCCTGCCCCCTCCAGCCCTGTCGGACGGGGCCCCCAGCTGCCAGAACTATGAGACCAAGGACCTAGGTCCGCAGCCACCTGCCCCGACAGGCAGCTGTTCTGCAAGAGAAGAAGCACGGAGCCAGCTCCCCACTGCTGTGGGCTTGGGCAGGGGCAGGTGTGGAGATGGCTCCCAGCCACAGCACACACTCCCAGGGGGCAGAGGGGACCCGCGTCCCTCAGATCTGTGCAAGGGACACAGTGGGTGTGTGCTGTGAGCTTGTGCTCCCTGCCCTGCTGCCCTCTGTGCTGCAGAGACCCTAGGGGAGGGCAGCCAGGTGGGGAGCACGAGCCTGCAGCACACACCCACCCCACACAGAACTGGGGGGCATGGGCTCCCCCTTTTCCCAGGAGTGCATGCTGTGGTTGGGAGCTGGCCCTACCCCCACCCTCAAACAAGCCACCTGTGGTCTCATCCTGCTCCCCACCGAGGCTCTGAGGCCACACACTGCAGCCCTGGGCCCCAAGCCCCACACACTGCCCAGCAGGGCAGCAGCCCCAGCTCAGCCCAACTCCCTCCCTATGGGGGCCTCAATCCCCCGCTTTTACCTGGAGGAGCTGCTGTCCAGGGTGCCTGGGGCCATGTGCATGTACATGCACGGCACTCCCTGCCTGACTGCCCTGGTCCTGCTCCCTCCCAGTGCCCTGCAGGCTGGAACTCTGCCAGCCTACAAAGGGCTCACTGAAAAACTACAAAATTAATGGGCTTCTCTGCTAAAATGAGAAATTGACATTTTACTCTAGTAAAGGGGAAATCTGTGTTTTACTCTGTTTTTCCATGGGAAATGGAAAACCCAGATCATTCCTGATGACCCTCCAGTGGTAGGACAGGGGCTAGTTGGTACAGCTCCTAGAGCTGCTGCCATAGGTGCCAACTTTGGTTTTTGCCAGTGGGTGCTTTATTGTATTTATTTATTTGCATCCCTGCACCAAGCCCCACACATGCCAAGAACAGGCAGCGCGTTATTTCAACCTGGCTCACCAGACATGGTTTGTGGGTGCTGAGCATCCACTAATTTTTTTCTGTGGGCGCTTGAGCCCCGGAGCACCCATGGAGTTGGTGCCTATGCCTGCCACATTGGTGCAACCCTAGATGAGCGGTCACTGATCTGAATCATCAGTGGCAACTAAGGACCCTGCATTTGGTAACAGGAAAGGGTGTCGGGATGGAAGCAGGCAGTGGTGTTTGCCTCCTCAGTTCCAAAGCCATACCAGTAAGCAGTAGGGGTGTACGAAACGGGCCTTATCCAAATCCGAGCCAAATTCAGTCTGAATCAGAGACAGTGATCCAATTCATTGATTCGGATCACTGTCCCCTATTTGATTCAGCCAAATCCAAATCTGAGGATTCAATGCTGATTTGGAGAATCAGCGATTCAGCCATAGACACAGCTTTAAATGTTTTTTCTATATACCTCAAAGTACCAGGAACGGTTCATGAACACTGCAATGTTGGGGCGGATGGAGCGTCCCACAGAAGCGGGGGGTGGGGGTGGAATCCTCAGCACATTTGGCAGCAGACCCGGAAGTGGATCGGAAGCTCTTCCAGTCCACTTCCAAGTCCACCGGGAGTGCGCTGGCCCCCTCCCCCCCAGCTCGGCAGTCAACCATGGGGAACCCTGGGTGTGTCCCCAGACCCAGGAGGCACCAGTCGCCAAGCTGAGGTGGGGTGTAGGGGCCCCCCCCCACATGCTCTCCAGCAGACTCAGAAGTGCTTCTGGTCTACTTCCAGGTCAGCTGACAAGTGGGCTGGGAACCCCCCCCCCGCCAACACTCCTGTGGAAAGCTCCATCCGCTCCATCACCTAAGCTTTCACACCTTCAGGATGCAGGACCTGGTACCCTGAGGTATGTAGATAAAACATTTAAAGCTGCATCTGTGTCTGAATCACCGAATCTCTCTGATTCGATTCAGAAAGATTAAAAGGTCCTGATTTGGTTTAGATTCAGAGATTCGGCCACTGAATTGAACCAAATCTCTGCCAAGTCAAATCAGTGACCAAAGCTTCGCACAGCCCTAGAAAGCAGCACCAGCAGCTGAACCAACAAGCTCTACAAGAGGCAGTTTAATCCCTCACAGGGCACATGTTGTCTCAGCTGCCACTTGGACAACAGGGCTAAGTGATTTCAGTTAGGTATCCTCTTAAAACATCTGCTTATTGCATCTCCTCCAATGACCTCAGAGAGAAGATTTAGAATTCACTACTCCTTAAGCATCAAAAAGCCTCATCTATTGTTTATCTTTGAAATTTAAAAAAAACCCAAACTTCACTGGTTATCTCCTATACAAATATCTAACCGCCGTGTTAAGCCTTCTCCAAAGTAAATATCTCTTGCTGTATTATATCTGCTTCAACAAGGGATGCCTTGCTAATAATATTTAGTTATGCTTCTAAGTGATCCTTAACGCAAGTGACAAGAGCTGTTCTGTTTATCAAAGCTAATTTGATTCAGTTGTATAGTGCAGTCTCTCTCATCAGCTCTCCCTAAAAAAATAGAGAAAAGCACCAGTATCAACAATTAAGAAACTTAAACACTTACCGTGGATCTTTTGCATTCAAAAAATGAAATCTGCAAACTTCTGCAGTGTCCTTCCTTCAAGCATTGTTTGGGGTTTTTCCCTTCCTGTTAGGGCAAAATACAGGAGTGTAAAAATGGAGCAGCTCTCATTAGTGGAGAGAGCAGTTACAGGTAAGGAACTGTTAAGGGCTTGGTACAAGCTGCTAGAAGCCTGCCTACAGTTTTTTTCAACAAGAGATGCTTCTGGGTCTAAACGGTGCGTCCTTCATTGCATTTAACTCCCAGGTGAGAAATTCTGAGAGCAGTAAAAGCCCAGGAAATAATTGTTTTGTTTCCCACCCCTACAACCAACTTAGTAAAAGCTCACAAGGATGGTTTCCGTGACAGCACAGGTGTCCGTAGCAACTGGGCGCCTTATAAAACAAAACCTCAACCCTTTTTTTGTTACTGAGCATCCAAGGGCTGTTTTCTTTCCTTGACGCCAGCTGGACTTCACTCTTCATAACACCCCCCCGAGCTAATTAGCTATGATAAAAACAAAGACCAGGGAGCACAGGCTCATTGCCCCCACTGCTGTTAGGGACTGGACTGACTGAGGTGGAGCTCCTGGCCCCTTGTCATCTGGCCCAAAGGTGTCCCATAAGTATGGCAGTAGGAAAGCAGCAGTACTGCCCCCTTTTCTGGGCATGTAGGGAACTCCAGGCCCTGAGCTGAACCAGGGGGCCCAATCCCAGCGTAGCAGGCTGGCAGGGGCGGGGCCAGGGCCCCCAAGGGACCAACCCCGGCTGCAGGGTGGGTCGATCCACTTCACGTGCGCCGTCTCGCGCTCCCGGTCGGTCGCTAATTGGCTACGTGTCACGTGCCCGTGGAGGACGAGGGGCCAATGGGCCCCCAACCAACGTTAGAGGCGCATCCCTCCCGCCCCGGCGCACCTTCAGGACGCAGTCACTCTCCAGCAGGCAGGACTGCAGGTCCTCCCTGAACCCCGAGCAGGGTCGCCCGCTCTCCTCCTTCCCCTCGTAGTACTTCGGCATCGCCGCCCTTCCCGCTCCTTCCCGCTGCCACAGCGGAGCTTAGGGCACCGCCATCTTGCCGCCCTCCGACCCCGGAAGCTTTTCCCGCTCCTTCCGGAAACGAACGAACGAACTGGGCCGCGCCGGCACGTGACGGAGAACCGCGCCTCTGCAACGTTGCCGGAAGCCGGGGGCCGCGGTGACGGGTGAGCGGGACTGGGCCGTTTGAAATGTGGGAGAGGGGGCCACGCCCGTCGTGGGGGGCCTGGGGGCGCTGGTGATTGGCGGGGAGCGGGGCCCGGCGCGCGAGTGGCGTCATAGGGAGCCGGTTCTTGGTGGGGTGCCTGAGGGCCGTTGAGGGGAAGGGGCTGGGCTCCTACCGCCCCACAAGGATGATGCAACTCTTCTCACTCTTTCCAGCAGGATGCTGCCCACCGCACAGGTGGCGGGCAGTGGCGGAGAGGTGATGGCAGCGCGGGAGGCAGCGCGGCACACAGCAGGCGCCAAGCGCTACAAGTACCTGCGGCGGCTGCTGCACGCACGGCATATGGACTTCGAGTTTGCACTGTGGCAGATGCTGTACCTGTTTACTGCACCGCAACGCGTCTATCGCAACTTCCACTACCGCAAGCAGACCAAGGACCAGTGGGCACGTGACGACCCTGCTTTCCTCGTGCTGCTCAGCATCTGGCTCTGTGGTGAGCGCCAGGCTGTGGGCATGGTGGCTGTCTGGGGCCCGCTGGCTTGGTGAGGACAGGCCCCAGTGGGTGTACATGGTGCTGGCCACACAGCTGGGTTTCAGGTTGGCCTCTCTGGGTGTTTCTGGTCAGCAGCGCCTGCCTGCCTGACACCCCGAAGCTCTGTGGAAAGACCCTGCTGCAGCCCTGTGCCCCCTGCTTGAGAAGCACAGCGTGTGTAGGCATGTTTCATGTGGCCCAGGGGCCAGGTTGGGTGGTGGAGCTCCATGATTCAGCCTAGGGGTCCTAGACCAGCCCTGTGAGCTGCCTGTGCTGGCCTGGCCATGTGTGCTGGCCCCAGGGTGGATGCAGATAAGAACCAGAGCCAGTGCAGGGCAGGCACGGGCAGCACACACAGCATCTGCCCTGTGCCAACACAGACCTAGGCAAGCAGGGCTGGTGCAGGGTGTGCATCACATGAGGGGCCTGCACTGGCCCAGTCCTACATGCTGGCTCCATTGCTGGCTCCTGCATTGAGCTGGCCTCTGAGCTTTATCCCACCCTGCACCCTTCATCCAGCCCTGTAGGCTATTTGATGCCCCTGCTCAAGAGTGATCTCTATCTATCCCCTATCATATTCTCCCTTGACATCTGCCATCATTGGTTTTCTGGTGTCAGATGATACATCCCTGACTGTTGTGTTTAAACTAATTCTTGGATGATAACTATTAGTTTCATAGATTTCAAAGACATTAGGGCTGGAAGGGACTTCGTAAGATCATCAGGTCTAGCCCCCTACCCAAGAGGCAGGAAGTTGGCTAGGGTCAAAGGATCCCAGCAAGATAATCGTCCAAATGTTTCTTTTCAACCTGGCCATGCTCTCTGTCTCTGCAGCCAGCTGTGATAATGAGTCTACAAATTGATTACGTGCCATGTGGGGATGGCAAAGATATTCCAAAGATGCCATCCAGCCCACGGGGCTCCTGGAGAGGCTGGGGATTTGGAGGTGGGGCAGGGCAGAGAGTTGCACTGGGGTTGTGTTTCAGCACTGGCAGAACAAGCTATGGCTGCATTAATCCCTGCAGCTCCCTGGGCTGGCGCAGCAGCTCAGGCACCCACAGTGGTTAATGCTGCTTCAGCTTGTATTCCTCTGGAGGAGAGTCTGGATGTGGCTCATGAGGAGCCTCATGCAGCTAGGAGAGTTTGACATGGTATTAATGAGAAGGAGGGGGGAGAGTTTTATCTTTCAGGAGAGGTGCGGGGTTTTCCTCAACCCTGCAGAAAGAGCCCTAGTCACTTGGAGAGATAGCTAGCTGTGTTAGTCCGAAGCAAGGGCAGAGATGCGTCTTACCGATTAACTGAAAGCTTAGGCATCTCTAATTCAGTTAGTCCAGAAGTTGTTTCTCTGCCTTTCCTTTTGGTAGGGTAGAGATGTTTTGTCTGTGAAAGCTCAAAAAAAAAGTTGCTGAGGTATCTACCCTCCTGGACATTATGGTAACCAGTTAGGCATTGGAAAATCCAGGAAAGCTTGTGCATCTGCCTGTGCTTAGCATCCTTGAAGGAATCTTCTTTAAGTTTATTATGGTCAAGCTTTAAACTGAGTGGGTTCCAAAAAGGGTGAATATTGGAACCAAGACCACAGGAATAAATTACTTAAAAATGGCGTGTTTGTTGTGGGATGTAAATGTTTTGCCATTTAGAAAGTGTCCTTAATGGAGTAATAAAAGGCACCAGTGCAGAAAGAGGCCCTCAGAAATCCAGATCTCTGCACATAAGCTTCTGGCTGCATTTTAAAAGGCAGTGCGAAAAAAACACTTTCTAGAGCACTTGTAGTCATAGCAAAGCTGGTGCAACTGAAATGCTAATATTCTTGGGATAGGCAGTATTTTCTTGAAAGTCCCAAGGGAACTCCTGAAGTAAATGTCTCAGATGTACTATATTTTAATGTAAAATGGACTAGAAATCCAGCTGTCAGTCAGAAGAGTGTAGCTGGTACCAGTCTTCAGAGCAAGATGACAATGCATGCTTGAGTGTAGCGCAGGGGTGTACCAATAAGGATTTTCTTGGCCAATACCATTAGCAGATTATTCACTAGACATATTGGCCAGTGCTGATCCCAGGGGCGGGCAATGATTTTGGGCCAGTTTTGTCAGGCTGTCGAGGGCTGCATGGGTAGCCCCACCCCCTTACAGGTACCCCTCCCCCTGGTCACCATCTTGGGACTGACTCCCTGCCCACTCATACCCAGTGCCCCTCAGCCCCGGGTACAGGTGAGGGGCAGTGCTCAGCCCCAACCCCCTGCTAGCCAGCAGGGAAGAAGCTGGTGCTGAACATGGAGAAAAGTGGCCCCTGGCCTGCCCCAGGGCGGGCACCCCTCACTGCAGCTGCTCACAGCCCATGTGGGGCTGTCTGGAGCAGGCACAGGTAGCCTCATGCAGGCTGCAAGTGGCTGCAGTGTGGGGCGCTGGCCATGGGGCAGGCCAGGGGCCACTTTTCTTTACACTCAGCACAGCTTTAACCCTGCCCACTGCCATTACAAGGTGATGCTGAGTGTGGCGGGGTGGGAAGGAGAAAGCAGCCCCTCCCCGCCCCATCCCCAGTGCCCTGCGCTGCAACCACTCACAGCCGGCCTGGGGCTGCCTGTGCCTGCCTCATGCAGGCTGCCAGCGCCTGTAGCTTGGGGCACTAGCTACAGGGCAGGCATGGGGCCACTTTTCTCTGCGCAGGAAAGGAACCCGAGGAAAAGCTGAGCACGAGAGGGAAGCAGCCCCTCACCCACCCCATGCCTGGTGGCCTACACTGAAGGCGCTTGGCCCATTCACAAATCTGGGGGGTACATGCCCCATCTCATACCTCCTCCAGGGGTGCATGCAGCAGTGGAGAGCTGCCCTGCCCCAGTCAAAGCCGCGCTGCTCCCTGCCCCAGGGTCCTTTTCACCACCCTAGCTGGGCAGCACTCCCAGCCCCTGTCCCACTTCCTTACTCACCATGGGGGGCCTCAATCTGCACCCCCCTCCCCTTGCCCTTTCCCTCCCTCACACCCTTTCCCCTCCACAGAAATACCTGTGGGGCACTGCTCTCCACATTGCCTGGCTGCACTCCTGGCCACACGCATGCTGCTGCTGTGCACATGCACACTGCATCTGGCATCCAAAAAAAAGCTGATAGCCAATAACATTAATTTTCTTTTTATTGGTGCCAAACCAATATGGCACTGATATTTTGGTGCAGCTGTAGTTGCTTGGTTTGTAATTGAAAGCATTTTGTCACCGGTTCCACTTTTCATTTTACTGAAGTACTGAGTAAAAGCAATGTGGTCTACAAAGGGAGGTGGTCAGTCTGGGAAAAAAAAGAAAAATCAGACTAGGTTGCTGAGAGAGTAGTGTGCTGTTATAAGCCCTTGGGCAGAGGTACGTTGAAGCACTTCAAATGTTACAAGTAGACAAACACGCATGCCATCTATGGAGCGCTCCAAAAATGTCTGGAGTTCTCCAAAAATAACTCTGGAAGAAATAGCAACTTTATTAAAGGGCTTCAATGTGAAGTGTTTTGTGTTATATGTGTTGTGGAGTGATGGGGCTGCTCAATCCTCCTCTCTCTCCACTTGTTTCATGTCCACATGGTGGAGGAGCAGAGCTGCAGACCTGAGCAAGACCCTGTCCTTCCCCCAGCTGGAGAGTGTGCTACTGTATGCAGTCTCAGGGATTTTTGAAGCAGTCCAGCCAGGAGTCAGGCAAGGGCCATGTGTCTTTCCATGCCTGAAATGTTTCAAAAGTTGCATGCGTCTGTCACTGAAGGACAGATCCTGCATTGCCAGACCTCCAAAGGGCATGCATATTATACACAAAGGACATTTTATGATTTGGTGTTAGAAAACACACATACTCCAAGCCCCCCTGCAATGCTAAGGTTTGAAGGATTGACATTATTTGATGCAGTGTTTTTCCACAATTAATCTCTTTCCCCTCCTTCTCCCTCCCCAGTATCCACGATAGGATTTGGATTTGTGCTGGACATGGGATTTTTTGAAACAATAAAGCTGCTCCTCTGGGTTGTGTTCATAGATTGTGTAGGAGTTGGCCTTCTAATAGCAACTCTAATGTGGTGAGTAAATCTGTTTGAAAAACAGTTTGTAGTTTTTCATAGGAGAAAATTGTAACCAAATAGGTCTTTAATGTGACTTGGCTCACAATAAAGGGGTAAGAGTTTATTTACCCTTAATTATTGTGCTGTTATTGTGGAAATGGATTATTCATATCCCAGTCAAAAAGAGAAGAAAATTGTCCTATTTCTCTTAATTTATTCCTGCAGGAAAAAAAAAAAGATTATTGCAGAAGTTTATTTGCAGTCACATACATCTGGCAGATACTTGTGTTCCAGGATGTCCTGGAACTTTGTGGGGCAGGATGTCCAGTGGGAGTATGACTGCAAATATTTTGCGAGAAAATGACATCCTCATTTTAGAGAGAAGCAGCAAAAAAAAAAAATCACTTTCTGTTGTATAAACCCCTCAGTTTCAGTTTTTTCAGTAACAGTTCTGTATATAGGAATCAAGACATCTTTATATTCCCTATTTGGACTTGTATACATGTAAATATCTGATTTATTATATTTCATGTGCTCTATTCAGTGGAATACTGTAAAGGCATATTATGCCTTTCTGAAGAATTTTAGCTGCCATGATTACAAGTAGTACTGGAGTCAACCGTAACAGTATGCATTTGCTAGCTTCAGTGCTTTGGTGGCCACTGTAATGTTTTAGAAAGGGCCCCTAGTCACTTGGAGAAGAGCCTTCTTAGAAACATTTCTCTTCTGCTTATGCTTACAGCATTTTCTTTGTATGTTAACAAAACCAGTTTTCATTTATTTTAGTTGTAGAAACTAGGCAAAAACACTTCAAAGGATTTAAGTTACAAATTTAATAGGGACAATTTATTTGACACTATACTTCTGTCAAGTAGCTCGTGTTTCCTAATATTTCTTCCAAATATTTTTTTCAATTAGGTTTATTTCCAATAAATACTTGGTGAAGCGACAGAGCAGAGACTGCGATGTGGAGTGGGGCTATGCTTTTGATGTTCATCTGAATGCTTTCTATCCACTCCTAGTCATTTTGCATTTTATCCAGCTGTTTTTCATCAATTGTAAGTAGAACACTTTTTAATGCAATGCTTTTTGCCACAGAGTTGACTATCGTGTAACTAACTGTGAGCAACTATTTCTCTTTCAGATGTTATCATATCAAACTCGTTCATTGGATATTTTGTTGGGAACACGTTATGGTTGATTGCAATTGGCTATTATATCTATGTAACATTCCTAGGATATAGTGGTAAGTAATAACAAAAGCTTATTTACAAGGCAGCTCACTCTTCTGTCAGTGGTTTAGTGGACCAAACACATTTGGGGTTGGTGTAATAATCTCTCCACTTTTGTGGGGGCAGAAATCAGGACACGCTTTTTTTTTTTCTTTTTTTTTTTTAACCTATCCCTCATAAATGGGTGTCTTTAAACATCTAATAAAGAATATCTTGCATTCAAAAGCTTGGAACTATCCCAACTATACAGTTGGTCCAATAAAAGATAGCACCATAAGGAAGAAGGCCAATGTGGTACCGATCTTCCAGAAAGGGAGGAGAGTGGATCAGGCTGACTACAGGCCCATTAGCCTGACTTCTATCCTGGGGAAGATCTTAGAAAAGTTTAGTAAGGAGGCCATCCTTGAGGGACTGGCCCAGGCTAACATCTTAAGGGATAGCCAGCACGGGTTTGTTGCGGGTAGGTCTTGTTTGACCAATCTCATTTCCTTCTATGACCAGGTGACCTATCACCTGGACAAGGGAGAAGAGATTCATGTCATATATTTTGACTTCAAAAAAGCTTTTGATCTGGTATCCCATGATCACCTCTTGGCCAAACTGGCCAGCTATAGCCTTGGCTCCACCACGATCCACTGGATGGGAAATTGGCTCCGTGGTCGGACCCAGAGGGTTGTAATTGATGGCAGTCACTCATCATGGTGCCCTATGACCAGTGGGGTCCCTCAAGGCTCTGTCCTGGGACCCATACTGTTCAACATCTTCATTAACGATGTGGACACTGGAGTTAGGAGTGGACTGGCCAAGTTCGCCGATGACACCAAACTTTGGGGCAAAGCATCCACGCCAGAAGATAGGCGGGTGATCCAGGCTGACCTGGACAAGCTCAGCAAATGGGCAGATGAGAACCTGATGGTGTTTAACACCGAAAAATGCAAGGTTCTCCACCTTCAGAGGAAAAACCTGCAGCTTCCGTATAGGCTCAGCAGTGCTACGCTGGCTAGCACTACAGAAGAAAGAGACTTGGGGGTCATCATTAACCACAAGATGAACATGAGCCTCCAATGCGATGCTGCGGCTAGTAAAGCGACCAAAACGCTGGCTTGCATCCATAGATGCTTCTCGAGCAAATCCCGGGACGTCATTCTCCCCTTGTACTCGGCCTTGGTGAGGCCGCAGCTGGAGTACTGCGTCCAGTTTTGGGCTCCACAATTCAAAAAGGATGTGGAGAAGCTTGAGAGAGTCCAGAGGAGAGCCACGCGCATGATCAGAGGTCAGGAAAACAGATCTTACGATGACAGGCTGAGAGACACGGGACTCTTTAGCCTGGAAAAGTGCAGGCTCGGGTGATCTGATGGCCACCAATAAGTTTACCAGGGGTGACCACCAGGATCTGGGGGAACGTTTGTTCACCAGGGCGTCCCAAGGGATGACGAGGTCGAACGGTCACAAATTCCTGCAAGACCACTTCAGGCTGGACATAAGGAAGAATTTCTTTACTGTCCGAGCCCCCAAGGTCTGGAACAGTCTGCCAACGGAGGTGGTTCAAACACCTACATTGAACACCTTCAAGAGTAAACTGGATGCTTATCTTGCTGGGATCCTATGACCCCAGCTGACTTCCTGCCCTTTGGGCAGGGGGCTGGACTCGATGATCTCTTGAGGTCCCTTCCAGCCCTGATGTCTATGAAATCTATGAAAATCCTGGCCTCTTGCATAATTTCTGGACCATCATGACTACAATATCACTCTTGCACTACTTTAAAATATCTTCATTTAGATAATAATTTACCAATGAGTGATTTTTACTTTTGTTCTGTTAATTTTTTTTTTAGCTTGTCAACTTTTTTTTTTCCTAATTCCTATTTTAGCTGGCTGGCATCCTTACTGGCTGGTGTAACCACCTTAAGTCAAGTGCTTTGTACTCCCCAGTCTTTATATACAATCTGTGTTGAAAGTTCATGCCAAAAGCACCTGTATCCCTTTATGGTGATGTTTAAGCAATGTCATCTCTACACATCTTGCCCATCTTTATACACAGTATTTCTTGATGTACTTAATACAGTTAATATGCAGCACTTACCATATTTGTTTTGAACTCCCTAATTAGGGTAGTGTAGGAAATGCAAAATCATACTTCAGCAGATCAACTGTAGTAAGAAACCTCTGTTTTTTGGAAACTAAACTATAGTTGGGCAAATTGCTGCAGAATTAGCATTGCAGGGAGGACAAACAAAATGCAGCTGTATTCCGGCTTGTAAAGAAAATTAGCATGATCCTATATTGTTGGCTGTCAAAAGGAGCTGCTCTGACTGCAAAGCTCCTGATCCTGCCATGTCGGTACAAGAAGCTGTTGTATGGTTCTGACTTGAATCAAAACACTGTCATTTCTTTTCCAGCACTGCCATTTTTGAAGAACACAGTGATCCTTTTATATCCATTTGCACTTCTCATCCTGCTCTATGTGCTCTCCTTAGCATTGGGATGGAACTTCACCAAGACACTTTGTTCTTTCTACAAGTACAGGGTGAAATAAAAACAGGACTTTGTCTGCTGTGTAGTTAGTCTTAATCTTGGCTGTCTTGACAGGAACAAGTGAAGACTATTATTTTGTAAATGGTTGTAAATTTCTCTTTATTGTAGATAATTGTGTAAAAAACTTGGTGTCAATTTTTAATAAGATTAAAATATTTACAACAGTAAATATGATCTCAGTACATTCCTAAAGATAGACTAGCACACTTCTGTATTACACACTTTAAATTAGTGTAACATGCTATTTGCATAATTTGTGCTCCTAATATGTTGGACATAAAACACTGCAGTGCATATAACACTCTTCTCTTTCTAATTAAGAACTCCAGAACAGATTGGATTTTTTTAAAGTCTTTATTTCAAATATACACTGACAGCTATGGCACATAGAATAAACATTGATGAAAGGCACAGTTAACATGATGTATACCAAGTTTTCAAATATAGCAGCAAGTTTAAAATCCAGTCCATAAATATCCAATAGTTGTGTCAACTACTATGGGGCTGGTTAATGAAAAGTGGAGTGAGAGAAGGGGGGGTAGGAAGGGAGGCAAAACAGAAAAAAAAGTTTGGCTAGAAAAGGCTGTGGCAGGACTTATGATCTGTAGATTCCATAAGGCAGGAGTACAAACTGACCTCCACAAACAGTACCTTCTGAAAAATGACAACGGCAACTTTTGAAAAGCAGTGCTCAGTATGAAACTCAAGCACTAAGTTTTAGTTTCAAAAACGATTTTCTAACAGCAAACCCTTTACAATGACTTAAGTATTTTGATTACTAAAATTCAATCATGGAAAGCTGTTTTGTTTAAAATACCAGATCTGTTGGCAGTGCATCTTACAGTACATCAGCCACTATTAAGGCCTGAAGAGCATGTATTCAAATCTGACCAAACAATTGAGCAGTGAAACATTTCAACAATTAAAGCAGTGAACCACCAATTCTAGAAAGGCTAAGAATTCTTATTGTGACCTGCTATGCAAAGCATAACAATAGCAGCTTCTGCCCTGCAGGCAGCTACCAAGAAACATAATCCTTACTTAAGTGATAGCTTATTACTGGTGCTGGAATTCCTATTAAGTGCAGAATACCATTACTCTTGTATTTAAGGTTTGATGCTGCACCACTGAGGAAAATGGAAATAGGATCTGGACACAAGTGCTTTTCCTTTACTGATATTTAAAGTTTGTCCACTTAGAGCAGTACTTCTCAACTCTTTTCTCAGCATGACCCCATTTATGGTCCCATTTCTTCAGCATGATCCCTCCCAACCCACAGCTCCCCACCCACAAAACCCCATCTGCTGATGTTGCAACCCCATTTGGGTTCATGACCCACAGTTTGGGAATCTGACTTAGAGCAAACAGTTCTTAGGCTTTACAGTTCTCTAGGTCAATGTGTACAGTAAAAATTACAAAAAATACTGAGGTAAAAAACACAACGTTCTGTGGCTAACTGTCAATATTTCCAACAAAAATTTAACTCCCTTCAAATGCAAGAACATAGTTGTATGACAGCTTTTATGCCTTTATGTAAATGTAAATTAAAGTACATATATTAAAAATAAATGTAGTTCTTTAGCTAATTTCAAAATACCTCTGTTATTTAAGCACGATAAAATGTAAGCACACAATATCTTTTGTGGAAACAAAGGCCTCTAGAATTAATTTCTTATTTCCATTTCTAGCTGAAAGTAGCATCTGTATTAAAAACACGAGCTGCATACCTTTTTTTGAAGTGCATATCTCAGACAAAGGAGGAAATACTGAATTGATTTATGGTAACAAGGGGGAAAATACCAAATAGTCTTAATCTTGCTAAAAGACTAAACATGATCTCTCAACACATTTAAAGGAGGAAACTTGGTATACAATTAAACTAATAACAGTGACAGTACACATTTAGGTTAAATCTAGCCAACATCTCACCTAAAAATAAATTTTATAAAGGCTGGAAATGCAAGTTACATGATAAGGGAAGAAGAACGGGGGTTGTTTTTTTTAATTGGTCCACAGTTAAGCTATCTGTCTTAAATTTTGCCAAGCCACCTTCATGAGGGGAGGAAAAAAATCTAAGTATTTAATAAACGTAATTGAAAATAAAAACTAGATATGCTTTAGGTCCCCTGGAGGAACACAAAACCTGTAGTAGTTTTCCAGAAATGTCCCTTTCTAATCCAAGGGGTGCTGATTGCTTTACTTGCACATAAGCAGTTTTCAGTTGTACTTATCAGTTCATAAAAAGCTAGTATTTTAAGAAAAATGGTGCTTGGCCTCAAATATGAGAATTTAGAATCAATCAGAAAATAAAGGTTTCTGGAAATGCTAGCTGTTGCAAACAAGTCAACTTTTGCTGGGCAATAGCCACTTCAGTTGTGGCTAATACAATTTTATTAGAAAGTTAAATAAGGCTACTGCAGGTTTTATTGCCCTACTTAGGGGTAATTAAGGCTGAATTAAAGTTCGTTTACAATTAAATGTAGAAAAAAATCCTAGTGATGTAAGAAGCTCTACTCACTCTAAGACATTGGAATCACAGAAAAGTAGGCTGGAAGGGACCTCACAAGGTCATCTAGTCCAGCCGCCTGCTCAAGGCAGAGGCATCCCTGACTAACCCATCCCAGCCAAGTGTCTGTCTGACTTGCTCTTGGAAACTGCCAAGGGTGGAGATTCCACAACTTCTCTGGGTAGCCTGTTCCAATGTCTTACCACCTCCATGGTCAGGAAGTTCCTCCTCTTAATCTGCAACCTAAATTTACCCTGTTGCAGCTTGAGGCAATTGTTCCTAGTCCTGTCCTCCATGGACATAGAGAAAAGGCCATCTCCATCCTTTCTGTAATTGTCCTTAGGGTATCTGAAGACTGTTATCAAGTCTCCCTCCCCTCAGTCTTCTCTTTTTCAGGCTAAATAACCCTAGTTTTTCAAACATGCCTCATAAGTCTTGCTTCCCAGGCCCCTATTCATTTTTCTTGCTCTGCTTTGGACTCTTTCCAAACTGTCCACATCCTTTTTGAAGCATGGGGTCCAGAACTGGACACTACTCCAGGTGAGGCCTCACCACTGCTAAATGTTTAATTGTGTTTAATACAATAATTTGTAGTATACCTAAAGTGTCTATTAACTACATCACTGGGGGCTGCAGTACACAAACTGACTAGTGTCCAGCAATATTTAAGCATTCATTTATGATAACTAAGGAAGGCTACAGACACTTCATATTTACTACATAGTAAACCAATTTTACTAAACAATAAAAGTGGAGCCGATGTATGATGCACAGCCCCACTCTAGCAAATCAAAACTGTATACTAAAGACATTTCCTACATGATCAAGTTACAAAATTACAACATGCGGCTAGTGGGAATGCGTCTTGCTCCCACAGTCAGTTTCATACAGGGGTAATTATTTGCTCAATGTGAAACAGTTCCCGTTACCTTGTGCCCAAGCACTGCAACAGCACCTACTGTAAGCAGTGAGCTTCAGACGGCTGGGTGTATGTCCTCTCCTTTTTATGGAGTAAAATCCATACATATACACTCTAGTAATCTTTTTGAGTAAAATCCGTATATATACACTGTAATAATCCTGTGGTGTGCCTCCAGCCTCACTCTCCAGAAAGGATATCCAACCACTTTGGCCACATTTGGCAATACTGAATTTTGGAAAGCTTAAGAGTCTAAGGTGGTGGACAGACATTACATTTGAAGCACTGCAGCATGCTGATGACGTGCTACAAAAAACACTACTGGTGCAGACAGATATGCAGAGCCCCCTGACTGAAGCAGTACAGAGTTGCCTTTAAGGCATTCAGTAGCATGTATGGAGGGGTGGGGGATGGACATGACATGAAGGATTGCTCAACCCTGTTAATCTGCTTCCATGCTGCTCTCCACCAGGGGCGGGGAGCATGTCTACAAGCATGGTGCATCTTTGGGAGTCTCCCTCATGCAGTGGGGAATGGACAGGTTGTCAGTGATTGGGGGACCACAATGGTCTCCCAGGGCTGCCACCCCACTGGGAAAGAAGACCAGAGCACTCAGGGACTACATGCTACTCTCTGTCTCTCCCCACCTTGGAAGGGAGAGGAAGGAAGGGGCAAGGAAAGAGTGGAGCACTGTGGGATGCTGGGGAACCAAGAGACCCCTCTGTGGCGCTACAGTGCACTGTACCAACATTATATGTAGTGCTACTGACAAGTTCGTCTTTTATCCAAGAACATGTTCTTGGTGTTTTTGCCATTTCTGTCGCATTGCAGAGGATGTGCACATTGGTCCTCTCAACTTCTGTAGCACTACAAAAGGATTTGTAGCACTACATATAACATCTGTCCACAGCCTAAAATAATGGTCTGAAGATGATTTATTTTCTTTATACATAAGTCTAAACTTTCTCCATCCACACCCTCTACTGACTGGAAGAACATATCCTGAGGATGTCAAGCGAACTGTGCCTAACTATATCAGGTCTGAAATAGACTTTGATTCTATAAAACCTATCCTTCCAGAAAGGGATACAAGAATTAATTTGTGCTGCTGGGGCACATTTGTTTATCAAGAGCATAACCTCAAGAATTTTTTTAATATGACAGCAGCCTGGGGTGTTTCTGGCTTCTGCTACTAAGAAGCAACAAAATAATATGCATTAATCTTAAAAAAAAAAAAAAGCCCAGCATAATTTGGAAGTAATTGTCAATTTTCAGATAAATGCTATTGTGTGTTAGAAAAAAGAGAGTAAAGCTAGCAAAACAATACTGACAACACAAAAGTATCATGATCAGTTTTGGGTACACTTCTTTACATTTAGAAATATCATTAGGAATTTATCTTACATGTTTAACATTCAGACCAGCTAGACGATGAATAAGCTATTATAAAAGAGTACTCTCAGAAAGGTACCTAACAGTGGTACCAAAATACTCGATAATAAATCATTTTTACAATATGGAACAATAAAACTACCATTTTTGGCAACAAAAAGTGCATCACATGTTCACAAATACAAACATCTGACTAAAAGTTGTAATATAAAAGTTAATAAATAGCTATATATTAAAGTGCCTGCATTTTTGCAGACACAGTTGGGAAAATAAGCTCAAATAGATTCTTAGATCTTTGCTTAGATTTAGATTCACCAACCCTGTTCAATAGTATTGTATGTTAACTGTCCTAGAGCAGCACAGAGGGCTAGATCCACAAGCAAATGGAGATGCCCAGCGACCACCAGAAGTGCGTTGCTTGACCTTTAGGCATAAATGAACTCTTCAAAACTCATGTTCAGTTCTTGCCTAATCTTGGACATGCCCAAAATCTCTAGGTACCAAAGAGTCTGCCAGTGGGTACACACAAAACTGCTCAACTCCTGAAATTGTTTAGCTTCTTAATGTCTTAAGCCCCAACAGGATTCGCAAACAAGGGCAGGGAGAGGGAAAAGTGAGACTTATACAACAGCCTGGTGCTTAAGGCACTCATCTGCAATGTGGGGGTTGGGTTCAAGCCCCTGCTCCAGTGTATGCTTAATTCAGACTCAAAGAGAAGAAATTCAATTTAAAAAAAAAAGAAAAACTAATCCAGTAGTCTGGCACTTCCCTTGGAACATGGGGTCCTGGAATAAAATTTCAGTATGAAGCACACTGGAAACTAGAAAACAGGCATCCTATCCTACTCACTGGACTATTGGCTTACTGAGGTCTCTTTCACTTTCCATTCCTCCCAAAAACAACGCTCCTTTTGGTTCAGGCACTAACTGAATCTGCAGGAGGCAGATCACAATCCTGAGCAGAACTAATCACCTTCCTGTGACTGAAGTAAGGTATCTAATTCCCACTGAGGATGAAGCTCATGCCCCACTCCTCACTTCAGCATTTCATACTACCAGTGTAGTTGGTTTAGCACCATTTGCTGGCTTCTGTGAATCCTGTCCGTAGGTACCCAATGCTCCTTTCAATAGGGAAATAAGAGTTCCAGTCCCTATTGCAGCAGTAGTGTCCTGGCTTGGACGTTCCTAAGCATGTCCTCCCCACCCGTTCTTATACCTGCCCATGCACTCCAAACTCAGAAATACATTGGTGAGGCCAGTCCAGGGTCATCTCTGGAAGCTGCTGTCATGCACAGTGAAGACAGAGGTCTCAAAAGTTGCCATGCAAAGGATAAATAGGAGTGGATTTACAGATCATGTCTGGGAAGTTCCAGCCAGGACATGCTGCTTCTGCAGCACTGACATACCACTGGGGCCTACTTTAGGGTTGTGAATGCCAGTAGGCAGCAGGTCATCTATTAGTTAAGCTTGTACATGCAAGCCCTAGAACGTCTCAGTTCTCCTGTAGATGTAGTAACAACTGCTTCAGCTGTCTGCCTGGGTTACTGGCCAGGTAATCATTGTTCTTTACCTCAAAGTGCAAACAAGTAGGCTACTGATCTAGGGCCAGATTCAATTTCCACTGAAGTCAATGAAGACATTACATTGGACCCCTCTGCGAGAGAAACAAAAATTATAATCAATATAACAATTAGCTAAAGTCAATACTGTACTAAAAGCATTTTTAGGAGGGAACTTAAGCGAGGTTAATATGTCTAATTACTACTTTTTCCTGATAAAAAGGTAATGTAATTCTAATGCAAAGCTGGGGAATGCACTGTTCATTCTAAGAGCTGGACAAAGTTGTTTTTTTTAAAGGATAGCTTGACATTAAAATCGCCTTCTAGAATGTTATGAATTCATTCTAAAAATCACTGCAGATTTAGTACATAATATGAAATATTGGGATACTTCAACATGCTTTTATGTGGTTGCACAGTCAAACACAGCAGCCATCAAGAGAAATGTTCTTCAAAACTCTGTTCAGGCCTTTGAACAATATTTTTCAGATTCCGTGTACAAAACTACTTAACGTAATTTTCTTAACCACGGCAGTGTATTTGAAATATGGCATTAGTTTGTTATGTTTGTATCTCCAAAGCAAAATATAGAAAGATAACTTAAGCAGCTAGATAATCCTTTAAAAAAACCCATATCAATTTAAAATTTTACTGCATAAAAATATGTACTTTTCAAATTATTTTAATAAATTAAATATCCCTAACATTTTTTTTTTATATATATATATATATCTCCCTGATAGTCTATAAAAGAGGGTTTTGTTATAGCAAAATAAATGGAACTCCGAAAGTACCCCCTTCACAAAATGCATTTAACAATAATTACAGTTTTTCATTTTCAAGGAATGTAACAATATGTACAACGTCTCTGTGTTACTATACCATCAAAATAGTACAGGTTAGGAGTAGCACACCCCTAAAGTCATGTTGAAATGGAGGACAATTTAGACTTCATGAATATTAACAGTTTGGAGCATCAGTTTCTGGATGGATCTGACAAGATGGGTTAATTACAATCTTCTCATCTACAGTAGATTTCACAAGAGGTAGAGTTTGAGTGAGAAATCAGAAAGACTTGAATAAGGTGCATGCTTAGTACTTTCAACCTGTGACTTGTTAAAGACGTAGGATTTATTAGGAAAAGTCTGCAATCTCCAAAGAGATGTTGATCAGTTTGTGACCTTTTTAATATGGATCTGAAATACAAAAATTAAAAAAAATATATCACATTTTAAGGAAAACAACTGTAAGTTTTAAGTCTCTACAACAAACCTTAAGCCAGAATTCCTTTCAAATTTGTTGAAAAAACTAAGACAGTTCACATTTAGTATGCTGATTTTGCAAGGACTATAGCATGCAACATCTCACCTCATTCAGAATTGCCCAAACGGCCGAGTTTTGGATTACTGAAAGTCGGAATGCTGAAATTGGGTTTAGACTTGGGTCAACTGTACCTTCTGCTATGCCGCTTTCAAATTTACCTTCAAAATGAACAAAAGCATATCTGAATGAACATTCACTGCACCAAGTGACACACACAATCTGGTTAATAGGAAGGTTTCTAATCAATGCATTTGTTCAATAAATGCATTCACAACAACACCATCACGATCATATCTTAGAACTGATACAAGGAGGTGGGAACCTGTGCTAACCCAAAGCATGAGATTTCCACAGTGTGCTCCCAGGCCTCATCTTCAACTTTGCTTTGACTAACACATCAGGACAAAGTCTCAGCATATGCACTGGGCATAACTGCCACTAATAAAGAGTAAATATGTTTGAATATAGCCATAGGTATTTTACATTTCCAAAAACCAAGCCACTTTTATTCATCTTATTTAGACTTAGCTGTCTAATTTTATGCATCCAAGTTTGAAAACCTTAGCGTAATGTATTCAGGCTGCATTAAAATGATTGAGTTGTTGTTCCTACCTCAGGGAGCTTCAGTTATATTAGGATGCACAAGTACAATGTCACAAAGGCTAGCAGGAAGCCAAAGCTCAAATGAATACGTTTTAACTACAATTCTTTAATAAATGCTTATTGTGGTGGAATGCCGGGCTAGCGGTTCTGGCACCGCTTGGGGAGCCGCGGGCTTTACGGAGCTGTACGAGTGTGCGGCTTGCGAGGTGGGATTGGAGGTAGCTTTATAACCGCCTTCGAGGTTCGCTGAGTTGGCACAAGTAGACGACTTAGAGTAAGTTGTTAGTTTTCTGTAATAAGTCTATAGGATGTCTGTTGGTTCACGGGGTTCCGGAGTAAGCCCTTGCTTTCCACCACTGGAACTAGTTCAATGATAGGTGCGGCTGCCGACTCCTTAAGTCCCAGAACTGGTCAACAGCTCATTGAGATGGGATGTTAGTAGTAGAAGTTATTACGGAGTGGATATAAAGGGAAGTAAAAATTTGTTTTATTCACTCACCTGGCCTCACCCTCTTACGAATAAGAGGGGAGACCGGCTGGAACGAAGTTGCGGTAAATACAAGTACAGAAGCGTAGATATGCTGTCTAAGCTACGAAGAGAGGCGGTCGAGAGGTAGAGTCTCCGATGTTTCTTCAGTTACAGTATGCCGGATACAAAGGGGGCCTGTTGGCCCACAGGGTTCACTAGTAAGCCCTTGCTTTCCACCACTGGAACTAGTCCAATGATAGGTGCGGCTGCCCACTAGTTAGTCCTAGGGCTGCTCAACAGCTCATGAACAGGATGAAAAATAATAAAATTGTAACGCAGTGAATCGCTGTCGATTGTCGGATTTTCGAGGCCTTGGTTTTCGCTGGGATACGCCCAGGCGGGGAGGCCGAGGACCGGCTTACAGGGTGATCAATCCTGAAGGGTTGTCCAGTCATCGTCTCTGCTGTTTCCTGCTTCTTTGCCTCTTTATAGATGCTGGTTGGACTGCCTCTATGACACTAACTATGATATAAGCTAAGCATACAGGGATAGGATAGTTTCTTTTACACAATAGTTACTAGGTAGATTTTCTACATAAGTTTCGTTTCTGCAGGTATGACACTTACAGATAAGAAAAGAAACTTATAAAATGCGCATGTGTAGCTTGATACAAGCGTGGAAAACTACAAAGCTTTCATTTTGATTAACAGCCAAGACTACAAGGTCACATAAATGTGAGAATGCCGCGCGGCAGTTATACAGAAATGAAATAAGATTTTTACATGCCCTCATGCCGTGGGGCAGTAGAACATTTATGTAGTGGTTTCATTTAGAAATGGATTGATAGTGAACGGATCTTTGTCTTCATTGGGAAGTTTGGTGTAGATGAAGCACTTACAGAGTTTATACGATTTTGGATATACTTTGTAATACAAGAATAAACACATACAAAGATAATAATAGGTATGAATAGTAAAAGGACTGCTGAAAGTAGGTTAGATAGCCAAGATGAGATATTAAAGCCTAGCGCATTAAAGACTTGAGAAAGTAAACTGTTGCCAACGCCAGCGATACCGTTGACATGGGTGGCTATTTTGCGAATGCTATCGACTTGTTGTTTGAGTGGAATGGAAACATTGGGAATTGCAAAACATAGATCATTAGATAGGTTGAGGTATTGACATAGGCCACCATGTTGAAGTAATAAGGCATCTAACGCAAGGCGGTTTTGAATAGTCATTTGGGAGGTGGCTTGCAACTGTTGGTTAGAGAGAGAAAGGCTGTCAGCTGTGCGGTTCGCTAATAATTCTTCTTCTTCAGCTAATTGGGCTAGGGCAATACGGTTTTTTGTTATACCGATTCCCCAAATAAATAGTCCTTCGGCGGCCCAACTAAGAGCTGGGCTCAACTAAGAGCTAAGGCAGCCGGGCTGCCTTATTGGAAGTGTGATGCCATGGCAGGCAGCGTTTAACAATATTGCTCGTAACGTAGGATAATAAAATCTGAACCGGGAATCATTTCCGAAGGGACCTGGTTGAGTTAAATTTACAGCTAGAGAATTATTTCATTTTACTAAGGGTGTCAGCTGGATAAGAGGGGATTAAAGTAACTATAGATACAGTAGCTTGACCATGTGGCGTAAGGTCGAGGTGCTATGGTGGAGTAACTAAGTGAGGATTCCATGTCAGTGACTGGTCTGGTTGGGACCAATCGTTACCATTAGGGTGAATTCCCCAGGGGATAGCTGAACAAGCGTATGGGGTTTCATTAAAAAAGCATTTCGTTTCAGTGGGTTCAGAGGATAGGCTAGCAAGAGTAAAATTTTGTGGCCAAGAGTAGTTAATAGAACCAAAAGTTTCACTTAAGAATACATCTATGGAAGTTTTTGGGCCTAGTGAGACTTGGGAGAACCAATCGGATAGATTAAAAGGTTTAGGGTAAAGAGTGAGGACTGGGTCTTGAACAGATATGGGAATTTTTAAACAGGCGGTTAATCCCTGTCCTTTTTCTTCTTCTCCAGTTGCATTGGCCCATAGGGATAAAAGTTGAAGTACAGTGTTAGGTGAAGAAAAGGGGGTAAGGACAGGTATGGTAACTAGGAAAAGGATAATGAAGTGGTAACGATAGATATAGCATGACGGGTGTCAGCTCGTAGTTGTGGTTCGTTGTAGGTGTTCTTTAGGTGGTAGATGGTTTAGTGGAGTGGTCGTGATGGTTACACGTGGGGATAGTGCTGGTAGAATGATGAACAGGCTCGCCGATGTATCACATCGCCAGAGAATACGGCTACTTTTTCTGACAGGTTGACCTTGTGGATTCGAGGCACGTATACAAGGTGGGCGATGTGGTTTTCCCGAACGGCTGTCCCATGTAACACACCTGTAGAGGAAATGAGATAATTAAAAAAAAATAAAGGTTGTATGTAGTAAAATGGCTAGTTTTTTGTCTCAGGGCAATGACTCAGCCAATTGTGATGGGCTAGTAATGTCTTGTTGGGTACGTCGATTTCAGCTTGGTAGGTGTTTGGATATATGTTTCTGCAGATCGTATTATTCCTTGGTATAGCAGCTGTTTCTTTTCAGTAGGACCTGGTATGGCTACCCAGATGAGTTCTTCCAGCTGGAATCGGGGCTTCCACGGTTCTGGTGTTTTTTGCTTTCTGTCAGTCTATAATGACTTGTCTTCATTTAGTTGGATTAGAATTTGTGGTAGACGGCTTGTCCAACTTAAATACGTGCCGTTTCCTGTTAGACGGAGCTTTTCTTTGAGGATTCCTATGGAGCGTTCAACGACACCATTTGACTGTGGGTGATACGGGATGTGGGTGTGCCAGGTGATGTTGTAAGTACTGCAAAAGGTTGCTCGGGCTTTTGACATGAAGGGTGGTCCTCCGTTGGATTGGATTTCGTTTGGTACTTGCCAGAGGCTCATGGCCTGGAGCAGCACAGAGCAGACGGTTTTGGCGGTAGTCTTTGTAAGAGGAATGCATTGTAGTTGTCTGGTGCCTAGATCGACTAGGACTAACACCTTGGCCTGACGTTTGACTCCAGGGAGTGGTCCCATGAGGTCGACTTGCCACGTCTTTCATGGGGGAAAGTACTTTGGGTCAAATGCTTGTTTGGCTGATGCGGTTGGCGTAGCTTTGACTTTGTTACATATATAACAGGTTTGACTCCGTGTTTTCCAATCTTGAAGTGTGATGGTGAACGGTGGTGTCTCGGCGGTTATTTGCTTCCATTTGACATGGGCCTTGTTGGGACTGGGGTGGCTCCAGAACTTATGTAGCCATTGTACTAAGTGTTGGTTATTGACATCTGTCTTAGTGAGGATGGCTGCTGCAACTTGTTGTGGTCGGTTTGTTGTTTTCTTGATGGCTTCTGCACACTTCTCTGGGTCTTGTAGCACACCGTTGATGTGGGCATGGACTGGGTTGGTATCTGGTTGGTGAGAGCAGGTGTATTGTAGCAGAGGTATGGTTTTAAACTGAGGCAATATAGCGAAGATTGCATTTCAAAGAGGTTGGTTTTCTGTGGCTTGTGCCTGTCCGGTTAATATTTTGTAGATATATTGAGAGTCAATAGCTATTACAGGGACAGGTTCACAGACATTATGGGCATCTAAGCAGTGTTGGAGGGCTCCTTTGAATGCAAGGAGTTCTTCGAGTTGTGCATTTGGAGGTGGGGCTGCAGGCTCTACTTCAATGTATTGGCACGGGTTACAGAAGAATCCATGTGCTCCACCATGGGCTGTACTTCCGTCTGATGCTATCCAGGCAGGTAGAATAGTGCCGTACATTAGCGAAGGGTTTTGATGATGAAGGGAAGGCGTTGAACTTGCTGGCACCTCTTTCATCTTCCAATGGTGGAAGTGAAAATGAAAGACTTGTACTAATTCTTGCCAGGTGGTACCTAGGCCATGAAAGGTTGGGTCTGGTCGGTCAGGAGTGAGAAGTGGAAGTAGTGTGACGCCTGATCTAATAAGAGTTCCAGTAGTTGTAGAAATGTTGGGATAGGCGGTTGTGGCGAGTTGGGATGCTAATAAAACAGTTCCCGTGACTCCATATCGATATTGAGATGGTTGCAGAGCCTTGTAGGTTGAAAATACTAATTTGTTGGTGCTGGTAGTGCCAGTTGCCAAGAGTATTTGACTCGTATGCCCAAGGGTAATGGTTATGGGCTCGCTGGGGCTAGTACTGTGGAGGACTGTAGTCGAAGTGGCTTTTAAAAGTTCTTGTAACTTATCATAGTCATAGATGGGGTCCCATATATTTCGGGTGCTGGCTTTTGTACGTAGCTGCTGATGTAAGCATGCAATGACTTCTAGATGACTTGTTGGGACATGAGCTCTGTGCCAGTTTAGCTGGCCTAGAAGTTGTTGGATTTCTCTTTTTGTTGGGATGGCACCCTTGACCCAGGGGATAGTTGGAGTTGTGTGCATCGTCGCCTTGTGAGTTTCATGATCGAATACTTCACCAAGGAAGGAAATATGTGGCTTTGCAGTGAGTTGAGATTTTTGCATGTTTACAGTCCATCCGTGGGCTTGCAAGTGATGTATTAGTTTTTCTGTAGTTTGGGTTACTGCTTCTGGAGTCCTGCCCATGATGGCGATGTCGTCTACATAACTCTAGATTTGGACGTCACCAGGTGTAGTGAAGGCCTCAAGGGTGCTGTTGATGGCTGCTGTGGCTACCGCTGGTGCATTGCAGTATCCTTGGGGGCAGACATTCCATTTGAACATTTGTCCATTTACACACATGTTGAGTATTCCAATGTCATCAATGATGGGGATGGAAAAGAACATGTTTTTGAGATGTAGAGTACTTCTAAACCAGGGAGTCGCCTGATAGGCTATCATCTCGCTTAGAGTCTGTGGTAGTGTCTTGGGGCTAGGCTGCGATAGAGGATCTACTTGCTTGTTGGCGCAGCGGTAGTCGACTATGAGTCGGACTTGATTAGGGTCTCTGGGTTTCGCAATACCCCATGCGGGCGACAAAAACTTAGCATGTGAAATTTTAGAAATGCGGCCTGCTGCTTGTAATTCACTGAGAAGTTTTTGAAGCGAGTTTTGGAGATGCGGTTTCATAGGGATAGGTGTGTAACGCCACGACAGGTGATTGCTGATCTTCGGCTTGTGAGGCGCGATGCTTGGTGCTTTGCAGGGGCTAATTGGAAATGCTTGTAAGAGCGTGAGTTTGAGGTCGAATTTGAGAATTTTGGGAACACCAAGTAGATTAACATCTTCCATTGTGGCAGTGAACGATTTTCCTGTTAAATGATGTACACAACGGGCTGTGGAGATGTTGGCGGTGGAGTTTAGGCCTTGTACGCGAATTTTGCCGTTGAGTAGAATATGGGGTGTAGACGGTCGAATGACAGAAATTTGTGCACCTGTATCTAGTAAGAACTTGATTTCTTTTGCTTTAGTGGGTGAAGACGGGTCTCTGATAGGTAAGGTGGCATAGGGACGTGGGTCCCGGAATTGCTGAGGGTCGCCACCGAAGCTTACCGCCACGGCAGCTGCAACTCGTTTTTTGGCTTTGGTTGGCGGTTGGGGTCCCATCCAAGCTTGATGGCAAGGGTTAACTGTTCTTCTTCCGAAAGTTTCCGTAGGGTGGCCTTGTCGAGTCCAGATCATCCTAATAAAAATCCAAATCTTGCTTGCTCTAGAGGCGTTTGGGTGGGTGGCCCTTGGGCCTGTAGTGGCTGTTGTGCTTCAGGTGGTGTCCATTGTTTTTGGGTCACAAGGACTTGAGAGTTTGCATTTGTGGGAGGAACTTCGACTGGAAACATTTGACGATCGGACTCCCGATCTGATGGGGATCCAAATTGCCGTTGTAGGCTTAACATGGTACTACATGGTTTTCCTACTGAGGCGAGCATGACGAGGCGTGCTGCTTGTCCGAATACCGTTCCATACACTTGGTATGCTTCTTCTACTCCCCCAAGTGTGACGGGTACTTTGCCGGGATCTAGTAAATGTTTATGTGGCCAGTTTCATCTTCTTTTTCGAGTTTGACTCCATCTATGGGATTCTTCCTTGGATTCCATTGTAAGAATGAGCACCCAACCATTGCATAAACGAGCTGTAGTGCTCGTGGCCTTCTAAGGTTGCTTGCATCTCCTTCATGTGCTCTATAAGCGCAATGTAAAATTCCTCCTGCAGCTAGTGAGGCAGGGGACAACAGGGGTAGTTTATCTTGATCGTCAATTAGAGTTGTGTCGACGCATGTTCCCCCACTCCATGTTGACTGTCGTATTAGGTAGTGCACTTACGCTTTCTGCCCTGTGCTCTAGGACTAAACGGCCAAGCCAAACGATGGGTGTCTCGCCTGATCGTATACTAGTGTCAACATAAAGTTCTCTAAGCTCACTGTGGTTTCGTGTCCGGAAGACGACAACAGTTTTCTCAAATTTTTCAATTGTTTTCTCGTCGTTTTCTCCTTCCCCCTCTTGCTCTTCTGTAGTGATTTTGCGGGTGGTGATGGGTAAAACATTTGGTGGCAGAATTGCTAGCGGCAATGATGGATAAATTGCTGATGGCGGTGTGGTGACGACAGCTGGAGGGTTGGGCTCTGTGGTGGTGACGATAGCTGGAGGGTTGGGCTCCGAATAAAGAGGTGGTTCTTTTTCTTTGCACTCGGTGGGTGTGTATTCCGGAGTGGTTGGGAGGCGGCATGAACGTGGCTCTACCTCCTTTAAGTACTCAGGGCTCTCTTCCGGGTTGGTTAGTATCTCAGATGCCTTTGCTGCTGCTAGTTCTGTGGCATTGCAGCATGCTGTGTGGAGCTGCAACTCTAAGTTTCCTATAGCTCTTACAGCACTTATGAAATGCCGCAACTAAACTTCTACCGCTTTACCGGGTGTAAGTTCAGCTTTACTAAAGGGTCTTTTCTTAGTTCCCCTCTCGGCTTCTAGTTCGCGGCGACAGCGGACTAGACTATCATAGGCTTTTCCGGTTTCAGGTATTTGGTGGGGATTGATTTGGCTGGAGGGGTGTCTTCCTATGGCATTATGAAGGAGCCCCAAGATGGAGGCTTGTTCGTCGCTGGCCGGCGACGCATCTCCTTTAGAAGGAAGAACACCTGCAAGGGCTCCATTTCCCCCTGCATTTACTGGGGAAAACATAACTTTGGGAGCGGCCATTACACACCCCAGGGCAGCAGCAGCTAGCGAGCATGTCCAGATTTTACTTTCTGGCCCGTTCACCCAAATGCGACTGGAGATGTGTGTTTTGGGGTCGCTATTGCCTGCCGCATGGTAGGCAAGATGATTCCAGAGATCATCAGAGGTCTGTGGGGGTGAACGGTGTCCCAGTCGCCATGGACACATGCAGACTAGCATGGCCTGGTCGTCTACTTGGGATCCTGTTCGTGACGCCATGTGGTGGAATGCCGGGCTAGCGGTTCTGGCACTGCTTGGGGAGCCGCGGGCTTTACGGAGCTGTACGAGTGTGCGGCTTGTGGGGTGGGATTGGAGGTAGCTTTATAACCACCTTCAAGATTCGCTGAGCTGGCGCAAGTAGACGACTTACAGTAAGTTATTAGCTTTCTGTAATAAGTCTGTAAGATGTCTGTTGGTTCACGGGGTTCCGGAGTAAGCCCTTGCTTTCCACCACTGGAACTAGTTCAATGATGGGTGCGGCTGCCGACTCCTTAAGTCCCAGAACTGGTCAACAGCTCATTGAGATGGGATGTTAGTAGTAGAAGTTATTACGGAGTAGATATAAAGGGAAGTAAAAATTTGTTTTATTCACTCACCTGGCCTCACCCTCTTACGAATAAGAGGGGAGACCGGCTGGAACGAAGTTGCGGTAAATATAAGTACAGAAGCGTAGATATGCTGTCTAAGCTACGAAGAGAGGCGGTCGAGAGGTAGAGTCTCCGATGTTTCTTCAGTTACAGTATGCCGGATACAAAGGGGGCCTGTTGGCCCACAGGGTTCACTAGTAAGCCCTTGCTTTCCACCACTGGAACTAGTCCAATGATAGGTGCGGCTGCCCACTAGTTAGTCCTAGGGCTGCTCAACAGCTCATGAACAGGATGAAAAATAATAAAATTGTAACGCGGTGAATCACTGTCGATTGTCGGATTTTCGAGGCCTTGGTTTTCGCTGGGATACGCCCAGGCGGGGAGGCTGAGGACCGGCTTACAGGGTGATCAATCCTGAAGGGTTGTCCAGTCATCGTCTCTGCTGTTTCCTGCTTCTTTGCCTCTTTATAGATGTTAGTTGGACTGCCTCTATGACACTAACTATGATATAAGCTAAGCATACAGGGATAGGATAGTTTCTTTTACACAATAGTTACTAGGTAGATTTTCTACATAAGTTTCGTTTCTGCAGGTATGACACTTACAGATAAGAAAAGAAACTTATAAAATGCGCATGTGTAGCTTGATACAAGCGTGGAAAACTACAAAGCTTTCATTTTGATTAACAGCCAAGACTACAAGGTCACATAAATGTGAGAATGCCGCGCGGCAGTTATACAGAAATGAAATAAGATTTTTACACTTATCAGTGTTGATTTCACTATAACCAAAAACAAACCAATACTGATGTACTAAACAAACAGTAAAAAATAGAGCCTACATGATCATGTATCCAAGGCAAATTATCAGGATCATACAAAGGCTTTTTTTTTTTTTTTAATAACATCTTCCTAAAATATTGCAGTAATAAAACAACTCTGTTTATATATATTTAGAAGAATAAACACTGCTGTTGTATAGTATTGAGTTTTACCTATCCTAAAATAGCCGTCCTCTAAGCGTTTGTCTTTGGTTTCTTTGGTTACTACAAAGTCTTCATTCTAAAATAAAAGACAAAAATATAAAATGAGCTCATTTATTTTCCATGTACTTAGTATTTTGCAAGCTAGAACAAAATATGGACGCTTTGTTCAATATTCAAAATGCAACTTTCCTTAAAAACTTTGGATTTGTCTATTTCCATGAGCAAAGAGAAGCTATTAATAGATTTTAAAAAAGACAGAAAAATGAAGAAAAAAAGGTACAACTGCTCTGGAGCTAAACTATATTTGGCTTCAAAATGGGAAACAAGACATACTTGGCAAAAGACCCTCACATAAGTTACTCAAAGGCTGAAATAAAGATACTGCAGATGCTGGTGCCCATAGCATAAAAGATGCACTATAGTAAATCCTGAGTTCAGTACCATAGCTCAACCATGGAGAGAAAGACTTGGAAGCCACTTTCCCACTCACATTTCAGCAAGTGGCTGGCAGGACTTTTCCCCTAGAATGACCAAATGCTAGATAATCTACCTGTAGTATATATATTTTAAAAAATCGTGTACCTGCTGATTTGTGCTTGAGTCCATAAGACTATCAGAGATCACACGCCTACTATAGGTTTTCTTATTTTTTAAGACAGTCGGGGCAGACCATTATTCATCATTACTCCAGTGGGATTGCATATCTGCCTACAAACTATTTCCAAGGCTGAAACAGCTCATTTTTTAATGTTGGAACAACAATCAAGTTTCACAGAGTAAACCTGTATGCAGAGCTAAGTAGAACATCTGTCACCCTACAACATTTCCTCATTTTTAGCTAAGAGACGAGTCAGAACAGTGAGACAACAATCACTTGGTATCTCTCCTATCCAGACTTACTATTTATGAATGGCAAGCCCCAACCTTTTGCAAGTCACAAATGAGACGCTCTACAAACTGAAGCGTTTCTACTTTAAGGCATTATTAGAGTACTGGAGGAAGGGTACTGGATATGGCAAGGAACATATGGCCAAGGCCTATGCTACACTTCTGGGCTGACTATAGATGTGCTGGTTCATGTTCTAATTAGAATGGTCTAGCATCGCCTCAGCATCACGTGTTTTAACCCCCACTGCATTTCAAAATGGCCACAGGGGTGCTTTAACTAAAGCTTGTTGAATGAGTTTTAAAGTGTCCCATGGCCATTTTGAAAAGAGGTGAGGAGGCTTAATGCATATGACGGTGACCTATTTTAATTAGAGTGGCTCTTTGGAAACCAATCTAATTAAAACAGCTTCCTCCCAACTCTGAGCACATGTATAAGCAGCCCTAGTGAATCATGAATGCTTAACTGCCTAATTAGGTTAATTCCTAGCACATCTCTTGATAGGATAAGCAATTTCTCAGCTCAGAGAGTAAAAAGTATTTAGGTGTAAAACACTAACTTTTCTGTTGGTATTGAGCCTCTACTTTGTAAGCTTCTTCAATGCAAGATCTGAGCCATTTATTAAATACAGTTTTGGATGCTTTATTACTCCTGTTGCTGGCTGATGAAGAGAAATCAGACTGGATGACTTTTTATATACATTTTCATTTCTGCCAGGTAGATCTTAATACTTGATGGTCATCTAATTTTATCTAATTTATGCTGGAGTTTATATGTTGGATGCTTAGGCTTTTGCAAAGCACTCACCTGGATTCTGTGAAATTCCTACTTAGCTTTTGGCGTACATTTTGGCTAAGCTGAAAAACCATTTTATGTGGAAAATGCAAGTACTGCCATTCTTCATGGCCCCACTATGGATACTGTATATGCAGCAGTGATGAACGCCAATGATCTCACTTTAATAGACACAGACAAATTAAACTGAAGAAAGGAGTCTGAACAATAATCTGGTAATTACATCCAGAAACAGATGAGCCCAGTTTAAATGTGCTACATTCTAGAGATTTTCTGGGGATTAATAACAACAATAACAACAACAATAATAATAATAAAAAATGTTTGACTTATGGGGGAAAGGAAACCTAACAATGTTTGTTCTTTCTATTCCTAAACAGACTAAGGAATTATTTTTGGAGTATACTGCGCTAAACCCAATAACCTATATATCCTGCAGGTATTCTGAAGCTTGAAGGATGTTTGTTAAATTCAGCTGGTTGGCTCTGCCCTACATCAGCCACTGAATTTGGTCTCAGCCCTAATCCTGGCTGTGGTATACAGGAGTCCTAATCAGAATTGAACCTGCTGCTATCTCACTCCTGTTCGTTGCTGATGTCACTGGGTTGGAGATGTGCCTAATGCAGAGCTGAAGCTTTTATCTTCCTGAGGTCCACATCCCTACACTGACACCTGGGGAAGCTGGACATTTTATTAACTTGAGAGCTGCTCCCATGGGTGGCAAGCTTGGAACCAGATGAGAGAGCAAAGACTGCTCATGAGTATAGAGGCAGAAGTCTCACAGCTGGGCAAAGCCAGAGGACAGATTGTCATAAGACATATTCATTTGTTGAAGACTGCTCCTTGGATCTTCCCTCCCTAACTAGAGTTTGGGAGGAGAGGTGTGGGCATGGAGGAGGGATAGCTGCTACAGGTTATTCAAGACTAATCCAAAGCCCAGTGAAACAAAACCTCCAAGCCTTATCATGAAACAATGATGGAGTATGATATTCAGTACCAAACTGGCAATTTTAAATAGTCTTTTTTTTCCTATGCTCTGTATTTTCAGAAGCAGGAAATATGGAAACTTCCTGATTTTATCACCACAAGACAGAAGTCCCTGGCAGATGTTATGTTTATCCTGTGATTGACATGTCAATTACATAATAAATTACAATCTGACACATATTCAACTACTTTATCAACAATAAAGATGGCAAACCTGTCAATTACATGATAAACTATAATCTGGAAAATGTTTAACTGCTTTATCACATAATAAAAATGTCAAACCATCCACATTTAAATGTGGAACAACTTTGTGGCAGGTTTGCATTACACTACCTTGAACATTTGACATCTTAAAGATGCACCAGGCGGTTAGTGTCAGGCTCCGCAATGCAGCTTGCTAGTGCATGGGAACCTTTACAGCTGTGCCATGCAGACTAGCACTGGTCTGTATGGCATGGGGTTTAAAGGTCTGGGTATGCAATGGGATCAGAAGAATTGTATTTCAGATCCCCAAAATAACACACCCTGCTGACAGATGCTGACTATCAGGCATGGAAGGACACACAATTTTACAATCTGAGATAAAATACCTCAGATCCCATCATGCTTTTAAATTAAATATCTGCTAGAATGAAATAACATTTTCCTGTAGGGGGAACCAGCTGCAACCAAACAGCAACAACATTGGCTCCTTACAAGCAGATCAGAGAAGAGGGAAATTCCATTGTAGGAATGGTATTCCTGGGTGTAAGAGGAAAATATATTGGTTTATGAATAATCAACAATAACCTGTGAAACATCTGGAGAAAAAGACAAAGCAGATACAGTCTGACTGTCAATACTCATTACCTGTTCCATTTGAAATACTTCACATCTTGAAAAAGAGGTTAAACTACTGATCTTAAATCAAAGTTGAGGTAAATGCAGGTGCCACTTCTTTCACACTTATTTGTACCTATTTTGAATCTGGCTGGAGAGGTATTTCTAGGGTGGAATAATTTATCTCCTCAGATAACTTTTGATTTTTGACCATTCACTTTTTTTTTAAATTTCCATTGTAATTATGTATGAAACTGACAAGTTTGGCCAGTCGCATTAGAAGAAAAAAGAAAAAAGAGGAGAAAAAAGAGATAAACAGATTATTCCCTTTTCTGGAATAGTGCCTTATGGGGCTTGATGTGGGATATATGTAGGAAAACAGATAGGAATTAACTAAGTATAAATGAATACTGGCAAGATCCCTCATCTACCATCACTTTGGAAGTTCAGCATATGGTGATTCAGTCACAAAGCGTAGTTTTTCAAGCCAAAATTACTGGCATCAGATACGTATCAGTTGCGATGAGGCAGACATTCATATTTCAAGTTATTATTTTAATCCCAAGTGAAGTAACTCCTTATTTGAAGTTTTGAATTCCTGTCTTTGCTGTTGCAATGGAAAATCTTGTGACAAAAAAACCTAGCTAGTTTCTGTAGACAAGAGAGTAGCTGCAGAGTCTCACTTCAGGCTGAAACTTGATCATTCACAGCCTTGTCATCATGTGGTAAAATTTAAGTTGAAGGTAGACAAGAAAATCTTTTAGACTATGCAGACCTCAATATCAAGTCTTATTTGTACTGGCATCTATCCTTGTGCTGGAACACTCACCAGATGAAAATCAGGAACTGAGTGAAGCCATTTCCTCTAAAATCTGAATCTCAAAGAAAAAAGCAGTGGAACAAGATGAGAAGAGTCACGTATTTATTTTCCACATTCACACTTGCTAATTGGGAGCTTGGTAAAGTCTCTCTTCTTTGTGAATAAAGTCCATTCGAGAAAAGGCAGTCACAGGATGATTCAAGTATGACTGAGTCACAGTAACTTGCTTAAAAAAAAGTAGCAATCATGTTTACAAAATTTTATAATGTAATTAAAACTGAGGTGTTTGTTTTTAGCTTAAGATGAAAAAGAGAGAAATTAATGCATTCTTACCTTAAAAGGCAAAACCTCCACTGTTGTATTTAGCAATATATCGCCAGGATGCTCTGGATTGCCACTATGAAACAGGTATCTATAAAGGAAAAATGCTGCACATTAGCCAGTGTTGGCTAAATAAGTAACATGAATCAATATTACAAGTTACACTGGCAGATGATCCCGGGTAAACTGTAGAGACCCTATGAAGTATAGTTTCATTTACTGCCGTATCTGAATGTGCTACGTCAGTGAAAAACATTGGTTGACTGGTTGTTTTTTGTTTTGTTTTGTTTTGTTTTGTTTTCTAAGGGTGTTTTTACATGTGCTCTGAGGGTAGAGGGGACGTTTTAATTAGAGGGGCTCTCTAATTTACAGATTTATTATTTTCATTGATGAAAACACCATTTTAAAAAACAAAATGCAATTAACAAATGAAACAAGAGATCAAACAGACTACACTCCTAGAAAAATAAATAATTGTTAATAATATTTAATTTAATGAGCATACTTGTCCATTGTTGCCCTAATATAACTTCTTCTAAATTTATCAGTAATGTGCATTTCTTGTTCTTCATTACAGTCGAGGTCTGGGAATGTATCCCTGTTTGTTACATTGTAAAGTGGGTTCCCTTTATGCGAATTAGAGTTATGCATCATTTTCCAGGAACACATGTACAGCATAAAGTGAAGGAAACCTGTATTTTAAAGATATTATGACTCCTGATAATGGGCACATTTAAAACAAGCTTGAACATGAGAGATCTCATGAGTAATGAAGAACAAGAAATGCACATTACTGATAAATTTAGAAGAAGTTACATTAGGGCAACAATGGACAAATATTCTCATTAATTAAATATTATTAACAATTATTATTTTTCTAGGAGTGTAGTCTGTTTGATCTCTCGTTTCATTTGTTAACTGCATTTTGTTTTTTAAAACAGTGTTTTCATCAATGAAAATAATAAATCTGTATGATATATGTTAGGAGTAACCAATAAGAATTTAATTCAGAGTTATGGAGGAATTCTGACCTCTCCGAGGTTCCTGATATTACCTGAATGTTGGTTTCTATTCTGTTGAAAAACATGCTGCAAAAATTAATATGCATCTGACATATGACATGTATATGCATACTGTCATTATTCCCCTGCAACAGTGGCATAAATCCAAATTAACTTAATTCAATGAAACGCTTTATTAAAGGTATCAGTATGACTGAAGGCACTGTTTTGGTCAAAATGACATTAGAAGATTACTAAAGTTGTCAAATAGCAGAGCAGCTCAAAATTCAGCTTTCAAGACCTAAGGATAAGGAAATATCCTGAAAACACTTCTCATAATGTGCTTCTGGAGGTATTCAGTGATATGTTCCAGTATAACAACTCCTAAATAACTGTAAATTGCTTTCTGTTGATTTAAAACTTCATATTCATTTTACCATTTTTTTGCACACTGTGAATGAGTAATACCAGCATTTTACCACTCGGTGGTGTCCATCCTTGGGAATGTTTTAAGGCCATGTATTTCACTAACATAATGAAGACCAGTTTCCTAAGGTTAACATTTGTGAAACTACTCCCTAAATGCCATCTAAATACATTTACTTTAAATGTTACACATATTTTTACATATTAATTTAAATGCATTACAATTGAAGCCCTTACTTCAACTAGAATTCAAGTAACAGTATGTACCGTCTAACACATTATATACATCACCAGCTGTTGTTAAAATTAGTTAAAGCATTATCACTTAACTGAAAATACAAAAAAAGCTTGATTTGCAAGTATTAAGACATCATCCAAGATGCATACTCCATGCTGTCTTTGTTCAGTAAAACTAGTTGCCACTAATCTACATTATCTTTACCTAAAAAAAGGTATTTATTTTCTCTAATCAATGTTCTTATAAAAAATCATCACTGAAAGGAAATGGAAGAGAAACAGGACTCTCTGGCCCTGATTCAGGAAATCATTTCTACTCAGGCCAGAAAGTACATGCTTAAACTCTGAACACCTACTTAAGCATTTTTGCAAATAAGGACATTCTTTAACATTGTGGTGATATACTACAATAAAACACTTTAAATTGTTTCCTCAATCAGGGCTCTTCAAGAGACAGAGCCAAAGCCTCCTCTCAGAGGAAGATGCATGCATATAAAGTCTATTCACTTCAGTGACAGATGCTGATTTAAATTAAGAATGGCATGGGAATTTAATGGCATATATTAACTTCAATGGGAACCAAATGTGAATATCAGAATAGAATCTCATTCAGAGATCTTGGCAATGTTATCGTAAAAAAAAAAAAAGGTTGTTGCACAAACAGCTTATTACACACAGTTCCTTCTTACTGAGGTTAAAAGGGAGTTTTCCCTGAGTAATGACTGAAGAACCAATCTAGTAGCCCTTTTCCAAACTTTTATGACAGCTTGGAAAAAAGAGAATGTACATGTTCTTATGTTTAAGAAAAAGTCTTAACTCTCAGTCTCAGGAATAAGCAACCCAAACTCAGAACAAAGCATCCCAGACAGCATGTTTCTATCTAAATATTTATATCTAGTTGTGCTACCTTATGCATGCTTAACACTTCAAACCTCCCTTGCAGCTTCACCGTTACACCAGAGATATAGACCCTTCCCTTACCAAATTCACTCTAATTTTCCTCCACCAAGGAAAGTCTCTACAAATGCAAGGGCACAAAACACCTTTACCCAGAAGCAAGGGTAGAGCTTTCCTTCAGCACTTTCTAGTTCACAAGGCCAAAAAACTACATTCTGTGGTCACCAAGCTCTTGGTGAGAATTGTCCAAGAAAAAACTACAACCACAGCAAAATACCTTTCCTGCTGCTTTATTAATATTTTGACACTAGGAGGTGACTTCTTTATTTCCAAAGCTATCACTCTACTGGGGCAACACACACGTGACAACATGACTTATGGAAGTGATTAGTCTAAATGTACTACCATGCTTCCTTCCATCCAGAATTGTCCTTTCCACAATATAGTGTATCCATATATTACACACAGAGCAATCTTGGGGGGGGGGGGAGTAAATCAGGGTGAGTGCCCCAGGCCCCAAAGACAGTGACATTAGCACATGCCAAGGGTGCCACCACTTCATGCAGCTGCCACACACCACTGGCTTCACACTTTGGCTGCTCCCCCAGCCCTGCACAGGCTGATATGCCCTAGGCCCCGCACACGCCTGCGGTCAGCTCTGCGCGCGCGCACACACACACACACACCCCCTTATGTATAGTTTCTATAACTGTAGTTTATTAATATCTTTGACAGATCAGGTCTACTAACATGATCAAGAAATACATACACATTCAAAATAAAATTAAGCATAAAAATATACACTGTTCATATTTAAATCATTTTCTTTATTAAACTGAGAAGAGACCCAAATTCAACCACTATTACATGAGGTGATAGGTTGCTATCTTTATTACTTTGACTTGCCTTCCTCTTGTGTTGAGAATAATCACAAAGCCTCAGAAGCAACATGCTACAGCAGATTTTTCTGGCCATAAGAACTGAATGAAGTGCAGGTAGATGTGATTTTTGGACCAGGAGTTAGTTTGGCATTGGACTAGTGACAACTTAAGTGAACATTAGAAATATGCATTTCATTCCAAAATTACTCGCCTCTGATAATTAGAAATACCTTTCTAATGTCCAATCTAAATTTATCCATAGTCAATTTGTAGAATTTGATCTTTTGCCAGTATGGTTGGGTTTTTTTTGAGCGATATCATTCTTATGGACTAAAATCATTGAAAACGCCAGAGTACTGTCTACTTACTGTTTAGACAGAAACAGGACATATACAAAATGCCTTAGTAGGTGGGTATCTGAGACTTAGGTGGTATCAATTTAACAGCTAAGCCTTAAGGAGTTACTCAAATTGGCCTGGCACCACAACACCCACACCCACAGTAGATACATACACACATGGATACATAAGAGTGTATATATAAAATATAATTACATAGTATATAATATAAATGCACACCCACACTGTAATATCATATTATACTACAATATGTAAACAAAAAGAGTAGTTAACTTGAACTTGAATTAGTTCCCTTTAAAAGATATAGCTATGAAAGAAGGTTTTAGTTTAATATTTTGTATATATAAACTTAAGACATTCTAAAGTAAGGCTGTCAATTAAAAGTAGTTTTCATTAATTTACATTTGGTAAATATATTATCAAGTTATTTTTATAAAATGGAATCTCAAATGGCATCTCTCCAGCAACAGACTATCTAACTCCTATTCTCAACAAGGTTCTAGGCCTTGCAATGGACCTAGATGCCAGATGTGCCCCATTATGAACAAAGACCACATCATCACTGGACCAACTAAAATGAATTAATGAACTGTAACATCTGGGGTTCATTCACCTGCTCCTCTACCAATATCAAACTTGCCCTTGTTTACAGTGCCCCTCTGCTGTCCACATGGGACAGGACAATCCCTATGTAAAGGAATGAATAGACACCAATCTGACATTGAGTCCAGAAACACACATGTCTGTGGCAGAACACTTTAACCTACCTGGACATTCCATTGTTGACCTTAGAGTAGATGTTCTTAAGCAACAACACTTTAAAATATAGTTGAATGTTAAATTCCAGAATAAGAAATCACCCACAGACTGGACTGAGTTAAGTATAGTTTAAGCCGAGACTGGAGTTTCTTATTAGTTTACACTACCTTGATTAGTTCCTATGTTCCCTATGTCTTTACTGCTTTGTTTTTCTCTTCAACCCACCTTTGCCCCACTCAGAACTACTCCCCCTCCTTTCCTTCCCCCTTATTTGTCCTTTGTATGTCTGGGACTTTCTATTTGAACACCTGCTTTCTGGAAGTCCCTCCATAGCATCTGATAACTGAGATGTTGCTTATGAAACCTTATGCATCTCTGAATTAATCTGTAAGATGCAACTCTACATTTCCTTTTGCCTGACTTCAGACTAATATGGCTAACTATTTTTCTTTGTTTGTAGACACTGTCTGCCTTATTCAAAGTACACAGTAGTAAAACATGCCACACATGGATATCTAACAATGTAAAAAAGAATGACAACATTTAAGAAATGGTATATACTTATAAAAGACATACATGAAAGAGAGAGAGGAAAGGTTGGATTAGAAACCTTAGTTTTGGTATTTTGTAATTTGAGTGTAATAGAAAATTGGGAAGTTTCATTTGATTCGATTGACAGCAAGCTAGATAAAGTATTAACAGAAATACTGAATGGGAAATAAATCTACTCAAATAAGTGCAAGTGAAATCCACCACAAGTCTAATAGCTGTGAATATATAAGAAGAAAGCATTACAATTCTCATTTTGATGTGTTAAATTGCATAAAAATAATAAAGATATTAATGAATAAGTGCATTAGACATGACTGATGATCGGGGATCCTGGTTTTTGGTTTAAAATCCCAAATTCTTGAATAAATATTTGAAAATTCTCTAATTAAAACCCCCCAAATCTGCGTTTTTCAACAATTAAAATGAAACAATTAGAATGAAATTTAATATATACAGGCATCAGTTGAACACAATGTTTTATTGATATATTTACAATTGTAAAGCAATTTGGAAGCCTACCGGTGCCTCAATCATTATAATAAATATATTCTAAATACTTATATATTTTAGCATTTGATTTTGGGGGGTTTTTTATCATAAAAAAATCAGCTTTCCCTGTCCCCTTCACTTACCAGGATGTGGATCCAGTTGTAGCTGTTCCCCCTGCTGCTTTGTGGTCCTGAGCAGTCCTGATATCTGAGTGTCTTGCCTCTGCTCATGCTACAGCCCCTCAGCCTTGCTGTTGCCCCTCATTCCCAACCCACAGCCTCCTGGTCCTGCCAGAGTCCCGCACTCCCAAACCACAGCCCGTCATTCCCCAGCCCTGCTGGTGCCCCTCACGCCCAATCCACAGTCCGCTGCCCTTCTCAGCCCTGCCAGAGGGGGCCCCCAGCTGCCAGGCCTAGAGGACCAGGGCCAGGGCCTGCAGCTCCCTGCCACCCCACACATGAGTATGGTGACCCCTGCATCCTGCTCCCACCAGCCCCAAGCAGCCCCTTGCAGGATGGAACTTTGCCAGCCTTCAGGAAAACCTGCCATTTCCTGCGTTTTTTGCATTTAAAGGAGAAAATGTACATTTTCCCACAGCCAATGGTAAACCTAGTTCCCTGCTGATAATGTAAGATACTAAAATCAGAAACAGGGACCCTTAGACAATTTTCAAGTCTGTAAATGTGCAATGTTTTCCTGAGAATCAGATAAGGGAAGTGCTGTATACATCCAAGTAAACATCCTTATTCTCTATTTATTATTTCAACACTTCCCTTTTAATATCTAACATTTTAAAAGCAGTTTTTTATCCATGCTTGTAGCAAAATCCAGCACACACACGTTAATCATACCATTTTTATCATCTATTGATTATGCAAGGCTTATAAGGTGAAGCTGACAGTGAAAACAAACTTCTTCTAATAAAAGAAAAAACATTAATATTCTCCTAGATATACCAAAGTCTATCTATGTAGGATTAGAAAAAAGTATTATTGTTTCTATAGGCTGAATTCTTTTATTTTAGCTATAAGCATTCTTATATCGTTTAGAATGTAATTCACACATGTCAAATGGCCAAGTGCCCCTCTTCTTGCCTTTCATATAGATTGCATTAATTTTATATATACATTAAAAGGATTAACCAAGGTCAAATATATACAAACATCACAAACACTGTAAAATTAACTTTACACAAAGGACCTTTTTACACTTTTCTATTAACTAAAAACATTGTTTGAAATGTTGAAATAAGTCCTTTAAAATTAAAATACCAGTATAATTTTATCAGACACTCTGTGTATATAATACATTTAGAGAAGGAATAATGGTAATTTTAACTGATGCAGTGTATATGAACCTATACAAATAAAGCATTTAGTTTCCAGGCTAGCACTAAAAAACAAGAGTAGGAAATAACGGAACTGCATCTTTTTCAGAGTATTTCTACATTGACAAGGGATAGCAATGTGAATGAAGAACAGCTAATTAATGCCAGACCAGTTACTACTGTACTGAGATAACAGTCCAGGAAGAAAGAATTTGTAACTGTATCGTCTCTGCCACATAGGGAATCTTTTAAGTAGTTCAGATGATGAAACTAAGCAATACAACAATTCCAATTTATCATGAGCTTGTTTGTTCAGTAAGTCATTCTAATGCTTGTTTTTATTTACTAGTTTCATTAGTATTTTCTTTTCATGAGTATTTTCCTTTCCAGAAGGCAAGCGAGTTCCAGTAAGAAAAAAAATTAGCCATTTTATATAGTGCATGGAACAGCAATTAGAAATAGAATCAATTTTTATTATCTGCTTTCTTCTTAATGGGTGTGGTCTAGTCATAAGTGAAACTGATAAACAATTTCTCTTTTCGTTGTCACAGAGCATATTTTAAACTACAGGAACTTAGGCCTGGAACAGGCCCTCAGGGTCACTGAGTCCAATCCCCTGTTCCATTCACTCATGGAATTCCCCAAATCATCACTCCAAACCCTTGCACTACACGGAAACACTGTAACACACCATATGTAAAAGCAAGAGAGGCAAAGGTATTGCTAACATTCTGGCACAGTGGTTGGTTAATATACGCTCAGAAGATCCCAGGAAAAGGCTATACCCTATTCTAGAGAGGAAGTTAAAAACCTGCACAGTCCATCTGTTCTATGGAAAAAAACACGTAAAAGAAAAAGTTTATTTATTCATTTACCCATTCAATTTATAAATCCTTCCCAACAAAGGCTCAGGGCAGCTTACAGTAGGAGAAAAGAATGTTTTATAAAACATGAGAACAAAACAATTTAAAAGGGAACTAGAACACCAACATGAAATGGAGACCCTTTAAACCAAGGGTCAACAACCTGTGGCCCACACATCCTTTGGGTTTGGCTTACAGAGCTGTAGCTTTGGTGGCATTTGGCAGCAGGGGGCTCCCCCTGCACCACACTGTGCCAGAGTGGGGAGAGGGAGGGAGGGTGATGTTATACTCTTTGAGCATAATGATTTGACCAGTCGTTAATGACTCACAGTCAAACTGGGAGGAGATAACAATTAGGGTTTCACAGTTTTCTGTCCTGAGTCTGGTAAGCTAGGTACAAAAATTACACTTAAACTGGTATAACTACATTTTGAAAAGAACAAATAGTGATCTTAATTTGTGCTTTTTGAAAATGACATTATTAATAACTATTGTTTTCACAATGCTTTAGTGTTATCATATTTTTGCCAGTTAAGTATTTCAGTGTACTATCAAGGTTGGGTTTTTTGAATGGAGACTGTTAAAATGAAGCTGCGTCTTAGAAAAGCTATAAAGTACAATCTGAATGTGGCATGTATTTTTAAAAAAGGAAGCATATTAATCAGTCATCTCCTCTTTTCTTCAAGATTGACTTGTTAAAGATTCCTATTAAAACTAACACGACCAAAATTAAGTAGGGTGCATATTCCAATGATCTACACAACAAAAAGTACGACATCTCCCTAGGAAAGGGCAACTAAAAGGAACAAAGGAAAGTACACTTTATTTACTTTTTAATTTTGTAATTCTACACATCTTTGACCCAAAGATTATAGGGATAAAACGGTCAAATGTTCAAAGCTATTTTTAAGGCAATCAGTTTTAATGATAAAAAGTGTACTTCGAAAACAGACAATGTACATCAATAGCAGTAGACAACTATTGACTCTAACATAACTCAAAAGGATAACATTTTAAGGTTTTTATTTTTAAAACATAACCTATGTTAAAGGTCATGTCATCTAGAATTGAATTACATATTTTGTAAACAAACCACAAAATGCTGATATGCAATTTACTTGCCAGTGGGTGTGTCTACATGACATGCTAACTGTGCAGTATACTAATTCTACTGTGCAGCAGCATCCAGGGCAAAAACCATGCTAATATGCTACTGTGCAGTAGTATTAGGCTACTGCACAGTTATCGTCACTATAAAGCGTGCGTCGGCACTAATGCACATTGATTTAGTATTTGGTTATACAAGTACTAAACTTAATGTGCCTTAACTACAATGCATTAATGAACATGTAGACACACCCAGAAAGACTGGCAATTGCAGCACTAAAAGGGAGAAAGGCATACATGAACAAGTACATTGGTGGCTGCAGAAGGGAAAATTGTATCTTAGCATACTATTACTGGGTATTCAGCATTTTTGATAAGGAACTTTTCCTTGTGGAGAGTTCAGTACAAGAACTGTTAAACCAAAAAACTCAAGTGTTTGTTTCACTTTACTCATCACTGTTATAATGAGCTTGGTTTAGGATAAGCTAAGTTACCAAAGGATATAAAAGCTGTGTCTTTCAATAAATGGTAGAAACTGATGCGTGTCTTCTCTCTCAATTAGACAAGTTCATATATCTTATACCGAGAGATAGTTAACTGCATGAGTCTGAAATCAGGTAGAAGGCAAAGCCAGAGTGCCTGTGGGGCATGATTCCAAGACAAAGCTGTGGAAGCCAGAGCGCTTGTGGGGTGCAACTGCAAGTCAAGGGCTATGGAGGGCCTGAGCACTAGAGGGTGTGCTGAAGGACAAGGGCTGTGGAGAACCCGAGTGCAGAGTATGAGAGAGACCAAACAAAGTCAGGTCCATCAGCGAGGCTTGGGGCGTGGTACAGGGGTGGTTGGAGCCATGCATAGCCCATAAGGCTGGGGTGTTCAGAACCCCGTTGTATAAACAAGGATCGGGGTAGTAGGAACCATGACCAGGAAGACGAGAGGCAACCTCCCTTTTACTTTCAGATGATCAAGGCGTGGCGGGCGATAATGAGGGTGCTTTAACCCAAACTTGGCATGGTAGGAGGCGCTAGGGGAGAGCACGGCAACCCTAGGACGTTTCCACCACCTGATACAGTGTGGTCATTGTATCCACCAAGAAGCACGTTTATCAGGATTGTATTAATATAGCTACTAAGCAGCTATATGTCAGTCATTTGGCAGACAAGATTTCATTCAGTTGCAGAAGAGAGGAGAGGTTTTGTTTGTTTACGGTCAAAGACAAAAGGAAAAGACAAAACCTATAGCATAATGTCACCTTGTACACCTCCTGCCAAATTCATGTTTACTCCCAAAACTGTATTTTCCAGCATTAACTCATGCAGAATTTTTTTACTGCTTAAAATTTTATGCCCATTTAGTTAATGGACTTACTCTGAGAAACAGAAGAAGCCCAGACATTCTATTTCTTCAAACCTAAACTGTCATCACTTAATAGAAACAATCTCCCTATTATGTACAACTGCTGGTACTTTCTGTTGCTCAAGATGACCTTCACATAGGTAAAATATTTACTGAAGTGTATTACTCCTAAGTCACGATAATGTTTAAGATACAAAATTTATCTAAAACTTCCTAGCAAGTTCTGAACACTTGTCAATACTCTCAGGTTGCATTTGACACATTCTAATGAAACAACAACAATCCTTTTCTCTATCTGTCTTATTTATTTATTTAAATGGGTTTTTTTAACTTGGACAAAGACAATTTGAAGTAGATAAAAAATAGAACACCTCACCACAGCACGCATACATTAGTTGAAAAGTGTAAATTAGAACAGTCATTACTAACACAGGATAAAAGATCCTTAATTCTATATGAAGGGGTATGGTATATATATATCCTTCCCAAAGTTATAGCCACATGGAATTTACAATGCTTCAAGCAAAGACTTTTCTAATCAACTAACATATCATTTTTAATGCCCATACTTCCCAAGTAACATGCATTAGGTCAAACTCATCTGAAAAAAGCTATAATGGGGAAATTACTTAACAAATTGGAGCTCCTTCAGATGGCTAAACTGAAATGAAGTCCTATAGCCTTTGAGTAGCTGCCATTGAGTATTTGACTGACTGGATTCAATTTAAGGCAACCAAAAGACTAGTTCAACAAAGGAAGCACCTATTCACATTGGGTACCTATACATGTGACAGAGCTCTGATGCAGTGCACTAATTAGCATGCATCAGAGCGAGTCTGCTGGAGTGTGCTAATTAGTGCACTCCATGTCACATCTTTTCAACATCCCTGCTTTTCAAAATGACCACAGGGGATTTAACTAAAGATCACTGAATCCACCCCTGCGGCCATTTTGAAGCGCAGGATACTGAATACACATGATGCTGTGGGTGCTTTAATTAAAAGCCAGTCTAATTAAAGCACTCCCCCCACCCCACCTCCTACCTCGGAGCATGTGTATTTCAAGACAAATTCTCTCTACCAGGTCCTAGGTCTGCAAAGCAACAGCAAGAGAAGGTCCCAATGTGCCTGAAAAGGCAGCATACACAAACTGTAAACAAACAATTTCTTTTTTAAAATTTTGGACAGGATGGGGTGAAAAGAAAATAAACAAAATATATTTTAGAGCAAAATAAATTAAATAAAATACACAGAAACAATTACAGGAAAAGGAGTGGAGTGAATGACATTTTCAACTTAACCCATTCCTCTTGTATGAAATTACTTTTTCATTAGGCTTTATTATTTCCTCAATTTCATTGTCAAGCAAAATTGGTCAGGTAGCAGCAGCTTTAGCAACGAGATCAAAAGACAAGTAATTACTAACCTTTCTACATTGACTGGCTTGTCAAATTTAAATAGAATATAATCCCCAGCAACAGGAGTAACAGCCCAGAAAAAATCCTCCCCCATGTAGGTTTTTTCCAGTGTATGTCCTTGGTAGACTTTTAAAGACGTAGAAACCTCTGCAGGTGGGTTCACGTGAATTTTATGTAGTAACGGTTTCAGGAAATCTTTATCCTAATTTAAAGACAGACAAATATAAAATTAAGCTAGTCAGCCAATCTGTTTTATTATTCTTTTTTTCTTAGTGGCTAGTTTTTCTAGTACTTAAAAGAAAATGGAAAATGAAGGATAGCAAATGTACGACCCATTTCCTCTACTGAAAACATTAGATCTCATTGATTAATAAGGCTATGTTATTACAGATAAAATGTTAGAGATTAAAAATGAAAAACTATGCAGCTGGTGCATAAGAAATGAGTTGAAGGAATTTATTATTTAACCGGCATTTATCAAGTTTGATTCTAAATACAGTACATTATACTTGAAATGCTAGACTATAATAAAATGTTTGTTTTCACAAACACTGGCAAGTTATCAACCCTATTTGCTCTAAAAGGAAAGGGAAGTTTTAGTTACTAACTGTGAGTTTCTGGATCTTTCCTGCTAGTGAGGAGTGCAGGCCAACATGTTGGAAAAGAGAAGGCCTGAAGCGTATCCGTAGATTAGATTTTTGTCGATCACAATGTTTCTGAAAATCAAATAAACTTCCTATTAGCAAACATGATACACACAAAGATCAATGAGTTTGTACTTGAAACTAACTGATAAACTATGCTTCATGAATCAAAAACAAATTACAAGAAGCTGGAGCTATTTACTCCATTCTTGATGCAATTTTATTTACAGTCAATAGCACCTTTCCATTCATCCAGGGTTAAAGTCACTCCATTCCTCCTGCTGCAGAAAAGGCCATGTACACAGGCTTTGTGCAAATAAATTATATGAAAAAAAATGAGGAGACAGAATTTATCCACCAATCTGCAAACAGGATTCATGGCAGCCTATAGTCCCCTTTCATAGCTACAACACTTATCAAATGGGCAACCTCTACATATTCTAAATATATGACCAGTCTGCACAATCCTAAGTACACTATCATCTTCCCTCCACTTCCCATCCTCTAACAAGGCTAGTGAGGACTTCCCTGTTGGTCTATCCTATTTATTTGGTGTTAATACCCGACATAAAACTGCTGAGTAAATTAAGTTCACTTGCTGTGTATTATGCACTCTGTAACTCCATAAGGATAAGGAAACTGGAATTAATGGTGCCCGTAGGAAAACACAGGAACTCTAAATTTGGGAAAATTTATGTTGAGATTAATGTTGCTTTATTATTTCTACTACCAACAAAGGCAGTCTTCAAGAACTGGACACGACTAAGCTATATTCTGAATATTTGTATTCTGTTCAGCGATAGGAAGGAACCACCTAACCACATGCCTCAAGCTACAAACAGATGTTGCATTTGTCCCAGAACTAACTGTGCCCTTCAAATATGGGTTTGGCGAAGGGCTGTCTGATGCAGGGGGGCAGTCAGGAAGGCCAAGGCAGAGATGGAATTGGGACTAGCTTCCCAGATCAAGGACAACAAGAAGCCCTTTTTTAAATACATAGGGGGCAAAAAGAAGGTTCTGGGTAATGTGGGGCCCCTGCAGGACACGCTAGGAAATTTGGTCGTCACACCAGACGACAAAGCCAACATATTTAATGATTTCTTTGCCTCCATTTTCCTGAGCAGGGACCGGAACTGTCACCCCCCCCGGACCCCCATTAGATCCCAGGGGAGTCGCACCTAGGCCAAGAGTTAGTAAAGAACTAGTTAGGGAACTTCTGGAGGGACTGGATGTATTCAAATCAGCGGTCCGGACTATCTTCACCCTAGAGTACTGAGGGAATTGTCTGAGGTCATTGCGGGACCCCTGGCACGGCTTTACGAGCACTCGTGGTGCTCTGGTGTGGTGCCAGAGGACTGCAAGAGGGCCAATGTGGTTCCCATCTTCAAAAAGGGGAGGAAGGAGGACCCAGGAAACTATAGGCCAGTTAGTCTTACCTCGATCCTGGGCAAGCTTTTTGAGAGAATTATTCCGGTACATGTCCACAAGGGGCCAGCAGGGGAGATTATGCTTAGGAGCAATCAACTTGGGTTCATTAGCAGCAGGTCCTGTCAGACCATCCTGGTGGCCTTTTATGACCAGGTCACCATATCCTTAGATGCAGGGGTAGCAGTGGACATAGTCTTCCTGGACTTTCGGAAGGCCTTCGACACTGTCTCTCACCCTGTTCTCATTAACTCTGTGCCGACACCCACACAGTCAAATGGGTCGCCAACCGGCTGAAGGGCCGCACCCAGAGAGTGGTAGAGGATGGGTCATTTTCGACTTGGAGGGATGTGGGCAGTGGGGTTCCGCAGGGCTTGGTCCTTGGGCCCGCACTGTTCAACATCTTCATCAGTGACTTGGACGAGGGGGTAAATAGCACCCTGTTCAAATTTGCTGATGACACTAAGATGTGGGGGGATGTGGGCACACTAGAAGGGAGGAATACACTGCAATCAGACCTAGACAGGTTACAGGGGAGGGCAGATGAGAATAGGATGGGATTCAACACTGACAAGTGCAAAGTGATGCACTTAGGGAGGAAGAACCAGCACCATACCTACAGGCTGGTGAACTCCCTTCTCATCAGTACAAAGGCAGAAAAGGATCTTGAAGTCATCATTGATGCCAAGATGAACATGGGCCGGCAGTGAGGGGATGCAGTTAGGCTGGCCAACCGCACCTTGTCATGCATCCACAGATGCATCTCAAGCAGGTCCAAGGAGGTGATACTCCCCCTCTATGCGGCACTGGTCAGGCCACAGCTGGAGTACTGCATCCAGTTCTGGGCGCCACACTTCAAGAGGGATGTGGACAACATGGAGAGGGTCCAGAGGAGGGCCACTCGCATGATCAGTGGGCAGCAGGGCAGACTGTTCAACATCTTCATCAGTGACTTGGACGAGGGGGTAAATAGCACCCTACGAGGAGAAGTTACGGGACCTGAACCTGTTCAGCCTCCACAAGAAAAGGCTGAGGGGGGATCTAGTGGCCTGTTAGAAATTAGTCAGAGGGGACCAGCAGGTATTGGGGGAGTCCCTGTTCCCCCATGCACTACTGGGAGTGACCAGGAATAACGGTCACAAGCTGGCAGAGGGTAGATTTAGGTTACATATCAGGAGACCCTACTTCAGGGTCAGGGCAACTAGGATCTGGAACCAACTTCCAAGAGAAGTGGTGCTGGCTCCTACCCTGGGGGTCTTTAAGAGGAGCCTGGATGTACACCTTGCCAGGGTCGTTTGACCCCAGTACTCTTTCCTGCCATGGCAGGGGGTCGGACTCAATGATCTGCTCAGGTCTTTCAACCCTAGAAACTATGATGCAACTATTTAGATGCATTTTGCAATGTTCCAAGCCAAACTGTGAGCATTTCTAGGGTTTTCCTGGACATGTCCTCTTTTTTGGTCATGTCCACATGCTACAAAATGTAGCATTGTTTGTAACTTGTGTCTGCAGAGCTCCCAGCCTATGGCTGTTTTCAGCGTGGGAGGGGGGAAGGGAGCAGAGGGAGTTCAGTCTGGGGGTTTTCAGCCCCCTCCAAGAGTGGGACAGGTGTATTACACTCCCCTGAGGTGGGGGGAGGCTCCAACTAACCCACCCCACCCTTCAGCACCAGCTGGGGACCCCCAAGAACCAGCTCCCTCCACTGTCTTTTCCCCTCCCATTCTGAAAACAGAGAGCACTGACAGAGAACCCTGGCCTTACTGTGGGAACCTGGCTGCAGGCTCCCAGCCCCCAGCTAGATTTCTATCTCCCCTGGAACCAACAGTGAACTTCTGTTTGGTCTGTTGTAACTCAGAATGCTTTGCAAAAATTGTTCTGAGTTACAGCTTGGAGTTCCTGGTACAACAGAGACTTTGACTTCTCTTCTCTCCAAGCAATGCATTTAACAAACCTACCAAATCTAAAACAGCAGAAAAATCTAAGAAAAATGTTTCTTTATAGACTAACACTTCCAATTTTTTCTCACTGATTAAAATCTAACAAGAAAGTAAGATTTGTAACCAGATATACAGAAACCATGAACGAATCATTCACTACATTTTGGATTCAGAAAACATAAAGAGTAAACTCAGAAAACATATGAAGAATAAACTTTAGAAGTTCAAGAACAAGAAGTAAACTTACTGCATCTTTTTCAGGGTTGCAGACTTTCACCCAGAGGATATGATCTAACAGCCAATCAATAGGTTTCTCTTTGTAAAACATAAATATAAACTCCACAATAAACGTGATATCTGGAGACTGGAACATTTTACCTGTAAATATATTATTCTAAATTCAGTAACAGTTATTCAGAAACAAAGACTATTGGTCTACTGATGTTAATAAGCATGTAGATTATATTGTTTGCCATCAAAATTAAACAAATAGAAAAATCACAAAACAGTTTTCTACAGCAACATAGCTCCCAGAAGTTTAAAGCAGCTCACTAGAAACAGAACTTTTCATCAACACTATGGAAGACAAAGAAAAAAGTACTTCCTTTCTAGTAACTACAGTTTTTCAAGATGTGTTTGTCCCTGTGTATATTCCATTGTAGATTGTGAATGTGCCCCATGCATCCAAGACCAAGGAATTTTTGGAGTTGTGCCCACTCAGTTATGCTGCTTACACTCATATGGAAGGTATAAAGGGGAGTGTAAGACCAGATGCCACTCCTGTTCATCTCCTATTGAAGACTATATAGTATAAAGTACAGAGGAATTTGAAATAAAGGGCAGGAAGAGAAGCAAACACAGGGACAGCACATCTCAAAGAACTCCAATTACTATAAAAGGATATTTTATTTCTCCAAATGGTTGTTCCTGCATGCATTTCACCATAACTGAACGTCAAGCAGTATATAAACCAGGGAGGTGAATGCTTGGAGTCCTGCTGTGGCAGTGAGAGAAGAGCTGCCCTATAAAAAATATCATCTGCAACAGCTGTCAGAACTAACGTGCAAAGTTTTATTAAGGTATGCATGGAACCCCACACTGTTATCTTCCATAGGTTAGCATTTTAAAAGGAGCTACTGATGTTGCATGGGTTCTGGCTGCGTGTGCTTTAGCATCAGTGTCTTAGATAATTCAAAGAAAATTAGTTCATATTTGGAGATGCAATGTAATAATCCTTGGATAAAAAATTCACTCGTTCTCTCAGCAAAAGAAACAAATAGTTTCAGAAATCATCCAAAGGGCTTTTTCATCTCCAGGAAAAATGCTACAGCTTCTAAGAAGTATATTTTCATTTTTTTTCATGATTTGCATGAGATTGGGAAAGAATACAGCTGAGCAAGTTGCTCTATTAATTTGAAATTCTGAAACTTTTTGGGAGTGTGGTCTCAATGAGACTAACATGATGAAACAATATATGGGACAGGTCAGACAGAAGAGCTCCTATCATCCTGGTTGCTGTTATGCTTAGAAGGCAAGCCACTTTCAGAGTTATGGAGGAATGAACATGAGGCAAAAAGGTTTCAACTGGGAAGGCTCATTAGAGTTATCAACACTAAACTGAGATTCCCTGATGATGTCAATTTCAATAATGCTGGGAAAACTGTTCCATTCCTTTCGGAAATCCCATTGTTACTGGGCGCAAGAACACAGTCCAATTACCTCCTGGAAGGATGGAAGGCTGCCAAGTACACTCAAAAGGAAATATGGGAGAGTTGTGAAATTTTCAATAACAGGCCAATATATTTGATGAGCCTCACTGTAGTGGACATGCATAAAGCTGATCACATCATGCCTAAACTCTTTTCTTTCATCACATAAGGTTTCTTTATATCTGTATATGTTTTTCTAGATTTCTGCTATACAAAGGATTGATTGAACTTCAATTGAATGCAATCTTTCTAGTGTGTATTGCTCAGTGGGTTTCTAACAACTTTTAAGGGCTGAAACCATCTAGATAAGTGATTCTTAACCTGGGATGCCATAAGATCCTTCTAAGGGTATCCCAGGGTGCCATGCCAACATTGGCACTGTTTGGTCACAAATACCTACACATAATTTATAAAAGAAATCCAGATATTTTATATATAAAGAGCTTAGTCCATATGTCTATGGCTGTCTGTCTGTCTGTCAATAACACTCTTGGAGGACTCTGATTGGTTGTTTCCAGCCAATTACAATGCTTACTGAAACAACCAGAGTGCTCCATGGCAATGGTGGGGATGGAGCGGGACAGCGGAGCACCACCATGATGGCAGGAATGGAGTGGTGGGTCCAAGGCCAGCACTGCTAGTCTCACGGCCCCCGACCCACTCCTTGGAAAAGGCAGCAGCACAGGGTGCTGGGGAGGGTGCTGGGGGGGATGGCGGAGCAAGCTTGCTCCCCTTGCTCCTGGGAGGCGGTGGCGCAGGGCAGTGCGTGGCAGCAGTTAAGACATGCAAGCTTCTCCCCCCCACCGCCACCACCCACCACCCCATGCTGCTGCCACTCTGTGAACAAAGCAGGGCAGGATGCGGAACGGCGGCATCACAGGGTGGTTGTGGCAGCGGCCACATGCAAGCTTGCCCCCTGACTCCCTTATGTCCAGCTCCGCTTCATCTCCATAGCAGCAGCAGTGCAGGGTGGTGGGTGGCAGCAGTGGCCACCTCATGCAAGCTTCCCCCCCTGCTCCCCTCCCCCACATCTGGAAAAGCTTGCACACCCACTGCCCCACACTGCCGCTGCTACAGGGACAAAGTGGGGCTGCACATGGAGCAGCAGCAATGCAGGGTGGGGAGTGATGGCGAGCAAGCTTCCCCCCCCCTCCCTGGGAGGCTCAGGGCCAGATGTGGAGTTGGGGGGGGGAGGGGCGAGGAACAGAGTGGGGGTGGGGTGGCGGCACAGGGTGATAGATGGCAGTGTTCCGCCCATCATTCTTGATGGGCAATTTGTTAGTTTTAAAGAATCCATGATATCAAAACCATTCTTTCTGAGTTCTTTGCAACAGAAGAATCGCTCTATTTATTTTCTGTAGTAAAAAAAGCAAATGAGAGCAAAGAGCTACCATTTTCTGAAGTGATGTCTAGCGTATAAACAGGTTAAGAACTGCTGCCCTACAGAATATTTACAAGAGATGGAGGAGCAACTAGAACGTAACAATTCCTCAAAACAGAGCAACCAAGACGATGGGCTAATGTGGAGTGTCTTGAGTCTAAAAAAAGTTGAGAACCACTTATCTAGACTGTCCACTTATGGTGTAAGCTTTCTTTAACCATGCTTGCATCCACAGGTGGAGCTTTCAGTACAATTTCATATAAGTGCAAGATTTCAAATAGACCCACAAGACAAAGATAAAGTCTTATCACAGGTCAAGGATTCAGATTGTGGAAGAAATCAAACTTCGCATTGTGTTTGGTATTAGAATTCACAGACTCAGTCTGAGTTTATTGGCACTTATGCAAACAATTGCAGGGAGGATTCTAAACAGAACTCCTCCTCTCTGCAAGTTAAGATACCTTTTTATACCTCAAACTGTGAAAACAGGCATGATTAAAACAAAGCAACCTTGAGTGTCATGGAAAAGGTAGATTATTTGGTTGTTACACATAAAAGTTGCTTGCTCAGCAACACATTTTGTTTTGAGAACTGTTATCACCTTGTTGATTTTTAGGAAAGAAAGAAACATTTGTTCCCAAAGAACTGTAAAAGTCATAATAAAGCAGAAGGGCTTTTCTTATCTTAGAATATTCTTAAACATACAGCATCAGCATCTTTTTCAATTTTTTTTCTTCATTCTTTTCTTTAGTCAAGTTAGAAGCCTAGATAAATCTATTTCAACAAGATGAAATGGATTGATCAGAGTGGACCTGATTATAAGCTTTCAAAAGATAAGTACAGCAAAAGCTCCATTAACCAGCACCTTACAAGCCGGCATGTTCTATTAACCAGCATGCCGGCTTGTAAGGTAAACTGAAATCGGTAGTACCCACTGTGGCACTTCCAGTTTCTCTGAGCCTCCATGGCCTGGGGCAAAGCAGCCTCCACTGCTGAGCCCCTATGGCTCAGGGCATAACAGGCTGCACGGGGCCCACCTCCCTGTCCCTCAGGGCCCGCGGGAGGGTCGGCGATTCCACGGGAGAGGACGTGGCAGGAGAAGTGGCAGCCTGAACAGGCAAAGGCACCCATTCAGGCCTCTCAATTAACCAGCATATTTTGTTATCCAGCACCCCCCTTCCCCATGGGTGCTAGATAACAAAGCTTTTACTGTAGATTTGTTCTGTCCTAAAGTGCAATTACCCAAATAAATTCTATATTCTAGGCTGGTGTTAAAATTAGCTTTTATGCTTTATTGTTAGACTTAAAATGAGAAAAAGATGAAGGAACAAGTTTCCTTTGACCAGCCAGTCATCTAGATCCAGCAATGCTGCTTTGCCTTGATGACAAAGCATTTATTTATTTATTTCAGGGCATGTCTACACATACAAGTCAGATGACTAAATAAACACTGGCATAATTTGAACCAGAGTAAACTAATCCCAGTATCACTGTCTACATATGCGTTTAAGCACAGTAATTTACTCTGCTGTCGGATAGTACCCGTGTCTGATGGGACTATCTTATTCTGGAGTAACTTAATCTACTGTGGGGCACATGTAGATGCTGATACTTCACTGCAGTAAAATGCACATGTAGACACACCCTCAGTGTATATGCCACCCTTCCCAAGAAAGGCTCAGGGTTGCTTACAAGAAGAGAACAGAATAATTTCATAGAATCATAGAAAAAGAAAAGCTGGAAGGGACCTCAGGGAGGGTGGACTAAGTGACTTCCAGCTCAAGGAAGGATCATCCCTATCTAAACGATTTCATATAAATGCCTGTCTAACCGATTTTTAAACCTACATAGAAAAACCATCTCACACAACTACAAGACGTATTGTCCAAAGCCACTAACCTACCACATTTAAAACTGGTGAATGAGGGCCGTCAGTGCCTAGCTGCAGCAAGGTTTTTTAAAAGGCACTCAAGAAATCCAAAGAAGATGGCCATGCCCCTGGCCACAGAGCAAAAAAAACCCCCACCATACATGCATCAGACCACAAGGTATAATTTGTTCCTAATCCCAAATGTGGCAGCTGGTCTGACCCTGACAGAAGGGACAAGACCCTCTAACCAGGAACCTCCAGGTTTTAGTCCTAGGAGAAACACTGATGTACCCCAGTCAAAATTCCCAGCCTTGGCTGCAGCCAACATCCAATGTTTCTGAAGAAGGCAAAAAATCCCTGCCAGAAATGTGGGAAAAAAATTGATTTTGATTTTTCTGATTTTTCCTAGAAATATGGGAAAAATCAAAACACCCTCTATTCTGCTCTGTAGCCTAGGGTTCAGGCTTGTTGTCCCACACATCACAGCATCTAACTGGACAGCCAGAACTCCCTTTTCTGTATCCACTCCATAGGTTTATTTCAGGAGCGTCTGTCTTCTTTCGTAGCTAACCTAGCTGTGGAGCTCTGCTTTATTCTTCTGCTGTTGAGCATGGTCCTCTCCGGTATCCCCCTGCTCTGTGCTGCAGAGATCCTCTCATGATCTCCCAGTAATTCATGTGTACGTGGTTCCTTGGCTTACATATGTTATTCTTTACAGCATACTCCAGACATAGCTACTCCTAGTTCATTCCTTGTCCAATGGTTACCTGACCTCTTTGAAAACTTCTAGTAATGGAGATTCTGTACCATCCCCAAGCAGTCTGTTTCATTGCCTCATTGTCCTAAGTGAAGTTTTTCCTGATATCCAATACTTAGCCATTGATATGTTCCCTACTTTCTGTATTGCCCACCCTTTATTTCAAATTCCTCATACTTTGAGTCTGCAGTAGGAAAGGAATTGGTGTGGCAACTGGTCCTGCACTCCCCTCTATACCTTCAGTATAAGTATAGCCAGCATGACCAAGTGGGCATGACTGCAAATAATTCTTTGGTCTTAAGTGCATGGAGCATATTCACAATTGATATGTGTCCTACTTTCTGCAGCAATACTTTCTGCAGGGCCTGGGGCAGATGAGAAAGAAATACAGGTGGGTGTCATTAGCATTCTGATGGCTCTTCACTCCAAATCTCCACACAATTTCACTCAGAAGTGTCATATATACGCTGAACAGGAGGGCCAACAAGATAGACCCCTGGAGGACCCCAGTGGAAAGGTCTCAAGATCACAAGCACTTGCGCATCCAACAGGGTTAAGTTAATTTGTTGCAACATAATAATGAAAAAGGGCATTGATGGTAGAAGATTATGAATGTTGTTCTCTGCCTCCGTTGAGTTGATTGAGTTTTGCTAACCTTCTTGTTGAAAGTACACCTTGTCCATCTTCTTCCCAAAAAGAATGTTTCTTTCACATTGAAGGTCCTCCATGCCCTGCACCTTTTGTAGCACACTTAATTGTTATATCCAGGGTTATTTCAAAAGATATATATAGTATTGGCTACAGCTAAAGACTTTGTGGTGGGGGTCTTCGTTAACAACTTGTACTTCTTTACAAATTGCCATGAACTGTTCCTTACTCTCCAAAAGCTGCTTTATCAGTGACTTATACTGATTACAATTAATAAAATTATATTTCACTATCAGCACTTGAAATGCAATACTGAAATTACTGATGAGATGTCATTCCCCCACCCACCAACTATTTAACCATTTTATTGAAAGGTGGTGATTTTAACATTTTATTTCTTTTTTTGGCCACTTTGATATGCAACAAATTTGGGACAGGATGAAAATACAAATATTCTGTTCCCCTAGGTAGAACATAATATTTTTTCCTATTTTTTCTTAAGTAGGAAAAACAGTAACCAGCATCTGCCAACATTGTCTTGGCATGTTTTGTTAGCTTCATTAAAAGGAAACTTTACTTATTATGTATAGATCTGTGGAAAATCCAGCAACTTCAGGAAATTTCCCAATGTAGCCACTTACATGGAAATGAGGGAAGACCTCACTGACACATATATGAAGCATGTATCTAGAGCAGAGGACAGAAACCTGTGGCCCATGGGCTGGTTTTGTCCCTTGAATTCATCTCATCTAGCCCATGGAGGTGAGGCTTTGTGGCATTCAGTGGTCACAGATTCATAGAAAATTAGAGTTGGAAGGGACCTCAGAAAGTCATCTAGTCCAACCCTCTGCTCAAAGTAGGACTGACCCTAACTATACCTTCCCAGGTAAGGCTTTGTCTACCCAGGTCTTAAAACCTCCAACGGTAGAGATTCTACAACCTCTCTGGATAATCAGTGCTTTACTACCCTCCTAGGTAGTTAAAGACTCCTATTACATCCCTCCTCAGTGTTATCTTCTCCAAACTAAATAAGCCCAATTCCCCCATCCTTTTCTCAGAAGTCACGTGTCCCAATTCCGTAACCACAGCCATTGCCCTCTGCTGGACTCTCTCCAATTTGTCTACATGCGTTCTGTAGCGGGGGCTCCCCCAAACTGGACACAGAACTCCAGACTGGCATCACCAGTACTGAATAGAGGGGAATAATCACTTCCCTTGATCTGCTGGCAACATTCCTAACAATGCAGCCCAGTATGCTGTTAGCCTTCTTCACAACAAGGGCACACTGCTGGCTTATATTCAGCTAATTGTCCACTTCAACCCCCAGGTCCTTTTCTGCAGAGCTGCTGCCCACCCTGTACCAGTGCATGGGATTGTTCCATCCTAAGTGCAGAACTTTGCACTTGTCTTTATTGAACCTCATGAGATTTCTTTGGTCCAATCCTCCAATTTGTTGGGGTCTCTCTGAATTCTAGGCCTACCCACCAGTCTATGTACTACTCTCCCTAGCTTGGTGTCATCTGCAAACTTGCTGAGGGTGTGCTCCATGCCAACTTCCAGGTTATTGATGTAGATACTGAACAAAACTTGCCTCAGGACCAACCCCTGGGGCATTCCACTTGATCCCAGCTGCCAACTAGACATCAAGGTATTGACTACTACCCTCTGAGCTCATGTTCCAGCCAGTTTTCTATGTACCTTACAGGCCATTCATCCAATCTGTACTTTTTTAGTTTCCTTGCAAGAATGTTGTGGGAGACTGTAACAAAAGCCTTGCTAAAGTCAAGGTATATCATATGTCCACTGCTCTTCCTGTATCCACAGAACCAATCACCTCATCATAGAAGGCAAGCAGATTGGTCAGATATGACTTGTCCTTGGTGAATCCCTGCTGACTGTTCCTAATCATCTTCTCCTTCAAGTGCTTAAAATGTTTCTTTAAGGACCTGCCCCATGATTTTTCCAGGGACTGAGGTGAGGCTGACTGGTCTATAGTTTCCTGGATCCTCCTCCTTCCCTTTCTTAAAGATGGGCACTATATTTCCCTTTTCCAATCATTGAGGACCTCTCCCGATGGCCACGAGTTTTCAAAGATGACAACCAGTGGCTCTGCAATCACATCAGCCAACTCCTGTAGCACCCTTGGATGCATCATCCTCCCACCGCCCCCCTCACTGGGGGGGCTTTGGTGCCTATCACTTTCATTGTGCTATTGCAAGGAGAAGCAACAGCAATGGCTGGGTCCTACTGTCTGCCTTTGATCTCAAACCAGAAATTCTGGCCCATAGCCTGAAAAGGCTGCCAACTGCTGATCTGGAGAAATCTGAGAAACAGCTGTGGACTAAGAAACTGTTCTGGACCAAGGTGTGGCAAATGAAACTTGGGAGAAAAAACTAATGATGCACTCCCGTAACTTTATGAAGATAACAAATAGACCATCTGACTCTTAAGAAGTTAGGGATGTAAGGGTAGATAGAAGTTAACCAGACAGAATCAGAGAACCTGACAAAAGCATTCTGAAGATCATTTTTCTTTCCTTTCTTATTTCATATGGAATTTAGTCCCTCTCTGGATCTTATGTTTGTTGTGGGATATATGCGAGTATCCTGCAACAAATGGTAACATGCTAGATAACTTTTTTCCAGAGATAAAAATGGTTGATCTGCCACAAAATAGCATATCCAGGACAAAAGTTGCTGGGACAAATTTAAATGTCTGGTCAGGTCTCAGACTCTCTTCCCACTATCTCACAGTGGTCTTCTCTCCCTCCAAGGAGGAGGGAAGGAGGGCAGGAAGCCTGCAGCCTGCCCTGTTCCTGTTGCAGCCTTAACTTAAACAAAATCTTCATTCTGTCTCTGGCCACTTCAGATCTGGTAGATGGTCCAGAACACCACAGAGGGGCTTGAAAAATCCAGATCAGGCCACTAGAGGTAGGTCTTGAGAAAAGAAAGAGCCAGGTCCCTTGACAAGAACTATGGAAGCTTTATTTAGAAAACCTCCTTGCAAAGTCTGGCAAAGGTGTTATATGAAGGGCAGGGCTGCAACACAAAGCTTCACTCAGACTCTGGGTAGCACTGCAGCTTGTGGAGATGAGGAGAGAAAGAGAGAGGCACTTTGGACTGTCTCTGCTACACAAGAGACTGCCAAGCAGCTCAAGATTTCCTAGTAAAGGTGGCTGAAAGCCAGTAGAGCATCTCCACATTCTAGGCTGGTTCTTTTCCAATTCTCTCCATTACCCATTTGGGGTCACAAAACTCCAGAGATATTTCCGTTGAATGTATCCTTGACTGGCCCAAGATTAGTAGATAAACTGGTTCTTGTTTTTCTTGAAGACAAGGACATTTCTGCCTCTCATTTAGAGCGATTACTGTCTCCTGTGTCTTTTGTTGGTTGGGTCTGCTCTCTCACTATCAAATTAGAGGATTACCACTGTCTTTCTTTGTATATAGAAGAGGGTTTATGGTTTAAAAAAAAAATAGACCCCAGTCTGCTGGTTGTACAGCATGCAAAGGCACCAGCTCCCCACTTTTCATGGAAAGGAGGAATATATTTAGTGCCAAGTTGATTATAGGAAAATGTAGATCCTTCAAATATTGGTAAAATTCTAAATTCAGCCATGAATTCAACAGTCCAATATTACATATACTTAGGGTTACCATACTTCTGGGTTTTCCCAGGCATGTTTTCTTTTTGAGCCCTCTAATCTCCATCTGGGCGGGTTTTTTTAATTCTGACAAAATGTCCGGGTTTTTCCTTTGCTCTGCTGGTGGGAGCAGGGGGAGAGCAATCAGAGGCAGCAGGGAGCACAGACATACTTGCCTACAGCTCCAGAAGCACATGCAGACCCATGTGGTGCTCCCTGCTGCCTCCCATCGCCCTTCCCCTGCTCCCAACCCCAGGGCAAAGGCTAAACCCAGATATATGATCAAGGCATGGGGGGGAAGGGAAAGTGGCGAGGAGAGGGAGCAGGTGCTGGGGCTGCATCAGGGCAGGAGGGGTGGGGTTTCCTGTTCTCCAGCAGGGACAAGAGGTGGAGGGGCCTTTAAAGGCAGCAGGGAAACCTGTGGCCAGGCCAGCAGCACAGGGGCTGGTGCCTGTGCTTGCAGGGGCTGAGCGGCCAGGAGATTCTGGGATGGCAGAGGGAAGGGGACTGGGGCCAAGCTGCTTGGCATGGCACAGCAGCTCCATCCCAGGGCAGGGGGCGCCACAAGCCTCCCCTCCTCTTCCCTCTAGCCCACACTGGGGCCAGATACAGTCTGCCGCTGCCTGCATGGATCAGAACCACCATGCTCTGGCCTGGTCAGGACTCTCTGGCAGAGCTGGGGGAGCAGGGGACTGCAGGTCACAGGAGTGAGGGGCACTGACAGGGCTGGGGAGGGCTGTGGTTTGGGAATGTGGGGCACCAGGGTGGAAGCAGGGGACTGTGGGTTGGAAGTGTGGGTCAATGGCAGTGCCAGGGGGTTGTGGGTCTGGAGTGAGGGGGACCATCATGACCCAAGGGGGCAGGGTACTGCGGTTTGGGACTGAGGGACAGTGACAGTGCTGGGATCAGTAGGTTGGGAGTGAGGGGCAGCAGCAGGACTGGTAGGGGCTGTGACTTGCCAGTGAAGGGCAACAGAATGGGCAGCGGCAGAGCACTTGCATGCCACTACCCCCCACCATCATATTCCCCCTGCCCCCACGTGACAGGTGTCCTCTTTTTTGGACCTGGAAATATGGTAACCCTACATATACTTTTCCCACCATTATCATGCAATGAACTTCTCCTCAAAAACATGAATGTAGAACAAAATGCTGGGTCTTAAATTTGTTAGAATAGAAGAGAATCAAGGAACCAAAGATGATGTTCCATCAGTCACATTTCACATTGTTCTTCCTGTTTAGGGCTCAATCTATGATTTTTATAATCAGGATCAATCCGAATTAATTTTCAGTTTTGTATTTGTGCAGTTCTAAATTCAGCATTCTTTTAGATTGAGCGAGGCTGTGACAACAGCATCAGCTTTCACTGTTAAACCATTTTAGAAACTCCTTCAATTGTTTTTCTATAAGTTTAGTGTCTTTAGTTAAGCTTATCATTGTAAAAGAACAAATAGCCCTAAACTTATTTTCACAGTAAGGTGCTGGTAACCCAGGACTCTACACCCAGCGATAGCTTCCCTTAATACTGCTGCCATTACTCCACTCACCGAAAATTACACCTAAGCCTCCATTCTCAGAAATGGTTGTCACATTACTGCTCCAGATGATAGCATATGGGAGAAGATAGAAATACTTCGCAAAATAAACTTGTTTACAGTTACTCACTCTTGGAGATTTATAAAAGCTCCAAGAAACATATAGCATTAGGCTGCATTAATTTCTTGGTTTGCATGTTAAATGTAATGTTATTTTTGTTTGGCCTATACAGATATATAATTAGAAATAAAATAGTACTCAATATTTACAATTTAATTGTCATATTTTGTAAAGTAATGCAAAGTTCAGAAATTTCAATCATTTTCTATAAATGATTCTGGTCTCAACCAAATGCAATAACTGAAATGCATAGTTATCACATACATGAAATTATCAAAAAGTATAAAGAAATACAAGAAGGTAGTTTTGAGGTCATACCACTGTTAAAGGTTCCATAAAAGGCAAGAAAGCGTGGCACCTTATAGACTACCTTGCTCAAAGGATTAACAAATCAACTAATTCTCTGAATTAGAATCAACTGAACAAGTAATTCTCTGAATTAGTCTATAAGGCCTCTGGCAGACACTACATTTAAGATGCGACTAACCAGTTAATCAGGTCTTAAATGTAGTGTCTGCCAGAGGCCTTATAGACCAATTCAGAGAATTACTTGTTTACTTGCAGGTTCATGCAATTAAGGGTGCAATAAAACAGAACAAACCACAAAGTTATTAGACAAAATATGTGTAACAACTTTGTGGCTGGTTCCCATTGCACCTTTAACTGAATGTCTGCCAGGGGTCAAAGGTAGCACTCTGCCCTGCTTTCAGCATTATTTTAGACTAACACTGTAAGCTAGTAACATAAGAAGTGCTATAGTGAGTCAAGACCAATGGTACATCTAGCCCAGTATCCTGTTTCCAACAGTGGCAGAAGTGGATGCTAGACAGGGAGGGCATTGATCCAAAAAACTCAAGAGTGAAACTACCTCTCTCTGCTCAGAGATTCTAGAGTTGAACTTATTCTTTACAAACTAACATACTAGATATTTTCTTACCAATGAAGCCCAGCTGAGAAAATTCTAGAATCATCCAATCTTCAGAAGCAAGCTGAAGTGCAAAATTTTTTATTGTGCTGAAATAATTTTGCTTGACAACAATGTCATCTTCAAGCTATGGGAAAGAAACACTTTTATTACTGCAAAGCAAGAACAGCAAAGCAAAAAGAAATATATACATATCTATAAATATCTATATCTATATATAGATAGATTTATATGCAAAAGTTTATATTTCTATCATTCATCTATTCATAGGTTTTAAGTGGAATCACCACCATTATACATATTTGGGGTTAACAGGAATTAATATTGCAGAAGGATTACCATGTTCTACTTACTTGAGGAAAATTAACCTAAAACTTTTTACAATAGAACTTCAGGAATATCTCCAACCATTCTAGAAAAAAAAAAAGGGAAGAAAAACCAGACCAGGAGGAAAAGCAAACCAGCTTTTCTTAAACTTCTTTTTATAAATGTATACCATATTTTTTCAAATTCAAGACAACCCCCAAATAATTAGATACTATGGATGAAAATGTTATACTTTTTTTATACTTTCCAGTACACAGAATATAAAAGGAGGCTTAATAAAAAGGAGGCTTACACCCAATGGAAAGAAGGGGTCATAACCAGGGAGGACTATTCTGTAGTTGCTCGGGGATGTAGGGGGGGTAGTTAGGAAGGCCAAGGCAGAAATGGAACTGGGACTAGCTTCCCAGATAAAGGACAATAAGAAGTCCTTTTTTAAATACATAAGGGGTAAAAAGAAGGTCCTGGGTAATGTGGGGCCCTTGCAGGACGCGATGGGAAATGTCATCGTCACACCAGACGGCAAAGCTAACATGTTTAATGATTTCTTTGCCTCCGTCTTCCTAAGTAGGGACCAGAACAGCCACCTCCCTGCTGGGCCCCCCTCGGGCCCCGGGGGAGGCACACCTGGGCCACGGGTTAGCTAGGATTTAGTCAGGGAGCTTCTGGAGGGGTTGGACGTATTCAAGTCAGCCGGCCCAGATGATCTCCATCCTAGAGTTCTAAAGGAACTGGCCGAGGTCATTGCAAGTCCCCTGGCACAACTTTACGAGCACTCGTGGTGCTCTGGTGAGGTACCGGAGGACTGGAAGAGGGCCAACGTGGTCCCCATCTTCAAAAAAGGCAGGAAGGAGGACCCGGGAAACTATAGGCCAGTTAGTCTTACCTCGATCCTAGGCAAGCTGTTTGAGAAAATTATCCTGGGACACATCCAGGAGGGGCCAGCTGGGGACTGCATGCTTAGGGGCAACCAACACGGGTTCATCAGTGGCAGGTCCTGTCAGACCAACCTGGTGGCCTTTTACGATCAGATCACCAGATCATTAGATGCATGGGTAGCAGTGGATATAGTCTTCCTGGACTTCCGGAAGGCTTTCGACACTGTCTCTCACCCCGTTCGCATTAAGAAACTGGGGGACTGTGGTGTAGACACCCACACAGTCAAAAGGGTCGCCAACTGGCTGGAGGGCCGCACCCAGAGGGTGGTAGTGGATGGGTCCTTCTCAACCTGGAAGGACGTGGGCAGTGGGGTTCCGCAGGGCTCTGTCTTCGGGCCCGCACCGTTCAACATCTTCATCAGTGATTTGGACGAGGGGGTAAAAAGCACCCTGTTCAAATTTGCTGATGACACTAAGAAGTGGGGGGACATGGGCACACTGGAAGGATGCAACAGGCTACAATCAGACCTAGACAGGTTACAAGGGTGGGCGGACGAGAATAGGATGAGTTTCAACACAGACAAGTGCAAGGTGATGCACCTGGGGAGGAACAACTGGCACCATATCTACAGGTTAGGGAACTCCCCTCTTGTCAGCACGGAGGCAGAAAAGGATCTGGGGGTCATCACTGACTCCAAGATGAACATGGGCCGGCAGTGTGGGGAGGCAGTTAGGAAGGCCAACCGCACCTTGTCATGCATCCACAGATGCATCTCGAGCAGGTCCAAAGAGGTGATCCTCCCCCTCTATGCGGCACTGGTCAGGCCGCAGCTGGAGTACTGCGTCCAGTTCTGGGCACCACACTTCGAGAGGGATGTGGACAGCATGGAGAGGGTCCAGAGGAGGGCCACTTGTATGATCATGGGACAACAGGGCAGGCCCTATGAGGACAGGCTACGGGACCTGAACCTGTTCAGCCTCCAAAAGAGAAGGCTGAGGGGGGATCTTGTAGCCTGTTATAAACTAGTCAGGGGGGACCAGCAGGCATTGGGGGAGTCACTGTTCCCCCAAGCACCGCCAGGAGTGACCAGGAATAATGGTCACAAGCTGGCAGAGGGTAGGTTTAGGTTAGATATCAGGAGGTGCTACTTCATGGTCTGGGCGGCTAGGGTCTGGAACCAACTTCCAAGAGAAGTGGTGCAGGCTTCTACCCTGGGGGTTTTTAAGAGGAGGTTAGATGAACATCTTGCTGGGGTCGTTTGACCCCAGTATTCTTTCCTGCCATGGCAGGGGGTCAGACTAGATGATCTGCTTAGGTCCCTTCCAACCCTAGAAACTATGAATATAATTTTTGGAGGGTCATCTTGAATTCATCCCTCCAGCACCACTGCAGTGGGGAAAGAAGTGGCAGGGGGCTAGCAGCAGTGGGGGGAAGGCATTGGGGGGCTTGACCCTTGCCCCTTGCTCCCCTCATACCTTGCCCCCTACTATCTACCCTCACCAATAAAAGATATCAGCAAAAAGCCCTTGCTTCTCAGTAATAGTGAGGGAATTTTTTAACTATTTCTCCAGGCTCTCCTTTCTTCATAAGTCTATTGCCCGGACAGAATGTGCTCGGGATTGTAGAACATGAATGTTCTTTTTATCTCATCACTTATTTATAAGCCTATAACTAAATGAAATACAAATTTATAGAAAGTGTAGCAGAGCACTAGGGTGCTCGCTACTAGTAATAGTAATAAGGACAGCTGCCAATCAACAGGGCAGCACAGGTGAGGGCTGCTGGGGCAACTAATGTTGGTCAGCTGGCTAGAAGGGGGCAGGGCCTGGCCTTTATAAACCACCAGGCTGAGGCCAGAGCCAGTTCCCTTCTGGCAGCCGCAGGAGCTCTGCAGAAGAGCCCAGCCAAGCAGAGACAAGTGGTGCAGCATGGTGAGGGCAGAGAGAATCCTGACGGAGAGGCCTCTGCAAGAGGGCCAGTTTAGGCCTGGACCCTTATGTTATAGCCAGTAGGCTTATTTTGAGTTAGAGCCTGTTGGCTAGTAGTTTGCTTCGCAGTAGGGGTGTTTGTGTGAATACCGGAGGACCAGGTGAGGCTGTAGGGGTGCGAGGAGGCCTCATGGGAGCTCCCCAATAATTCAGGGGTTCCTGGTGCCCAGTAAGGGCACAGCAAGCGGTGCCAGGGCAGCACAGTGATTGGTGCCAGAGCTGGCACAGCAGGTGTGAGCCAGAGAGGTGCGGTGTGTGGGGTGTTGAGACCCCAGCCCGTGAGGGCGGTATTTTGCTCAGTAGGGCGTACGACCCAGGAAAGGGGTTTGGGGCCAGGTAAGGCTAAGGCCATCTGAGCCCCAACCTTGGGAAGCCTGAGTGCGGGCAAAGAGCGCAGGCAGCGCAGCACAGGCCCCAGAGAGGGCGAGGAGAGCGCGGGCAGCGTGGCACAGGCCCCAGAGAGGGCGGACACACAGGAACAGGATGCCAGGGTGAACGTGTGGTAAAAGTCCTGGAGAGGGGCTGGCACGCGAGGACAAGCCTGGAGGGCAGACTAAAATAGGAGGCTCCAGGGCGACCGATTAGCACCCTACTGACACTAAGTCCCAGGGAAGGGCGAGCGCACGGCAGAAGTCCCGGAGAGGGGCAGGCATGCGAGAATAAGGCTGGAGAGGGGCGGACGTGAGGATAGAGGCCTGACCAATAAGAGCTCGACAGAGCCGAGCGCGCGACTAGAGGCCCGGAAAGGGCGAGAGGGTAGACAGAAGCCTGGGAGGGGCGAGGATATCGGGCGCGCGTACGGAGAAACCCCAGAAAGAGGGAGTGTGCATATCGAGAGACCCCAGGTAGGGGCGAGGCTATGACATGAGAGGGAGGGAGCACGTGTATCGAGAGACTCCAGGTAGGGGCGAGCGTATGACATGAGAACGTCCGATACAGCTGCGAGGCTTGGGGCATGCTAAAGGGGAGGTTGGAGGCACGCATAGCCCTTAAGGCTGGGGTGCACCGAGTCACCCCATACGGAATGGGGAATAGTTCCAGCATAACACCATGTACTAGGGGATCAAAGGCAGCCTCCCATATAGAACCAGATATCATCAAAGACGTGGCAGGTGAGATAAGAGGGTGCTGGATCACCTACTTGACACGGCAGGGGGAGCACTAGAGGGATCACGGCCGCCCCTGCACCCCGCCCCGTGACAGAGAGTTTAATTTGATTGCACAGTTCGCTTCATTTTGCACAAAAACAAAATTGCATGTGATAAAATTGAGAGAACATAACAGATAAGGTCATATATTCTATGAATGGCCTGCCCAATGTTATAATATATGATGACCTCTAAATATATATGAAGAGGAAAAAACAGGTGAATTAAGTAATATGATGAAATCCCAACACTGATATTTCTATTTTTCTTCATTTAATTACTGTCATTAATAAAATTAAAAACCAGCACTCTTGCATTTTGACGTTTTTCAAAGGCATTTGGAGTACCTCAAACAGCATGTCTGCCCAAAGCATTATTTTAACTTTGCTTCCCTGCATATAGATTAAAAAAAAATCACATTCTTTGATCAGGTGTTTTTTGTATATCAGAAGGGAGAAAGTGCTGGAAACACCCAAAGCATCAGATATAGCTTGAAAAAAATTTGTTGTAACAATCACAATTGCAACTCCCCCCCTCCAAAATATATAATAATGTTATAGCTATTCTATTTAAGGGGTTTTTTGATGTGCTCATCACCACAGAGTCTGAGGCTACTTTGAATATTTTGCTTGATACATCAAAGAAAAGTAATTTACCTGAATATAATAAATGCCCTTTTTCTGGGCATACATCATAAGAAAGCAGTAGTCTAAGTTTTGCTTTGTTCGCCATCTGAAATGAAATTATAAAAAATGAAGGAATTATTAAATAAAATGAATATCTGTACACAATATGTAATTAATTGTTTTCCAAAAGGTTGCATATTATTTGAACATTAGGCAAATGTAGTTGGCTTGATTCCCACAGGAAATCCTCCGTCTGAAGTGGGACAAAACTTCCCCTGTGTGTTGCAATACAGAAAGAGGACTGGCTTAATTTTAATCTGATCTCTTGAAGCTATCTGAGGTTTACTAAAATATATTGGATATTTCAGATGGTTACTAAACAATACTACCCGTGTTTCAGATAATGTTTATTCTTGAAAGCATGTAATATAGCATGTACCAGTTGCTATATTGAAGTGCCTTCTTCTAAGGGTCTTCCTAAATTAAATCCAATAAAACTTAATATTCAAGCTCTGATTATGCTAAGCAAACCATGCAGACAAGGCTCCACCTAAATGCATGGGTCACTTTGTTCAGTTCTCTTTGCATGATGGGGGGGCCTTAATCTCTGTATAGTTTCAAGAATACAAGGAAGAAAAAAGTTTCAAGAACTTATACCCAAGCACATAAAGAAGAAAGGTCTGAGAGAAACATTCTTACCTGACTCTCTCTTTTGAATCTCCAAATGTCTCTTTTAAGTTTGTCAAGTCAGGATAATAAGCTGCAGGAGGGGATATTACTTCCACCAAGCCAGAACTGATTTCTGTAGAAAATCTGCAATCAGAAAAGTCAACTGAGTTATTTAAGATGCTGTGAAACTTTATTTATTTATTATTGGCTTACCTACCAACGTCTGACATAATACATAGTTATAATCATTTGGAACAAATGCATAATGCTATTGTGACAATATGTTAGAATGAACTGGTTTTTCTACTTACTTTTAGGGTATGTATGCATGGTTTTTTATGTGAAAATAATATTCTTAATGTATGTTGACAGAATAATACAGTTTTACAGATTTTTTTAAAATCAAGGAATGAAAGGAAAAATGATACAAAAAACATTATTTCCTTAGTAAATTTCTAGAACAGGACATTCTCTTGCCCATAAAAATTATTTTAACTATGATGTTATTATGTAACGTCGATTGTTCAAAGAGCTGAACTTTCCCTTCTACAGTTCAGTTTGGATATATATACACAAATGTAACAGACAGTATGAATGCAGATGTCATTAAATCTGTTTATGTCAAGCCAACTCAATCCATTTATTTCATGCCAAATCCATTTAATCCCATTTACTGATTTACAGTTTAACCTGCTTAATTACTGCTGCTTAGTTTGTCTTCATGGGCTTATTATTTCAACCAAAACCATTAGAAAGGAAGCAGGTAGCTAAAAATATCCAATATATCACAGCTTTTCTTAGAAGAATAAAAAACAAGTACATCCCAACTTACTCTTTTTCCAGGCTTGCTACAACACCCTGGACATAATCAAGATCTGTCTGAAAAAAAGGGAAAAAGAAAAAGGAAAAAAAAAAAATAAGAAGCAGTTTGGGAGCCAGCTGTTTCAATAGCTATCTTGAAGAGACTTGATTGATAACTCTTATCAAAGCATACAAATAATACAGAAGGAACTGCAGACATGACTACAAAGAGCATATTTTTAGTGTGTGGTGTAAGAATGGTTGGGCAAAATGACACATAAAAACCAGGCTAAAAGAATTAAAATAAGCAACCTTTAATTTTTTTTAAGCCTACCAAGGCACTTAGAAACTTGTAAAGCATTCCTACACAATGGAGAAACTGTTATTTTTTTTTATGTATATATATTTTAAAAATAATATAATTTTGGCATGGTATATCTCCACTCTATTAATGAAGTATAAATCATCTGGTATTTAGATTGCCAAATCTCTTCCACATTCTTTGTATGAACTAAATATTGGGATTTAACTACTAAACTTATACATGCTTTCCTGAATCAGGGCCTAAATCCTAAAAGAGGTAAGTTTCTCCTACTATTTTCTTAATGATATATTAAATAATTTCTGTTTTTTCAATGGATATAACATTCAATCTTTACCTTCTACAAAAGTAAACATCCACAGCTTATTATATACCATGGTGGGCAATTATTTCAGCTGGAGGGCTGCTTAGCAACTTCTGGTGAGCCGAGAGCCGCGAGGGTAGCCCTGCCTCTTGACAGGTGCTGCACCCCCTAGTCACCGTCCCGGGACTAGAAGTCCCACTCCTAACCCCTGACCCTTGCAAAAATCCCTTCCCTTGCCCCCAGAAGTACTCCTTTTGGGAGGGGGTTTGCTGTCTTGGAACTGGAAAAAAAAAATCATATACTAAAATTCAACATCTACTAGAGCATATTTTAATCTTATTTCAAAAAATATTTTTGTCCTAATTTGTGTGTGTTTGCATAGTGAATATAGAGGTGATGGTGTAATAACTCAAAATAAAGTCTTACTGTTGAATATTGTGTGTGGGTGGCATGTGGGGGAGGGGCTGATAAGGGGTTGTGGGTGTTTGTGGGTTGGTGGGGGGCTGGGTCTGTAGGGAGGTGTGGCAGTGTGGGTATGGTGGGGTATGCATGTGGGCTCCTTGCCACATGCCTCCCCCTTAGCATACAACCCCTGCCATTGGTGACAGTGGCAGCAGCAGCAGGCCCTCACTCAGGAGGCTCATGGCATGCAGCAAGCAGAGCCTCCCAGTGGTATGCCGCTCCAGCTGAGTTCCAGGAGCTACACATGGTAGCAAGGAGCCAACCCGGCTCAATGGTTCACAACTCCCCAATGGAGTGCCATGAGCTGTGGGGAAGTTGTGTACTATTGGGTCAGGTCAACTCCGTTTGCCCATGGGGCTCTCAGCACTCCAGCAGGGAGCCATATTGTGGAGGCACACAGCCAGCCCAGCCCAGTGGTGTGCAGCTCCTGCCTGCAGTGCCAGGAGCCCCATGTGCTGGCATGGAGGCAGTCCGGCCTGCCCAGTGCCACGTGACTCCCAAATGCAGTGCCGGGAGCCCCACATGCTGGCATGGCGCCAGCTCAGCCTGATCATGCATGGTTCCCTGCAGCTCCTGGCTGGAGTGACAGGACTGTAGGGAGCCATTTGCTGGGAGCCCCACGGAAATGAAGGCACAGTGCTGGCACCAGCTCAGCCTAGCAGCATGCGACCTCTGAAAACCCATGCATCCTGCTGACTTTCAGAGAGGCAGCCACAGGCTGGTAATAATTGTCTTTTGGAGGGGCCCTGCAGGCCAGACGCAATGGCCTGGCAGGCTGGATCTGTGGGCTGTATTTTGCCTGCCCCAGTTATATAACCTATTTTTTGTATATTCCTAGTCCTCCTGGAAAAGATTGGCCTTTAAATTTCAGGTAAATTAATTTTTACTACAACTGTTAATCTAATAATTTGGAGCACTGGTTATCAACTTTCCAAGAAAATATTTTTTACCCTTTAACAAATTAAAGCAGATTTTAGTCATTCATCAGAATAATATATACACTGATTCTTGTTGGTTGTATTTCAATAATGGAAACAAAGGGATAATTCATATTCTCCTTTTGATGTGTCCACAACTCAGATGTCCATTAATGTTCACTGAAAGGAGTAGCTTTAACACTATTTGGTTAAATTTATTACTCTTTAATCTTCATCCACATTTCTATTCAGAAAATATGTTTTAAAATAAAAGTACATTATCATGCCTAAGAAAAGACAGTTTGAAATGCATGAGAACATATTTTATCCTTAAATAATTCTAGGAGAATACTTTAAAAATGTGAACAGGCTAAACAGGCTTGTAAGTCTAACTTACCAAGTTAACTCTTGTTTACTTGCATAAAGTAATACTTGTTTACTTGGTAAAGGCTGAAAATGCTCTTGGTTTTTTTTCAGGACTAAAGTTTTAAAAGACTGTTTAAGATCCTGGCATAAGTCCTTTAGGCCTTAGCATGAATTCATTTTGTGTTAACAGCTTTTTATTTAAAAGCAGAACTGTTGTGCAAATTGTTTTTAATGTTTTAAAAGTATAGTGTAAATGCATTACTGCCCAAGTCGTTAGGTTAACTGATTCCAAAATTATAAAAAACAACAACGATAAAACTATTACAAGCTTTACTACTTATGAAAAGTTGAGGTTTTTCTGTCAAGAATACCCCAGGCCTGATGCCATCAAGTGACAAATTTCAGAAAAAGATTCCAGCAATCTTTGCAGACCCCGTTTCTGTATTCACATGATTTTCCTTATAGGACAGAAGACCCCTTAGAGCAGAGGTGAGATAATACAGCCCGCAGGCCAGATCTGGCCCATGGAGGGACTTTGTCTGGCCTGTGGTGGGTCCCTCAGTTCTGCCTGGTCCACATGCCATTTGGTCCACGGTGGATCCCACACATCCCACCACCCCCGGCGCGCAAGCAGGGCATTTTTAAGCAACCCAGAGGTGGTGCCTTCTTCCAGCTGCTGCCACCACTGGCCCAGCCCCATGGTATTGGTGGGGACCTGCATGCACAGCCCTGACCCCGGCCCACCCTGTGCCCACTCCAGACTCACACTGGCGAGACTCTACCAGGTCCGGACCAGTTGGAACCTGCACGCACAGCCCCAACCCTGCCCACCCCATGCCTTCTCCAAACCACCTGTCCATGTTAAGCAGTGGCAGCAGCAGTGGCAGACAAGCAGAAGCTGCTGTTAGGCATGGGGAAAAGACAGTTGCCTCCCCCTCACTGGTGCGGGGCCCTTCTTGCTGCAGCTGCCTGGAGCCTCCCCTTGGGCTGTCCTCAGGTTCTTCTCCACTGCCATCACCAAGCTACCCAGCAGGACAGCAGTGGTGCAGGCTCCAGATAGATGCAGCAAGAAAGGCCCAGCAGTAGTGAGGGGGAGGCAGCCACTTTCCCCCCACACCTGGCAGCAGCTTCTGTCCAGCTGACGCCACTGCTGCCACTGCTCAGCATAGGCAGAATGTCTAGAGTAGGCACAGGGTGGGATGGGGCCAGAGCTGTGTGTGCACATTCCAGCTGGTCCACAGCTGGCTCGCTCTAGCTGGAGTAAGTCTGGAGCAGATGTGGGATGGGCCAGGGTCAGGCTGGAGCTATGTGCTCAGCTGCTGCTGGGCGCTGGTGGCAGTGAGGAACCACAGGGCATGCGGGCTCCAGGCTGTTGCAGGGGCAAAAGGGATGGTGCAGACTAGCCCACGACAGCTCTCCAGAACTGCCTATGTGGTCCGCGGGCACAAATAATTGCCTACCCCTGCCTTAGAGAAATTAACCAGTCTGAAAATATCAGATTAACAAGGTAGCATGTTATAAAACTAAAATCCCACACGGAAAATTGAGAGGAGTCAATCACTGTGATCCAGAGATTGCCTACACTTTTCCTTCCCAAGTGGTAAGAGTATGTTCTCTGTTTTTATAATTAGGCACATAGGCGGAGGGAGAAAAAAAACTGGGGGAGAGCTAAGTGCATGCATGTGCACCCCCCGCAGGTAAGTCTGTGGGGAAAGGGATGTGGTGAAGGGAAATGGGCAGTGGGCAGGGAGTGGAGCTGGGGCTAGGGGTGGCAAAGGCCCTGCACAGCTGGAGTGGGGCAGGGGGTGGGACAGAGCCGTGGCTTGTCCAGGGGGTACAGGGAAGTGGGGACAGTTCCTGCTGCTGCACATGACCCAGGAGAGCATGTGCTCCTGGATCTGCATGGGGCAGGGCAATGCTGGGAGCGGGGGTTGCGGGAGCTCCAGCAAATTTTAGAGTAGCTGCAGCCCCTCCCCTCATAGTACCCCTCCCAGAATCACTGCTGCCCACCCGAAGTGTAGCCCAGCCAAGGTCCTCACTCCAGGGAGAGCTTGACGCAGCCCCAGCCTGCAGCGGCAGCTACACCCCCTGGCTGAGCCGCTTGCAGCTCAATTCTGTGCTGTGCCCCACCCCAGCTGTGCAGTGCCTGCCTCTAGCCCCAGCCCCACTCCCTCATCATTGTGCGTGCACTTCTACTCACGTTCCCAAAAGCATGTTACTCACCGAGTTTACAAAGTGCATTTTCAGGATCACCTTTTTAACAAAAACTTGAAATAAATCAGTTTACTTTTGATGTTTTAAAAATTAAAAGTACTAAGGGCATTTATACATATACCTTTTCACCCTGTGACATGCCGGAGATCCAGCATGTTGGAGCAGACTCGATTAATTAAGTCTGCTCCGTACGTGAGCTGACGCACACTATGTTGCATCGCATGCAGTTGTATAAGCAGTGAAATGCATGCTTATGTGCAGAAAATGGCGACAGTTCACTTTTGAACTAACACACCTTCACTGTGTGTTAGTTCAAAAGTGCACCACCACCATTTTCTCTGCGCTGACACGCATTTCACCACTTACACAACAACTGCATGAGCCACAGTGCCGCCAGCATTGCGGGGCAAGCATGCATACAAATGTCCTAAATTTTGGAGGGCTGGACAGGCTTCTAGTATTATTATTTGACATACCTTAATTTGACTTTAAAAAAATGTTTTTATTACTACATGATGACAGAAATTAAAGAAATTCTTAATGAGTACTATGCATAAGGATAGGGATAAAGAAACATGTTTTGTCTGCATTTTCAAAGCATTGGGACAAAGTAGTGTTTGATCTTTAATCAAAAAAAGTTTTGATCACACACATCACAAAATACTTCAAGAAAAAGGTGGAACCATTTTCCTAATATTATTGACCTGAACTTAATTTAGTCAGATTATAAAAATTAACTGTGAAACAAGTAACTGGATGAGAACTGCCTTGTGAACTGCCATACGCTTATCTTTTTCTGACAACCTTCTGCTAGGAAGCAAAGGTATTGGAAATTATATAAAATCTCCAAAAGCAATAAATCCACTCAAGTCAATGCAGTGCAATCCAATGCAATGGATATGAGCCTTGGGAGCTGTCTCTCAGAAACTGATGATCCCTGTTTTCTTCTGTCACAAGCAAATCTGAAAATCTTTATTTGCTGAAAACCAGAAGAAATACCTCGTCCTTGGTGCACTTTGGTGTGTTTGTAAGTGCTGAAGTTTTCTTTTCAGGTGACTGGCAATAACATTTTGTACTTATGAAAAATACCTAGGGAATGACCTCATAGCAAATGCAGAGATTCCAGAAATGTACCATTCTCCAGTTACAACTGAGGGGACCTTGATCTGTCTTTTTATATAAAACACTGTAGTTATATTATCAGTCATAACCCATACTATAAGGTCCTTGATTGAAGAGTGGAAAAATGTGCAGGCACAAAGATTGGCTCTCAACCCTAGAATAATTATATGGAGAGCTGATTCCTGACAAGACTAAAAACCTTGAGTTTGCACTCCAAGGGCGCATCCAAATGAGTGCAGTCATGCATTATGTGGCGCTGCAAACATGTTTGTGGTACTACATACCTCACAGTTCAGTGTTCTCCATGCTGCAAGGGTGGGTTGCCCGAGCATGCACTACACGTTCCCCACCCCCCCACAGGTATTTTGACCCCCGGATATCCAGCACAGCACGTATTCGGGCAGCAAGCACTGCTGAAAAACGGAGCTGGGCCACCCAGAACCACACTCTGCTGCCAGCCAGGCTTCATGTGGCAGAATCACCATGGCTGCTGCCCTGGGAGGCCCTCCGGACCGCAGGTGAGGCTGCTGGGGCCAGCACTGTGCTGGCCCCAGCCTTCCTTACCATCCCTGGGGTAAGTTGCCATGCACCAAAGTGCACATGGCATGGGTGTTCCCTGGGGACAAGTAGCTGTGGCGCAAGGTGCACCGCTGCTAGTTGTCCCCGGGGAACCAAACATCCATGCATATCTGGACAGACCCTAGGTATGCTCCCTAACAAAGGCCAGATCCATTCTTGACAAAAGAGACAGAAAAAAAAAAGAGGCCTTATTAAACACATTTTTGGCCGCCTCCAGCACCTGATTAAGGACAGGCAGAATGGTGGAATGTAAAAGAGCATGTCCAAGCAGCATTTGTTTGATCAATACCATAAGTACTCAATCAGCCTCACATTCATCACAGGTGAAGTGTGGCATGCTGACTCACAAAAATGTAAGAGACCACATGGTCCAGAAGCCTTATGCACAATTTGACAGTTGTCTGTGGGTGAGCCTGTGCATTGCTGCATAACTCTAGAACAAGTTGAGTGACTAAAGAAGCAGCAAAACAGTTGTTCTGGAGTTGAGAATAGTCCCTGTTATTTGTGTAGGGGATAGAATTAAGCCATCCTTATTTTACACCAATTTGAACAATCAAATCTGAATCTGATGGATATTGTCCAAGACTTGCTGTCTGGACTGGCCATGTATTAACCAGTCATACAGATGCAGAAACACCAAGATGTCAAGACTCCTGAACAAAGCCACTACAACAAATCTTAGAGAGATACCAAAAAATAAAAAGGTAGTACTGTGTACTAGTAATGGAGGTCCACTATTAGAAACTTTAGATATTTTCTATAGCTCAGATGCATCTCATTGTGAAAACGAACATCCTGTAAATCAAGAGATAAGCTGATAGAGCCCATCCTGAATGTACGCTGACATCCATGATGGGCTTCAGACCCTCTTTGTTCTCTGGAATTAACCTCCGCCCCCCGCCCCCCCCAAATAAATAAATAAATAAAAAACGTGCCCCAGAGCTGCAGGGGAACTTTCTCTGTAGCTCTGAGATCTAAAAACTGACTATCTCCCGTAGTAGTAGTTTCATCAGTGTGGCACCTGAACAGGAATGTGAGGGTGGGCAATGTCTAGAATTGGATGGTGTATGTACAATGTATAGAACACAGCAAATGGTAGTAAAGGTGTTCTGTGGAAATGGTACAACCAATTCCCAACTCATTTAATTTTATTCTGGGAAATCTAAAATGACAAGCACTTTGCTATCAAGAAAATGTCTTAAGTTTTCTGCCTAGATGTTGACAAAGGCTAGTGGACAGACACTGTCAATATAGAAGACACCTTTCTTTAAAGTAATTTATGTCTTCCTCAAGCTATTGGGTTATCTCTGTTGGCATGACGCTTGCCTGTGATAGGGCCAGTGCCTATTTGGCTTTCTTTTAATAGTTGGAATGTGTGTTTCCAGTGTTTTAAAGGTACCTCTGAGTATTTAAGTGAATGCAATGCATGACCAGTTTTCTTATTAACTAGAACAGGGGCAGAGAAAGTTCAGCCCATGGCAGACTCCATTTTCCAGCATCCTCTACCTGTGTTGCTGTGACCAGTTTCCATGGAGACCCCAGCAGTGGTGAAGCCATGACAGCATGGGGCCAGGGTTTCCATAGAGACCAGCCCCAGCAGTGCTGGCAGGGCGTGCGGCAGGACAGGGAGCTGCTCTGGGGCCAGGCTGGGATCTTGTAGAGGTGATAGCGTGCTCTGGAGCCAAGGCAGAACCATGATCCACTGCCTGCACACTCCTGCCCAGAGCAGCTCTTCACCCAGCTGCATGCCCTGCCAATGTTGCTGGGGCCAGTCTCTTTGGAAACCCTGGCCCTATGCTGTCATGGCACTGCCACTTCTGGGAACTCCATGGAAACCAGCCACAGTAATGCATTGTTACAGACTTTAGAGCAGTGCTTGTTGCATCAAAAGCAATTTACAAGTATGTGCAACCTACCAGACACTTCAACCAACTTAACTTTATCCCTTGTCTTGTGGGGCAACTTGTCAGAAAATAACCCCCGTTATGGCACTTAATAGTGAGTGACCCACTCTCTCAGATATTGCCAAAGCAGCTGGATGTGTCATAGCAACTTAGCTAGATTTAACACGTCTTCATTTATAAGTGCAGCTATCTGTGCAGGTATAGAAGTCTGCAATATGTCTATAGGTGTTTTTCTTGAACAAACTCATCAAGCTTGTCCACAGCAAAGGCTACTATCCTTATAAAGCCTTTAAGCTATTTAACAGTTGCACAGCATAGATGATATAGAATCTGGCACAACAGCATCATTTGGTCATGCAGAACATGTGCGTACCAGAATCTGTTGACCTTCCTCCAACTGTCAGTTGGAACTGCAGTAATATGTGGTTGTACCATTTAAGGTAGGGGTGGCCAATATGTGGCATGTATGCCACAAGGGGCACAGGCAGCTCTGTGTGTAGTACATGGTAGACCAGAGGGGTACAGGCAACACAGTAGCGGACAGATCAGAGAGCAGAAAACAAGAGCAGCAAATCACGCAGGGAGCACAGGGCAGGGAGCAGAAAGCAGAGCAGCTGATCAGGTAGGGGAAGGAGATGGGAGTGGCTCTTGGGGAGCATGTGGGAATAATTTGTGCCACACGTTTCAAAAAGGTTGGCCCTCACTGATTTAAGGAGTTGGAATGTCCTGCTTAGGGATTTGAGGTGATGGTTCTCTCAGTCTTGACTGAGTAGCTGTTAGGGTAAAATATACATAGGTTTGACATCTCTACCAAGTGATTTATGCCTATGAAACTGTGATCCACTCTAAAGTTCTTTCCTGTATAAGAAGAGATAAAAATCTAGATTGCATTGATCTTCATAGAGAAGCCTCCCTATTGTCCTCCAAATGAAGAAAAAGACTACTACTTAGGTATAAAAGTAAGAGAAGTCAGTAAGATGTACTGTTTTGGGGAGGGAAGGATACAAATTTAATAAGTAAGTAAATGCATGCATACATACATAAAGGAGGTATAATTGGGAGCTTTATGAACAAGCAGTTAGAACGGCTTGCCCTTCACATCTGCAGTTGGAGACATGAGGCTGACTCAAGGATGAACTGTCTGCCTTAAGTGCATGGGATGGATTCACACTAACAGTCAATATGTATGCAGACAAGCACCCAAAGAACAAATGAGTGTTAAACTGTTGACTAATTTATTCTAATCAATGGTTTACAGTACAAATAAAATGATTTTGCTTAGCTGATATGTCTTCTGTTTGACTGAAAGCTGCCAGAAAGTCAGCTAATTGCTTGGGAACAATCTGAATACAACACAAAAATCTCATCAGTTTTGAATGTATGCTGATTACAATTAGTATCAGACAAGTTAGAGAGAATTCACTGATTAATAAAACAGATAGACATAATAATTTGTGCTAGAAGCATCACTAGAGTAAATTTAAGATATGTAATTTAGTTCACATTAGCATTTACTTATTTTAGCAAGAACGTTTGACTGAGACAATCCAGTTTGGACAGTGACCAAATACTTTTAATTTCTAGTCAGACAGAACTCACTACTATTTTTCAAACAATTACATTAGTTATTGATATAATAAAACTACAACTGTAAGCCAGTTTCAAAATAATCTTTCTATATTAATTACACTCCTACCCTGGGGGTCTTTAAGAGGAGGTTAGATGTACACCTTGCCAGGGTCATTTGACCCCAGTACTCTTTCCTGCCATGGCAGGGGGTCGGACTCGATGATCTGCTCAGGTCCCTTCCAACCCTAGAAACTATGAAACTATGAAAAATAAATTTGGTATGACTTCTGAATGCCAATTTAATGTTCAGAATTTCTGCAATCCAAAACTTCCAGTATATTTAAAAGAAAATGCTTATAAAAGATATGATTAAATAAATATTTCAAATGCCATAGAGTCAGCCGGTCATTATATAAACTAGTTATATAGAGAAATGGCACAGAGCTTCAATATAGAATAAAGATGGAATATAAAGATAAATAACTGCTAACTTTAAATTAGCTGAAGTGATAAGAAATAACATTGTTAGTCTTCATGATTAATAGGTAAGTTCTTAGACAAACATGATTATATGAGAAATTAATACCAATGATATGAAATAAAATTGGTTTACCAAGTTAGAGCAAAAATGCTGCAGATTAACTGCCATATAACGGCATAATTTTTGTTATATAATTCTAACATTTTCCTAAAGGTTTGTTAGCTATCAAGCACATCATTCCCTGATGCAGAGTATGAAGGTTTAATTTGTAAAAATCACAGTACTGTGCAGTTATCTTTTAACAAAGTAAGTGAATATGCAGATTACTTTGCTTTAATTAGCAAATACAATCCATCTAATCTTATTGGTTCCTTTCCTTGGAATGTTCATTCTGTTTGCAAAAAGGCATTACCATCTATTCCTTCTTTGCCCGAAATAAACTAAAAAAATGTACCAGAAAGAAACAGAGGTCTAAAACTACTGAGAGAGATAGAGTTTAAAAAAAAACAAAACAACACTTTTTTTTTTTTTTTGCAAGCATACCTGACACAATGAGAACTTGGTGCTTTAGTAACAGCATAATACAAGTGACAGGGTAATTCTAATATAATAAAAGGCTTAGTCTGTCTGTCCGTAACACTTTTGGGGAACTGTGCATGTGCTGCCAAGAGGGCAGATGGTGACTGACTGTATGGTTTAGGCTGTGTGGGGCCAAGTTTGAGTCACTGCCAGGAAAGTTTGTGGTGATGGTGAACACACCCCAGTGGCCCAACCAGCTAGGGTTCCCCATGCCTCCCTGCCTGAGGGAAAAGCGGGGGATCACTGTGGTGGCACCCCACTGCCACCTAGCCCTGCCGCTCCCCAGAACAGCCAGCAGGGAAGGGGAGGCGGCAGGCAGAGAGGGAGGGAGGTGGAGGTGGAGCGGCGGAGGTAGAGCAGGCCTGGACCTGGAGCGGCAGGCGGTGGGGGTGGAGCAGGGCTGGACCCGGAGCAGCAGGGGGGACGAGGCCTGACATGGTGCTCCATCCCTGCCCACCCGCCCCCCCCCGTCATTCTTGATGGGCAATTTGCTAGTATAAATAATAATACACACTGATCATAACAGGCCAGAATATTTTTGACACTATGGACTGCTATTTAAAATCTTTAGCTTTGTCTTGTGAATCACATGGCACCTTGGTTGAAAAATCACTCATCTCAGGTTACATAGGAGGTCTGTGGCATAGCTAGGAATTGAACTCAGACCCCTGTTCCTAAACTTTAGAGACCTTCCCCAACCCAGGAAAATGGAAGCAGAAAATAAAAAGATGAAACTTTTATATTTTATGGTTTAAAATGCAGAGAAAAAAATATTAGCAAATACTAATTTTAGCAATTGTAATATGACGAAGGAAAAACTTCATGTAAAAGTTTTTACCTGGGGAGGAACAATCAGCAGCATACCTACACGATGGGGAACTTCCTTCTCATCAGAGCAGAGGCAGAAAAGGATCTTGGAGTCATCATTGATGCCAAGATGAACATGGGCAGCCAGTGTGGGGATGCAGTCAGGAAGGCCAACCACACCTTGTCATGCATCCACAGATGCATCTCAAGCAGGTCCAAGGAGGTGATCCTCCCCCTCTATGCGGCACTAGTCAGGCCGCAGCTGGAGTACTGCATCCGGTTCTGGGCGCCGCACTTCAAAAGGGATGTGGACAACATGGAGAGGGTCCAGAGGAGGGCCACCCGCATGATCAGGGGGCAGCAGGGCAGGCCCTACGAGGAGAGGCTATGGGACCTGAACCTGTTCAGCCTCCACAAGAGAAGGCTGAGGGGGGATCTAGTGGCCTGTTACAAACTAGTCAGAGGGGGGAGTCCCTGTTCCCCCGTGCACTACCAGGAGTGACTAGGAATAATGGTCACAAGCTGGCAGAGGGTAGATTTACGCTAGATATCAGGAGGCGCTACTTCACGGTCTGGGCCGCTAGGATCTGGAACCAACTTCCAAGGGAAGTGGTGCTGCCTCCTACCCTGGGGGTCTTTAAGAGGAGGTTAGATGTACACCTTGCCAGGGTCGTTTGACCCCAGTACTCTTTCCTGCCATGGCAGGGGGTCGGACTCGATGATCTGCTCAGGTCCCTTCCAACCCTAGAAACTATGAAACTATGAAAAATAAATTTGGTATGACTTCTGAATGCAACAACACTCTTATTAACCTGCATCAGATGTACCAAAATCAATTTATTCAGCTAATGGAGAGTGAGAGCTACCCAGATGTAACATCCACATTGATGGCCATGGATGACAAGCATGAAATATAAAGAATGATATGACTTAAATTAGAACAAATGCGAGTCAATTTTAAGTTCTGAAGAAGGGTAATCAAGATGTTTAAAAGGAGACCTTTGAGTGTTATTAATTTTCTGTGTGCCCAAGAACAGAAAAAGAACCATTTGTATGTTTGCTGGAGTCCATCCTTAGTCTTTGAATGGTTCTCTTCTAAAAATAAATGCAGCCCTTGAACAGTGGTTGAAAAAAAGAAACAGTTTTCAATTGTCAATATATAATACAGGGGTCAGCAACATTTTTGGGCATAGTGCCGAAAGCACCCTCAACTTCAACTTGTAAGATGTTGGTGTGCCACAGGTGGATGACTGGGGAGCCATGAGGGGCCCAATCCTTGTGGCCCCTTCCCCTCCATCCACCCAGAAGCACATGTGCCAAGCAAAATGCCTATGAATGACACACTCTGGCACCCGTGCAGGGGGCTGCCTACACCTGATCTAATGGATGGTGTTTATAAACCCCTCACAGTGCTTCAAAAGCAAACTGTATTGTCAGGAATTGAAGGGAACCATACATTTATAAACTCTCTCATATTCTGTAAACTAGGCAACAAATTGCTAGGGAACGCACATACATCTAAAAAGAGAAGCTGATAAAACAATCTTCCCTAAGGAAGGCATGGTACCAGTATCCTTAGGAGCTTAGCTAGAAGATCCAGTACAGTTGGCAGCAATTAATTAGCTTTTCCAAAGTGTCCAATTAAATCCTATTTCAAAAATTTATCTTGAGTAGATTTACAAAAGAATAACTAATTTTGCAGGAGAAATTTATAATCCAAAAAAACAGAAAATCAAAGCAGTTGTCAGGAGTATTTGGCATTATAGACAAAATCCTCAGAGCAACTTTCAGCTTGAGCAGCAAGACTAGGCACTCAGCTGATATGCAAGGAAGGAATCCTACCCGCAAGCCAGTAAAATCTGCATAAGCTACTTCAGTAGAATGGCAGCAGCTATGATCTCCAGCCTCAGCACACAATGCCACACCTCAGTGCCATAACACTGGATAAATACATGAGAGGATTTGTAAAATAACAGATCTGCTGGATTTGCCTCCATTCTCTCCTTACTATCAGAAAGCCATGCAATTACCTCAATAAATACATGCATAATTAACTCCACTTCTTCATGTCTTACCAGGAAACTAGGAATTTTTCTACAACTTGTCTTTTATAAATTGTTCAAAACAATTCTTAGAAAAAGCACAGCCAGCTGCTATGTGATACTAGTCATTAAGAAAGTTTAGAAGTGATGTGAAATATTTAAGTGATTACCTCTCCTATGAAGACAACCATAACACAATCCAATTTCTCTTCAGGAGACAATTTATCAATAAGAGAATGGAGAGTTTCTGTAAGATAAGACTTGACTTTTCTTTTCACTGTGGGAATTCCCATCACAATTGAAACTGTAAAATAAAAAGAGAAATGTACTTATAATTATCTCATTTATAGACAAATTAGAAGATATAAAACTGTTGTATAACAGAGATTGAGAAATCCACAAAAAGTATTAACAAACTGAGATAAGGCGGTAACCAACAATGTTTCAAAACATACCAAATCACTGATAGCATTACCGTATTTACCTAAATCCAAGACAACTCTGAATTTAAGATGATCCCTCAACTAATCAGAATTTATACATGGAAAATTTATAAATCTTATAATTTTCCATGTATAGAATCTAATTATTGGAGGGTCATCTTAAATTCATCCAGGACTACTACCACAGGGAAAGCAGTGGCTGGGGAGCAAGCAACAGCAAAGGGTAAGTGGATGGATGGGTCAAGGAACCTGACCCCAGCCCTTGCCCGCCACTACCTGCCCACCCATCACTTATCCCTGCCTGCCCTGGCACCTGGCTGTCCCCACCAGTGCCTATAACCCCTAGTGCCTGACCTCCTCTGCCACTTGCCTCAACTGCTATCTGCCCCCATTGCTGTCTGTCCCCTCCAGTCTCTGCACCCCTCTGCCACCTGCCTCCCCCCCAGTCATATCCTCCCTCTCCACCACTGCTTACCTTTTGTTGGGGCTCTGGCTTCTGCCATGTTCCAGCCCAAGGCACAGATCACACACTGACTCTGGCCCCTGCCCAAGCAGGCAGCAGTGGTTATGGCAACAGAAACAGCAGCTTCAGCCCCACCCCTGGAACCAGGTCAGAACTGGAATTGTCACTACCACTGCTGCTGTTGCAGGGTTGGACAGGGGCCAGAACCCTGAATGAGGGTAAGCAATGGTGGTGGGGTGGGGCAGAGGAAATGGGAGCAGATGGCAGGAGGGCATTGTGGTTGGGGGTGGAGAAACAGTAGGGGGAAGCTGAGGCTCTGACCACGAGCCTGGGTCAGGCTGTGGCTGGAACCACAATGGCCGTGTGCGCCCTGCCTTGTACTCGAATCCAAGATAAGAAGCTTTCCCCCCAAGTTTTAAAAGGAAAAATCTTCATCTTGAGTAAATATAGTATTACAGAATGCCCCCAATGGTTAAATCAAAAGCAGCCATACAAAAAAAGTACTAAATGCTTAAATGCTAAGAGTATTATTGTGCATTGTAAAGATGCATACCATTGTGGTGCATATCACTTATGGTTCCACTGTGATTTATGCAAATCACAACCTGTTTAGGGAGAGCTTAGCCTCCAAATATGGCACAACAGGCCTTTACAATTTAATTGTCTACGTAAGATTTAAGGAAAATGTCTACGAACTTTTGTACAGAATTTCCTTGTTTACCTTCCATTTTTTGGGGGTTCTTTTAGCTACATGACCAGTTTGGCCACTGATCAAATCCAGAGCCCCAGAATGGCCTTAACACTCCTCGCCTCCCAGGATCCCATCTCAGACCTCCTATTCTATATAAACTACCTCAAAATTCAACACTCACACCCCAACTGCATTGCTAATTCTGCATTCCCACCTCTTCTTGTCCTCCACATACCTATTTAACTTTCATGCCTCAACCTCCCCAAGGCCATCTCTTCCCCCAGTATGATAGGGCTTACCTCCATCCTGATAGGCAAGGGACAAATGGGATAAGCAAAACTGTGTGAAATACTATAAAGCCCAGTACGATTGGAGAGATCCCCCTCCATATACCTTAAATACACAAAATCAAACTAGATTTGGAAATAGTGGAAGGCATTCTGAACACATCTTAACTACTGCAGATATTAGATTCCATATTTAATAATATATATTCAGAACACAAAACAGAAGAAGAGCAGGATATAGACTGAACTTTTAACTGATTTTTTTCCTATTTTTAGCACTGTTGATTTTAATTAACATTTTTTTGCAATTTAAAATGTTGATATAGTTGATTATATGTTTGGTGTAAACAATTACAGAGGTCTGAGTCCTCCTCTTCCTGACTGCCAATATGCAGAGAATTTATTTCCATTTTGTTATAGAGAGAAACAGAATAAGTGAATAACACCTGATCCAGCACATCTGACAAGCAGATAAGCAACTTTTTAAAACTAGGAAATGAAAAATCAAATTAGAATACACAACATACACTAACTAGAACTGGTAATTCTATAATAAGCAGCTGAGCAAAACATGAAAGATTTGATTATGAAAATATTGGCAGAACCAGATTAAATGGTATACATGTGAATTTAATTCTTATAGACACACAGACACGTTTCAAGCGATGTGGCCCGGTTGGGCTTTTTCTGGTTGAACGGCTACTGCTAGTAAGAGTATAATTCTATGGAGGCACAGCCAACCACAAGACTAGAAATGAGTACCAGGCTTTTCCCTCCCTAAACTAAACTGTATATTTTAATGAAATGATCAAATCCAATTAATCTTAGATGCCCAAAATGCCAAGTCCACTTGGTTTCACCATGAAATTTATTGCTGGGTGCACCAGAAACATAATTCCATGCTTAGTTTACTATATATAAGCCAAAGGGATAAATCTGATAGTATTTCCATGCTTTCTTAATTTTGTAAAACTAATGAAAAGAGAACACAAACTGACCCAAATGTAGCCATTCTTATTGTACATCTTAACACCTGGGACAGCATGTGATCTGAATTGGGCACTAAAGTGCAAAACTAAATGCAAACTCCTTTCATCTTGGATACAGTGAGAGCACTAATATACACTGATATCATAGAAGTAATGAGAGTTTTTGAGCTACCAAATAATAGAGTAAATTAGACTGCCAAAACCAGGACATTCTTTAAATGTATGTTTAATATACACATGATTTAAACTATACCAGCATACCTCCTGTTCGTCCAAGGCCAATCTGCACTGATGGTTGAAGACTTCCTTCATTCTTCAATAAGTGAGGCAGATGGTAATAAATATTTGGCACCTGAAGAGATTTTCTGCTTGTTAGCTCTTTTAGCAATTTCAGCGTTTCATCTGCAAACCCAATAATGCAGAAAATGCATCAGAATGAAAACAGTTTTATAGAGCTACAAGATGCATGCAATTTCAAGCCTGATGCTAATTGAAATAAAGCAAAATAAAATGAGGCATTTAAATCAGATTTGTGTACCAAAAAAGAAAAATATTATTTTTCATTTAAAAAGTCATACATGGGGGGTTTTAGTAGGCTTTTTTTTCTGGAAACAAACAAAATTACAAGTGACAGTTACAAAATCCTGCAAGAAATAATATAATGGAAAAAGTTCTTACCTGTTGAGAATTTCCATACATTTTTTACCCAGAGTGGATCAAGATGCAAGGAAAAAAAATAAGAACACGCAGACAATTCTGAGTATTATGTATTTAGTTTCACAGGGCACATCAAAATGCAGCAACATAATCTTTAAATGAATATGTTTTTTAAACTGCAGGCATTTTTAAAACATATTTTACATAAAAGTATTTTTCATAAAAATAAAATTTCACGGCTTACAATAAAAAAAGCTAAAATTTGTGTACAATTTTGTAATAGAAATGCCCTCCACACAAAGCTGCACATTTAAATTATTTACTCAGTTTGAATATTAAAATCTAAATCAGTTTGTGAGGTTATCAGAGCCTGCTACATTTCAGATTACTTCCACAAAGGAGAACAGATGCAGATATCAGCTTTAAATTTCTTTGACAGCATGTAGCAACTCCCTCAAATCAAGTGCAAAACAGCAGCCAATATTTTTAATTAGAAAAAACTATAATATATTGACAGTCTCAAATCCTGTAAAGGTCAGGTTAGGTCACAAACTGGATTCATAGATTTCATAGACATTAGGGCTGGAAGGGACCTCGGGAGATCATCGAGTCCAGCCCCCTGCCCAAAGGGCAGGAAGTCAGCTGGGGTCATAGGATCCCAGCAAGATAAGCATCCAGTTTACTCTTGAAGGTGCTCAATGTAGGTGCTTGAACCACCTCCGCTGGCAGACTGTTCCAGACCTTGGGGGCTCGGACAGTAAAGAAATTCTTCCTTATGTCCAGCCTGAAGTGGTCTTGCAGGAGTTTGTGACCGTTCAACCTCGTCATCCCTTGGGACGCCCTGGTGAACAAACGTTCCCCCAGATCCTGGTGGTCACCCCTGATAAACTTATTGGTGGCCATCAGATCACCCCTCAGCCTGCGCTTTTCCAGGCTAAAGAGTCCCATGGCTCTCAGCCTATCATTGTAAGATCTGTTTTCCTGACCTCTGATCATGCGCGTGGCTCTCCTCTGGACTTTCTCAAGCTTCTCCACATCCTTTTTGAATTGTGGAGCCCAAAACTGGACGCAGGACTCCAGCTGCGGCCTCACCAAGGCCGAGTACAAGGGGAGAATGACGTCCCGGGATTTGCTCGAGAAGCATCTATGGATGCAAGTCAGTGTTTTGGTCGCTTTACTAGCCGCAGCATTGCATTGCAGGCTCATGTTCATCTTGTGGTCAATGATGACCTCCAAGTCTCTTTCTTCTGTAGTGCTATCCAATGTAGCACTGCCGAGCCTATAAGGAAGCTGCAGGTTTTTCCTCTGAAGGTGGAGAACCTTGCATTTTTCGGTGTTAAACACCATCAGGTTCTCATCTGCCCATTTGCTGAGCTTGTCCAGGTCAGCCTGGATCACCCGCCTATCTTCTGGTGTGGATACTTTGCCCCAAAGTTTGGTGTCATTGGCAAACTTGGCCAGTCCACTTCTGACTCCAATGTCCACATCATTAATGAAGATGTTGAACAGTATGGGTCCCAGGACAGAGCCTTGAGGGACCCCACTGGTCACAGGGCACCACGATGAGCGACTGCCATCAATTACAACCCTCTGGGTCCGACCACGGAGCCAGTTTCCCAGCCAGGGGATTGTGGTGGAGCCAAGGCCACAACTGGGCAGTTTGGCCAAGAGGTGATCATGGGATACCAGATCAAAAGCTTTTTTGAAGTCAAGATATATGACATCAATCTCTTCTCCCTTGTCCAGGTGATAGGTCACTGGTCATAGAAGGAAATGAGATTGGTCAAACAAGACCTACCCGCAACAAACCCGTGCTGGCTGTCCCTTAGAATGTTAGCCTGGGCCAGTCCCTCAAGGATGGCCTCCTTAATAAACTTTTCTAAGATCTTCCCCAGCATAGAAGTCAGGCTAATGGGCCTATAGTTAGCTGGATCCACTCTCCTCCCTTTCTTGAAGATCGGCACCACATTGGGCTTCTTCCAGTCTTCGGGCTCTACACCAGAGCGCCAGGAATTTTCAGAGATTCGTGCCAGGGGCTGGGCTATGATGCTCGCCAGCTCCTTGAGTACCCTGGGGTGCAGGTTGTCAGGGCCAGCTGACTTGAAGGTATCCAGCTTCTCAAGGTGTTCCTTCACGAGGTCAGCATTGATGGAGCGTAGGGGATCCCCCTCACCCGGATCTCCCTGTTCCATAGCAGGCATGGGCGTCCCATAGGACTGATGAAAGACTGACACAAAGTACCTATTTAATAGGTTGGCTTTTTCCTGGGCGTCAGTTGTCAGTTGCCCCATCTGGTTTAGCAGGGGTCCAACATTGCCCTTGCTTTTTCTCCGGCTCCCCACATATCTGAAAAAGGACTTTTTGTTGTCCTTGATGCCTGAAGCTAGTTGGAGTTCAGTTGCAGCCTTGGCTTTCCTGGCTTGCTCCCTGCAGGACCGGACAAGCGCAGAATAATCCTCCGTGGAGGTGAATCCCATCCTCCATCCTTTGTAGGCTTTCCTTTTTAGCCACAGGAGGTCCGCTAGGTCCCTGGAGAGCCAGGAGGGCTGTTGTGCCTTCTTGCTGCCTTTCCTCCGTGTTGGAATAGATTTAGCTTGTGCACTGAGGATCCCTTCCTTGAGAAGCAACCACTCTTCTTGAACTCCCATCTCCCTGGGGTCACGGTCCCTGAGGGCCTGACCAACAAGCCTCTTGAGCTTGTCAAAGTCGGCTTTTCTGAAGTCAAGGACTTCTGTGTTGCTGACTGACTTGCCAGCTTTACGGCGGATGGTGAAAGTGATCAGCTCGTGGTCACTGTCACCCAACTTCCCATCGATCACTAGGTCGCCGATTAGGTCGTTCCCCATAGCCAGTACCAGGTCGAGCAGCGCTTTGCCTCTCGTTGGCCCATAGACTTCTTGAGTCAGGTAGAGGTCATCCACGCATGAGAGATGAAGACTTTGGATTGAAGACTTCCAAAGAAAATCTGGGTGCCAGAGAAATGATGGTGATGAGATAATAGTTGTCATTCACTCCTGGGATTATAAACAGAACTACAGAACTATAGGTATTTTCTTTGGATAAAATATAAAGCCAAATGCCAGACAATTAACAGTCTTGATTTTTTTTTTTTTTTTTTAAGTGCCATGAGGAGAGGTGTAATATTTGATCTGGGGTCTAAATTCCACGATAGATTATTATAATTTGCTTGCCAGATTTTTCTTGCAGATTTAAATGCAGAAGCTGGACTGGAAGTGTCTATATTTCCAGCTAGATGGCAGAATCTGTCATGTAGCTTGAATTCCTTCCAGATTTAAAGTAGTGACCAAAAACAACGTATTATTATGTATTGATATTTATAATGTGCCTAAGAATTTTTAGACAGACATATACTTAATAAAAATGAATATAAGATCTTGTGAACTTTGCCAGTTTCACTGCTGGTGGTTCCACACTCAGTGATCAGCTGCTGGGGGACCCCCCCCCAGTCATCTGGTGCCCCCTCAGTCTTGGGAGGCACCAGTCACCCCTGGAGGATGGGTCACACTCCCCACTACAGAGCAAGGCAAAAACTCCCACAGTCCATACCAGTCTAACTACTGGTTACAATTCCTTCCTGACCCCAAATATGGCAATTGTTCTGACCCTGAGTGGAGGGGCAAGACCTTCTAGTTAGGTACCTTCAGGTTTAAGTCCCAGGAGGAACATAGGCACCCCAGTTAAAATCCCCAGCCTTTGTTGCAGCCCATGCCTCTGAGGAAGGCTTAAAAACAAACAGAACACACATATCTGTAGCAGCGAGGCAGGGAAAATTCCCTCCGTATCCCATGCACCAGCCAGCAAAGCCCAGAATCTTGGGAAATAGCCATAATAGAACATACACCTAGATCATCCTTGACCAGTGGCTGTCCAACCTCTTCTTGAGCTTGGGCCATTTCTAACTACATCAACTTTAGCTTATGAATGCTATATAATGCAGAATGCATGGTAGTAGTCCAACCTGGAGATCAAAATAACATGGCTAATAGTGGTAAAAGACACTAAAAACCCAAAACATTTATGTCTAATGCTCCTGAAGCCTGATCTGTTCAGTGATTCAGAAGTGTGAACCACTAAAGTACTGAAGGACAGTTCTTTATTAGTTCCAAAACAGATGACTTAAAATAGGGGTTGGCAACTTACATCCCATAGACTAGATCCAGCCTGCAAAGAGGTCTGATCTGGTCCACAAAGGTTTCATCTGGCACAGTACAAAGCTGTATCATGTTTCCCCGCCTTTCCCCTCCCCTATGTTGCAGAGCCTACTGCTCTGCTACACCTGCACTTACCCTTGCAACAAAGGAGTTGAGGCTCAGCAACAAGAGTAAGCACAAGCTGCTCCGGGAGGCCAAGACTTGCAGATGAGAGTGGGGGACCCAGTTGCAAGGGGCAGCTCATGCTGGCACAAGGTTGCCAGTCCCTGACATACAACATTTATTAGGCTGACTTTTCTTTAAAAAGAGACTACTTTTATTAAAGGTTTTCAGCATCTGAAAGCACTACTAAGAAATGACAGTAGATCTGTCATCTAGGTGAATAAAATGTTGGGATGTACTGTCTCAAAAATGCAACAAATCGGGGATTACTATTTTTAAAAGCAATACATTCAGATCAGTCAGGAAAGAAACTTATTTCTGGAAAAGTTGACTTTTTACACAGAAGTCAAAAAGCTTAGAGTAAAATATCAATGGAAAGATCTACTAGTAAGGTGACTGGTAGCTATAGCCCAATATATATCTGTTCTAACATTTTCAGATTAGCATCACATTTTGATACAAATGAGCAAGAAGGATGTAATTGTGTTTAATTTTTAAATATTAGTTTTGACAAAGTAAGAAACATTTACAGATGGGTTTTCTTTCCTGCCAGTGGCTGAACAATCACACGGTTTCTTAAGGAAATTACAATTTAATTTAAAATATTACTGTACATACTTGATGCATCAACCACCAGTAAGAATTGTCAAGGGGAGAATATCAGGCAGGACCATGTTACTTAGACTAGCTGTGTGCAGTTAGATGGTTCCTAAGCATCTAATATTAAAGTATTCTTTGTTTTCTAGCCTTTTCATTAGTATGGAAATAAAATAGCAATCAGTAATCCAGAAGTGTACAATATTAAATTAAAATGAATCTAAACCCAGGCCTGTACCTGAAAAATTGCTTAATGCATCCTTACTTCCATTTGTTTCTGCTACTGCACGCTTGAACTGCTCCAAGATGGCATTTAACTCAGAGGAGCGCTGCAAAGTTCTGTGCTCAGCTATGCGAAGGCGTTCTTTCAAAGCATGGAATTCCCGTTGGTAAGCAATCAACTTTTCTAGAAAGGAAAAAAAATCTGGTTACTTACTTTGGAAAACATTTAGGACTAGATCCCTAACAAGACACATATGTCACAATATCATATAATCCAGTGTTAAACTCTACACAGGAGAACTCACAGTTTTGAGTCAGACAGCTCAGTTCTCTATGGGATGCAAAGGGAGACAATGTATAACTTCAGAATGTGATCCAAACCAGTGAGTACACTGAATGAAATAACCAAATGGAAAGGGTGAGGACATGGATATGCCTTAAATACCCCTCTTCACAGTGGGTTAAAGGACTTAAGTCTGCTATAAAGGGAAGGCATCTCCCTCTGCAGCCCTGAGCCATCTTCTAGAGTAGATACCAAGAACCTTTATTATTTTTCTCCCCAAAGTCAAAGTAGGGATCACTCCTTGAAGAAGCCTTGTATTTGCACTCCCCTTTAAACGAACGGGTTAGTGGTTAAAATGTCAGTGTTGAAAACAGGAGTTCAATTTCCCCCCACCTCCCAGGAGACTGGCTTTATCATCAGCAGGGATCCTGGATTTCTCCGATTTAAAAAAAATCCCCAATTTTTGGTTTAAAAACAGTAACCCAAAATCCACATTCATAGTTTCATAGGTTCTAGGGTCCGAAGGGACCTGAGTAGATCATCTAGTCCGACCCCCTGCCATGGCAGGAAAGAGTACTGGGGTCAAACGACCCCAGCAAGATGTTCATCCAACCTCCTCTTAAAAACCTCTAGGGTAGGAGCCAGGACCACCTCTCTTGGAAGTTGGTTCCAGGCCCTAGCCGCCCTGACCGTGAAGTAGTGCTTCCTGATATCTAGCCTAAACCTGCCCTCTGCCAGCTTGTGACCGTTATTCCTCGTCACTCCTGGCAGTGCTCGGGGGAACAGTGACTCCCCCAGTGCCCGCTGATCCCCCCTGACTAATTTATAACAGGCCACGAGATCCTCCCTCAGCCTTCTCTTTTGGAGGCTGAACAGGCTCAGGTCCCGTAGGTCCCATATTCTTCCACAATTAAAATGAAACACCACTAACATGCACACGCACGCACGTGCGCGCACACACACACACACAGTTTTAAAACCGAAAATTGGGGATTTTTTTAATAGAGAAAACCAGGATCCCTGATTATCAAGCTACAAGCTGTTCTTAGGCAGAGGTGCTCTCAGTATATCCACTTGAAACTATTCTATTCTTTGCATAAACGAATTAAAGATACACAGGCCAAACAAAGTGTGAGCCTCATTTTCCAGCTTAGTGGTTAGGGCATACTAAATGCATACTTCTTTCTCTTGCCAGAAGACTAACGTATATAATTCCTTCTTATCTATATCATGCTCATCCTTCCATTATTTTCTTAAGATTAATTATACTTTACTTCTTCCCATTTTTTTTTCTCTCTGTAGTTTATATGTATTGCCCATTTAATATTTTGAACACATAGATAAATGCCCTATTTTTAGAAATTACAAAAGAAAACATACGTCATAAATCATCTCCTAAAAATACCAGTTGTAGCAACTTGTTTTGTTAAAATAAAATGGTTTATTGCTTTCTGACAGCAAACACAGAATTCAGATGCCGGCGCACAGTATTTTCCATCAGGTGAAGCCAGATAGCTACTGGGAACATGATTTGTTGCTTCAGTGAGCTACTGGGAACATGATTTGTTGCTTACCAAAACAGCCTGAAAAATTGCCTGAGTCTTAATGAATATTTTTATTTGTCAGCTGCAGTGCTAACCGGGGGAAAAAAAAAAAAAAAGATGGTTTGGAACTATAACCATCAATAACACTAAAATTACTAGTGTTCATAGGGTCACAGGAAAGTGGGCTAGAAGGGACTTTATGAGGTCATCTAGTCCAGCCCCATGCCCAAGGCGGGATGCCCCTGACTACACCATCCCAGCCAAATGTCTGTCCAACATGCTCTTAAAAATATCCAAGAATGGCGATTCCACGATTTCTCTAGGTTGCTTGTTCCAATGCCTGACCACATCCACAGCTAGAAAGTTCATCCTAATCTCCAGCCTAAATTTCCCTTGATGTATCTTGAGGTCATTGCTGCTAGTACTGTCATCTACAGCCACAGAGAAAAGCCCACCTCCATCGTCTCTATAAATCACCCTTCAAGTATTTGAAGGTTGTTATCAAATCCTCCCTCAGTTTTTCTTCTCCAAATAAAATAACCTAAAATAGCTTTTCCACCCAAGTCTTACTTTGCAGGCCCTAAATTATTTTTGTTGCTCTGCACAGGACTTTTACCAATCTGTCCAATCTGGGTTATCTGAAAGAATCGTAAATGTTATTGAGCATTGTGCCAAATTCTAAAAACCATGAACAAAACATTTAATTTCCATAATCGATGCCCATGTCAAGTTGAATTATTTTTTTCATAGGGGGGCAGTGCACTCAGGGAAGCAAATGATGGTAAAAACCGTTGAGCCATTGTTCGGGGGAAAAAACAAAAAAACCCAAAAAAAGCGGGGTGTGGACAGGGAAGCTATATTGGTTTTGCTCCCAATTTAAAAGAAAGTCAGCCAACTTCTTTGAAAAGTTCTAATGTCCCATGCACAGGGATTTTAAGTTTTCCAGACTGACTTTTGTGTCAACATATATTTTTGTTGTCCCTATGAAATCTGGCCAAGTTACAAGCCTTTGAAAACTAACAAGCAAACAAGCAACACAGTTCACACATGGTCAATAAAGTAATTACTAGTAAAGTTTAGTAATTAAACAACTAATATCCCCAAAGATTCTTGTCCCACCATGAATAGAGCATGCTGTGCTTTCCCTGGAACTGCAACACAATAGACGCTGCATGCTGGGCAAGCCTGGGGCATCTGAGCTCACAGAAGGGAGCCTATCTCTCCTGTGCTCTCAGGCTGGGACAGACATTCAAAAAGCCTGAGCCTGAATTGATTCAATCTTTGCAGGGTAGTCTAACGTGCCTAGGTGAATCAGTTTGTAACTGTACAGACATCCCCTCTGGACTGAAGAAATGCAGGCACATGCCTGCAGTGGCTCAGGCTAGAAGCTGGAGGGGGACTAGAGCAGCCCTCCTTTTCTGTCCGAAGTGCTGAGCTGGGGGGATGGGAAATGACCAGGCCCCAGCAGGACACTCTGACTAGGATCCTTTTCCCACCTTGCTGTTGATAACAGAGCCCTGAATTACACAGCAGAGAGCTGCACAGCATTTATCCACCCATCAGCAAAACAAAAGCCTCTCTCATTAGTTCAAGCTCTTCTTAAACAACTTTTTCCAAGGAAGGAACAGAGGGACATTACCAGCTACCTGTTGATTAGCTCCAAAAAGCCCTAAGCCAACACTGTCTTGTCTGCCTTCATCCAGTCTCCCACAGCATGGACAGTAGCCAGCATGTGGTATGCTAGCTAATGCTGAGAGGTGTCTGTGTAAGGCAGAGGGGAGGGGGGAATCCCTGCTTGAGCAGGGAGTGGGGGGCAGGAGGAAGCCAGGCAGATGCTGCTGTACCTGCATTCTCTGCTGGAGCTGCAGCCAGGAAGCAGAGGGGAAAGGCCAGCCTTGCTAGGCTGGAGCAGAGATCAGAGCCCCACCCAGTGTTGCAAAGCATCTGGGATTCTGGGGGACTCTGATTTAACTTAAATTAGGAAGAGATCTGGGACAGACATTGCATAAACTGGTTTGACCCATGCCCAAATCAGTTAAGTCTGATACCACATTCAACCAGGTTCATCTCAAACTGGTTTCAGCCATTTTCAAACTGGTTTATGTGCACTGAACATCTGTTCTGTTACAGGTTAAACCAGTTTCTGATCATTTAGTGTGTAATGTCTGTCCTTAGCCCCACTCTGGACTGAAGAAATAAAGGCACATGCCTGCAGTGGGTCAAGCTAGAAGCTGGGGGGGCACTATAACAGCCCTTCCTTCCCTTCCCTTCCCTAGTGCTGAGCTGAGGGGAGGTGTGGCCAGGGCCCAGCAGGACTCTCTGATTAAGGAGCACCCCCCCCCCCCCACAACACTCCCTGCTCCTCACCAGCAAGGGAGCCAGCAGGGAGTTGATAACAGCATTTAGTTATACAACAGGGAGTTACACAGGGAGTTGATACCATTTAGCACCCCATCAAAAGAAAACAAAAGCCTCTCTTGTTAGCTCAAGCTCTTCTTGAATAGCTTTTTCCAAAGAAGGAATAGAGGGACATTACCAGCTACCTGTTGATTAGCTCCAAAAAACCCTAAGCGGACACTGTCCTGTCTGCCTTTGTCCTGCGTGCCTTACATGGACACCTCTCAGCATTAGCTAGCATACCACATGCTGGCTATGGTCCCTGCTCTGGGAGAGGGGAGGGGGGAATCCAGGCAGATACTGATGTCTCTGCTGTCTTTTCCAGAGCTTCAGCCAGGGAGCAGAGGGATGGGGCCAGTTCTGCTGTGGAGCAGACAGCCCTGGCCAGGGCTGCAAAGCATGGTGTAAGTTAAACCAGGAAGGAGTCTGGGACAGACACTGAATGAACCGGTTTAACCCAAATCGGTTAAGTCTGATACTATAGTCAACCAGGTTTATCTCAAACCAGTTTCAGCCATTTTCAAACTGGTTTATGTGCACTGGTACAGGTTTAAAGGCAGTTTCTGATCACAAGCTAGTTTATGTGTAATGTCTGTCCCTAGCCTCAAAGATCACTGCTGAGTCAGACAACTTGGAAGAGGAAGTTTCCCAAATTTAATAATGATGGGTATGAGATGTAATACCAGGCTATAGGGAAAGGAAGCTGTAGATTGGTAGGGCATGAAATTAAGATCACAGGCTGGCAGGGAAGAAGGCAACACAGTGTGTGGAAAAAAAGCAGGCTCAGCAGGGAACACCAGAATGCCCTTGCCCCACCAGGAGCCTTTGCTAGTAGGCATAGCCATGTGCTGCCCAGCCACAGAAGCTTGGCAAACCTGTGTCACATAGGCTAGGGACAGGCATTTAAAAAGCCAGAGCTCAAATTGATCAATCTTTGCAGGTTAGTCTACCTGCAAACTGATTTACAAGTGCGCAGGCATCCATGTTTAATTCTGGAAATGCAGGCGCAAGCCTGCAGTAGCTCAAGCTACAAGCCAGGGGGCGCTAGAGCAGCCCTCCCTTCCCTTTGCAGCAGCTAAAAGGCTGGAAGAAAGCTGACCTGAGGTGTGTGGCCAGGACCCCAGGAGCCAAGTATGATTGTGGAGGGGTTTAAAGCCCTATCCTGGCCTGCAAGGACCCCAGCCAGGATGTACCTGGAGGGAGGGGGGGGGGGTAGCCCTTGCCAGGTTTGTCCTCAAGGCCAGACAGGTCTGGGCAGTACCTCAGGCCAAAGGGGGGCAGAGGGTGGGGAATAAACTCCCCTATCTCTGGGCATGGGACCATGGGGTCTGCCCAGCTTCCCCTCCTGCTCTTGCTTGGGTGGCAGAGGGCCTGGACAGAGCCACCAGCATGGCCCTGCTATCTGCCAAGGACTGGGGCTGGGGCTGCAGCTGGGGCTACAGGGCTGAGACCAACCAGCTTGTGGGTATTGCTGAGAGCAGAGGCAGAGGAGCAGCCCAGGCTGGGGCCATGGGGGTTGCATGGCCAGACTGTTCCCTGCTCCCCATGCCCAAGCAAGGCAGGACTGTCATGGAGCCCCAGCCAGTCACAGGTGGGGGCTGGCTGCAGAGCAGGGTTCCCAGGCCAGCTTGGAGGCACTGGTGGGCTATGAAACTTGGGAGCTGCCACTGCTGTGTCCCCTGCTTTGTGCAGCACCCTGTGATGCAGCCCCACAGCCAACAGCAGGCTGGTGGGGGGCCAGGAAGTTTCAGCTGTGCAGCTTCTGCCCCGCATGTGGATCTCCAGCTCCCGAATGCCTTGAAAGACAGAAGGTGTCCAGTGGCTGTAGCCAGAGCTCCACATGTTGGAAAGAAGCTGCTGGGCTGAATTTCGAGCCCTCTCACTCCACTACCTCCCAGAATGGCACAGCAGTGGCAGGAATGGGAGGAGGAGTAACCGTTGGAGGCGAGGGAAAGCTGGCTTGGCCCAGCAGGGCTGTTTTTCTCCCCTCACCTCCAGCACCTGCTACAACACATAGCCCCATTTGGCGCTGGTTGAAGCAGCTGAGCTGAAAGAAACTATCTTAGCCCTGAGCAGGGCTGCATGGTATGACAAGAGCCACAGCTGGAGGCGAGGGGAGAAAAACAGCCCTGCTGGGCCAAGCCAGCTTCCCCTCACCTCCAGCAATTACTCCCCCTCCTATTCCTGCCACTGCTGTACCACTCCGGGAGGTGGTGGAGGGTGCAGGGGTGGCAACAGCCCAGCAGCTTCTGCCCTGCATGTGGAGTTCCAGTTGCAGCCCCCGAACATCTTCCACCTGGACACCTTCCAAGGCATCCAAGAGCTAGAGCTGGAGCTCCACGTGCAGGCTAGAAGCCACATGGCTGAAGCTCCCCCCACACCCCAAACAACACCCAGAATGGTACAGCATGGCCTTGGCAGATGGAGACAAGGGGATCAAAGGAGCCCTCCCTCCCCCGCAATAGCCTGCTGTTTTTGTGGGGCTATAGCCCTGGGTGTTGCATAGAGTAGGGGGTGCAGCGGGGGCAGTTGCTGGGCTCTGGGCCTGCCAGTGCCTCTGAGCAGCCCAGAAAACCCACTCCCCAGCCAGCCCCTGCCTGTGCTGCCAGGCCAGGCTGTCACATAGTTACAGCAGGCTGGGAAGGGCCTGGGCCCCATGAACCACCCTGTGGGGCCCTACCCAGGCAGCTGGGCACAGGGAGCCACACAGACCCTGTGGGCCCAGTCACAGCTGCAGCCTGCTGGGAAGGACCTAGACCCCGCAGCCCAACCAGGGTTGGCCCCTTTGCCTCCACCCTCAGCAGCACTCACCAACCAGCTAGGTTCAGCCCTGCAGCCCCAGACGCTGGCAAAGCAGGTAGATGGCTGGGGCCATGCCAGCTGGCTCTGGCCATGTTCCGTCCCCTACCGCTGGATTTGGGAGGGGGGAAAAGGATGAAAGGGCCACAATCCCCCCTGGTGGGGGTGGGGAATAAACCCCCTCCCTGCTCCCTTTGCCTCAAGGGGCCATGCCTCTGTCCCTGCTCAAGGTAGGGAACAAAGTTGAGAGCCAACCCAGCTCTCTGGAGCAGAGCACAGCCCTGCCCAGGGCTGCAAAGCATCTGGGATGCTGGGGGACTCCGATTTTACCTAAATCAGGAAGGGTTCTGGGACAGATATTGCATAACCCGGTTTGACCCATATCAGGTAAGTCTGATACTACGTCCAACCAAGTTTATTTAAAACCAGTTTCAGCCATTTTGAAACTGGTTTATGTGCACTGAACTTCTGTTCTGTTACAGGTTTAAACCATTTTACATGTAACTTCTGTCCCTAGCCATAGTGTATGCAGGGAGGGATTGAGCTGAATGTTTCCCCTACCCACAATTTTTGCTACAGGAGGCACAGTTCTGCGCCCAGTAAAATATCTTGCGGAGAAATGGGGAGCCTACACCACAGGGCTGGTGCAGCCAGTATGCAAAGATCCGGTCTCCCATTTGCAGCAGCCCCGCTACAGCCCCATACACTATGGAGTGCACAGCTGCTTGGCTTCTACGGTAGTACAGCATGAGGCTGCTGTAGCAAAGATTCCTGGAACAAGGAGGGGGAGTAATTCTGGCACTCCCTCTAAAGTGGCACCCAGGGCTGTTGCCCCACTCACCCCACCCTAGTTACATTACTGATGCTACATGATGGAATTCCTTTATTTTAGTATGTTTTTTAAAATAAGGATATTACTCACATAAAAATAAAATTACATGAAAAGAACATTATCTCTCTAAAGTTTGGCCCTCAATCATTTAGAAATGCAAGAATTAAGGCTGCCCATGCAATTTCATTTGTCCCCTTTGTGCCCATGCCAGTTTTTAATTACATGATTAAATATTATTTTTCCTTAAGAAATTTACTTCAGATATAGCATATAGGATGGACTGACTCAGGGTTCTACAGTGAAGGAGACTTGTTTTTGATTTCTATGCTTCATCTAATGCAGAAGTTGGCAAGTGCACAGCAAATGAGAAATAGATTCTAGGAAGACAAAGAGTGGTTTCCTGGTTTAAAGACAATTAAGTGCTACTCAGTGGAACTGACTTCTATTACTGTCCAGGCATGTTTACACATGTCCGTACAGCAATGCTGCTTATTGCATCATGCTTTAGTACTTCCAAAAGGCTGGAAGTATTTGATTAATGCAGGTAGATTGGCCAGAAGGATATACTAAAGCACGACGCAGTAGCAACCCATACTGCACTGTACACTGGGCGCATGGTTATTTTTAGCCACTACTCTGATGTAGCAGTGTGCTAAAATGAGGGAGTGCACTGCCACGGCAAAATAGCTGCTGCTCACATGTAGCTGCACATGGTCATTATGGCACTGTAGCATGTTGCTGTGGAGATGTAGCGTCACAGATGGACCCGCCCTCTGTGTCTCACAGTTCCTTTGTGATGCTAGGCAAATCACTTAAAAGAAATGTTGCTTTTTTAGAGGCAGTCACTAATTGTGTGTTTTTAATGTTCTTCATGACCAACTGAAGACCCTGATATCCAATTTATGAAAGTGCTGAACACTCATAGCTGCAACTCAAGCCCTTTGAAATTTAAGTACTGTATACTCTAGGAGTGCATTAGTAAAGATTTTTTTGGCCAGTACCAATGGCCAATTATTAACCAGCCATATCAGCTGATACCAATCCCATTGTCAATATGCAGCCTAGCAGCTTGAAGAGTAGCATCCAGCCAGTAAGTCTGTGGGGGGGGAAGAGGCACAGGGGAGGGAAAGGGTGTGGCAGGGCAGATCAAGGGCCCCACGGTGAGGGAGGCAGTGGGGATGGGGCTGGGCATGGGGCAGTGGCAGGTGCTGCCCAGTTGGGCAGGGCAGGGTGCAGGATGGAGCCATGGACAGCTTGTACAGGGGACGGGGGGATGGGGGAAGCTCTTGCTGCTGCACACATCCCTGGGGGAGGCATGGGAGCATGTGCTCCCCAGATTTATGCACAGGGTGAGGGTAGCTGCCTGTTAAAGGCTGGGGCCAGGGGCTTTGCGGGCCTCTTCCCAGAGAGGGGGCTAGGTTGAGGGCTGTGCTCAGGGTGGGCAGGGGCAGGACAGGGCAGCAATGGCATACTGGGAGGAGGGGTTTTGAAGGGATGCAGCCTATTTTGGGATGGCTGTAGCCCCCCCTGTAGCCCACCAAGCACCACTGCCACCTGCCCATTCACCACTCACCCTGAGCGCAAACCAGGCACAGTCCAGATGCAGTCCCTGTTCCCAGCCTGCAGTGGACAGCTTGCCCTCAACCTGCGCACAAATCCAGAGAGGCATATGCCCCCCACATGCTCCTCTGGGGTGCATGCAGTGGCAGGAGCCATCCCCCCCACACCTCCCTCACCCTCCACCCATGGCTTTGTCCTGCACCACACCCCACCCTGACTGGGCAGCTGTAGCCTCAGCCCCAGCCCCACTCCATCCTTCACCATGGGGTCTCGATCTGCCTTCCCACACCTCTTCCCCCCACAGACTTACCAGTCAGATGCTGCTCTCCAAGCTGCTGGGCTGCATTGCTGGCCATGTGCATGCTGTGTCTGCACACATACACGCAGCAATTATCGGCGACATTATCAGCCACACTGGCCAAAAAAAAGCCAACTGCCAATAATGGCAATTTTCCTTTTCCAATGCCGATATGATATGGACCAATATATTAGTGCACCCCAAATATACTCTGAAAAACCAAGCCCTTGACATTACTAAAATCAAAGTTAGTGAATACTTTTCATCTTATGAAGTGTGCCTCTAGTTCCTCCTCTGTAAAATAGTATTCCCATAACTTAGAGACGTTGTGAAAATAAATTATGTTGGTGAAGTACTTGAATACTACACAGATGAGCACCATAAAATAGGGGGAAATCATTCTTTCTTCTGAGAAGGATATGAATAGCACCTAGGGCTACACACTGAAGAAAGAGGAGAGAATAAACTAAATAGCTACTCATTAAATAAGCACCATCCATTCTGTCCACTGAATGAAGCAGGGGTCCAAAGGAAAGATATTACTACAACATTAGTCATGTATTAAAGACTGCCTCATAACTTTGACACCATATGGTGTGTGTGTGTGAGACACACCAAGTTGCAGTAATATTTTTCCTTTTGCTCCCTCCTTCATTCAGCATATAGAATAGATGGTGCTTACTTAATGAGTAGCTATTTAGTTTATTTTCTCCTCTTTCTTCAATGTGTGGCCCTAGGCGTTCTTTGTATCCTTCTCAGAATGACTTCCCCCTATTTCTATGGTGCTCATCAATGTAGTACTCAAGCACTTCACAAACATAATGAATTTATTTTCACAACACCTCTGTGAGTTATAGGAATACTATTTTACAGAGGAGCAACTAGGTACACTTCATAAGATAAAAAAGTATTCACTAACTTCGATTTTAGTAATGTCAAGGGCTTGGCCATATCTGTTCAGGCATCTCCAAGTAAGTTTTTCTACCAAGAAAACAAACCCAGGAGAATTCTTCCAGATCACTAGAACATATATATACAGTCTCAGTTACCTTCAGTGTACTGACAAGAGAGAATACACTGAAAAAAGATGACATTTGTAGCACTGAATAACTGTTTCCCTTGCAACACTATGGGAAAATAGTTTGGGTTTGTGGTTTGTAAAAAAGCAGGTAATATACTGATGCTATCTGCAAAGTTAATGACATAACATAACAAGTGAGTCTTTCTTTTGGTCAATGCAAGTAGATTGGCCAACAAAGTTAACTTCCACAGCTGCTTCAGACAGACATTTGATCTAGGAGTAAAGAGATTTGTAACAAATTCCTTCAAACTATTCTTTTGAAGGTGCCAATACGTATTTGTTAGGTCACACTATACATTTAAAATATTCATCCAAAAAAAGAGTAGCAAATGTTTTTATCACATTAAGAATATTATTTAGGTTAAATATCCCATCTCAGAAAGTTATATAAAACATTTGAAAGCATTAACTTGAAATAGCATTTTCTTTCAAGAACAGAACTTTTGCATGTAGTATAGTTTTTTGTTTTTTTTAAATGTGTTTAATCTCCGGTGCATCATTTTATAGGGTCAAAGTAAAGTAAAGCAAAGCAATTATACCTCTCCAAAAAGAAAGAAACCAAAGAAATTGTTTTAAAAAATCCAAAACTTGCCTATGCCTTCTTGCAGTATTTTAAAGTATTAACTAACATGCGTCTTCATTTCTGTGATCTTCTGTTATACAATGCAAAGAAAGCAGAGGATGCTTTTGTACCTGCAGCAATGAAAGCTTATGAAAAACACTTTTAAGGGAGAAAACATTTCTTAAAATACCAGTAATAGTTGTCACCATACAAAATATTTTTAAACAGCAAGTCTTTGATGCAGTTAGAAAATTTCAGTTTCCCTGAAATCAGTCACTTCCTTAGGTGCCTAGCTGCAGATGTACCAGACTAACTTTAAGCAGCTGCTTTTTAAAAAAAATCTTGCTTATCAACCTCAACTATGTCTGAGGAATTGTCTTATATTTACCAATCAAAATATTAAACAAAATATAGGGAGCATATCTAGGAAAACAAACATTTAATTCATTTGCATAAAAGCCAAGTCCCTATTTGAAAACATACCATCTAAAAAAAAACCACCAAAGAGTGAACCAATTATACAAGCTTTCTTTAACAGCTAAAAGTAGACTTTATAACATGTTCAAGTCCATCAAGCAGTCTTTTAGGGCAGTAGCAGCCATGCCACAAATTAGTCTTGCACCCTCTCCAAGTACTACTTCAATCCCCATCTCTTGGACAATCTTCCACTTTGCTTTCTGCTCCCTGTCCTATCTGCCACTGTTAACTGCCCCTCCCCAATCTGTCCTGTGCCACACACAGAGGCTGCCTGTGCCCCTTCTAGCACACGTGCCACAGGTTAACTATCCCTGTTCTGGGCATTATAAAAATGGAGTCGATGATCTTTTTTTGTTTGTTAGTTTTACTCATTTTAACAGTTTAATTTTTATTGCTCAAAGGTTTCCCTGAAATCGAAGCTCAAGAAATAGAACTGATTTCTCGTCACAAGTAATAACAACTCAACATTTTCCACCATCATCACAGAAAAAAAATTAAACCTAGAAGACATTGAGGAAAACAGTTATAAAAAGATCAACAACTGCTGCTATGAAAGGAAATATTTTCATTTCCAGTCTCTGAAACATCTCTTTTTACTTATGCTGAATCTTACAATAGTTTAGTAACACTAAAGAAGGAATTCGGATGCTAAATTACTAGCCTCATAAAGCTGATAGTAAGATCCCAAAATATATTTATCTTTTAATGAATAAAACATGTAAGCTTCCCTCCCTGGTTCCCAACCCCAGCTGGGGTTTGCCGGGGGGGGGGGGGAGGCAGCCCCTGCCATGCTTCTGCCCTCCCACACTCCCTTCTACAGGGGAAGAGAGGGCAGCCTTTCCCAGGCTTTTCTCCCCAGCCTTGGAGATGGCACACTGAGGCAGGGAAGCAAAAGCATTTAAACCTACCTCCCTCCCCACCTGAGCTTGCGAGCCCTGAGTGGGGTGTGGCCACCCCCTGCCCACTAGATCCAGTAGCAAGAGGAGGAAAAAAACCCTAAACTCCCTCCTTCCCCGCCTCAGCCTGTCAGCTTCTGTCTCAAGCAGGGGGCAGGGGCCTGCTCAAGCAGGGGGAAGAGGCCTGGCAGGTGCTACCCCCCTCCCCTTCCGACAGACCTGCACTGTGGTCCTGTGCAGCCAGGGAGAGGTTTAAACCCCCTCCCTCCCCACCTCAGTGTGTAAGCCTCTGGCCAAAGCATGGCCACACCCCTGACTTGGGGGTGTGGCAAAACGCGGGAAGGAACTGGCCCCCACCCTTAAGCATGGGAAAAGAAGCCTGGCAGGGACTGCCCCCTTCGGCAGACCAGAGCTGGAGTCCCATGTGGGCCTAGGAGGGGTTTTAAACCACCCTACCCCCCCCTCCCAGCATGGGGGCCTGGGCTAGGAATAGGGAATGGGGGATAAGCTTAGCAGGGATGGCCTGCCCCTAGACAGACCTGGCCTTGGGTCCCATGTGGGCCAGGGAGCAGGCTTTAAAGCCCCACCCCCCCGGCCCGTGTGCTGGCCCCAAGCTGAGGCCTGGCCATGTCCCCTCCGCTTGAACAGGGAGTTGGGGAGAAGCCTTGGAGGGTTTCTCTTCTCCCTTCCCTTTGGCAGTAGCTGGGAGGCGTACTCTAGCACTCTCCAGCTTCTGGCTTGAGCTACTTCAGGCATGTGGCTACATTTCTGGAATCAAAAGTGAATGTCTATTCACTTGCTTCTCAGTTCAATTTACACAAGTTAGACTAATCTGCAAATACTGAATCAATTCAGCCACTGGCTTTTTGACTGTCTGTACTTAGCCTCTGAGCTCACCAGCTGATCAGCACAAGGTCTGGGCTGAGCCCCTGCTTTTGCACAGCTCTGGAACCCAGGAGGTAAGTATCGCTGCTATTTACCTTCTTTTCTCTCTCCCTGCTCCCCCAACCAATGAATTCAGCTGTCAGTGAAAAGAGTGGTTGATCCCCCCTCAAAATCTATTCCTGAAGATTTTTTGTCCCAAGTAACAGAAAACAAAAAAGTTGTTTATGCCCCTTTGCAACAGCTTTACTATTAGCAGCAGTACCAAATAGCAAAATTAAATGAGGAAAACACCAGCATTAAAAAAACCTTTTGTTCCCAACCTCACCCACTCCCTAGCCACGTAATACAACAAATCCTTGAGTTGACCATTCTAGTTTAAAAACATGCTAGCTATTGAAAAAATGGCAATGCAACCTTGAAAGCATCACCAAATCAATTCTGTAATACTGCATTCAAATAAGTGAAAATTTCAGAATATTTTTTACAATAAAGTTAAATGTACAGCTGTTTGTCCAGGTGTTATCCAAATCCTTATCAGACTCCAGCATACAAGATGTAGTATGTCCTTGACCCAAGATACCCTACACTAAAATATTCTTTACACCTTTGTCTGTTTCCTCGCTAAGTTACTTTATCTGTAAAGTATGTCACGTTTTGTCACCTTTGCGCCTTCACAAAATGTTTTATGGCAACACAAAGAAAAAAGCAAATGGATGTCCATACCCTCTCTCACACCACAAATGCCGAAGTTTGTGGCTGTGATAAAAAGGTAGTAATAATCTGTGCTGCTTTATTGTGGCAGGTATCTACTTGCTTTATGGAGAAAGCGTGGGCAAAGCACACCTCTGGGCACTGGCTCCAGTGCTGCCTGCCCAACCATGCAACTCCCTGCCACCCCTGAAGGGTCTCTCCACCCTCTTCCCCACTGGAGGGGCAGGTGCCTCCTCCCTGCCCCGCCACAGCCCCAATGCCCAGATACCTTTTCCCAGTGCCAGCAGGCACCTGCCCCCCCCCAACATCTCCCAAGGCAGTCCTCAAGCCTTGACCCTCCAACTCCTGCCCCCTACCCCCCCAGACTTGCCTGTATCCAGCTGCCAGAGCTGCTCCCATCACCCTACCTGGCTGTATGCCGGCCATGTGGGTCTGTGCACACAGATGCACATGGCGCCCCCTGCCTCCAAATGCTCTCCCCCTGGTTCCCCCAGCACTAAGGTGCTCCTTGCAGGCTGGAACGCTGCCAGCCTGCAAGAGGAAACCCAGTTTTCCACAGTTTTCTCCTTCGAATGAGAAAATCCACATTTTTCCACAGCAAATGGAAAACCTAGATCCCTGCTAATTGCATATGGACCAATTACTGGTGTTGTTGGGTAAAAGGCAGCAGGGCATCAGCTACCCTATAGTAACTGCTCACATGCACTCTCTTACTCTGAGGTGAGCATTTTACCTCTGGTTACCAACAGATGTTGGATTTGTGCCACCATAAACATTTTTATGTCGGCACAATAGCTAAGTGAACAGATGTTACTGTCTTTTGTTGTGCCACAAGTGTTTAAATGTTGTGGTGCCAACAAAGGTAATAACAATTTGTGCAGTCTTTTTGCAGCTGAAATCCATTCACTTATGGCCAAAGACTGTGGGATGTCACTCTCCCACTACCCCAGGCAGAAACTACCCTGGCCTCAGGGGCCCAGTTCTGGGGGAAAAGAACCCTGGGTGCCTTATCCCCATTTGGGGCACATACCTCCAAGCAGGGAGACCCTCACTTGCAGACATGAACCCATGTAGGGGCAACAGGGGAATCCCCCAGTATGTGCCTGCAAAGCATATGCTTGTACTTGCACATGGCACCCCACTTGGGGGCAGCAGCAAGAAAACCACACCAGAAACCAGTGCACCTATTGTGCTGCTAATACCTGGGTCAAAGTGCCATGTACAAGTGGACTTGCAGACCCACGACAGGGGAATCATTCTATTGGCATGCATCTGCAAGTACAGATGGCTTCCCCTCCCCTTGTACACCACAGTAGGGGAAATAATTCCCACAGGATGCCTTCACTGGCACGTGGCCCCTGACTCAGGGACAGCAGCATGTGCTAAGAAAATCCCCTGCTGAAGGACTCCCTCCATGCCCCAACCTGGGGGGCATTTGCATGCAGTGGTTTTTCCGCTTGCAAACTCATGCCCCAAGTCAGGGCAGGACACCCAGGGCCCATTTATCCCAGGATTAGGTCCCTAAGGCCATGGGAGGAGCAGGGGACCAATGCCAGGGGGAGGGGGGAAATATCTATAGAAAATGCTTACTTACACTTATCTTCCTCAAAAATAAAACTACACACACCAAATTCACAATAGAAATCAAAATATTTAAATCAATTTCTTCCCAGCCTAATGTACCAAGGAACCACAATTTAATGTTATATTTGACAAAATTTGCATGAGAAGTGCTAGTACAAAACCTACTATTCTGTACTTCAGGAGAATATTCTCAAGTTAAAATTTACATTTGAGAAAGAAATTCTTTCACAACACATACTATTTTATTTCTGTCTATAGTAATTATCATGTTGTATTTGTAACAGCATAAAAGATAACAAAATTTTAAGACTATAAAATGACTCATTATTTATTGTATTTTTCAGAGTTTGGATACTAAAAAGGACAAGTCAAGCTCATTTTGTTTATAGTCGCTTTCAAAATCAACCCTGATTTTAAGTTCCCTTTCAATTTACAGGGCTGCAAGTACCAGAGGGTATATATCATTTTGTAAAGCTCTCTCCATGAAATATGTGTTTTATGTCATGGAAATAATTTCCTTAGGCTTCAGTTTCACAACAGCTCCTTTTTACAAAATGCTTGCTCTGAAGCTAAATTTGACCTGACAAAATGCTTTACCAGTTTTACTACTATGAATTTATATTACAGAATTCAGTTATTTTTGCCTGCTGAAAGAATTTATAACTCCACTGTGAAAGAATAAATCATACAAAATTTGTAGCCAACTACTCATCCTGATGTTGTGTTTTTTGATCCAGCTTCATAAAGTTTTTCAGTATCCAAAAATCTAATGCACATTTCCCACTGAAATAGTTTCTTCACAGTCTGGGCAGTAAGTAGTGGAGAAAGAACACTGTGATGCATACAAATCTGTGCTCCCCAAAAACATTCTCCATGCATCCAAAAATTGTAATTCCACTTAAAAAAAATTAGAGCCTGGCACAAGAGTCACACATAACTGAGAAACCTGGTTGCCAATTCAAGCAGTAATTACTGACCTTATCAAAGTAATCACCAGAAGATGTATGTGGGCTGGACAAAACTACTATAAAGTGGATAGACAACTGCCTCAAGGGCTGCAAAAAAAGGGTAATTATCCGAGACCCTGGTTTTCTCTGTTTAAAAACTGCAAATTCTCTGATATTTGAGAGAAAGAAACCCCACAAATTCTCCAATTAAAAAACCAAAAATCTGCATTTTTCCACAATTAAAATGAAATGCCATTCTATATATAGGTATCAGCTGAGCACAATTTTTATTGATACATTTATAATTTTAAAGCAGTTTGGAAGCCTACCAGTGCCTCAATCACTGTAATAAAACAAATTCTAAATACCTATAAATTTTGGCATTTGATTGTTGGGTATTTATCATGGAAAAATCAGAGCTCCCATTGCTCCCTTCACTTGCCAAGGCACACATTCACCTCCGGCTGCCCTCTCCCCACCACTGCACAAACTTTATGGTGCTGAGCAGCCCTGATATGCTGGTGTCCTCACTTTCAACCCACAGCCCCCCATCCCTGCTGGTGCCCCTCACACCTGACCCACAGCCCCCACCCCTCAAGTGCCCCTTACTCCCAACCCACAGCCCCCTGGCCCTGCCAATTCCTCTGACTCCCCAACCCACAGCCCCCAACTCCTGCTGGTGTCCCCCACAACCTGAAGTTCCCTGCCCCACCACCAGCTGCCAGGGCTACAGGACCAGGGTCCACAGTCCCCTGCCCCCCCAGCAGCACCCAAGCCCCAGTTGCCACCTGTAGGAGGGGGAAGCTGCTGTGCCTGAAGCGTTGCACAGAGCCTGGCTCCCCCTTCCCCACGGGTGGCACGGATGAAGTGGAGCCCATGGGGGGTGGATGTGGGCTGGTGGCTGTGGGCTCAGGGCTCCCCACCTTGCTACCCTTCCCCTGAGGCCCTCCGTAGACAAGTGGGGTAGACCCGGCATGGCAGGGCAGAGTGAGGCAAGGAGGCTTGGTGTTCCCTCCAGGAACCCTCCACTGACATGGTGAGGAGCCCCCTGCCTGCGTCGCAGTGGTGCAGAGTTGTGCCCCTCACTTCTGCCTGGTAAGCAGGGGGCGCCCTGCCATGGTAGTGTAGGAGTCCCAACGGCAGCATCCCACTCTTCCCAGCTATGCTGGGTCCTGCCCACTTGGTCCCCCGGGACTCACAAGCCTCAGCTACCAGCCTGTATCAACCCCTGCCCTGCACATAAATCTGGGGGGCATGTGCTCCCGATGCCTCCTGGGGAGTGAGTGCAGTGGCAGGAAGCCAGACTGCTTCCATCCCTGGATGAGCCACCTGCAGCCCCACTGCACTCCCCAACCGGGCCTTGTGGCCTCATATTCCCACCACAGCCCCACACACCACCTTGGCTGGGCAATGACTCTAGCCCCAGCTCTACCCAGCTCCCTGCCTCCCTCCTTTCCACACCGGGTGGGGGTTCCAACCCCACAGACTTACCTGGAGGGAGCTAGGGGAACTGATCTCATGCACATGGCACCCCCTGCCTGATTGGCCTCCTCCCATTCCCTGCCCCTAGTCCCTTGCAGACCGGAGCTCTGCCAGCCTGGAAGGGGAAACCCACTGTTTCTTGTGTGTTTCTTCTTAAAAAGAGAAAATCTGTGTTTTTCCATGGTGAACAGAAAACCCAGAACCCTGGAAATTATTAATGGATCCACGTCAGAATGGCAGAAGGTTTCAAGTGGAGTCCCACAGGGTTCTGTCCTGGACCCAGTGCTGTTCAATGTGTTTATTAATGATTTGGATTCAGGCATAGAAACATGCAGAAGCAGGATGTTGGCTGCTGTGATTCCCTTGCTTTACCTGTGGTGGATCAGGGTGTTGTCTTGCTTTGTGTCAGGATTGACAGTAGTTTTAAAAAGGATTAACTTACAGATGTGCATAAGCTGGTTTGGACAGGGATGATCCTGCCTCAGGCAGAGGGTTGGACCTCGGGAGGTCCCTTCCAGCCCTACTTCTCTATGATTCTATGATACCAGGATATTTCCTGCCTATTCAAATGACCCAGAGCTGGTCTGTCTCAACATTGCCGACTACTCCCTCATAGAGGGGCAGACCACACTCTTATACTCCTACTTACCCTTATATAGCTTCTTTTCATATTCTAAAGTTCCAGGGCAGGGGATGATCTTGGTATTCCAAATTCAATAGAATAGCTGCTGCACTGAGTAGATAATGTTGGTCCCAGCACTGATCTGTGCTTTTACAATCTGTAATCAACACATTTCTATCCCTACTTCTGACTGGTATTACTTCTACATTAGTCTAAAAACTGCCTTGAAACTGGCACAGAACAAATGGGTATGGTGCGTGTCAATAATTCCTCAGCCTTGGATGACTGCTACAGATCTTTCATGCAACATGGCCTAATTTAGACTTCATGGCAAATGTTTCTGTAAGCCAGCTGGTTGGAACTTCAGAGCAGATGTACCAGCATAGTTTGATGAGTGCTCCATTTCTGTTCCAGCAGAAACTGAGCAGTTACATCACTGTTAGGCTTGGCAGAATTTGATTTTTTTTATTGATGAATGTCAATTTCACCTTATACTCACAGATCAATGAAAAAAATGTTTCCATTGTTAATTATCCAACTTTACAGAAAAGTGACATAACAAAAATGATAGCTAATGGAGTTTGATGACAGGGGGAGCAGTCCTACAGAACCATGCTGACTGTAGTTTGGACTGCAACTCCCCAAAACCCCAGGGGACTGGGAACAGAAGAAGAGAAAGTAGCAAAGTGGATGTGGGAGCTATGGGTGAGCAAAGCTGGGACTGATGGCAGGTCTGCTGCTCAGCTAGCAGCAGTTCTACAGTAGTTACATTTGTCATGGCAGGCAGTTAAGTTACATTATAATAATAGTATACTGGGCTCATCATAATTGGTGCATAAGTACTTATGTGAATGATGAAGTACCCTTAAGAAAGATGTAGACATATGCACCCCTTGAGTGTTTATGCCCCTTGGTGGGTTATCATTAACCTAGGCAACTGACTGAGAGTTTAGGAAAACCCAATCACATTCCTATACATTACAGTCTGGGAATGCATACTTACTACATCCAACCAATCTTAACTTTGCATTGTAATGATGTCATGCAGCAACATATGAAGCCTTGCACTATGCACCTTGACAGCAGGAAAGAATTGCATCCATCAACTGAGCAACTTCTAGATAATAGATGAATGCATCTTTGGGTGGTTGCAAGCTAGTGTCAGCCAACAGGCAGGCTGTAGATGCCCAGGATTTTTAGTGTCTACTGCGTCCTATATCAGCAGGAGTAAGGACCTTGGCAAGGGCTGGACAGGAAAGGCAGAGGAGCTGGCAGCTAGTCTGAGCAGCCAGAACTCTGACTGACCTGCAGCGAGACTACAAAGGACATGTCACTTGGGAAGCACTTTGCACTCAGCTCTGCACAAGTATGCCTACATGATGATGGGACTCTGTGGAGGGATACCTTCACTGTAGCTATGAATCTTCATGCAAGAAAACTGCTTTCATTTTTTCCTGTTCCAGAGGTCATTTTAGGAGGGTATACTACAAAAGCTCCCATCAAGCTTTTCTCCTCATGTTAGCACGTTGTATGCCTAGACCTCCTGCAGGCTCTCTAAGAGTATGGATATCTTTAACTTTTATATGCATCTTTACAAACATTATCTGTCCTTCCCCATCTAATGAAATTTGTGTCCATTGTATAGTGGAGAATCCGGCAGCAGTGCAGAAGCATTTACTCCACCTCCTTTCCATGGACTGGCCTATGCTCTGGAAATCCATTCATCAACTGACTTTGGTATTTTCTGGAAGAAATGAATAGTAAAGCTTTTGTAATTCAACATAACTTTTGTTCGAGAACAAGCAAACAAAAGAAAAATCAAACAGTAAAAACTTGGGTAGGTCTTCAAAACTTGGATTTAAAATAAGTGCAAAATAACTTGGGTCAAATACAAATGGAAGGTAAATCAAGCTATGTACAAGTGCAGGAAAAGTGCAGCAAACTTGGATGATCCAAAACTTAGATGGACCAACAGCCCTGTTTCACTTCCTCAGCCCCAACCTTGAAGGATAAACCTTCCCCTGCACTAACCTGAATCAGCAAAAAGCTCCAGTCAAAATACTTGTTTGCAAATGGCCAAGGGAATCCTGCTACATATACACTAGTACTACTCCTCAGGATGGTCCTTTTACAGGAATGAAAGGGACAGATACATATTTGGGAACCTGAGATAGGCCAAAAATGTTAGAATTTGACTAGAGCATGCCTAACTTATCCCCCAAGCAGAGAAGGTCCAGGTCTGACAGGCTATACCGGTTTTCTGCAGTGACTGGCATTCAAGCCATTGTGATCTTTTTAAAAAAAACTGAATATGAGGCTGTAAAAGACAGCAATCAATTACATGTATAATCTGGTGGCAGTTTGCACTAGTTTATCTGTGGAGCTTACAACAGTGAAGGAAAAAGCTGTTTCTTCCCGTTTTGTCTGTGTTAATAACCCTGCAGGTGCACTTATAATAAAATTAACTGAGGCATGAAACTGCCTGTTGAGTCCAATGTGCTGAAGGGAAGTAGGAGGGAGTGCAAGATGCACAGGTGGCTGCAGGCAGGGGCACTAGATGTTCAAATAAGGTTGCCAGGGATCGTGGAGGGGTGCCCGGCCTTAGCCAGGCAGAAGCATTTGGTAGCATGGGTCTCTGCCCGCAAGGCTTGGCTGTTGCCCTTTTTGCAGAGCAATGATTATGGTTGAGCATCTGCCTACAACTAGTCCCCAGTGGCAAAATCTCACAAACAGCAACATAAACAGCTGATTTTCAGACACGGGTGTATACAACAGTAAATCGAGAAAACTTGCCCTTTTATCATAACCATATCTCATGCGGCTGCTAATCAGAACGTCAATGATGTCAACCACTCCCTGGGCTCGGAGGCCTCGGCATCTGGTTCAGGATCATAGCCGGCAAAAGAGGTTCTGGTTATCAAAGACCTCTAATTGTCTTTCGTTTTACTAGCCACAGCCCCATCAAGGTCCACTACCATGCCATTAAGCATGGCTCAGTACAGACCCCTTTTAACATGATTCTTCCTGGTTCCTCATGATAGAAAACTATGCCACAGCCAGTGCCTAAGCAGTGGTTAATGACCCTTTCCCACTTGAAACATACTTAACGTTCCTGGCACCACAAACCATCATACCCATGGCTTCTCATTCCTATGTGACGACAGAGACATACTCCTGCGATTATCCTCATACATTTACTGTACTTGCTTCTCCCTACAGTCCAAGACCTTCATGTGACACCAACTGTCAGGGCAGAAACAAGCAAGTTTGATGAGCAGCAAACAAGCCAAATGGATGGGCTTCCAAGGTCCTTTCTCAGAAGCATCAGATGAGAAAAAGGGAAACTGGTGCATGCTAGGTTTTAGAGGTGGGAGATGACTTCCTGCCAGAGCAGCAGAAATCATATAAATAAGCAAAGCTGCCTGGACTGACGGGGTGTAAAGGCAACATAGAAAAGCAGCTATTGAACTATCTGGCTTATGAGGGGATCACTTACGTGTACACACAAAAGTCAACTCATAGTTGAAAGCATGAGAAAACTGCCCTCAACTCACCCGGGGTAAATTTACTCTGCTTGGGACAAACCTGAGCCTTTCTACACTTAATTAAAATCCATTTCCATAAGGAATAGCACTGACTGTCAAGAGTCAAAACCCATCTAATAACATCTGACGCCATCATAGTTAAACAGTTGTTAAGTATTTATCATGAATTCTTCACTTAGCTGGGATGGGAGTGTCTTCATAATCAAGCCTTTTCATCAACATATACCCACACCTGGGAAAAATGGGAAATCATGGACTTGAGCTGCTGAAAAAACTAAACAAGAGCTCAAAGTTCCTGAGGTCTGGCTTATACACATCCTCCCAGGTGTGAGCATGTTTTTGCATTTCCATTGCCTGATCTAAATGCTAGTTAAACTTGCATTTAGCTTTTCAGTAAAGTAACTGTCTTTAAAAAGCTCCCAAAAACAAAAAATGAAGTGTGCTCTTTATTTATTCCAGGGTGCTGTCCAAAAAAGTAAGCTCCCTTTGTCTCAATTTGGGGATAAAGGGATTCCCTAACCAGAATGCTTGACTTGATACAAGTTAACCCAGGGGTGGGCAAAATATAGCCTGTGAGGCCATTCTATCCAGCTCACAAGGCCTCTAAAAAAGTTTAGAAAATTAATATTTATCTGTCCTTGGTTCCTGTCAAAGATGACAGCAGGGAGCGCGGGCCATGGGACGGGCAAGAGTCTGCTTTTCCCTTGCGCTCAGCACCAGCTCCTTCCCTGCCCATGAGCAGAGGGTCGGGGTTGTGTGCTGCCCCCTGCCTGTACCATGGGGCTGGGGGGTACTGGGAATAAGCGGGTGAGGAAGCAGATCGGCCATTTGAAACTCAATCCAGCCATGCAGGGCCTGATCCAGTCTGAGAACTAGCCACGGACCACACATCCAGCCTGCACGGCCAAAAGTTTGAGCATCACTTGCCTAGATCATTAGAACATTGAGGTACATGAATCAACATTAATTTAGCCAAACTGTAAGTTAATGCATTCAAACATAACCTGTATGTGAGGCTGCAATTACTTTCAATATGGAAATCACTTGGACCAAAAGAGACTGAAATAGATGCTAAAAGACCTAGTTTAATTTATTTAAACTCAAACTAATAGACCCATTTGTCAATTCTCATAAAATTAATTCTGTGCTGACATAGGGACTGCTCTCAATGTGAAGCGTATGTGGAGTATTTCTTATACAATTAAAAAAGAATGGATCCTTGCTGTAAGTGCAAAATGCAATGCAACCTCAAACATGGGTCAGTGTCCTTATAATAATCTGATTTATATTTTATTTTATTTGCAGATCTTGTTAGAGCCATCCTTAACCTTAATCCAAAATAACTTCTCATGATTTAAGCAAAATGTGTACATTTGCTATTTAAAATCATTTAAATTTTGTTCTAAAAGAATGATTTTATTTGACATTTCTAAGCATGCTTGTATAAGTAAGGTTCCAGTACTCTTAAAAAAATTAGACCTTACTTAACCAGGATAAAGTTAACAAAAAATACTGTGAAAACAGCCTAAATACTGAAAACTGCATAACATTCATTACAAGAATCAAGCATATTCTTGGGTCAGCTCACAGAGATAGTGAAGGCTAAGGAAGTGGTAGTCATGGGGGACCTCAACTTCCCAGACATCTGCTGGGAAGAACAGTCAGCCAGGTCTGAACGCTCACGTAGGTTCTTGGCCAGAGTGCAGGACCTCCATCTAACCCAGGAGATGCACAGCCCCACCAGGGGAGACGCCTTGTTGGACCTAGTGCTGGCCACGGGTGATGACCTGGTGAGGGGGCTGCGGGTGCTCGACCACCTGGGCGACAGCGATCATCGCCTGCTGGAATTCACCATCCAGCGCAAGGTGGCAAAGGCATGCAGTAAGGCAGCGGCCCTAGATTTTAGGAGGGCAGACTTCAACGAGCTAAGGAGGATAGTTGGAGAAGCGCTGAGGTCCCTGAGGGGAGGGGAGCCAGGTGTCCAAGGAGAGTGGTCGCTCCTTAAGGAGATGATCCTCCAAGCCCAAAGGAAGGTAATCCCAACGAGGATCAAAGGGAGCAGGAGAGCACACAAGCCTCCATGGCCCACCAAAAGCATCCGGGAATGTCTCCTTGCTAAAAAGGAGGCTTACACCCAATGGAAAGAAGGGGTCATCACCAGGGAGGACTATTCTGTAGTTGCTCGGGGATGTAGGGGGGTAGTTAGGAAGGCCAAGGCAGAGATGGAACTGGGACTAGCTTCCCAGATAAAGGACAATAAGAAGTCCTTTTTTAAATACATAGGGGATAAAAAGAAGGTCCCGGGTAATGTGGGGCCCTTGCAGGACGCGATGGGAAACTTGGTCGTCACACCAGATGGCAAAGCTAACATGTTTAATGATTTCTTTGCCTCCGTCTTCTTAAGTAGGGGCCAGAACAGCCACCTCCCTGCTGGGCCTCCCTCGGGCCCCGGGGGAGGCACACCTGGGCCACGGGTTAGCTAGGATTTAGTCAGGGAGCTTCTGGAGGGGTTGGACGTATTCAAGTCAGCCGGCCCAGATGATCTCCACCCTAGAGTTCTAAGGGAACTGGCCGAGGTCATTGCAAGTCCCCTGGCACAACTTTACGAGCACTCATGGTGCTCTGGTGAGGTACCGGAGGACTGGAAGAGGGCCAACGTGGTCCCCATCTTCAAAAAAGGCAGGAAGGAGGACCCGGGAAACTATAGGCCGGTTAGTCTTACCTCGATCCTAGGCAAGCTGTTTGAGAAAATTATGCTGGCACACATCCAGGTGGGACCAGCAGGGGACTGCATGCTTAGGGGCAACCAACACGGGATCATCAGTGGCAGGTCCTGTCAGACCAACCTGGTGGCCTTTTACGATCACCAGATCATTAGATGCAGGGGCAGCAGTGGATATAGTCTTCCTGGACTTCCGGAAGGCTTTCGACACTGTCTCTCACCCCGCTTTCATTAAGAAACTGGGGGGCTGTGGTGTAGACACCCACACAGTCAAACGGGTCGCCAACTGGCTGGAGGGCCGCACCCAGAGGGTGGTAGTGGATGGGTCCTTCTCAACCTGGAAGGACGTGGGCAGTGGGGTTCCGCAGGGCTCGGTCCTCGGGCCCGCACTGTTGAACGTCTTCATCAGTGATTTGGACAAGGGGGTAAAAAGCACCCTGTTCAAATTTGCTGATGACACTAAGAAGTGGCGGGACATGGGCACGCTGGAAGGATGCAACAGGCTACAATCAGACCTAGACAGGTTACAAGGGTGGACGGACGAGAATAGGATGAGTTTCAACACAGACAAGTGCAAGGTGATGCACCTGGGGAGAAACAACCGGCACCATACCTACAGGTTAGGGAACTCCCCTCTTCTCAGCACAGAGGCGGAAAAGGATCTGGGGGTCATCATTGACTCCAAGATGAACATGGGACAGCAGTGTGCAGAGGCAGTTAGGAAGGCCAGCCGCACCTCGGCATGCATCCACAGATGCATCTCGAGCAGGTCCAAAGAGGTGATCCTCCCCCTCTATGCGGCACTGGTCAGGCCGCAGCTTGAGTACTGAGTCCAGTTCTGGGCGCCACACTTCAAGAGGGATGTCGACAGCATGGAGAGGGTCCAGAGAAGGGCCCTCGTATGATCTTGGGACAACAGGGCAGGCCCTATGAGGACAGGCTACGGGACCTGAACCTGTTCAGCCTCCAAAAGAGAAGGCTGAGGGGGGATCTTGTGGCCTGTTATAAACTAGTCAGGGGGGATCAGCAGGCATTGGGGGAGTCACTGTTCCCCCGAGCACCACCAGGAGTGACCAGGAATAATGGTCACAAGCTGGCAGAGGGTAGGTTTAGGTTAGATATCACGAGGCTCTACTTCACGGTCTGGGCGGCTAGGGTCTGGAACCAACTTCCAAGAGAAGTGGTGCTGGCCCCTACCCCGGGGGTGTTTAAGAGGAGGTTAGATGCACATCTTGCTGGGGTCGTTTGACCCCAGTACTCTTTCCTGCCATGGCAGGGGGTCGGACTAGATGATCTGTTCAGGTCCCTTCTGACCCTAGAAACTATGAAACATATTATGACTCAACATAAGATGTTTTTGAATGCCTGTTGATTCCTTTGGGGCAACAAAGCACATTTGAATTGGAGAATTCATAACATTTTGCAGTGGGTCTCTTACTGCTTACTGGTAACCATCTGATTCTGCTTTACTGATGACTTTGTTAGGTGGCTTGTACTGTTATAGCCTTCACAAGTTAGAACAGCAGCTAATCTAATAAGGTTCCACAGTGGAAGCTGACAAAACACACAGCAGTTAGGTACTTGAGAAAACTAGAACATCTGAAGCTCCTGAGAACAGCTTATCTACATTTACAAAGTGATTCAAGTTAGATGTATACAGACACAGTTGGGGGTGCACCAATAGAGATTTTTGGGCTGGTACTGATAGCCAATTTTTAAGGAGGCATATTGGCCAATACTGATCTGATTTTTGATACAGCTGTGTGCAGCTGGTAAGTCCATTGTGGTAGAAGGGGAGGGGAGAAGGAAGGGGCAGCAGGGTGGACAGATCTGCACCCCCCCCTCCCCACCCCATGGTAAGGGAGGGGGCAGGGGCATGCACTACCCAGCTGGGGTGGGGCAGGGGACAGAGCTGCAGCTCCTGGGAGGGGTGGCTCCTGCTGCTGGTTGCACCCCAGGTGGGCAAGGGGAGGGACATGTCCCCCCAGATCTGCGTGGGGCAGGGTGGGTGGGCTGCAGCTGCAGGTTAGAGCTGGGCTCTTTTCAACAGGGGCTGGGCTCAGGGCAGGGACTATGGAGGGGGCTGCAGCCACCACAAATTTTGCCATAGCCCCAGCTTTTCCTAGTGTGTGGGTAGAGGCGGGGTGTTGAGCCAGGGCTGCGCCAGGCGCGTGGCAGCACTGGAAGCGGAACTATGGCTGCAGGCTGCCTCACCCTGTGCAGAGCAGGACACATGTCCCCCTCCCCCCCATATCTTCCCAGGATGCAAGCAGCAGCAGGAGCTGCACCCCCCACCCCCAGAGCCATGGCTGTCCCATGCCCCACCTTGGCTGGGAGCGCCTGCCCCTGCCCCATCCCTCACCACAGGGGGCATTGATCTGCGCTCCCCCCACACCTCTTTCCTCCTCCCTCCCCTTCCACCACAATGAACTTGCTAACTGCATGGAGCTCTGCACCACACTGCCCGCATACTGTGCTGAGGCTGCACGTACGCATGCGCATTTATCAGCCAAATTATCAGCTGCATCCAGCTGATTTCCAATACAGCCAATTTTCTTTATATTGGTACTGATCCGATATCGGACCAATGTATAAGCGCTTCTCTAGACACAGTCTTAACAGCATAGGTTAGGGCAGGGGTGGACAATTATTTGGGCTGAAGGGCCACTTAAGAAGTTTTAGTGAGCTGTTGTGGGCCAGGTGGCTATTGGGTGGAGGAGGAGCTGACATAGCTTGGTGCAGCAGGGAAGGGACGGTGCTGACCCAGCCTGGGACTCCCATGGGCAGGGTGTGCTCAGCTGAGTGAATGGGATTGGGCTGTCAGCGGACAGGGAGCAGCATCTGGGAGCAGGATGGGCAGGAGGAATTGGGGCCAAGATTGCAAAGTGGTGACAGGGTAGGGTCAGGACCCCCACACATTCCTGCCCACAAAACTGGCACCCATCACATGAATGTGTGGGGAGCAGATCACAGCTCTGCACTGGCCCCCAGTGTGTGTTGTCACTGCCCTATAATCCTGGCCCCAGCCCCCACCCATCCATCCCACTCCCAGATGCCCACCTGCAGCCCTATCCCACCTGCCCAGCCAAGAGCACCATGCCCACTAGAATCCCAGGACAGTCTCCATAAAGGCTCCACCCATCCTCTCCATCTGGCACCCTCAGTGGTGGGTGCAAGGTGGACTGGCAGCAACAGTCAGCAGCCTCAGGGCTGCCCCCACCACACTGTGCACCCAGGAGTGTCAGGACTGACTACAAGTGCTATGGCCCTGGCTGCCTCCCATGCCCAGGCTGGGCAGAGCTTCAGAAGCAGCACCCAGGTGGTCTGACACAGAGAAGAATGGCAAGAGGGGCCCCAGTAAGCTCATTACTCATACATTTGGGTGGGAAGCTCATGCAGCAGCAGCAGGAAGAAGGGGAAGACCTTGTGCAGCAGCAGCAAGGGAGTGTACATGTGGGCTAGGGGGTGCAGTTCATCTATATGGTAGCTGCAACAAGAGGGCTCATGCTACTCACACAGTAGCAGCAAGGTGGAGTGGGGACTTGCCCGCATGGCAGAAGCACTAGGGGCTCATGCAGCAGTGACTGGAGGGGACAGCACATGTAGTCCCCAGTGGCAGGACGGTCCGTGGGGGTGCCGTGACCTCCCCTAGCACCCTTGCCCACCGTGCCAATTTGGGTCCTGAACGCACCCTCTATCTTATTATTATCAATGGGAGGCTGCCTTCTTGCCCCCTTGGCACGGGGCTGGTCTTGCTGTACCACGATTCTGGGGCTACTCCCTGTGCCAGCCCTCGCTGGCCTGTCTCTGTGACTGTTCTAAGTAGCCCACTCTCTCTTCGGGCTTCCTAGTAGACTCTCCAGGGCCTAGCCCTGGGCTTGCCCCCTTTCGGGGCTTCCCCTTCACAGGCAGTGCCCCACTGGGCCTGCCCAATGTCCAATATACGCACCCTCTCCCAGGGCCTGCTCCAAGATACTCGCGCCTCACACGCTCCCCTGCCCACACTGGGCCCTTGCTTGTGCTTCTCACACTCTCCGCCCCTACCAGGGCCCCTTGCTCACGCTGCTCGCACTCCTCACCCACTCTCAGGCCTCTGCTTGCGCTCGTCGTGCTCTCCGCTCACACTGGGGCCTTGTTCGTGCCTCCTGCACCTCTGCCTTCTCTGGGGCCTCCTATGCCCGACTCGGGCTTTCCAAGGTTGGGGCTCAGGCGGCCTTAGCCTCACCTGGCCCCCGGATCCCTCTTCGGATCCTGCTCCCGACTCGGGCTTCTCAGGATTGGGGATCAGGCGGCCTCAGCCTCGCCTGGACCTAGGCCCGCCTTCTCAGGTCTATACCCCACTGGGGCTTTTCCCAATTGGGGTTCCCAATTGAGGCTCATCCTAATATTGCCCTGCTGGGCTGGGGTCGGGATCCCCCCGACTCTCAGACCCGCCTTCCTGGGCCTGCACCCCACTGGGCTTCTGCCTCTACCGAACTCTTCCCAAAGCTGCCCACACTGGGCTGGGGTCGGGACACCCTCACAACGCAGCACCCTCAGTGGTGCCAGGAACACCCCCACTTTACTGGGGAGCTCCTGATGAGGCCTCCTCCACCCCTACAGCCTCGCCTGGTCCTCCAGTCTAATAATCACAACAACCCAAAACGGAAACTCAAAGCCCCTCGGCTACAACGTAAATCTTAAGCCAACCTGGCTAACCTTCTCTCATCCCTGTCAGGGTCCTCTCCACCCTGTATCCGCACGCTGGTGCACAACACTGCCCTGCTCGCTCTTGCTCTTTAGGCTGCCAGAGGGGAACTCGCTCTGGCCTTAGCCACCTCTGTTTATAAAGGCCAGGCCCTGCCCCCTTCCAGTCAGCTGACACAATCAGTTGCTTTAACAACTCACACCTGTGCTGCCCTATTGAGTGGCAGCCAAGCCCATATTACCATTATCAGTAGCAGGCACCTTAGTGCCGTTACACCTCACAGAATGAAGCCATATGGTGAGTGGCCTAGAGCCAGAGCTGGCCTTAGGGGTAGGCAACATAGGCAACTGCCAAGGGCCCCATGGCCAGGGGGGCACACATCCCCCACCTTTCACTAGGGAGCCCTTGTTTTTCCGGCTGCTGCCAAGCTGGCCAGGTGCCCCTTGGGAGGGGGGGAGGCGCTGGGCAGTGGAGCGGAGGTCAGTCACCCCCCTCTCTCGCTCTCTCCCATCTCCATGGGGCTGTGGGTCTCCCTCCCTCTAGAGCCAGACAACTTCCTCTTGCCCCTCTGTCTCCAGCAGAAGCTGAGCTGCTGCCATCAATAATTAATCACTACCCAGCAGTGACAGTGAGCAACTGGGAGTAAGAGTGGGCAAGTGGGCAGGGGAGAGGAGGTTGTGGTGGTGGAGGTGAAGAGTATGTGGTGGCACATGGCCCGATCCAGCTCACTGAGGCCAGAAGCTGTCTATGGAGCGGTGGTGCTTCCTGAAAACTTCTGGCACCCGTATCACCATGTCTAGGCAATGCACAGCAGCCACTTCACTGGGAAGAACTATCACTGAAAAGGACATGGGTGGATGAGGACAGCTGGCAGCAGAGGGTGGCAGAGGCAAGGCCAGCAAGGGAGCAGTGGAGGATGAAGCAGGGTATCTAGGGAGCCTGTGCCATGCTCTCCAGCTGCCTCCTTCTCATCTACACATTCAATGCCACTTCCATGGGTTGGGCTTTGAGCTGAAGGGGGAGCAGTTTTGCCTGGGCACCTTCTAATTAGGGCTGCTGCTCTATGCCATGCTAGAGGGGTGGGGTTGCTAGGCAGAAGAAGGGGAGGCCCAAAATACAAGTTCACCCAGGGCACCATTTTTCTTAAGGCCAGCTCTGCCCACAATCAATGCAGCATGTGACTTCTGGCTACTCTGAAGTTGGATGGCCCTAGCATAGGTGTAGATGCTGGACTTAATAGTTGCCCTTGAGATGCAGCTAAGTCTCTGTCTCCCTCATCCTTCTGGGTCAGAAATTAAAACAACCAACCATCCATAAAACCTACATACCAAGAACACCTGACAGGAAATAAACAGAGATAAAACTGGTTGGGCTGGGAGATTGGGAAATGGTATGGAGAAGTGAGCAGCAGAAACAATGAGCCAGCTGCAGAGGTATGAATAGTGAAAGCAAACTAAGTTGGGGTATTAAAGGTAACTGTTCCTGGCCTGAAAAAACAGTATGTGCCCAAGTAAGGTTGCTCAGGTACAGTCTCACTCTCTCTCAGACATATCCTTACTCTGGCAAGACCAGGGGGCACCAGCTTACTTCCTGAAGACGTACCAGCAGTTGCAAATAAACTCAGAAAAGGAAGCAAAGCTCAGAAGACAAGGAAAAAAAAAATCAAAATACAACCCTAGGACATAGCTAGAAGTTGGACAAACTTGAACCAAACTGTTAATCTAAGTCAGTGGTTTTCAAGGAGTGGTTCACAGACCTTGAGGTCCACAGACTACATCTGCAAAAGGTTTCTATGATCAAAGCCACACTTACAATTCAAAGTGGTCTGCACCTCCATTCTAAATTTTAGGGGTCTGCAAATGAAAAAAGGTTGAAAACCACTGCTTTAAGCATTCAAAATAAAATGTCCTGCCTTCACATTTAAAAAAGGTGGTCACCCTAGTTCTGCAGTAGGAAGGTCTGGCTTGCTTACCTTCCTCCACTAAAATAGACAAGAAACTGGAGGAAACAAGGCTTCAGAGGATAGGGTATTCCCATACCAATGACTGCTGGATATGGTCTGCACCAAACTCCACATAGGTTGAAGTTCCCAAGGTGAAAAGATGGAGGAAAACATTAAAAAAAAAAAAAAAGAAAAAGATTTGAGTCTTTCTGAAAAGCCATGGGTCTGCGTAGATGATAACAACTTAGCTTTGTGATATTACAGACCTGCTTTCTACTTCCTGCTTTTAGCAAAATTCAATTAACTTCTGCTCTCTGTCACTTTGCTTGTAAATTAAAAAGCAGCAATGACAACACATCCCCTTCCTCCCCGGATAACAAATGAGGCCTTATCAATAGGTTGAAACTGCACAGAAATACTAACATTCAGTAGAAAAAGATAAGAACAAAACCAATAATCTCCTAGCACCTAGCCCGGTGCACTCTCTCCTATGGTAAATATTATTTGCAAGTGGGTTAGTATTTATGCAAACAAAACAGTCTGCCTTCCTGATTCAAATGCTTGAGATCTAGCATCTACAACAGCAGTTCCCAAGCTGTGGGTTAAAACATCATCCCATTTGGGGTTGCAAAATTAGCAGCTGGGGTCACGAGATTTCTGCCCTCACAGTGGGGTACAGAGCTGAAATGGGGACCAGCTCCAGGCAGGAGCCACCTCCATAACCCAGTGGGCAGGACCCAGCACAGCAGGGAGCGCTGCACTGTCATGGCTGCCAAGGTAAGGTGCAACAGCAGCAGCACAGGCAGAGGGCAAGCAGAGGGTGCCTGAGCTTGGCGACCATGGCAGCATGGCACTCCCTCCAGTGAGGGAGGATCAGAGGCTATTATTATATTGTCTCCCATTCCCTTGATCCTCACTGACACTCATCTGCATTTTCACAGACATGCATTTTGAATATTGGCTTCTGTTCCATCCAGGAAAACACAAAACAACAGCAGACTTTCCTTATGCCTGAAAAAGGATGGTTGTGCCTGAAAGTTTGCAAAGAACAATTTTTCCAACTGTTTAGTTGGTCTAATAAAATATATCACATCTACCCAAAGAACCTTGTCTGCCTTAAGTTCACTAGTGTGTTTACAACTGAGTCCATCTGCAGTTTAAACTACTGACAGCCATTTTGGTCTTCATCTTCCTTCCCATACCAAGGACCTTGTTCCACATTACACTGGGCTGCACAAATGTTGATCAGTGTTAGTGCTAACTCAAGTTTGGAGCACCACACTTCAGGCCAGCTGGGGCATGTATTCATTTGAATACTGGTGCTACAGCAAAAAGATGCCACAACAAACAATTCTAATTTTGAGAGATTCATAGATTGCAAAGCTGGAAGGGACCTCGGGGGATCATCGGGTCTAGTCCCCCTGCACCAGGCAGGAAAGATGATTGAGAGTCAGGTGACCCCACCAAGGTGACTGTCCAGTCTCCTCTTGAAGATTTCCAGGGTAGACGATTGCACCACCTCTGGAAGGAGCCTATTCCACAGTCTGGACACCCTAGCTTTGAAGAAGTTTTCCCTATTGTTAAACCTGAAACAATCTTCCAGGAGTTTGTGGCCACTACTCCTGGTTTTCCCCAAGGGTGGCCTGGAGAACAGTTGTTCACCAAGCCCTTGATGTACGTCCCTGATGTACTTGTAAGTCGCTATCAAGTCCCCTCCCAGCTTCTCTTTTTCAGGCTGAAAAGTCCCAGGTTCCTCAGCCTTTCCTTGTATGGCTTGCCGTGTAAGCCTCTGATCACACAGGCAGCCCTTCTCAGAGCTCTCTCAAGCTTTACCACATCCTTGTTAAAGCGCAGCACCCAGAACTGGACACAGTACTCCAGCTGCGGTCTCACCAACACCCAGTAGAGTGGAAGAATCACTTCCCTAGTTTTGCTGGAGATGCATCAATTAATTGATGCCAGGGTATTATCTGCCCTGCTGGCTATAGTGTCACACCGCCAGCTCATATTCAAACTGTGGCCTGTTATTACCCCCAGGTTCCTTTCATTTGTGGTGCTGGTCAGTTTGGCGTTGCCAAACCTGTAGGTGTATCAGGGGGTTTTGTCCCCAGGTGGAGCACTTTATATTTCTCAACGTTGAACTTCATTTGATTCCAATCCGCCCAACTTGCTAGCCTGTCTAGGTCTGCCTGTATCTGTAGCCTATCTTCAAGTGTGACCATGCTTCCCAAATCTTAATGTCATCCACGAACTTGGGCAGCAAGCTCTTCAACCCACATCCAAATCATTGATAAAGATATTGAAAAGCACTGGATCAAGCAAACCCGAGGGACACCACTGACAACTTCTCACCAAGAAGCCACAGATCCATTCATTAGAATTCTCTGGGTCCTACCTCGCAGCCAGCTCCCTATCCACCTAACTGTCTCATAGTTAATTCTGTAATCTTCCAATTTTCTCACAAAAATTGTTCTCTTTATGAGTTATTAAAAGACTTTAAATAAAAGTTAATATTCACTACAATGCAACTGATTTAGAATGAATCCAAATACTTTTCTAATTAAGAAACTACAGGAATCATTCCCAGAGAAGATATGCAAAGCCACTGGGGGAGGAAAAAAGCATGTACCTTTCTATATACACTTTATTTACCTTGCCTGACATAGCCAGTTTTCCTTCATACTTAACCAACCCATAAGCAAACATGCAAAGTTACACAAGACATATTTTGGCTCTTTTCTTGGGAGGAGGGAAATTCTTTGCCTAGAAGAAATAAATCCTACACATTCCACATGTATTTCTTTCCAGTTGAGGGTTGTCTGAGAATAAAGCCTCACTCACAGCTGTGCAAAGATAGTATAGCTAGTCAGTAAATTAATTTCATTCTGCTCACCCCATTAGACCAGGCCAGATGTGTTATACAATAAACTGAATCATGCCAAAGTAAACCTGTACACAAGTATTCCTGACATTGCTTATAGCAGTGGTTTTCAAATTGCGTTCTGCAGAACCCAGGTGATGTAAAAATCGTGGTTCGTTTCTCGGGAGGCGAAAAAAACCTTCAGCCACAGACACACTCTATTAGCAACACAAAAGGTATATATTTGCAAATAGGGTCAGAGAGAGAGACAAAAGATCAAACACTCTGCTGCCCCCGAGGGAAACTGCCCAGCTGGCTTTATCCCCTCTCTCCTGACCATGTGTGCAGAAGGAGAAACTTTTACAACTCATTTCCGATTCATACAAACATGTATGTGAATACGTCAAATCATGCTTCGCATGGGTATTATAATTAACTACTTAAGTATGCGGGGCGGATAGGCTTATATGTATTAATTCATTGCGCATGGGTAGAGAATATTTGAGGTTACAAGAGTTTGAATTTTTTCCTTGCTTCAAGGCTAGAATTGCAATTTACTCTTATCTGCATGAGAAAAGCTGAGGAGTATATGCTTTACTGTAACAAAGAGATAGTAACTTTGCAAAACAAAGAGAGAGTGATACCTTAATACAAAGAGCTCTCAGTAGCTCTCCCAGTTCTCTCACCAGGGAGGGCTGACAGCTGCACTGTTTTAACAAGACTTATTGATAATGCATTTTTAATAATATTTCTAACACAGGGGTTCCCTGATAGGTACGGTAACCATCTATCCCAGGCAAACCTGAACATCCTTGGCTTCCACAGTCTGGTCCCAGCCGTAAGTACCGTTCCAGTCTGCCCACCTTGCTCCTGTCCAGCAGCAGCTATGCCTGCCCAGCTGCCAACCTGGCATACCATGCCACTCGGCCTCCCTGGTGGACTCTGCTCCAGGACCTTTGACCAACTGGCTAGGACCAAACTACTGAAGCCATGAGTCTTCATGTTTGCCGGAAACAGAGGGTCACCCTAGCGATAGGTCATATGAGGTTACCCAAGAGAAGCAGCAATATGAAAGAGTTCCATGACTTTAGGAAGTTTGAAAATGACCGGTTTACAGTTTTAGGAGGATCCATAAAATTACAGAAAATACATATTTTAAATTAATACTTTTATCATACTCAACCTATAGCATCCAAGTGTTTTATAAAACATAGTCCAAGTATTATCTGGTCTAGTCTCCTTCCTTTTCCCTCAGAACCAAATGAACTCTTAATCAGAATAATTAGTATGATGGTGTTCAGCAGAAAGAAAAAAAAACAAAAACAAAAAAACCTAAAAACTAATTTCACTGACACTTTACAAACCATGAATATCTCAGTATTAGTGCAATTAATCTCAGCTAGTTTACATTAGCACTTCAACCATTTCCAATAGTAGCTCAAAGGAATTCTACTTAAAACTCTTTAGCTATAGTTAGTTTCCAGTGTAGAAGAGGTTTTTATAACACTTATTTGACAGTTACAACACATACACCATTAGCATAACAAAGTAACTTGCTGCGCTGAAACAATACTATCATATGTACCTACACCTGTTTCGAACACCTCAATAATGTCTGAGGATACACATCAATTAGCATATCAATAATGTCTGAGGATTTGCAGATCTCCTGGAGTGCTCTAGAATGTATCCAAAACCTACCAGAAGCACTAGGCAATGAGTTCTAGAATATCCTATCACACAAACTAAGTCAAATTAATTAGACACCGTTGCAGAGTTCTGACCATGCTGCCAAAATTTTAAAAAGTCTCACAATTGCTCTCAGATGTCAAATGAATCATTTGCAATGTGCCAGTTTAGGCTTATCAGGTTAGTAAATTCAGGGTTAACTACCCCAGTTATCAAGCATCAACCATATTATGCACCAATGCAAAACTTTACAGCCAAAAGTGTCACAGCATGGACAGCATGTTAAATAAATTTACTTTTCTTAGCATGGTTGAAAAAAGTCAAAATGCTGACAGTGACTAAAAATTAGTTCTTGAACTGTCCTGTTAGTTTCCTGTCTTTAAACTGCCTGAACTACCTTGAAAGGCTGTTGTTTGATGTACCTGAATTTTTATGAGTCCTGACATGGATGACTACTTCCCATAGACTAATTATTTTCCTTGCTCCTAACTAAAATGAGCTCCTTTTGGAAGAAAATATTTTTAAAACAAATTCTAGTAGGTTCATAAATCTGAAACAGAAGATTAACCAGCCATGAAAATACAGACTACAGGAATGTTCCATAAATGCTAAAAAATACAGACTATAAATGGATGCTCTTAAGGAAACTGCCTAGGGTTACATCTGACTACATAATCTTAATTGACCATTTCATTCTCTGGGCTTTTTAGTTACAGTTTGGAGTCATGGCTGTTTATAAAGCTGTCCTATTTTTTATTTATGATTTTGAAATAATTCAACTGAGAATATCTGGGGTTTTAAAAATTATCATATCCATATATCTTAATATCCACTCACCAATTGTATTAAATATTTAATGCAAGATAATTTCCTTGACTCGTTTTGATAGCCCACAAAGCCATCAAACCTCTGGATTATCCTTCAAAAAGTAAACTATTCTTAGTAAATTATGGGAGAAGGCTCAGTTAAACTTTTGACTTCTAAAATATAACCCGATTATAATCCTAGAAAAAAAATTCTCTTTCCCCAGAAATCAAGTAAAAATATATTACTGCATTAAATTGTTTTAAGGCAAGATGACAAAATATTTTTGTCATCCTTAACTGTGTTACATAAATTGGCAATTAACTGAAACAAAAAGGAAAATCAGTAATAATTCCACCATGCCAAACTGTTGTTTCACATTTTGAAAATTACTCTTAAGGAATTAAAATTTAAATTACAGCTTTTTCTAACTTCTAATTGTACTCCTGGGAAAAATACCTATTCATTTAAATGAAGGGATTAGAGGATTTTTCAAAAATTCATTAGTTTCAATTTTTTTATTCTGTTTGTTTCCTTTTTGAATTTTAAAATAAGTTTGGATAGCAAAAGTAGTTCAGTCATTTCAGATCAGGTTTTTCTACTTTTTGGTTTAAATGCAGTTACAGTGCTGAAATGTTTGCGTTTCAGATCCAATAAGGTGCTATTCATTTTTAACTCCTACTGTAAAATGAGGTCCAAAGAATTCTTCTTAAAGTACTTGAATGTAAATTTTTGTTATTCAAGATTGATAAAACCTCTCTAGTATGGAATCTAATTTCAGGTTTACGTTACCTGTAAACATTCACTGAAAACTAAAATATTCTGCCCCAACACAAATCTTTATTATAAATAAGAGATAAAAACAGGGACAGTATAAACATATATAAAAGCTAGGTTCTAACAATTTGTCAGTTTTTCTATACAATTCCATAATTATTGGGGAGGGATTAAACTCGTTTCTGTCCATAGAATTAAAATAATTAACAGGAAGAATCAGATGAAGATAGATCAGCTTTATCATTTATACTGATGAATGAATCAAGTCTCGCCACTGTCACTGCATAGACTAGACTAATTTGGCAGGCTCTTCATAATACATTTGTAAACACACCACACAAATTTCAATTTGTTTTTTATTTTCTTGATAAATGCAACACATCAAAACTTGTGAAACTTATCAGAACAAAACAGAACTTCAGTTAAGCTGCCTTTTTATTAATTTTATATTACCCTTTTCATTTACAAACCCCAGGTCACTTAAAAGTTAGTATATCAGTATCCTCATTTTCAGTCGATGGCATAGCTAATTTGTGAGCTGCAGATCTGGGTTTTTTTTAAAGAATTAAAAGGGAAATAAAAACCTCAAACTAAAACAGAAAGACATACAAAAGAGCTGAGTTCTAACCCAAAGCATAATCATTATGCACATCATTTCTATACATTTTCTTACTGTTTTCAGAAATTTATTTGTGCAGAGGAAGTTGTGTCAGTCCAACACTTCCTTCTGTTCTCAACAAGTGAATGACATACCTGGCTTATGGCTGAAAAGAAAATTATAACTAAAATATTTTAAAGTATGAGGTCAATAACAAAGACCGTGGAATGAGGGGACAGTAAAAAAACACTACAAATAAGGGTAAACATGTAGCAGTGAGGTCATTCTTATGCTGTTTTTCCAAATTCTGATAACTCTTTAATTATTCCCATTTACCAGGGACCAAATCATTAGATATTTTTTCATACATTAGGAAACCTAGATTGATGAACCTGAATACAAGCAATAAATGCCAAAGATAATGCTATATTATACCAATAATGGCTATTGCTGTTAACAAGTCCGCTTGAATCAAAGATGAAAATCATTTTAAATCAGTACTGTGGATTAGACAAAATTCATACAGAAAAAAAGAATGTTCTGTAATTTATCATCTGTAAGGAAGCTAAAAATGTTTTTGTCCACATTTATTGCAGTGACACACAGGGCCCTACATCTACCAATGAACTTAAGGTCATCCTTGAAATAGACAAGAAGGTTTAAAATTCTTTTCAAAATATTTGACTCATAAAATATCATTATATTAAAGCAACAATATTATAGGTCATATATATTTTATCACAATTTTTTTAATAGCTTGATAGTGTTTGTTTTGGGTATAAAGGACTGTCTTAGCACTTCTGCACAATTTGTTACAAAGCATAACAGCCCATGCTGTTCTCAGTCTCAATTAATGAAAAAAGTGATAGGCTGATTATTATTTAGGATACATCACTGTATAAAAACCATTAGAAACTTCAGACATCTTGCCCTAAGGAGGTTAAGCAGCAGCAACATATGGTGCTCTGTCTGGGCCTCAGCTGCAGACAATAAGGATAATTAAGTACCAGCTTTGTGTAGAAAGTGGCAATGGCAACAATTAAGCAGCAATTACTTCTTCTAAAACAAAAACAATAAAATTAAAAACTCTCACACTGGAATTTCTTTCCTCTCACTACTAATCTAAACTATGTTCAAACTTGTGTTCAATGGACTACATCACCCCATGTCTCTACAGACTGAAACAGTCTTCAATTTTTGTTTGTTAAATCCCAGTTATTTAGCCTGTATTTTATTTCAAACATAAAAAAGGTCTGACAATTCGGTTGGCATTTCCTCTTTACAGGAAGAAATCACAATAGATTAAAAAAAAAAAAAAGTTCAGTGAAATTGTGTTATATCAGTCCCACAAAGAGCAGTCAGCAGTCAACCTCTTGCCCTGTCTGAAGTTAATATTAATTAGCAGATGTTCCGCTGAATTCTGTCACAAAAACCCCAATATATACAAAGAAAAGGAATGACTTCTAATACAGGCAATGCATCTTTTCCAATATAGTACACTACTAGCCAATTGCCCACCAAGAATGACGGGGGGGAGGGGGATGGAGTGCCGCCACCTAACACCCCATGCTGCTGCTGTTCTGCCTCTGGCAGGGAGCAGGGTGGGGAAGTAGAGGCCAGCACTGGCCCCAGCTCCCCCACCCCCATCCAGCCCTCGGCACCACTCCAGAATCATGGCAGCACTCCTCCACACTTGGAGCACTCCAATTGACTGCTTCCATCACCCAGTCAGAATGCAAATAAAGCATTACAGATGACAGACTTAGGCTTTTATAATATTAGAATTGTCATGATGAACAGGCCTTATACATATCAAGTAAACTGAATTCTTGTATTTGTATAAGCACATCAAAAGTCACCCCCAAAGTCAAAGATGTTTCCATAATGTGAAACATGCATTCAATACACCTGATTTTGATCAACTTTTCCCATTATCTTGCATCAGTCTGTAGTCAAATTATTAACATCCATTGCATCTTGAATGTACCATTTTTTAAGCCAAGTACCTGGATACTATGCAAACCACCCTGAAGGGAAATGTCCAGATTGCCTTTATTGTCACTGTGGCAAAAGACTTCAAAATAAACTGACTGAAGGAGTCTCCTTGTGAAGCTCTGGCATTTTTTTTATTTCAGAGAAGAATCAACAAAAGTTATTTTCCATAAATGTTTTCGCTAAAATATTTCTGTAACAAGCATATATAATGGTTCCTACTCCCCACTTAATGCCTTTTTTTGTTATGCCTGAGTTAGCTCACATATATATTGCTGCCTCCAAGACTATTTTAGTTTATTCCCTATTATATTATGACTAATTTATTCATAGTTGTCATTGGATTTGTAATAGAAACTGTTTCCTTATCTGTATAGAATTTTGCATGAAGTGTCCATATCCTGATTAGATACTGATACTACCATTTAAATGTTAAATATAATAATACATAAAATGTATCCATGGTACAGCACAAATCTTTTACATCTTGTACAGAGAGGAATCAGGGAAACAAGTGTTTCTACCTAAGATGCTTAAAGATAAAGATTTGCTGATAGGAAGAACAAATTTAATTACTGTCAAAACGAAAATCTTTCACCACTTATTATAGTCAGTTCTGTCTAGAAAGAGCAATCTGTGACATCTACTGTTTATCCCATGATTAGGGCTGATTAATAGTTCCTGTTTCTTTATGTATAAAAACATAACATATTTCCATTAAAGCATCAGCTCAAAAACCTGAATATTTATGGTTGGCCTCAAATTTCAGTTACACGTAGTAAAATAACCTTTCATTGAAAAGGTGAAAACACTTTATAAACAATTAATTAACCTCTGGAACACCCAAGTCCCATTAGAGGTCTACAGCAACATACAGTATAATGTTTACAGTGAAGCAAAGTTTTGACTTTTTGAAGAGCATCACAAATACCTCAACCGCTTCCACAAACTGCAGCAAACCTAGCAAACTCCAGAATGTCCTCAGAAACTTAAGTGGGTTATTTGGCAACTGGTATAATCTTTAACAAAGTCTCAAAACAAACAAACAAAAAGTTCAGAACATCTGAAGCACATAATGCCTACTTTCTGATATTTAAGCAGTAAACTGCAAATAATTTTAAAATAATAAAACAGTACAGTGAAATGTAAACACTTTTCAAGCAGAGATATGTATTGATATTACAACTAGAAGTAATAGGAAATTCCTAATATAAACAGATATCAATTCAGTTTTTCCATGACTGATTGATTTCCTAATGCTGCATGCCCTTCTCTCAGTCTCACTGCACATACTGCCAGGTTGCTTTGCCAACATTCAACAACACAGTCACTCACCAGGGCCCAAAAAGTACGTGGCTGAGGGCCCCCCTTGTCCAAGGGACCAAATGACAAGGCTAATTTAATCTTTCAAACCAAAGAGATATTATCTCCTAGACCTCCTTGTGGAGGCATCTATGAAAGTGTCTCCAATTGCTAGAGTTGAAAGTTTGACACCAATTTTTCCTTAAAATTTTGGGTGGCTATTAACGGTCAGTACAATGGCCAATGGGCTGGACTGAGACAGTTGCAACTGTCTGTGTCACCAAAGCTGATTAATGAGAACATTACAGAAATTGAAAATTAGCTGTAGACTTCCAAGAAGCAGAGAATTTAATCCCAGCCACACCACCACTGACTCCAGCTAATCTGTCTGATCACAATATTTATGCCTTAATTCCTCATATGTAACCCTCTCTCACCCCCGCTCCAAAAAACCCCCCCAGAACAACACTACAATACATGGCTAACAAATTTATCCATTGGGATGCTTAGGTAATATTTGCAAGAGTCCTACTGTAAACCAAACCACCCAGCAAACTGGGTCAAGATCTTCAGCTTCACAGAATCATAGAAAAAGAGGGTCAGAAGGAACCTCAGGGGGTCATCTAGTCCAACCACCTGCTCAACACAGGACCAGCCCCAAATAGAATATCCCAGTCAAGCCTTTGTCTAGTCAGGTCTTAAAAGCCTCTAATGATGGAGATTCCACCACCTCTCTGGGTAACCTGCTCCAGTGATTTACTACCCTCCTAGTGAGAAAATTCTTCCTAATATCTAACTTAAACTTCCCTTGCTGCAACTTGAGATCGTCATTCCTTGTTCTTGCTTGTTTTCTATAAACTGGCTGAAGCATTGGGCTCAGAGTAGTAAACAATGGCTTGTTGTCTAGTTGGCAGCCGTTATCAAGTGGAGTGTCCAGAGGTCAGTCCTAGAGCTGGTTTTGTTCAATGTCTTCACCAACAACCTGAATAACTGTCCATTCATCCAGCCCATACTTCCTTAGCTTGCCTGTGAGAATGCTGTGGGAGACCATATCAAAAGCTTTACAACATCCACCGGTCTCCCCCCATCCACAGAGCCAGTCACCATAGAAGGCAATTAGGTTGGTCAGGCATGACTTGCCTCTGGTGACTATATACCTTTTCTAATCACCTTCTTCTCCTCTAAGTGCTTAGAAATGGGCTCCCCTTGAGGATCTTCTCCATGATTTTTCCAGGGACTGAGATGAGGCTGACTGATTTGTAGTTCCCCAGATTCTCCTTTTTCCCTTTCTTAAATACGAGCACTATATGGTCTAGAACCTCTCTTGATCAGCAAAAGTTTTCAAAGATAATGGCCAACTCCCTCGGATGCACTGTGCCCAACCTCATGGACTTTTACATGTCTAGCTTTCTTAAATAGTCCCTAATCTGCCTTTTCACCACTGTCAGCTGCTCCCCATCTCCTCAAACTGTGCTGCCAGGTGCAGCAGTCTGAGAGCTGACCTAGCCTATGAAGACTGAGGCAAAAAAGGCATTGAGTACTTCAGCATTTCCACATCCTCTGTCACAAGGTTGTACCCCCAATCAGTAAGGGACCCACGCTTTCCCTGATCTTCCTCCTGTTACTGACATGCTTGTAGAAACCTTTTTTTTTATTCCCCTTTCATATCTCTTGCTAACTGCAACTCCAATTGTGCCTTGGCCTTCCTGATTTCATCCCTGCATGCCTGCGCAATACTCTGATAAATCTCCCTAGTAGTTTGTCCAAGTTTCCTTTTCTTGTAAGCTTCCTTTTTGCATTTTAGCTCACTGAAGAACTCCCTGTTAAGCCAAACTGGTCTTTTGCCATACTTGCTCATCTTCCTGCACAATGGGATGGTTTGTTCCTGGGCCCTTACTAAGGTTTCTTTAAAGTACAACCAGCTCTCCTGGACTCCTTTCCCCTGGACTCTTTCCAGCTAATTTTTTAAGGAGAAGTTGTAATGCAATCAATTATTTCTGTGCATACTGGAAAAGAGCATAATTCATTTAGGGCACAGCACAACACAGGTCTCCATTTTCCATCCACTGTTTATGTTATAATAAATATCAGTCATCTGCAAATTTGTGCTGGGGCAACTGCTTAAAATACTTAAGTACTTAATATCTTTGTGCTCTGCTGTTTCTTTGCACTCTGCTTAACTGTACATTAACTGGCAACAGAAATGGGGAAAGGATGCAATTTTCAAAGGGCTGCTATTAAAATCCTTTAAACTAATGAGAGGTAGTCAGTTTAGGGGTAGCTAATACCATGCCACTGACAATGGTTGCGATGATAATTCCATATGCCAAGCCTGTTCAAATTCTGAGTGGTTGGGGGCCACACACTGCACAGCTCAGGCACTCCCCTACCATGCTTCACATCAGCTGCCAGCCCCACGCTCTCCCCCTGTTATGCCATGGCAAATGGATACCCACAAAAGGCCCCCAGGCAGAGGGTCCCCAAGCCCTGTAAGCTACCCCTCCCTACCCCACTCCCAGGGGAGAGGGAAGAAAGTAGAATCTAAAAGAAGGGAGAAAAAGTACAGCGATGCCAGCAGCTACAGCAGGAGAGCAATGGGGAGAGCAGCACCCAAAGTGGGAGCTTGCAGGCCGCAGGTTAGTCTCTCGCGGCTCATGAGTTAGATACCCCACTATATGCAATAAACATCACTGATCATTACATTAAGTTCAGCAATGCGCATCCTCCAAGTGAAGACATGGCCTTTTACAGTCCCAAGACTATGCACAGAGTCCACTGCATTGGCAACTGCTATAAATTCTCACATACAAATACAAATTTTCCCCCCAAAACCAGCCCCCCAAAATTGAGGTGCATGTAGTAAGAAGAGAAGCAGTTTTACTATCTGGGATAGAAGCGCCCTGCTTTGATTCCAGTTCCACTATACAGCAACTATGGCATTATTATTCAGGGAGCTATGGGAGTCAATTGACCCAATGGCTCCGTGTACTCCATTTCACAGGTGTTAACTTTTTAATATAGTCTGGTTGTTCCACAAATCAAGCTAACCTTTTAAACGGAAATTCTGCTGTCTGCTAGAAGGAGAGAGAACAGGAGCAGCTCTTTCACAGGAGGTTAATCAGCTAAGCAGGAAAAGAAAGGTAAGTCAGCTAAAGATTATACTCTGTCCTTGCTCTATACAGCCATTATTCTGGAAACATCTTTTCTTCATTCTGTCTTTCAACCAAGGTGCATACTGTGTGCATGCATGCAAGAAAATATGACATTAAGACACATCAGTACAAGACACTAGGCTCTATTTCCCAACAGAAGTTATCTTCAACAACCTCAATAGAAAAATCCAACTCTCAGAGTTAAAAAATGGAACTTCAATCATAACAAACTTAAAGGGGTGAAAAGAAAAATCTGACCCTTGTTCTTGAAGCAACACTGACTATATGGCTAGAGAAGTTAATACTCATATGGCATGAAAAAGATGAAACACCAGTTTTTTTGCTGAAGTCAAAGTTCTAAAAACAATTCAATCGGGAAATGTTGAAAAAATGTGGTGTCCACATCCCAGGATCAACATATTGCATTAACTTACTGAACCACGTTTTCTGGTAAGAGACTTCAGCATTAGCCTGCCTCACTATGTGACGCCATGAGTGCCTCTTGGGAGCTGAAGTTCAAATACCATTTTTTCCCTCTGCGGCCCAGACAGCATTTTTCATATTTCATCCTCAGACTATACAGAACACAGAGGCACAGAATATCATAGCACCATAGGCTGAGACACATTAAATACTTAACTGACCTCAAATGAAAATATTCAATTTTGAATTTATCCAACAGGAAAAAAAATAATTCAGCAAAATCAAAATACTCTACATAAGTCACATTTTCCATCAAAAACTTATTTCAGTGGAAAATTCCTCCAGGAACAAAGCATATTCATGGACACGATCACAATAAATATGCAACTGCAAACACTACTGTTAGAGGATTATAACATCTAACCATTAAGAAAAATTTGAAATCTGATGGATATTATCTGTAACTATTATTCATTAGAATTATTACTTGAATTTTTAAATTAATTGAAAAAAATCTCATAAGACTAAGCAAGAGTCAGAATGAACACAGTGGTGGCACAATACACACAATTTAAGATAAGCATAGCAGAAATATTTCATATCATATTTTGAACGAATGAAAGTGCAACCCAGAAAGTGGGGAAAACATTTTTTGTTGGACAAGTGATCAGAAACTTTTCCCCTAATCTCTTAAAGCAGCATGTCTTATTTTATTTTAAATCAGATCTCAGTATTGGTTCCTACAGTCAAACTGGTACTCATGACTCTAGAGTAGGGATGGACAAAATACAGCCTGTGGGCTGGATCCGGCCTGCAGAGGGACTTCGTCCAGCCCGTAGTGGGTCCCTTAGGGCTGCCTGGCCCAGGCACTGTCCAGCTCGTGGTACATCCCGCTGCCCCCTAGGGACACAGTGGGGCTGGGGTTGTTCAGCAGCTGGATTGCCTTTCTAGGCAGTGGCGACTCCTTCCAGCTGCTGCCGCCACTGGCCCCTTCCAAATGCCACTGCTGCTGGCCCCAGCTCTGTGGTACTGGCAGGGAACCATGCTCACAGCCCCAGACCAGCCTACCCCACGCCTGCCCTAGACTAGACCCAGCAAAGCAGACCAACTCCAACCCAGCCACAACCCAGACACACAGCCCCAACCCTGGCCAACCCTGCACCTGCTCCAGACTCCCCCACCCATGCTGAGCAGCAGCAGGAGTGGTGGTGGCTGGGTAGAAGCTGCTGCTTGGTGCAGGGGAGAAGCAGTTCCTGTCCTTCGCTGCTACTGAGCCCTTCTTGCTGCAGCTGCCCAGACCTTGTGCCTGGGCAGCCCTGCAGCTCCTCTACACTGCCACCACTGCTCCGCTGGGCAGCCCAGAGGTGGTGGTGATTAGGGTGGAGAGAAGCAGCAAGGCAGCCCAGGCACAGGCTTTGGGCAGCAGCAAGAAGGGCCTGGCAGTGGTAAGGAGGAAGGGCCACTTTTCCCCTGCACCAAGCAGCAGCTTTTGCCCAGCTGCTGCTGCTGCTGCTCAGCATCCAAGGCAAGGTGCAGGGTAGGCCAGGGTCAGAGCTGTGTGTGTGGGTTCCAGCTGGTTTGCAACAGCTGGAGCAAGTCTAGAGCAGACACAGGATGGGCTGGGGCTGTATGTAGTGGTGAGGAAAAGCTGCAGGGGCATGTGGGCTCCGGGCTGTTGTGGGGGGTGATGGTGCTTACCAGCCCACAGCAGCTCCCCAGAACTGCCTATGTGTCCCATGGGCCCAAATAATTGCCCGCCCCTGCTCTAGAAATCAAAAACCAGTTCTACTCATAATGAAAAACTGATCTGAAATAGATTACAAAAAAAATATTCCATCTCTCAGAATCTTTCCTGTAGACTCATATTCTAAAACAGTACCCAATTTAAGATTTTATCTTCACTTTCTAGTTAGAGCAGTAAGAAGCAAAACTAGATGTGGGCTTTAAGTGTGCAAACTCTCAGTTTGTTTTGCACAACTGTAGCAGAAATATTCATACCTGGGTTCTATTTTGTCTTGATCCCCAAGGTGCTTGAAGAATAAATATTTTGTTCTGGTTTTTGCCCACTTCTGGTTAAAACTTAAGCTAAATAAAAAAAATAACTTTGTTAACTTAACTAAAGTTACCCTTTAAAGCACAGCACTTGATACTATGAAATCTGACAAAATAGGCTATAGCCTATGAAACCTCATGCCTCTCTGAATGAATTAGTACAGTGGTGTCCAATCTGAGGACTGGATGAGCAGTGCCAGGTCTGTCTGTGGGCAGGATCTGGCCAGTGGGGATGGTATGACAGGGGCCCAAAATTGTTGCAGGCAGAGGAGGAGCAGCCTGATACCAATCCAGCCACCCAGGGCGGGCAGGGAGCAGCCTGGCTGTTATCTGGACGAGTGGGACAGAGAAAGAGGTGCATTCCTAATCCAGGGATTGGGGGGGGGGGGGGGGGGGGGGGGGGGGGGGGGGGGAAGAAGGGAGTGGGAGGCAGCTTGGCCCCAATCCTGATGCTTGGGGGGGGCAGGGGCAGATGTTACTGGGTACAGTCGCCTCAGGTTAGATTGACCACAGAAATAGAAGCTCACTCTGTGAGTTATGGACTACCTGTAAAGGAGCCCACTGATTTGACCTGGATTTTGTATTTGAACTTAGATTAACTTGGAAAGCTATTCTGTGGGCTGTAAAGGATCAGAAGTCCATTTGTGGGTTGTGGACTGCCTGTGCAGTCTGGGCCGCCTTAAGAGAGGTCCGTTGTTTTGGTTTGGATTTTGTCTTGAGATTTGATGATACTGGAAAAACAAACAAACAAACAAACAAAAGAAAGAAAATCGGACTTTCAGTATGTTTTAAGGACTGGCGTATTAGCTTTAAGGAATAATAGATGGCGACTAACTTTAATTAATAAGAACAATACAGGAGACAGAAGTTAGGATCTTTCAAAGAAAGACAATAAGTAGGGAGGCAGATACATAGGCAGTTTAATATCCACTGCCTATGCATCTACAGGATGCGAGTCTGTTAAAACAAATACTGCAGCAGTTTGGGCACAGCCCTTGGACCAAGTAGGCAGTATTTCATGCCCACACCCTTGCAGACTTAGAAGACAAGTTTAAAAACTATACACAGATATATGACATGTCACATAACTCCACTAAGAAAGAAGCTGCTGCTATATAACTTTTATGGGAAGCCACTAAAAATCTTTTCCTCCGATTGGCTAACTGCCAGGAGACACTTGAGCAGAGAGACACACAGCTTTCACAGACTATGCACGACTTGGATACTAAAAAATAGCAGCAGGAGGTGTGCACTCACAGCTACAAACCCTTCATGATGCTTTAAGACAAACTGCATTAGAAAATAAAAGGCTTAGAACAGAGGAAAAAGGTAAAATTAGAACAAGAGGTCCAGTTCCTACAAGGAATGGTGAAGAAATTAATGCTAGAGCAAGGACAAGCACCAGCAAACCATGTTCAGCTCAAGTCCGTGATTAAACATCTAAAACATAAAGTTAGGATTTACAAGCAGGCAGGCTGCTGCTGTCACTGCCGGGGATGTCCCAACACCCCAGATTTGGAAACAGAATTATTCAGTGACAACTGGGACATAGATGCATGGGATAATTACATGCCCGCAGTGGCCACCATAGAAAGGAATTCAACCACAAACTAGTGGACCTGCACCAGACGGGGTGGAAGAGGGGCCAATTACTGGCTCTCAAACTACTATTACTACTATTATCTCCTTGACAGCCACCGATTTGAGGGCACTAGCTACTATATTAGGGCTTCTATCTAGGGCAACTTTTGATAAATGGATAGCGCAAGCAAGCCAGAGGGCCATTAAGGAAAACCTGATGGCAGACGAAATGCAGTGTGTAATGTCAGCCTGCGTGAGTCCAGATCTCCAGGGGATCGTCTGGAGATTAAGTTCAATGACCCAGGTTCCCAAAATATTGGTGTTGCTCAGACACTTGGGTGGTGCTATGGAACACAGGTACTTATTAGCTCAACTGGCTACCCTAACACAAGAACCTGATGAACACCCTGACATGTTTTTGACCCATTAGGGAATCATGCAGATAATGGAAGGAGTTGTAGTCCCTCGGTGGGGGGATGGAGTCTTAGATGATATGCGGTTCCCAGCAGAGAACCTACAGGACTGTGCAACAGCTATGTAGCCTATGTATGCAAACAGATCTGGTATTTGGACCGACAGACATTCCAACACCTCAGCGGAACAAGAGACAGACTCCAACAGATAACCCTACACATGGCTCCTCCTAATACAGGCATACCTCATTTTATTGCGCTTCGCTTTATTGCGCTTCGCAGATATTGCGTTTTTTACAAATTGAAGGTTTGTGGCAACCCTGCGTCGAGCAAGTCTATTGGCACCATTTTCCCATCGGTTAGCATTTTTTAGCAATAAAGTATTTTTTAATTAAGGTATGTACATTGTTTTTTTAGACATAATGCTATTGCACACTTAATAGACTACAGTATAGTGTAAACATAACTTTTATATGCACTGGGAAACCAAAAAAATTCGTGTGACTCGCTTTATTGCGATATTCACTTTATTGCGGTGGTCTGGAACTGAACCCGCAATATCTCCGAGGTATGCCTGTACAACCTTCAAAAGGGAGACAGCCCCAACAGTGACAGCAATAGATCAGGTCACCTATTCAAATGAAAGTGGTGGAAGAGGAGGATGGGAGGCACAACAAGGTAGAGGTTGGAGCAGAGGGAGAGGTAGACCAGATGCAAAACCCTCAGCCGAAAGTCATTGCACCACTCGGCGCATTCTTATGAACCACAGTACTGATAGAGAAGTGGGACGGAGCGCCCACATCAGATCTAATCATGAAAGCATTTGAGCTATTGTAGTCTAGCTCTAAACACCAGGAGGGACAATGTAATTGGAGTGCAGATAAATCCCACAGCACCATCATTCCCACTACCTCCGCCCCTTACATAATACGAAGAATCGCCCAATTATACAGGAGCCCAACAGTAGCAATTAATTGGGAAAATCAAATGGGATCCGGGGGGGAGACCATAGATATATGTCCCGCAGGGAGACAATGCTCCTACCTTAGCCTTCATAGATACTGGGGCTGTATTATCATTAATACGAGCCGCCCCAACAGAAGGGATTAAGGCAATGACTACTGTACTGCCATCTTTCCAGGGGAAGCACAGTGAGGGGCAAGAATGGTTGCATGTTCCCCTGACTGTACAGGGTTTTAAAAACTACAGGGAACTTGTTTCTAACATCTCAGCACTATGGATCAATGATTCTTGGGTCTGATTGGTTATTTGAGAACCAAATAATTATTGACTTTCCCAGAATTATACTATGCAGAGTGAAGTCACTTCCCCTCCAATCTTGGCAAACTAACACGAAAATGATTATCATGAAAAAAGCATATGTGGTGGCAGCCATTGCAGTAAAACAAGCCAATGAATGGAGAAGTTAATTTCCTGCAGTTTGGACAAAGGAAAAAACTGAGTGTGGCAAAATTAAAGCCTGCATAAAAATTGTGAGGGAATGTGTCCACCCCAGAAACAATATCACTACCCAAGAGAGGTGGAAGCACAACTAAAAGAAATAATTCTGGACTTAGAGGCATAAAGGGTCATTAAAAAGACTACCTCCCCATTTAATTCTCCTGTACGGCTAGTATTAAAAGCAGATGGATGCACTTGGAGGTTAACGGTAGATTACAGGAGAATCAATAAAGGTACTATGCCCATGGCACTGATTGTAGCCAACATGACAGAAGTAATACAAACGGTGCAAGCTACCTCTAAGTATTTCTCTGTGATAGATTTAGCTGTTTCTTTGCCATACCTCTCCATCTGGATTCACAGGATAGATCTGCGTTTACATTGAAAGACCAGCAGTATACCTTCCATTGGGTGGCCCAGGGATTTCACAACGCTCCAGCCATCTGTCATCATCACATAGTGAGTATGCTGGATCAGTTAGATCCACAGGATAGGTCTCAACTGTTTTCATATGTTGATGACATTTTGATCTTTGGAAGAACTGAGCAACAAGTTAAACAAATAACTGAAAGGGTGCTAGCCCTCATTCAGGAAACTGGCTTTAAAGCCAGTTTGGACAAGGCTCAGTTAGTCCAAACGTCTGTAAATTATTTGGGGATGGTAATTGGCAAGGCGGGAAGATAAATAGATCAGCAAAAAGTTTGAGCACTAATAGACATGCCAGCCCCCACAGATGCTCATGCCCTATGGGTTTTGCTAGGAGGATTCAACTTTCTTTGACCACACATCTATAAATATGCTGAAATAACACTTCCACTATGGAAACTACTAAAAAAAGTCAACAGGAATGGGGTTCTGAGCAGTAGGAGGGTTTATCACTTTTGAAGCAAAAGGCCTCGTCTGATCCAGCCCTCCGTTTCCCTGACGAAACTAAACCATTCACTATGCATTTGGCTGCCAATGATGTAGTGTTGGCAGCCACTCAATTGCAAAATAATGAAGAAAATAAATTAGTACCTGTAGCATATGAATCTAGGAAACTGCAGGGGGCAAAGTTAAATTCTGATCCATAAGAACAAGAGTGCTTAGCAGCCGTTTGGGCCATCCAAGCATTCATGCCTTTCACAGGAACTTCCCCCATAACCATTCAGAGCACACATATGCCCCTCAAATACATATTATCTGGGCAACTTGTAGGGGGAAAAGTTTCCAATACCCATATGGCACAATGGACCCTCACTTTACTAAATATAGGGGTCACTGCAGAGAGTTTCTAAACCAGACATGATGACTCATGCACTAACTGAAAAGGGAGGTAGGCATGCATGTCCTGAAGTCACCTTGGAACAAAGAATCCCCTTGATGGAAGCCCCTCTTTTAAAGGATTTAGACGTTAGGGGGCAAAAGAATGATGCTTGGTTCACAGATGGAAGTTCCATGATGATCAAGGGCAAGCGATATACCAAGTATGTCGCCACTGATTTAGGGGAAGAAATCCTTCAAGGACACCTTAACCATGGCTCTGCACAGCACGCAGAGCAACATGCTATCTATCAGGTTCTGAAACACTATGAAACAGTGCCTCAGGGTATCTATATTTATGCCGATAGCGATTTCTGTGTAAAAGGGATACAATATTAGATGTAAGACTGGAACTGAAACAACTGGAAAGGGGCAGACGGGAAAAACACAGCATACTGGAAAGAGGGGAAATGGATCTATGAGTGGGTTGCCAAAAATCCCGGTCAGTTAAAAATTAGACACGTGAAAGCTCATACAAAAGGTATGGACTTAGAAGTGACTTGTTAACAATAAGCAGATAATATAGCTCACTGACATAAAACTGCAGCTATTTGCATTGTAACTAGGAGTCAGAAAAAACATAAATATGGTGACGCTGATTCTAGTGATAATTCCACCAGAGTTCCAGAAAAAAGAGAGAGACAAAAATTAGTTAATGTTGCGCATCAGTTCGTGCATGAGGGTGTGGCAGGCATTCTCAAATGGTTAAAACAAATGGCTGACTGGGAAGGAATGAAAGATGATGTAAAAACTTGGATTTGAACAAAGCCCGACCACCAAACCAAGCATTCCTGATGTGCCAAAGATGAGTAGGACCTTGACATTGGCTGCAAATAGACTTCATTAACAAACTCCCAAGAAGTAAAGAAAGATATTGATATCTTTTAGTCATCATTGAGTCATTTTCAGGGTGGGTAGAAGCATTCCCAACTAAGAATAAAAGTGCATGCACACCTGCCAAGAAACTTTTTAATGAAGTAGTTTGTGGATTTGGTACCCCATAAATCATTGATTCAATTAACGGGGGAGCCTTTGTAGGAGAGATCTTCACTATGATGCTGTTAGCCTTGGGAATAACTCAGAAATTTCATATTCCTTATCGTCCACAATCCTCAGGACAAGTGGAATGGACAAACCACATTATTAAAGAAGCCCTAAGGAAAGTAGTCAATCAAACTGTTAAAGATTGGCCGGAAAGGCTGTCTCTAATCCTAGCAGCAATTTGCAGCAGCAATAGATTGCAAACAGGGATACAACCCTACCAAATATTATTTGGACACTCTATGAGGTTAATGATAGAGCCTGATTATGATGGGTGAGTTACTGGGCCACCCAAAGTAACACAGGACTATTACTTTCAACAGCTGAAGCAACTATAAGATAAAAACACACTGCAATATAAAATAAATCAGCCTCTCGAGAAAATGAACCTAAAAACACAATCAAAGGAAGTATGTATCAGTGCTCCCTCTATGGGAGACCAGAGATCAAATATATACTTAAAATTGGGAAAAAAGTCTCATGCCCTGGAATCCAAATGGATAGGTCCATATTCCATAGTGGATTGTCTGAGCCCTCTGGTCTACTGTATTGAGAAGGATGGACATCCGAAATGGGTTCATGTCTCACAATTAAAATTATTCCCTTAAAATGATTTTAATGTTTCTTCTTCCTTTTACATATATGCCCACATTCTCCACCAAAAATGTTACAGAAATTGTCAATTGCTCAAATCTCATGTGAAACTTTATAAAGGGGGTGTCATAAGGGCACTTAGGTGCCCTGTTCCTAGAAGTGGAGAAGGGTAGCTGCCAATCTCCAGGGCAGCTCAGGGACCAGTTGCTGGGGCAACCAGGCTGGTCACATGACCAGAAGGGGGCAGGGCCTGGCCTTTATAAACAGCCCAGGCCAGAGCCTAGAGGGCAGTTCCCTTCTGGCAGCTGCAGAAGCAGGAGCGCTGAGCAGACAGAGCTGATAGTGGCAGCCTGACCACCCAAGCGGCTATGGCGTGGTAAAGATAGAGAGAACCCAGGCTGGGAGGTCATGGCTAGAGAGCCAAGGGAGCGTGGACTGTATGTTATAAGCCAGGAGGCTTCTTGTTGTTGAGTTGTAGCCGATTGGCTTATGTTATTGCTTTGAGTTTAACACCGGAGGACTGGGTGAGGCTGTAGGGGTGTGAGGAGGCCTCACGGGAACTTCCCAGTTGCTTGGGGGTTCTCGGTGCCCTGTGTGGGCAAACGAGTGGTGCCTGGGATGGCACAGCTGTTCAGTGCCGAGGCAGCACAACGGGTAGCCCTGTATGGGCGATTAGTGAGAGGCCCGAGCGGGGCAGAGGACTCCGCCCAAGGGTCCTAGCACCAGAGTGAAGCCTGTAGGGACTCTTGTTGGGCTCCAGGTGTGGGAGCCACATGAGTGAAAGCCTAGGGTGGGTGCTGTAAAGGTGACTAGCCCGGCAAGGGCGAGTCAGTGACTATATAGAGCCCAGAGAAGGTGCCGAGGAGCCATGGGAGCAGGCATGTGTTGAAGAGAGGCCCCAGGCGGGGCACGTGTAGTAAGAAGCAACCCCAAGAGGGGTGTGTATGATAGACAGTCACCCCAAGAGGGGTGAGACCTAGAAGGCATTCCGGAGGGTTTCCACAGTAATAGGAACCCCAAGGAACCAAAGGGGCCAGGTAAGGCTCCGGCCACCTGAGCCTAGCTGGACACGCATTATTGACAGGACCCAGGAGGGCCAGAGGGGCCAGGTAAGGCTTAGGTTAAATGTTGTGGGACAAGCCCAGGGGGCGCCAAAGAAAGGGGCGCTGGTTCCAGGACAAGCCCAGGGGGCGCCAGAGAGGGCCGTTGGTTGCGGGACAAGCCCAGGGGCACCGGGCAGGGTGCAGAAAAGAGAAGGACCTGACAATGTCCGGAAGAGCTGCAAGGCTTGGGCGCGCTAAAGGGGAGGTAGGAGGCACACATAGCCCTTAAGGCTGGGGATACCGAGTCACCCCATACAGAACCAGGGATAATTCAGCATATACCGTGTATTAGAAATAAAAGGCAGCCTCCCTAATTGAACCATATAACAGCAAAGACATGGTGGGCAAGGATAGAGGGTGCTGGATTGCCTAATTGACATGGTAGGGGGCGCTAGTGAGATCACGGCCGCTCCTAGGCCCCACGCCGTGGCAGGGGGATAAGGCAAAATGCTGTATTTATTGATTACGTGAAATAGACATAGAGGTTCCAACACGCCATTCATACAAACACACACCGATCATCATACACATCATCATGCATGGACACACACACACACACACACACACACACACACACACACACAGAACAACCATTCCATGCATACAAACAGACACCAGATATAGTTACCAGTAATAGTTGCTCAGCGTTAGCACAGGATGGCCAACCCAGTGTTCACTAAGGAGATGAGATGATGATGATGATGGTGGAAGACAGGAGCTGGAGCAGGATAAAAACAGACATGTCTGAGCTCCAGAAAGGAGCATTCCACTTGGCATCATTTGGGCTTCCCTTTTATAGGGTTTGCCAGTCTTTGTTCAGCATCTTGGGGTTTTTCCATGATTAGTCTGTGTTCTAACAGTTGTTTTGCATCCGTCTTCTTCTCATCTCATCTTGAGGTCATGCTGATCATAAAAATGGGTCTTAGCCTTGAAGTGTTCTTGTTGCCCACATGGCAGCATTCCCTTTTCTGTTATCTCCTTTGTGCCCTTGGGCTTCAAAGGGATTCTTCAGCCATTTGTTAGTTAGTTACACATTTGGTAATTTACACATTTGGCGCCTTGTCGCTTACATAAACACTTACATCCTCTCTCCTTGTTTTCATGCAAAAACTCCCATTCATTTTTCACTCACCCTTTCACCCGTACCCGTCTTATGCACAGGGCATACAAAGTTCATTCACTTGTGCCAAGCCAGAATCACTACAATATGGAGTCAAGCAGCTACTTTCTAAAAGACAAAGATCAAATCATTAAATTCATATCAAACTATTCTAAACTAGATTCAACTTATTTAAAGTTCCAACCACACAGAGAGAACCCCTGATCCAGACCCATGAGGGAGGGAGACAGGGATCAGCCTGGCCCAAACCAGATAGGCATTGGGTGGACCTATTCCTTATCCCACTGCATAGCAATGGCCTGGGTGGGGCTGGATCTAGCCACATGGAGTTTTCAAAGGTCCCCCACTACCAGATCTCCCAACCTGTGGGAATCCCCACAGGCTGGATGACATGACTTCACAGGCTGGATCTGACCATGGGGTGGGGGTTAAGCACCCCTGAGTTCGTGTATATGGGTGCCTATACAAGTGCTCTGACATATTCTGATTAGAACACACTGGAGCAGACTCATTTGAATCTAATCAAGTCTAATCCAGCATGCTGTAGTGTCTCATATATTCAGTGTCCTGAATAGGACACTAACTAAAGCTCATTGAACATGCCATGGCAATGGCTCCATGGCCATTTTGAAACATGGGATGCTGAATACATGAGATGCTGTGGCATTTTAATTAAAACGGCTCCCAAGAGATGCTCTAATTAAAATATGCATCTCCCATTCTAGCACATGTGTATAGGCACTCTATGTTGCCACACTGCCCTGGCCTTCTGCCTAATTTCAGACAAACACTGTTAACTACTAGGGAAGCACCAATAAAGATCTTTTGGGGTGATAACAATGGCCGATTATTAATAAGTCATATCAGCCAATATCAATCTGATTGCCTACATGCAGTCTGCCAGCTTGGAGAGCAGTGCCTGGCTGGTAAGTCCGGAGGGGGGAAGGGGGGAGGGGGGGGAAAACTGTGGCCCCCGTGATGAGGGAGCGAGTGTGGCTGGGGCAGGAACAGGTTGGGGTGGGGCAGAGCGTGGGACTGAGCCGCAAGCTGCTCATCCAGGTAGTGCAGGAGAGGGCAGCCATGGCACTGGGAGGGGTGGCCATAGCGAATTCTGGGGTGGCTGTAGCCCACCCCATATCCCTCTCCCAGCACTGCCACTGCTTGCCCTGAGTACAGTCCCTACCTAATCCCCTCCCCCCCCGCACTGGGAAGAGCCCAGTGCTGCCCCCTAGCCCCAGCCTGCAGCAGCAGCCCGCCCTCGCTCTGCACACATCCAGGGGCACACCCCCCCCCATGCTTCCCCTGGGGTGCGTGCAGCAGCAGGAGCTGCTCCCCCCCACCCGCATCCCCCAGACAAGCCACTTTTGGCTCCATCCCGTGCCCCACCCAACCCCACGCTGGTGGGGCAGCACTTGCCCCTACCCCAGCCCCACTCTCTCCCTCTCTGTGAGGGCCCCGATCTGCCCCCTCCACCCGCCACAAACTTACCAGCTGGACACTGCACTCCCTAGCTGTGAACGTGGCATTTATCAGCAACATTATCAGTCACATCAGCCAAAAAAAGCCAACTGCTGATAATGTCAATTTTACTTTTATCGGTGCCGATACAATACGAACCAATGTATCAGTGCACCTCTATTAACTATCTCTCTAACAAAATCTAGCCAATATTAAAATAAACGCTGTCACCTCAACTAGATTACAAGTCCAACAGTTATGGTTATGTCAGAACATATCTCTGGTTGCTACAAAACTGAAGTTCTCCTTTTTAATGCATTTAACTGCTTAATATCTTAGGATGTCAGGGTTTGTTTGTTTTTTATGAGAGTCCTTGTTATCATGTACTGGTGACTTCCAGGTCAAACAAGTTTAGTTTACAAGTAGAGTCTTTATCCAGCTGCCAAACTTGGACAATTAACTTAGGATATAAATGTTATTTTGGTTCATGCAACTTCGTAGGTCATAAATATTCTGAAAGATAAATCCTGTTTCTATTTACATTTATACACCTTCCTTAGGCTCAATGCTATTCTTGGTTATACATGTGCAATACAGCTGTATTATATGGGGATTACATGGTTGATTCTAATTTTTTATTATATATATATATATATATTGCATTTAGCTCTAGTTAATTATGTGTAAACAAGACTGTAATCTAGTTCAAGCACTTTTCAGTTAGGGTGGCCTGCATTTTTCTGATAAATTAGCTAACACTCTGCTGTAATGGGTGGCTGTAATACCCTCATTTAAATGGGGTTCTTTGCGTTAAGATAACTGAAATAATACAATCCATCACTCAAATTACAGGCCACTTGTAAGGCCAGTCAGAATCTGAATTACATGGGCAGGGAAGTTTCACTCAGTATTGTTTGACAGAGGAGTGTCTGTCAGAGAAAAGCACCCAGAAGTAAACTAGAAAAAGCCAGATAAAGCAGGAAAGCCAAGGAGAAAGCCTTCACAGAAGTATCCACCAAGCTGGCCCTCCACCCTTGCATGTCATTATGCTAATGCATTGTCAACAGAGAAATGCTTGTCATCATTATCTGGAAGCTTGCAACCCCCAACAGTCTCTGGTATCTTGCCAGCCAGTTGGACATGGGAAAGTCCACAGAATGCACTAGTCTATTTTTATGGTAGTTTTACCATGATTCTTTTTGGTATTGGGTGGGGGAACCGGAGCGTGCTCCATCCACTCCATGCATTGACCTGGCATTGCAGTGCTTCCAGGACCGGTGCAAAAAAACAGAAAAGTCTTCAGTTATCCAGAGGGTGTTAGCACTGTCTTTCACTTGTCTTTCCAACTGACAGGTGGGTTTACAGCAGGGAAAGCATGCTGCTGACCTTGCAGAGTCTTTGTCATGCAAGTACACCACACTCACAGGTCAACTCCTTGGGTTCATAGACCCCATGCCTGGCACCCAGGCCTTGCATAACTCTGTAGCACCATGCAAACACACACATACACACCTCTCCTGGTGCGGCCACCTGCAGCACAGCCCAGGGCAACCAACACCCTCTGGGGCTCTGACGCTACCTCAGCTTCAGAAGAGATGCTCAGCAGTCCACTTTGCCTCAGTCATGGCCTTTAACAATTACAGCAGTCTTGAGCCACACTCAGCTGAACTTAGAGTACCTACATTGGAATCAATCACTCATGATTTCTTGATTCATACCCTTGCTGAGTTTGGAGACAGGACCAGAGAAGCCGATACAGCACAACTCGATGTTTGTAATGCACAACAACAGGCTTTTCAGGGTGGATTCATGCTGTATTTTCAGATGACGGCATAGAATTGGTTTTCAGTGAATCTGCCAGTGAGATTTAGTCCAAAGAATCAGCAAATCATCACAAAGGACTCTGCTTTTCTGTTTAAAAAAAATCGCAAACTCTCTGATTTAAAAAAAGAAACTAAGAGAAAAATCTGCAAATTCTCCAATTAAAAACCCCAAATACATGTTCTTTCATGATGAGAATGAAATGCTACTATAGATATATCTAGATATATCTATACACAGTAAAATATACAGAGTTAAAGCTGTGTTAACTGTCATTTTACTAACCGGAATACTCTATTATCTGGTATACAAACCAAGTATTTCTTGTATATAAAGGGGTGTGTGTGTATAAAATAAGTTGAACACAATGTTTTATTGATATATTTACAATTTTAAAGCAATTTGGAAGCCTACCAGTGCCTCAATCACTACAATAAAATAAATTCTATATACCTATAGATTTGGGGGGTCTTATCATGGGAAAAATCAGAGCTCCCCCTGCCCCCTTCACTCACCAGAACATGGATCCAGCTGCAGCTGTCCACTCCCCACTGCTTTGTGGCACTGAGCAGCCCTGATATGCCAGTGCCCTGCCCTGCCCATGCCGGTGCCTCTCCCTCCCCATCCACAGCTCCCCCACCCCTGCTTGTGCCCCTTATCAGCTGGCAAGGGGAAACCTACTGTTTCCTGCGGTTTTCTCCTCAAAGAGAAGAAACCCAGGTTTTACTAGGCTTTTCTGTGGCAAACAGAAAACCCAGATCCCTCATCATCATCTAAGTTGACTCAAACTGGGCAGTACTCTGAAAATGGCTTGCAATTCACCTCCAAGTGCATTCAAAAGAACTCTTATCTTGCTCACAAAGGAAGCACCAAGCAGTGAGCCAACGTAGTGACAAGTGTGCTCAGCTCTGGCTCCCTGGGGTAGTAGAGTTTGGCCTCGGCCACAGATGGACTCCCTGGAGCTGAGATAAAGGCAAAAAGCAAAGCCTTCCAGGATACTAGAAGACCGAGCCACACCTTGTGGTATTACTTAAAATTGTACAGGCTTCACAACAGGTAATCAAAATTGGCACATTACTGAGAAGTTCCTTTTGAAAAGAGGTAACATTTCATGGCAGTCTCACAAAATGTTTACATATGGCTTGAACAGCTGTACACTCATTTATGACAGCATAAAAAGGGGTGTAATTTAGTACTAAAAAGGTAACATTTAAGTATACACAGCCCAAGTAAACAAACCGAGTTATAAAAAAAAAAAAAAAATTACGACATACATTTAAATGACCCAAACATTTTCTGTACTATTGACCAATCCCTGTTTGCCTTACATAAGGATCCCTCCAAAATAAATGATATACAGAAATGTTCTGAGAAAGAAGTTCAACATTTTAGAATACTTCATCTTGAGGATAATCTTAACGAATTTGTGTCACCATTGCCAGACTGCAAACTTGGCATTTTCAGATGGGGACAGATCAACCTTTTAATTCAGGATGTCACACTTCCTGAAATGTACACAATCGTACCACCTTAGTCTGTTAATTCCACAACAATATCTTACACATGAGATGTCATATTTAAAGGTTTGAAATAAATGACTCTAGCAATTTAAGTACACATCTTGCCTGCAAAGGGCAGACATGGAGAATTTATCTTGAAAAGCAACTGAGAGTCAAATGTAAAAGCAAACATTTAATTTGAACCAATTTGATTAGCTTTCTTTAAGTCTATTTACCAAGATGAAAATTACATTTAATCTCTGAAGTGCTTCCTAAGTGTGGGCTACAAAGAAAATGCATGAAGTAGGACCACTCTCCTACGTGCAGAACCATAATTATTTTGACATTGTCTCGATATACGAACAAATCTAATCCTTTGAAAACAGCCAACTGATAAGTCTCCTCTCTTTGGTGTCACAAAAGAGCATTTAACAGTGCTTGTTGATCCACTATAACTAGTAAATGTACAACATCCCTGTTAAATCCAGAACTTGCTTCAACAACTGAAGTTCACATACTTATCTTTTTCCAAGCTGATGTTTTTCTTCCTGAAAGCACCAAGCTTGAGCAATGCACAGTGATATATGAAAGACAAAGTATTCTTTACATAGGAGACTACTTCTTTCTTGTCTCCAGCACATGAACAGGTTTTCAGGAAGCAATAATGGACCTTACTCCCAAGGTCGGGGTACTGCAAGCAACAGGAGGGCTGCAATGAAGAAAGGCAGCAAGCGATATATTCCAAGTGAAGCTAAGTATAACTGATACAAATATACTACTACCCGTGAATATCAGCAGTGCTCGAACTCCAACCCAAGTGCCAGATCTGGTCCTCAGAGCTGTGTCATCCAGCCCACAGGGTTCCTCATAGGTCCAGAAATTTGACAGTGGGGAAGCAGTGGCAGTGTTAGTTGCTGCTCCCTTGCTGCCAGACCTCCAGACTTGTGGGGAGCCCCGCAGGCTGGATCTGGGCTTGCAAGGTAAGGCTGGCATGTGTCCTGACACTGACCCGATGCTAGATCTGGCCTGTGCACCAGCTTCCCACCTCATCCAGCCCACAGGCTCAGATAGGTTGACTGGGTGTATATGTTACTAAAAGCTTGGTTGCTGAAATTCGTATTTTCTTACAAACCACAGACCTTATGAAAGCCAACTAAATTATTTTCAATTTTCAGTTGAATTACCATTAATAAATTAAAATTCATTTAGATCCTTCTCCACAGTTCTTTCCAGGATTTTATATCATGTTGTAGAAAAAAGACTAGATACAGCATATATGCATATAGAAAAAAAGTGAGAGGAAAAATGGAACAAATAAATCTTGCCTAACATTTCCTACTGACATGGGAAACTTTAAAGTATTGAATAAGGAATTGTGAATGAAAAGGTCTTCTTTTAAATGGATGACACATCCTCTGCCAGCAGAATGAGATCAGAGGAAGGGCAAGGTGAAGTGCTCTGGGTCAAGATACAAGGGGGCCATGGGGAGAGGGATTTAATGGTGGGGGTCTACTACAGACCCCCCAACTAAGGAGAGGAGCTGGCCCAGGAATTTTCAGGCCAGCTTGCAGAGGCACTTCAGACAAGGGATGTAGTTGTCGTGGATGATTTAAATTACCCGGACATCTGCTGGGAAGAACAGTCAGCCAGGTCGGACGGTTCCAGGAGGTTCCTGGCTGAGATACAGGACCTCCACTTAATCCAGGAGGTGCACAGTCCCACCAGAGGAAATGCCCTGCTGGACCTGGACCTGGTCCTGGCCACAGGCAACAATCTGGTAAGGGGCCTCCAGGTCCTTGACCACCTGGGTGACAGCGGTCATCACTTGCTGGAATTCACCATCCAACGTAGGGTGTCAAGGGCCTGCACCAAGGCGGTAGCCCTAGACTTCAAGAGGGCCAACTTCAATGAGTTATTAGTGGGAGAGGTGCTGGGGCTCTCAAGGGCAGGGAAAAACTCAGTGCCCAAGATGAGTGGTCATTCCTTAAGGAGATAATACTCAGAGCCCAAGGGGTGACCATCCTAACAAGAAGCAAGGGGAGCAGGAGTGCCCAAAAGCCCCCCTGGCTCACCAAGGACATCTGGGAATGCCTGATTGCCAAAAAGGCAGCGTACACCCAGTGGAAGGGGGGTGCTTTCACCAAAGAGGAGTATACCTCCTCTGCTCAGGCCTGTAGGGGGGCTTGCTGTGAAAGCTAAGGCGGACATAGAGCAAAGACTAGCGTCCAAAATCAAAAATAATAAAAAGTCCTTTTTCAAATACAGGCATACCTCGTTTTATTGCGCTTTGCTTTATTGTGCTTCGCAGATATTGTGGTTTTTTACAAATTGAAGGTTTGTGGCGACCCTGCCTCGAGCAAGTCTATCGGCACCATTTTTCCAACAGCATTTGCTCACTTCGCATTTTTTAGCAATAAAGTATTTTTTAATTAAGGTACGTACATTTTTTTTTAATGTAAAAAATGCTATCGCACACTTAATAGACTACAGTATAGTGTAAAAATAACTTTTATATGCACTGGGAAACCAAAAAATTCGTGTGACTCGCTTTATTGCAATATTCGCTTTATTGCAGTGGTCTGGAACCGAACCCGCAATATCTCTGAGGTATGCCTGTATATAGGGAGGATGAAGAAAGCACCGGGAAACATCGGGCTCCCCTGCAAGATAGTCTGGGCAATCTGGTGTTTGTGCCAGAGGAGAAAGCAGACCTATTTAACCAATTCTTCACCTCCATTTTCTTGGGCAGGGACGGGAATTCCCCACCGTGATGCAAAATGGACTCGAGGGGAATGCCTCAAGACCTCAGGTTGGGGAGGACCAGGTTAGAGAGCTCCTGGAGGGGCTGAACCTGTTCAAATCAGCGGGTCCAAATGCTCTTCACCCCAGGGTGTTGACGGAGCTAGCAGAGGTTATTGCAGGGCCCTTGGCACAGCTTTACCAGCGCTCGTGGTGCTCGGGCCAGGTGCCAGATGATTGGAAGATAGCCAACATGGTCCCCATCTTTAAAAAGGGGAGGAGGGAGGACCCAGGCAACTATAGGCCCGTCAGTCTTACCTCAATCCCAAGGAAACTCTTTGAGAAGATCATCAAGGAGCACATCTGCGATGGGCCAGCTTCAGGGATGATGCTCACGGGCAAACTGGCACAGTTTCATTGGGAGCAGGTCATGTCAGACCAACCCGATTGCCTTTTATGATCAGGTCACAAAAGCATTGGATGCAGGTGTCACCGTGGATGTAGTCTTTCTGGATTTCAGCAAGGCCTTTGACACCGTCTCCCACCCCATCCTCATTAAAAAAAACTAGGCGACTGTGGCATTGATGCCTACACAGTCAGATGGATTGCAGATTGGCTGAAGGGCCGTACTCAGAGGGTGGTGGTGGATGGGTCATATTCGACCTGGGGAGAAGTGGGCAGCAGAGTCCCCCAGGGCTAGGTCTTTGGGCCCACGCTGTTCAATTTCTTTATCAGGGATTTGGACAACAGAGTGAAAAGCAACCTGTTTAAATTCACTGATGATACCAAAATTTGGGGTGAGGGGAGCATGCTAGTATGGAGGGAAAGATTGCAGCAAGACCTGGATAGGTTGCAGGGGTGAGCTGACAAAAACTGGATGCGCTTCAATACTGACAAGTGCAGGGTGCTGCATTTGGGCAGTAGTAACCAGCAGCACACTTATAAGATGGAAAACTCCCCTCTTGAGAGCACAGAAGCAGAAAGGGATCTTGGAGCCATTATCAACTCCAAGATGAACATGGACTGACAATGTGAGGTCACGGTTGGCAGGGCTAACTGGACCTTGTCGTGCATCCACAGATGCATCTCAAGTAGGGCCAAGGAGGTGATCCTCCCCCTATATGCAACACTAGTCAGGCCACAGCTGGAGTACTGTGTCCAGTTCTGTGCGCCCCACTTCAGGAGGGATGTGGACAACATTGAGAGGATCCAGAGGAGGGCCACCCGCATGATCAGGGGGCAGCAGGGCAGAACCTACAATGAGACTGCGGGACCTGAACCTGTTCAGCCTTCACAAGAGAAGGCTGAGGGGGGACCTGGTGACCATCTATAAACTCACTAGGGGGGACCAGAAGGGTTTAGGAGAGACCTTGTTTCCCCTAGCGCCTGCTAGCATAACAAGGAATAACGGCCACAAATTGTTGGAGAGTAGGTTTAGATTAGACATCTGTAAGAACTACTTCACAGTTAGGGCAGCTAGGCTCTGGAACCAACTTCCAAGGGAAGTGGTGCTGGCTCCTACACTGGGGGTCTTTAAGAAGAGGCTTGATGCCTACCTGGCTGGAGTCATTTGAGCCCAGTTTTTCTCCTGCCCAGGCAGGTGGTCAGACTTGAAGAGCTACAAGGTCCCTTCCAACCCTACTTCTATGATTCTTCATCTTCTACTTTAATTGTTCAAATGGACATATAATTATGCTGCTCTATTATCCATCTTTTTTATTTAACGTTCTTACATGGAAGAGCTTGAATGCTTCAGCATTAGTCTATTATGTTGATTCTAAATGGTTTTTTGAATTCTCAAAAACCAAAGAAGAAGTCAAAACAGGTTACACTCTTTCAACAAGTCAAACACTTTCTAAAATCTGTATTTTTAACACACAAGGCCAGCATTGGCGTTAGAACCTTAGGTATGTTTACTAGAAAGGCACCTCACTATTCCCAAGTAGTTTTAAACAAAGATATAAAAGTGAGCATTCATTATGATGAAGAGGGATCCTGATTTTCTCTGATTTACAACCCCCCCAATTTTCAGTTAAAAAAAAAAGTCACCCCAAATCCACACCTTTCCACTTTACAGAGACAAGGTTCTATTTTTGAACCAGGGCCTTTTACATCCAGTAAACAAGGTTATTTGTATTATATGAGACTTCATAATAGGAGACTTCCAACAGAAAGAATATTGTGATAACATCTGAAGTCACGATACAGTTCAACAAACATAAAATCAGAAAAAAAGTTTTTCATAAATAGTGTTTCTAAATATATGAACACATATCTTCTAAAGTTCTTTACACATTTTAAAAAATGAACTGAAATGAAACACTCCATCTGCCAGGACTACAGTTTATAGTTTGCCCAACATAAGTACAAAAAATTATTAATAGAAAGAAGGAAACAAGAAGCAGTTTCTCTGAATGAACAAAACTGTCCTATTTACATTCTTTGATTTTCTCCTCATACCAATTAGATTACAATAAGCTGGAAGCTTTCACTGTGCCAGTGTTAGTAAGGGGTGTGCAAAACAGGCCATATTCAATTTGGACTGAGGTTTGGCCCAAAATCGGGGACAGCAATTTGATTTGTTGATTCAGATCACTATTCCCAATTCAAGCTGGCTGAATCTGAAGAGTCGATGCCGATTTGAAGAATCAGCGATTCGGCTATAGACACAGCTTTAAAATGTTTTTTCTACGTACCTCAAGGTACCAGGTGCGGCTTGTGAACACTGTGATGGTGGGGCAGATAGAGTGTCCCATAGGAGTGCAAGGTGCCCCCCTGCATGCTCAGTGGCAATCCCAGAAGTCACTGGCAACTGGTGGAAGTCATGGGGACATGGGGTATATGGTAGAAGTCATAGGGACATGGTGGAAGTCATGAGTGCTCCCACTCCCCAGCCAGCACTCACAGCACACCCGCCTGCCCCCCCTGCCCATTGCTTGAGCGACAAGTGTGGTCATTCAGGGAGTGCACCGGCGCTCTCAGGGGGTGCACGTACATCCCCATGCACCCCATAAGTGTCATCACTGCCAGAAGTGGACCAGAAATACCACCAGTCCACTTCCGGGTCTGCCAGGGAGTGCATTGTGGGGGCCCTGCGCCTCCCCAGCTTGGCGATCAACTGCAGGGGGACCCTGGGTGCCCCCCCAGACCCAGGAGGCACCAGTCACCAAGCCAGAGGTATGCAGAGTGGGGGGGGTGCCCAGGTCCACCAGGGAGCATGCTGGGAAACGGACCACAAGTGATTCTGGGGTCCACTTCCGGGTTTGCTGCTGAGTGCACTGGGGAGCCCTCCGCGCTCCTGTGGGATGCTCCATCCACCCTACCATCACAGCATTCACAAGCCACCTGGTACCTTGAGGTATATAGAAAAAAATATTTAAAGCTGTGTCTATGTCTGAATCTTTCTGATTCTCTCTGTATCAATTCAGAGGGTTCAGATTGGATTTAGAGAGATTAAAAGGGTCTCCCAATTTGATTCGGATTCAGAGATTTGTTCTCCGAATCAGGCTGAATCTCCGCCAAATCAAATTAGGGACCGAAGCTTCACAGTCCTAGTAAGGAAAGCGGGAAATCACTCAGCACAAACAAAAAAACCCACCAGGAGCTATCACCAAAAGATCAGTGATGAAACTGCTGGAGTAATGTTGTAGCCATGACAGTCTAGGAAATGTAAGAAAAGAATTCTTGTGGATCTCTTTTATTGGAGCAACCACATGGTTGGGACAGACTTCGATAAGCTTTAGAATGCAATGCAATCTACTTCAGGTCTGACAGGTCCTGTCAGATGATCTTCAGGACTTATCAGACCTGAAAAAGAGTGTTTTGCATTCAAAAGATTACCTTTTATTGGACTAACTGGTTGGGTTAGACCTAGGCATCACATACAAAAGTCCTTGACTGTTGAATCAAGTGACAGAGTGAAAGGAGAGAGCTTTCCATAAAAAAATTTTTTACACCAGGAATATGGCCCACAGTGCCCCACAATGAATTGCACCCCACCCAGCCCTTCTGCCCCCATGGGTGGGAGCGAGGCACCCACATATACAACCCCTCAACATACCCTCACTCCCACCCTTGAGGGCAGAAGGGCTCTACCCAGCCAGCAGCTTCTGGGCAGGGCTCCTCCTGCAGCCAGAACTGGCTTGCTTGGGGCAGCAGGTACAGAAGCGGCAGGCCTGGTGGGGGTGGAGTTTCAGCTGAGCAGAAGCAGGGGCGCAGCATGGAGCCTGTACCCAGAGGGGCAGCAGAAGCGCGGAGCTCAGCTGGGCAGTGTGCGGGTGTGAGGTGGGGAGTGTAGGGACACCTACACACCCTCCCCTAATGGCATGCAGCCCCCGCTGCTAGCAGCAACAGCAGGCAGGGAGGTCAGGGTGATTGTGCCCAGCACAGGAGGCTTCAGCAGCCTACCCTATTGCCAGGGCTCTGCGCCACATGCTTGCAGCTCCAGAACTTGCAGCAGGGGAAGTCCCATGCTGGAACCTGCTGCCTGCCCCACCCCCTGCCATGCAGGTCCCCACACTCCACCTCAACTAGAGGGAGCCCCACCCCCTGCTTCCCCACAGAGTCCAGCATGGGGCTTCCCACTGCGAGTGCGGAACTGCAGGTGCATGCACTGAGCCCCTGCAATAGAAACAGCCAGCACTGTGCTGGGGGTGAAGAGTGCCTGGCTGCCTCTAGTGTAGGAACTCCGTGCCTCCAGCTCCGCACTTGCAGCAGGGAAGGCTGGCACTGGACTCCATGGGGAAGAAGGGGGTGAGGAAGGCAGTAGGCTCCAGAGTGGTGTGGAGCTCCGATGATAGGGTAGGCTCTGCCCCCCGCCACGCAGCACTGGCTAGAGCCACGGCTGTGCTGGGCACGAGCACCCTGACCTCCCTGCCTGCTGCTGCTGCCAGGAGCAGAGGCTGCATGCCATGGGGGGAATGTGGGGGGTCCCTACATCACCCCACCCTCTCTCAGCCCACACACCCACACCCTGCCCCCACAACCTCAACTGACATATATATACCCCAACATATTCTATGTCCCCCTATGCAGCCACCCTCCTCCACAACACCCTACCATACACACACAATATAAAGTGTGACACTATTTTTCAGTTATTATACAATCCCTTCTATATACATTACACAATCACAAGTCATGGCAAATATTTTTTGTAATAAAATTAAAATATATTATAGTAGGTATTTGACTTCTAGTATATGATTCGGTTTTTTTTCTGGTTTTAAGATGGCAACCCCCCCTCCCAAAAGGAGTATTGGAGGGGGGTGGGCAGCAAGTCCAGGGTTAGGGGGCAGGATTTCTGGTCCCAATGTGGTGACCAGGGTGGAGCAACTGTCAAGAGGCAGGGCTACCTATGTGCCCCCCCCACCGACAGCTCGCCAAAATTTGTTAAGTGGCCCTCTGCTCAAAATAATTGCCCACCTCTGCTCTACATTCTCCTTTCACACCCAAACTCAGTAGAGAACTAAGTTTTCTGACTTACTTCCTCCTATATAACAAAAGGTTCATCAGCAATAAGTAAATATGCACCCCAAAAGCTAATAAACAACCTGCATAGGGTCTTAAGAAAAAGACCAACGCCTCAAGGTTATGTTAGAACAAAACAATCTTTAAAAGCACAGAAAGCAAAATCTTGTCTTAAAAGGCCTAATACAAATCTCTGAGACTCAACCGCAGTCATGGGGTAAATAAATAACAATGATTTATATAAGATGGTTCTTAGAACTATGGGGTAAATAATCTGGTGAATTACAGAAATGAGAGATGAAAATATCTTATTTTTCCAGGCCACCCGCTCCTCCACGCCTGCCTCTGCCTTCTTCTGTGGAGCAGCGAGGCTTCCCTCCACCTGAGACAGTGGCAGCTCCCTCCCTCCCAGCCACTTACCTCCCACAGAGCACCGGGGCTCCCCTCCCTGCCTGAGGCGGCAGTGCTTCCTTTGCCCTCCCCCCCATCTATCCTCCTCCACCTGATCCCACAGAGCAGCAGGACTCCTGCCTTCCTGTCTGAGGAGGCAGAGCCCCCGCACACAATCACTGCTGGCCCTCTCGGTGGTGCATGTGCAGTTGTCCAAAAGCATTATGGACAGACAGACAGACAGACAGACAGACAAAGTCCTTTATTATATTAGAATTACATTCACTACTTTCCCTTCATCCACTTCTGAAAGAGAATGGCTTGTTTTCTATTGTTTCTCCTTCATTATTTTCAACCTGCTCAAGTTTAAGTGCTTTTCTCAGAATATCTGTTCTACTGATGTACATTTGATTTCTGGGTTGGCATAGCCAGGACTATTAGCCTTTTTTTTTTCCTGGATGGCCTATATGTACTGTCCCCAGTTTTCAAGTACCTCCCAATTTTCAAAATGAAGCATCAATAGGAAAATAAATCAGCCAATTCCACAGCACGTGTATCATGCTGATTTACAAGTCAAACCATTTTCCTTTCTAAAAAAACAAAAATTCAATAACTGGCTGCTTGAGTAGTTGTTCTATTTTTAAATTTATCCATTTTATTAGAGGCATACTTTTTAAATGAAATACTTCAGCCATTTTATAATCAATTTAATCTATTCATGAACCTACTTTCCCTTTCATTCTTTTCCTACTGACATTTGTAAACCTTGTGAATCAAACTCTCTAACATCAATTTGTTCTGGGGGGTTTTGCATTTACACACACATTTTGGCTGCATTTATGCTAGCGTCCTTGCAAGTCTTAAATGACTGTTCTTGATTAATTACATTCCCACTTTTCCTTTCATTGCATGTGTAAGTCTTGGGTCTTCCGGCAGTCTCTTATGAATTCACACAGGCAATTTAATTCCTTGAAGTCTAGTCAGACAAAATGCATTAATGCTATGCTTTAAGGTATGATTGAGGACTACCCAGTCCTTTTGCCTATGGAAGCATTTCAACTTCTTTTGCTGCACAAAAAAAGAAAAATGTTCTCCTATAACAAAAACCTTTCAAATGCTTTATCCTGGGAAGCTATTGCTAACTAAGATAAATTTAAGCAGTCATTAGTTCTACATTTCTCTATAATCCACCCATTGCCAACAGCTAGGGACCCATTTAAACTTGCATTTTCACACTTTTCAGGGAAACGACCAAAATAGCGTTTCCCGCAATCACTGCAAAAACAGTGTGCCCTGTGATTTTCTGTGGAATTGCCTGGCCCGGGGTGGGGGGGAAGCTTACTGGAATACACAGAAAGCATGGCAATCCCTGCAGCTGCAGAACATGTGATTTGAGAAAGAGCTGCTGAAAGGCTGTGCTAGTGATGGTGAAGGCGCCAGTCAGGAAAGCAAAATGGTTTTGGCGCCATCTTTTAAGAACCCAGATGCAATGCTGCAGCAAGCCTGCAGTCAGAAGATGAGTTACAAGAAATGCAAGAAAGCTAAATACATTTCAGATTAGGATCGTGTAAGGCAGTTCCTTGCCACAGATGGTGGTAAATTTTTTTGTTCATCATGCAATGCGACTCTGGGTGTGTCAAGGAAAACAGCACTGATTAACATTTAGAGTTTAAATCACATAGAAAACAAAAGGCTGTTCCAGAGGTCAGAGCAAGAAACAAGTGACTATGTTCTCGATCTTTAAAAGAACTCCATGCTAGTGGAGTCATTCACAGCCACCAACATTACTCTGGAGAAAACTGATAACCCTAAATTAAAAGACTACTTGAACAAATATGTGCCAAATGCTAGCAGTTTCCCATGTGCAAACAAGCTTCACCAGATTATCTACCAGGAGCAATTGCTTCACATGTTCGGTCTAGAAAATGTGCACTGGCAGAATATGAATCAAATCTCAATTGTAGCAGATAAAACAACAGATGCCTTATGTAACTGCGTTCTGCACATTTTATTTCTACCTGGGAGCTGGATAATCTATGACCTGCATGTTTTTCAAACAGAGCTGGTTCACTTCATGTCTGTACATTTTTCTACCATGGCACAAATTGTAGTGAAGGCTGTTGTAAATTACAGCTTAGAATTTAACAAACTCTCCGCATGTTTGTCTGATAACACAACGTATATGTGCAAAGCTCTCTCTTGTGTGCTTCATGGAATGATGCACAATACAATTCATGTCACCTGCAATGCACACATCCTTTTTTTAGTAAGTGACATCTGATTCATGTGTTTTCCTGATGTGGATAGCCTGGTTTCCTCTTTTAAGAAAGTGTTCAAACATTGTCCAGGCTATAAGCTTCAATACAGGCAGTCCACTGCCAATCGCAGCAGGGAACTATATGCGATTTTGTCACTTTCACCAAAGCCAGTGCTTACAGGTTCAATTTGTGGTTTAATTCAGTTTGTTACCACGAAGATATGAAATACTACCAACAATTTATGGGCAAGAAGCTTGAAATCCCACCCAGTACACAGTGCATGGTACATGATCTCTTAAGACAGGGCATCATTGAAAAATCACGTAAAATTTGGGGCTGAAAATGTAATGTGGTTCATGGAGCTTTTAATTTGGTTTGAAAGTCAGCAGGCTTTACTCCACCAAGCACACAAGCTGATGAATCTGATAAGTTAGATTGAAAACATGGCATCATAGCAACTTTCAAAGTGTCAACATGAAAACCAAAAGAGACAGAACTGTTCCAGGCAATAGCTGCAAAGTCAAATCAATGCTATAAGCACAATCAGTCTCTACCACCGCAGTTTAAAAGACCAGCTGCCTCCTTTTTTGGTGTTATTTGTTTGAGTTTCTTACCCCAATCGGCTGCCTGAGTTTTGACCCTCAGCTACTGAACTCAATCCCTGAATGACAGAAAGAGCATGACAAGAAACGTGCTGCCTACATAAACTTTTTCAGAGTGCCACATGCCTTTGTGACTGTGTTTTGGGATTCTTTTTCTGATTGGTTTCTACATCCCTACCACTTGGTAAAATGCTACCTTACCATTCCAACCAATTCAGTGAATGCAGAACATATGATCTCAGTGTATGGACAGGTGTTCACACTGCAGAGACAGAGGATATCAGTTGCACCTACCAGTAGATGCTGCGTGCTTGCAGGTAACAACTAACATGAATTGTTTCCATCAAGGTTAGCATTATTTAGTATTACTAATTTTTTTGTAGAACACCAATATTAAATTATAATAGTTAGTTATAATTCATATCGTGTATAAATTGATGTTCATAATATATTTCAATTTAGATTTAAACTTAATACTTAGATTTATAGGTATGTGGTCATTTATTTGATATTTCTGTTGATTTTGCCTCTTGGCCAATCAGTGACAAAGGAGGGGCTCACTGAGAAAAGACCATGAAACTGGCTCCACGCACCATTGGCAGCCCACAAAAATCCCTTTGTCTCACTGTGCATTAGGTAGACCCTTTCTAACAACTACAACAATAAAACCTCCTTTGAGTTCCTGTGTTCCAACAACAGTGAAATAAGAACCACTGAAGGCAATGTCTAGAGAAGGAGAATGCCAAACTGATAAAGAAACATCTCCACAAAATCACTAGTTTATGTGTGGAGTTTCAGAGAACACCTATAACTTGTCTACTTGTCAAACCATGAACACTTTTCCTAGAATCAGAGCAGATCTTCATTCAAGAATGAAAGCATACTAGTTTATAGCAAGAGAAGATTTAAATGTTCATATGCAATGCGTGTTAACAGAAGGTTTTTTTACATTGGTGGTAGATATTCTATGTCGACCAGAGCTAAATAATTGTTCAACTGTTTCTAATTTAGAAGGCTACATTCTAGCTTTCATAACTTTACAAGCCAAATTAAGGAGTATATTTTAGTCTTGAATATAGACTATGCCAACTGCTAGGATAAAAAAGTGGTAGTTTTCAACTGAAGTCTAGCTGCTAGACATCATGCAATAGGACATCCAGAGGAAATCACAATTTTCCCCTACTTGCCCAGTGAAAAAAAGGGGTGCGAGTGAAGGCAAGAAGTCTTGTTTTCTTCCTCAAACTCTTTGTTCAGCACTGACTTGTTTTGGCTTCCCCCCATCAAAGAAAAGAGGCATAATGCCTTTACCTTCAAGTTTTGCCTATCCCCTAACTCAACACTTTACAGCAGGGAAAAGGGCTGGAGCTGTTGAGAAGCAGTTAAGCAATATTTAGGCTACAAGTGAGAAGTTACAGCTGGTAAACAGGGGCCCCAACTCAGCTCTTATAAAAGGACCTGCCATGCAATAACCATGATGTCAAGAGAGTAGTAAGGGGTGGGGAATGGAAAAAAGAAAAGAAATGTGCCTCAGATTTTTCAAGTTTAGCTTATTTTACTTTTGATGATCTTTTAGCAGATGACTATAGCAACTGAAATACCTAACTAGCCAAAGCATGCCTGTAAAATAGCGCCTACTCCACTATCAGTTTTCTTATAGGACCAGTTTTGGCATATGTTGAATGTCTATAAAGCAGTGCTCCATGTGTTTGAGATGCGACTTCCCATTTCTTCCAGAGGAATGTAATCTAATCGTGCCACAAAAAAGTTTTGCTTCCCTAACCATATTCCTTCTTCCCCACTATGCTTGCTTAGAATTAATTTCTCCAGGAATAAACTTCCACAGCAGGGGTTGGCAATGTTTTTGGGCCAAGTGCCAAAAAAACTCTGCAACTTGGACTTCAAAAATGTTGGCATGTCAAAGGCAGACAGCAGGGAAGTCGCAAGGGACCCAATCCTTGTTGTGGCAGTGCAGCCCCGGCCCCTTCGCCACCACGCTTCCTGAGGCACGTGTGCAACTGCTGAGCCAGGCTGGGGCTCCAAACCCCAGCGCAGCCACTTGCAGCCAGCCACCTGCTACAAGCAGCCTGGGCACAAGGCAGGCTCCTGCCACCCATCATGAAGGCTGGACTGCTCAAACCAGACAGCTGCAATACTGCAACCGGCTACACTGAGGTTCAGAGCCCCAGCCCCACTTGCTGTTGGTGGCAGTTGCAAGCATGCAAGGCAGGGAACAGGGCAGAACAAGGCATGAGGAGGGGGCTGCCCTACTCCAGCCCCCAGCAGTGGAGCGCAACCACAGGCCTCTTCCCCGTAGTGCTCCACAAGGTACACAGAGCAGCAATCAGGCCATGACTCCAAATTCCTGTGCAGCTGCTTGCAGGCTCACAGATGCCTGCCACATCTGGCCCAGGCTCTAGGCAGCTGCCACCCGCCATGTAGTTGGGGCTGTTAGTAGCAGGGCTTGCAGCCTCCCTACCACTTTCTGTGAGCAGCGTGAGCTCGGTGGCCAGCAGCAGCTGCCCAGAGTCTGGGCCGGCTGTGGTGTACCAAGCAAAATAGCTTTGCATGCCATGTTGTGGCACACATGCTGGGGGGTGCTGACCCATTCCACAGCTTTCGCTACTAAACACAAATAAAGATATAAAGGCTAAGTAATAGACCTTATAAAAAACCCTCAAGTGTCGTTAGCTAATGGCTTTTATTTCATTTTAAGACTGGGTATATTTTCTCTGCATCTCTGGTTCAGTGATGTTTCCTGGTTTGGATACAGTATTATATCAGCATAAACCTAAGCAAAGTCAACAGACTGAAGTTTCTTTGCATGTGAGATTAGCATGGATAAGACCAATTAAGTAGGGATAAGTAATGATAATTCTGGCTTCATTAGAGCATGTGGAGAAAAACAAAGAACTGAGGATGACTACAGTTAAAGTGTAAGAGAATTAATCTCTACATCACCATCAATGAGAGAAAAAGTTATTAAAAGCAGACAATTGGACACCCAGCAATCATAAATATTTAATAGGTACTAAACATTCAGTAAGTCTAGGAATGTTGAATTAGTAAAATATACATCATCAACCTGAATCTGTACTTAATTTTTTCACTCTAGCAATACAAAGAGATAATCTGAGATTAACTCAAAACATAAGATGGAACAATAGTAAAGAACACCCTTGTCCTTAAATCAACACTTCCATCCCAAAAGTTATACAGAAACTGTATTATCTATATACAGTATTATCTGTATCATCTATACAGTATTATCTATATCTAACCTTCTTTTTTCTTTCTGCCTCTTGATAGTGGCTTAGGGAGCAAGACTACCAAAAGATGCAAGTCTATTCAACAGTACACAACCTGATCCATCTTTGACACCTGTTACTTTCTATGCTTAATGAGCTCAGTTGTGAACACTGATTTTATATTATGGGGACATACAGAAGATGTTTTTAGCCTTCTAGTGGCTCCTAGCATATGGGCTCATCCCTTGCTTTGGGTTTTTTTAAATTGAGAGAGACAAGAATTCTGATGTTTTACTACCATTTGATTTTTCCCCCTAATGCTGCTGCTAAAATTTCCAAAATAAAATCAACAGCTATTAAAACATTTTACAAAGAATCAAATTTCACTGTCTGAGTGCAGGTAGTTCCATGGCTGATTAAGATAGATCATATGTTAACAAAATAAAAACGGCCCTAAGGAAACAATCATAAACAAATTAGCAAGAAAACAAAATTCCTGAAACCATGACTTTTTAGAACTGACTTGATTTAGGGTTGAAGTTGTCCCTTCCAATAGATAATTTTGCATCAAACCCTGCCCCCAAGTCCGTATCTTCCCTGTTGTACGTTCATTTAATCTATAAACAGAAAGAGGTAGTTAGCCATGTTAGTCAGAAGTCAGAAAGAAGGCAAGGTCAAAATGCACCTTCTAGACTAACCTAATCAGAGATGCATAAACTTTCATGAGCAACAGTTCACATTATCAAATGCTATGAAAGGACATGCAGAGAGAAGGCTATTACAGGCATATCTCGGAGATATTGCGGGTTCGGTTCCAGACCACCGCAATAAAGCAAATATCGCAATAAAGCGAGTCACACGAATTTTTTGGTTTCCCAGTGCATATAAAAGTTATGTTTACACTATACTGTAGTCTATTAAGTGTGCAATAGCATTATGTCTAAAAAAAAAATGTACATACCTCAATTAAAAAAACACTTTATTGCTAAAAAATGCTAACCATCATCTGAGCCTCCAGCCAGTCGTAATCTTTTTGCTGGTGGAGGGTCTTGCCTCAATGTTGATGGCTGCTGACTGATCAGGGTGGTGGTTGCTGAAGGTTGGGGGGGCCGTGGCAATTTCTTAAAATAAGACAACAATGAAATTTGCCGCATCGATTGACTCTTCCTTTCATGAAAGATTTCTCTGTAGCATGCAATGCTGTTTGATAGCATTTTACCCACAGTAGAACTCCTTTCAAAAGATCACAGATCACCATAACAAATATAATAATAATGAAAAAGTTTTAAATATTGCGAGAATTACCAAAATGTGACACAGAGACATGAAGTGAGCAAATGCTGTTGGAAAAATGGCGCCGATAGACTTGCTCAATGCAGGGTTGCCACAAACCTTCAATTTGTAAAAAAAAAACACAATATCTGCGAAGCGCAATAAAGCGAAGCGCAATAAAACGAGGTATGCCTGTACTTTCTTCTTGATAGCCTGTTCTCTGCATGTCCTTTCATATCATCTACTGAGAGAAGCAAAATGGGCTGAAGAAAAAAAAAAAAAAATCAAGGCAGAAAGAAAATCTATATCTGAGCAAGTCCTGGGGAACTTCTGTCTATTTATACTGGAGAAGATCATATGAAAACCCTACTTCTTTCACCTTAAGGAGAAGGTGGCAGGCAGGGGTGGATCCAGAGGGGGTGCACTGGTACAACCATGCCCCACTCTTTCTGGCTACACAGCAGGAGCAGCAGGCCTATATGCACAAAGGTACATCCCCTCCCCTTTCATCCCCTCCACCTCGCCTGCTGCTGCAGGTGTCCACACTGTCCAAGGGGCAAGGAGATCTTCCGTCTTACTCCAGCTGGGATATGCAGGGGATGGATTGAGCCCAGGACACTGGTGGTGGCAGCATCAGCAGGCAAGTTCCCCTTCTCCATGCCTGCTCTTCCTCTTCCGGTTTTCCCCCTCATTCCAGGAACAGACACAGGGAAGGGGAACCCACTCGCCTGCCACCACTGGCTGGCCTCATGCAGCCTTGCTAGAGTGGAACAGGAGCTTCCCTCACCCCTGGGATAGCACAGATAGTAGGAATACTGGCAGCAGCAGGTGGGGAGGGGGAAAAAATTCAAGGGGAGGGGATGGAGAAGAGAGGAAATGAGACTATCTCTGAGCACAGAGGGGAAGGGAAGGGGGAATTGCTTGCCTTCTTTGGGACTTAGAACTCCTCAGCTGCTGTTCCCAGGGGAGGGTCTGGCTGCCCAGGTGAGGAGGAAGGGACAGAAGGCTGAGAGCAGGACATGCAGGCACCATTGCAGTGCCAGATGCTGGAGCCACACCCTCCCTTTTATAAAATCCTGGATCCGCTCCTGGTAGTGGGGGCAGTTCATTCCACAGCCTCAGCCCATCATGCAAGAAACGTAACTGCTATGTAGACATTAGCCTTGTGATATAAAATCCACAGTGCACAAGAGGCAAAGTTGTTGGCGAGAAAGTTCCTCAGAGGTTTAGACACCTTTGGCTCAGATTACTGACCAGTCTGTTTTACGAGAAGCCAACACATATAGTAAAGGATAGTTCTGATCCATTTACAGTGGCCAGTGTCACAGAGAAGACAGGCAGTAGTGTCCTACTAGTTGGAGTCTTCTAAAGACAAATGACTTCAGACCCAAATATCTTGCAGTGCTACAGTCCAGATATGAGGTGATGAAGGTATACAACTCTGGACAGATTCCTCCCTGCTAGTATAAGAAAGAGCCTCTTAACCTAAGAGTGCTGATGGTAGAAGAGTACCCAAGAACACTCCTAAATCATAGGCTGAACTGACTGTATACACTTTCATAAATCAATCAATCAATCAATCAATTGTACCCCAGGTGCAAAACCTCCTGATTACTTTAATTTGGAATTACTTTCTTCTGCCAGCCAGCATAGCTTCAACCTGGCTCAGACTCTATTTTCACCCACTGGCCTTCACCAGATCAGTTAATCATTTTCAAGGCTCCTCAAGTTCCTCAGAAGACAGCTTTCCTACTCTCTTTAATATTTCCTTTATGGGAGGAATCCTCTCCCAACTGTATACAGGACTTAGTCTTCTTACCACTCCAGTTTTTCTTCCCACTGTAAAAAATCCAGAGTGGAATGCAAAGATCTCACCTTGAATTTACACGTACTCTTCAATACAGCAATTAAATATACAAGGACTGACTGGTTTAGCCAACTATTTTTAGAAGGCACTCTGTTCTAAAGACCAGTCTAAAGCAGAGATCAGCAACCTTTGAGCAGTGACTGACCAAATTAATGGAACTCAGGCTTTGGCAGGCTACCACCAGTCTGCAGATTTCTTTCACCACGTACCACCCAACATCATGGATTCTCTTGTCCCCAAATTGCCTCTGTATCCCAGATGTACAGGCTGGAAAGAATCCCTTTTTGAGCCAGACCTGGCTCATGGACAATAGGTTCCTGACCCCTGGTCTAGAGTGCTATTCAGAATTATAGTGACTGACTTATTGGCACAAGGCAACTACTGGACGGAGCAAGAACCTTACTTTGACTAAAAGAAGTTCCAAACTTGCGTGCAGAATATCTTGCATCAGTGCCTTTGTTAAAGTAGGGTGAAGGTATTTCAGCACATGCTTAAGCCCTGTCTTGAAAAGAAATGCTTTCTATATACCAGGATCTCTCTACTACTGCATATTTGGTCAGTAAAAATTTCTTCTGTTCCATGGTTTACCATCTGTATTGAAGAGTACTTCTGCCTGTAAAGATCCTTACTGAAGCACAGCTTGTACTGCATCCCAAACACTAAATGTATTGACCAACTTAAATACAAGATAACTATAGAAAAGTTACCCAAAAAATTATTCAGCAACTCAAACAGATTTGTAACTGGAGTAGAAAAAGCTATCCAGCGAATTACTGGAAAATATATAACTGACAAACTGAAAGTATTCTCCCTGTAATCAGTCTTTATATTCAGACAGTAGTCTTCCTTAAAAAATAATTTTGTTTTTATGAAGCCAGTCATAAAAAGACACAAAGCTTTAGCAGGCACAGAACAATTTTTGTAATGTTTTCTCTCTCAAATGATGGCTAAACAGTTTTTTTTTTAAATTAAATGGAAGATTTCTGATTCATCTTTCAGACCATACTTAAGTTACCCTTCGTGCAAGTAGGTTGATTGTTTTTTTAAGTCAAGTAATATAACCCATAATTTAAATCAATGTACAACAGCAACATTTTCCACCTGCTATTTGGAGTTTTATTCTAAAAATATATTTCCTTGAAAATGAGGTAGGCAGCAGGGTAATTCAGGTCACAGCTTAAAATACAGACGTATACAATTTAACATTGAGTTAACATGCCTTGCTTAGGGGTACGCTGCCTGAGATTTTTGGGCCAATACCGATACGCCTCCTTCAATATCGGCTATCAGCCAATACCAAGCTGATTTCTGATACAGTTGTCTTCAGCTGGGAAATCCAGTGTGGTGGAAGGGGAGGGAGTAGGAAAGAGGTGTGGCAGGGGCAGACTGATGCCCCCGTAGTAAGGGAAGAGTGGAGCTGGGGTAAGGGCAAGTACTGCCCAAGCAAGGCTGGGGAAAGGGCAGAGGCAGCTCCCAACACTGCTTGCACATGGTGGGGGCCTATGCCCCCTGGATCTGCATGGGGTATAGTGGAACAGGCTGCAGCCAGGGCTGCATGGGGCTCTTCTCTACGGGAGCTAGGCTTGGGGCAGGCACCCAGCGGCACTGGGAGGATGCTACATCCACCCCAAATTCTGCCACCGCTCAGCTCCCAGCACCACAGCCAGCAGCCACCTGGTGCAGCCCCGGCTCAATGCCCTGCCTCCACTGACATGCTTGGAAGAGCCGGGGCTACGCCAGGTAGCTGGCAGTGGCGGGACTGGGAGTGGAGGTGAAATTTGGGGTGGATGCAGCATTTCCCAGCGCTGCTGGCACCCACTCTGAGCCCAGCTCCTGCCAAAGAGCCCTGTGCAGCCCCAGCTGCAGCTCACCCTGCCCTGCACAGATCCAGGAGCACATACCCCCACCCTTGCCCCTCCTGCAGTGCAAGCAGTGGCAGAAGCTCCTTGCTGCCTGAGTGCTGCGCTGAGGCTGCATGCAGTACAGGCATTTAATTGGCCAAATTATCGGCCCCATTAGCCCAATATCTGATACAGCCAGTTTTCTTTATATCGGTACCAGTCCAATATTGGACCAATGTATCGGTGCACCTCTAGTCTTGCTACTTGATTATGTACCTGTCCAAAAGAAAAAAGGGAAATTTTTGCTGAACATTATCATCTCCGTTCAAATTAGTATTTAGTCCGAACTTCCAGAACAAAAAAGAAAAAAAAGCAGAAAGATACATCTAAGACCTGGTCAATCAACCATGCATTATATAAAGTAATTACCAATGCAAGACGTAGAAATTCAACCTGATGTTAGGTATTTTTTTACTATAAATTTGTTTTTGTGTATGAGCTAAATTTTGACAGCAGAAGCCATAATCCTATATGGTGAGCACGGGCGCACACTCTCAACCTAACTTCAGATGTGTATCAAAGTATTTATAAACAAGTCAATTGCCGGATTTCATAGCAACTGCACTTATATCTGTTCCTTCAGGGGAAAAAAAGAATAAAAAGAAAAATAATGGTCAGTACCAAGGTTTATTAGCCAAGATGGAAAAATTAGTACTTAAGGCCCAAGTTAAACACATTCCCTCCTCCTCCCTCCCCAAAACAGTTTGGTACATTTCGACTTCTATTGCCCAATTAAAACAAACCGCAGTACCCTGACCTCAAAGGATCTAGTCATTTCACTGATGTTTATATATTCAACAGCCTAGCCCATTAACCAACTGCTATAGGAGAGATTAAAAAAAAAAAAAAACAGTATCTGTTTCTACTGTAAGCGCCCAATAAAGAAATGTAGTCAACATGCAACATAGCTTGTATGTTTCTTCCCAAAAGAGCTTTCTTTAATCTTCTTGCAGATTTTTAAAGGATTCTAGAGGCCATTCACTGTAATAGCTAGGATTCCTGATGAGTCCTTAGCTTCCTCTCACAAGTCAATGCCTCAACAATGCAGCATCAGAACCCAAAACAGCACTACAGTATTGCAGGACCAAACAAAGCTTCATAATAACCATTTAAAAATATATACTCTTTTAAAAATCTGATTTGATCATCAAAAGGTACAGTTAAACCTTAAAAGAGCCATTAAAGTTTTCCAGGTCATATACATGTCTATTCACTTCACATATACCTTAGAAATTTAGTATACTTTTATCATTATACCCCAAAATAGTTGCTTGCCTATATATAATTTTGCAAGGCTCACCTAAAGCAGTTTTGTAATACTGTCAGCATACATAACCCTTATGTAAAAATCAAGTCACAGGCCTTGAATTTCAAGTAACTGTTCAAACAACAGAATAGAGGCACTTCATGCAACTTTGTCAAACCGGAAATATTCTACATCTTCCTCAAAGATAACTAGACAGATGTGAAAGAGAGGCTGATAAGCAGTTTCTTCCTCCACTGACACTGCCAAGTCAGCAAGGAAGCAGAATATGGTGCCAAAAGATAACTATCCTGCTTGGCCCACTGACTGACTGTTACAGGAAAATTAAAGAACTGCACCTATTTCCTGCAAACATGCTATGGACATAAACCCCTCCCCTTTTCCTCAGATGGGAGCATTTAGCATTTCATTCCTCCACCCAGAAACATGTTTTTAAACAGAGACAAGAGTCTTGCATCTGGCAGAATTTTCTGACTGCAGGAACAGATGTTCATACCCATTATAGCAGTACGGCCTAGAGAAGAACCAGGCAGTATACAACTTACAGATTAGTAGTTAAAAAAAAAAAAAAAATAAAATGTCTAATATTCATTTCTCCTCCACGTACCGTGTTCAGTTTGTTTTAGAGACTCTTACTTACCTTTCCCATTTTGCCATGCAGTGTACCAGGACAAACTGAGGAAAGTAGTGATGAAAACTAACACGGTGGCCACAGTTCCATTTCGGAGCCTCATTTCATTTCAGCATCACACTTGTTTATAGTCTACCAGTGATTAGGATTTATTGTTTTCAACTGTGCTGCAATGAGTATAATCCACTACTAGCATCGCTTCCCCTCCAGCACTGAGAAATGTAGCTCTCTCATTGCAAATGTAAAAGCAGTCAAGCCATACCACTTCAAACTGCTACTCGACTCTCTTATCAGCCTTCATAAAGGAAACTCCTCTTTATGCTTCTACTCCTGTTTAAAGGAAATAAAACTGGTAAGTCCAAGGCACAAAAACATTCGTAAGCAAAGTCACCTCTATATCAAAGCACATTACAGAAATACCATTATATTGTTTACTATAGGGAATACTGTCTAGTATGGCATAAGCAGATTAATTCTTTTCCCCCAGGTTCCACTTTTGGATCCCATCTTCAAACCTGAATACTACCTGGCATACCAATTAGTCCTTATTTTCATTAAAAGATTGTTTTGAAAAGGAGCTACATGGAACGGGAGTGCTGTTTACAGATCACAAAACATCATATTTATATTAATAAGAACCAAGCCTCATTATGCTAGAAGGTCGACAGATGAGACAGTTTTTTTTCCTTTAATAGTTTACAATACAAGGCTTGCACTTCAAAATTCACTGTATTTCAATTATTCTGTTGTTGTACGTGAAGTCAGTGGGGCTCTATACAGATGCAGTGAGGTACCTGTGACCTATAAGTTAAAAGATCAAAGCGCTAAGTTAGTATTTCCAAGACTACAACATTTAGCTGTTCCTGAGAGGTACAGAAAGGTATAAAAACCTAAATAATGTGCCAGTTTCAGTCCTACAAAGAGCTGCATAGTACATGTGCTGGGTGTCCACCAATTTTCTGCATAGCTCAGGTTCAGCTACAGCCATCATTAAACCACATATTCAAGGCAGCTTTAACCTACACCAGCTGACAGCAGTTCCCCGGAGCCATTTAAGAATGCCGCTTCTTCCTGTCTTAAACCCACCTATCCCTTACCACCACCAACCACACATGTCATCATGGCATGGTGTCGCAGGGACTGGCTATACAAGCTTTGTCAGAGCTGGAAGCTATATGCACACAAAAACTTATCAGCTGGCCAGAGATGGCTAGCATCTAGCCCTTCTGCACTACCTGAGCAAAGCAGGGGAATGATGTTTCAGCCAATGCCATGTTTCATTTTGTTTTCTTCTTTTAAGTAGCACAGAACTCTGAAGGACTCTCTCACACCAGATGATAAAGCAGATCAAATACCTAAACTTGTGCACAGTACTACCAGTTTTCTATTGCAAATTTATTTGGATAGAATCTTGTTTCCTAACTGTACAGCTGCAGTCAATTTACTTTTTCCATTCCATAAATACTGTGTTTCCTACTTCTAGCAGGGCACCCTTGGAACAAGAGGCAGAAGTCTACAACACTGGCACTGACACCCCTCCTCTCCCACCCCTCCCAGCAATACTGGGGCTAAGAGTTGTAGATAACCAGTAAAAACTGATGAAGCAACAGGCATGTTTAAAAGAAGGAGGAAAAAGGATAAGTTACCAGAACCATATGATATAATTATGCAGACTAGTAAATTATGTCTTTCTTTTTTTACCTGAAAGACAAGAATGAATACTAACAGACACTTCCTCACCATTCTGCACTCTGTAATGTATAATTGTAGCAGCAGTTATTGAGAGATGTGGAGCAGAGTACGACAGTGGCTCTGTGTGTTAATTCAGAGAGAGCATCCACAGGTAAGGAGCAACACAGGACATGTAGAAGAGAGGGAAGCTGTAGAGAGATTGAGACAGGGCTAACATGTTTCGAATTACAAGCCAGAAAAGGGTCATCATTATAGCAGTATTTTGGATGAACTAAGATGTATAGATATAATGAAGGTCAGACCAGGCTGCATGATTAGAAAATGCATCTTCAAAACACTTGAGGAGAAAATAACAGCAAGATGCATGGGTTCAGGGAGAGAGAAGAGTCCCAATGACTCCCAAACTACCAACCTCAGCTACTGTGAGGGTAACTGTCAACTCCATTAATAATTTAACAGCATTTGGCTTGTTGTAGACAGAGAACTGTTGTGATCTGCTGAATATCTAATCCCTGATTATATGCTGGTATCCTACTGTGCCATACAAACATATGGGAAGACAAAGTCCTTGCATATTGAGACAAAGCATGATAAATGAACATCTCTAATTAAGAAAAGGAACAAGCAAGGGGAAGGAAGCTCATGTGGTTAAAGATCAACTTGATGGTTCCAAATAAAGAACTACTGTGGCTTTTAGTTAAGGGTGAAGATGACACAAGATGAAAACCAACCGGTGAATCTCTGCCTCCCCTCAATCCCAAATGAATGTAGCCACAGCCAGTATTTAGACAGTTACTCAGAGGTATCTTATTGTTTCGATGACTGTGTATACAAAGGCCTTGTCTACACTAGAAGACTGCTCATAGTTTAAATGAATGTGGGCAATTATTTTGACAAGCATGCTACAAGTTAAGTTAAAAGTATGAAATAATGCCATTCTTATAATCAATCGCTGTTGTTAACTACTGCTGTGAAATCCTGTCGCCATGGGCATGTGGCAACCCAAGTCTGCCAATACCTACTCCTGCAGAGCCAAACACCTGAGCCAACAATGAAACCCAATTCCCACCTTGCCCCCAAGTGTTGACTACTGGAGGAGAATGGAGATCAGGCCACGTCAACTCCAGTTGCCAGCACCTCCTTTAACTAAGGAGGTCTTTGACTCAAATGCCAAACACCCACCCCAGCTGTTTGTGCCACCTGCGGCCCATATGCTGCTAATTGGCCATCACTGGTTTAGATCATTTAAAATATTAAATCTTAAGCCAGTGCAACCCCTACATAGACACACAAACCATTTACCCCTCACATAAATAAGTTTAGCCTCATTCAGTAATGTACTAACACAAACTAAGCCAATTTAACTGAGAGCTAAACCAGTTTAACTATACCTATATAATTAAACAGGGCCAGCAGGGGAGATCATGCTTAGGGGCAACCAACACAGGTTCATTAGAGGCAGGTCCTGTCAAACCAACCTGGTGGCCTTCTATGACCAGGTCACAAAATCCTTAAATGCAGGTGTAGCAGTGGACTTAGTCTTTCTGGACTTTAGGAAGGCCTTCAACACCGTCTCTCACCCCATTCTCATTAAGAAACTAGGGGACTGTGGCGTCAACACCTACACAGTCAAATGGGTCACTAACTGGCTGGAGGGCCGCACCCAGAGAGTGGTGGTAGTGGACGGGTCTTATTTCGACCTGGAGGGGTGTAGGCAGTGGGGTTCCGCAGGGCTCGGTCCTCAGGCCCGCACTGTTCAACATCTTCATCAGTGACTTGGAAAATGCACCCTGTTCAAATTTGCTGACGACACTAAGATGTGGGGGGATGTGGGCACACTAGAAGGGAGGAATAGGCTGCAATTGGACCTAGACAAGTTGCAGGGGTGGGCGGACAAGAACAGGATGGGATTCAAGACTGACAAGTGCAAGGTGATACACCTGGGAAGGAAGAACCAGCACCATACCTACAGGCTGGGGAACTCCCTTCTCGTCAGTGCAGAGGCAGAAAAGGATTGTGGAGCCATTATTGATGCCAAGATGAATATGGGCAGCCAGTGTGGGGATGCAGTCAGGAAGGCCAACCACACCTTGTCATGCATCCACAGATGCATGTCAAGCAGGTCCAAGAAGGTGATCCTACCCCTCTATGTGGCACTGGTCAGGCCACACCTGGAGTACTGCGTCCAGTTCTGGGCGCCGCACTTCAAGAGGGATGTGGACAGCATGTAGTTTCATAGTTGGTAGGGTCAGTCAGAAGGGACCTGAGCAGACCATCAAGTCTGACCCCCTGCCATGGCAGGAAAGAGTACTGGGATCAAACGACCCCGGCAAGGTATACATCCAGCCGCCTCTTAAAAACCCCCAGGGTAGGAGCCAGCACCACACCTCTTGGAAGCTGGTTCCAGATCCTAGCCGCCCTGACCGTGAAGTAGCACCTCCCGATATCTAGTCTGAATCTAACCTCTGCCAGCTTGTGACCGTTATTCCTAGTCATTCCTGGTAGTGCTGGGGGAAACAGGGACTCCCCCAGTGCCTGCTGGTCCCCCCTGACTGGTTTATAACAGGCCACTACATCCCCCCTCAGCCTTCTCTTGTGGAGGCTGAAGAGGTTCACGTCCCGTAGCCTCTCCTTGTAAGGCCTGCCCTGCTGCCCCCTGATCATGCGGGCGGCCCTCCTCTGGACCTTCTCCATGTTGTCCACATCCCTCTTGAAGTGCGGAGCCCAGAACTGGACGCAGTACTCCAACTGCGGCCTGACCAGTGTCACATAGAGGGGGAGTATCACCTCCTTGGACCTGCTTGAGATGCTTCTGTGGATTCATGACAAGGTGTGGTTGGCCTTCCTGACTGCATCCCCACACTGGCTGCCACAGTCCCCTAGTTTTTTAATGAGAATGGGGTGAGAGACAGTGTTGAAGGCCTTCCTAAAGTCCAGAAAGACTAAGTCCACTGCTACACCTGCATTTAAGGATTTTGTGACCTGGTCATAGAAGGCCACCAGGTTGGTTTGACAGGACCTGCCTCTAATGAACCTGTGTTGGTTGCCCCTAAGCATGATCTCCCCTGCTGGCCCCTCATGGACATGTGCCAGAATAATTCTCTCAATTATTATATTATGGGCCTTGCACCAGTTTGACTCTACGCATTTGAATTAAACAAACTTTTCCAACACAAAAGAGTTCCTAAAGGACTGATCTTGTAAGATGCTAAAAAGTCATACAAGTGGAGGGCCCTCAATTTTTCAGGCATTGGTCAGTATCTTAGTGAATCAAGTTTTAAATGAACTAAGGACTTCAAATATTTTAAGGATGTTGGTTTTAACCATGTTCATCTAAATGCATAGCCAGACAAAACTCATGGGGCAGAGGTGATATCTTTTTAGACCAACTAAATTATACATCTCTACAACTTCCCTCTCTTCTACATGCCCATGTTGTTCAGTACCTGCAAATGCTCTCTCTGAATTAACACACAAAGCCACTGCCCTACTCTGCTCCACATCACTCAACTACTGCTACAATTATACATTACCAACTATATTTAGTTGCTCTAATAAGAGATATCACCCCCAAGAGTTTTGTCTTCCTCACATATTTCAAGACAGCTCCGGCATGTGCTTAACACAGAAAGATGTCTAATTATGTAGACTCCAAACCTGAAGAACTCCAGGGTCACCCCACCCACAATACAAGCTGGAGCACAAGTGCCTCGAAAGAAGGCAAAATGCACAACTGCTCTAAGTTTCAGTTCAAAAGCTGTTGTCTTACAGAACACAAAAAAGGTATACCTAATGGAGAGAGAGAAAAAAACAGCGCTATGTAGGATCTCTCTTTTTTTTTTTTTACCCTTGTTCTTATTAAAACATTCTCCAGTATTTCCAGTCAAGGAAATCAATCTCCACAAAATGCATCTGATTTCTAGTCTCACTTCTAAGACTGGCTCCCTCTGTCGCCTCCAGCGAGTCAGAATCCCATCTCCTCCTCCTCCTAAAAGGTCAGTCACTAAAACCCAACTTCAGAGGTGGGCTGTGAGGCTAAGAGAGAACATTTGTAACACCACTTGGAAGAAATCATCCTGCCCTCCCAATATTTGATAATATACTGAGCACAGCTAAGGTGCCTGTGATAGACGGTGCCTATACTCTAATGGAAAGCCACTCGGGGCATAGCTCAGCAAGCCCCACTCTTGTGCCCTGACTTTTCAGTACAAGGGATAGAAAAAGCAAAATACCTAGTAGACCAGCCTCTAGGTCAAAGCCTTCCCCTCACTTCCTCACAGTCTACCTACCATTAGTTCTCCACCACAGTCATCGCATTCAGTTTTGCTGGGGGGGTGAGAGGGGGCAGTAACATTCCCCTGAGCGTTCCCCTTTGGCTTGAGAGAGCAGCAGCCGAGTCTGGTTTAAATTTAAAGCTCACGCATGTTCACACATTCACACGCGCATACGCTCGCATACACAGAGCCCCACATACCAGACACAGGTATGGTCACAGCCACCATCACACACACACCCAGGAGGGGTGACATGCAGTCACATACATGTATACACGTGTGCACGGTCGCCTGCGTGTGCAAAGGGTCATATGCATGTGCCATCGCACATGAACATGCACACACGTGTGCAGTCATGTACACGGCCACACACGTGCACACAGACGTGTGTGGTCAGTCATGGTCACACACACACCGCCCCCACCCGAGCGCCCCGGCACCCCAATTCGGCTCCGCGCGGGGCCCGGGGACAGCAGGGCAGAGCCCCCCGGCCCCGGGGCAGGCTAGGCACCGGGAAAGCGAGGCAGCAGCCGGCTCCCGCCCGCTGTGGGGTGCGGGGGGGAAGGGGAGGCGGCCGACGCTCACCTGTGTGCAGCGCGGCGGTTGGCGGTTGGCGGTTGGCGGCGGTTGGCGCCCGGTCCCCGCGGCAACGAACGAGACTCGCGCAGCCGCCTCCGCCACCGAGCCGCCTGCTAACGCCCAAACCCCACCCCCCGCCGAAGCACCGCCCCTTTGCCGCTTTCCGCTTGCCCATTGGCCTGCCATCCCCCAACCGGCGGCGGGCTTGGCAACGACTCTCATTGGCGCAGCCTGCAGTCCCTCTCGCGACAGGGGGCTATAAATGAGTCTCGCGAGACTTCCTTTTTCCGTGCAGGTCTGTCGTCCAGGGGGTGAAGGTGTGGGGCTGGGTGGGCTCCTAGGAGGTGGCAGGGCGCCAGCTGCTCCCCCCGCTCTGTGCCACTCAAATCATAAGTACCTGCTGGCCCTTTAGCCATATCATGACCTCCGCCTTTCAGCCAGACCCTGCGCTTTCCCCGCTGCAGGACGCTCCTCCTTGGCTCCTGACAGCGATGGAGCCTTTCACTTGGGTGGTATTTTAGACCAACACAGCCAGCCCTTACGTGTCTACACCAGGAAACTGAAATGTAGGTACAGCTTTGAAATAATAACCATGAGCTAATAAGGGTTCACAACTGTGTCTTCTCCTCCTACAACTGTGTAAGTTTCACATCACACTGGAGAAAGCCAGTGGGAGCCCTATGCAATATGCTCATTACTTGACTATCGCAGTTGTTTTGTTTTAGTGGTTATGTCTGATCTTTCTGTTTCATTGCACCTGTCTCAAAAGACACACACACTAATATGTATAGTGCCATCAAAATCAGGAGTGGCTACCCTGAAGATTTATAAACTTTCCCTTTACAGTATAATTGATTAACAAATCCAGTCCTTTCTCCTGGCCTCCATCTAGCTTAAACAAGGTCTAAGTCAGATATTTTGCTGATATAGCAATGTTGATTGACTTGCATATAATGTTTTATATTTACAAAAGCCCTTGTGAAGACAGAAATATACTGACATAAAGTTATTTTGTTGGTAAAGCTTATTTTGCTCAGGCAGCTATTAAGGTATATTTAAGATGGTAGTTGTTATTTCATGAAGACCATCTTCTCTCTTCAATTTCCCCTTCAGCAACAGCAGGTTTACACTTGGCCCTTATAGTTGTGCCAGTATCTGTATCCTGGCATTGTCTTTTCAGCTATTGGCCTCCATAAGAAAAAGAATCACTGAACATACAGTTTTTGACAATCTCCTGGCCCAGTCCAACCAAAAATAAATGTCTGTGGACCCATTTCACTGTTTGACAAATGGAAAATTGCACATCTAAGGAAAACTTCACAGCAAATCCTGCAGAAAAAAAAGTCATGACCTTTGGCTGAAGTTCATCGTTACTTATATTTGTTATCTCTGGCGAGGGTGACAATATACCTTGAAGCCTGATCGGTATTTCATATCTGTAACCTGGTAATAATGATTTCTTTCTTTTCGATGATTTATTCTATTGACCTCTGCATTGTCAGGTTTCAAACAACTGAAGTGATACATTTGAGAATTTAATTACAAGTAATTAAACTTTTCTTATAAAATGTTTCAGTCTTAAAAGCAGGTCAGAAATTCCCTGTACAAGGGTCCTTTTTTCCATGAAAAATAAATACAGACAGTTTAAAACATTAATGTTCCAGTTTACCTTGATGAAAATAGAGCAAGGGCAGACAATTTATTCTATACCAACTTTACAGACATAACGGAAATCAATGGCATATAATGGTATCTCAGCATAATAAAGATTTCCTGCTACTAGGTATATGCCAAGAGAATTATTAAAACTGTTAAATTGATAAAAGGAAGCTTAGACCTGTAATCATTTTATTGTATGGTTTAGAGACTATTTCCATAATACCAAATGACTGGCTTATAGTCACGTCATCTAGTAGAGCTATAAGGCTGTCATCATTCACCAAGCTTTGAGTTCTCTTTGCCAGCACCTGTAATTTCTCCTCAAGATATGTGGAAGCCTTGTTTGTGCTGCTTTTATGGCATTCGTAAAAATCAGAGAAACGAAAAAGAAGAGTGAAGTATTGCTGAGTGGAAAGCAAAAGAAAGTTTTTGTTTAGCTGAGAAATGGCAAATGGCAGCCCAGAAATTAATGTGTAACAGTTTAACAATTGCCTCTGACTGACTTAGAGAACACACCTGAGCCTGTGACTCAGCCAGTCAGAAATCAAAGGATTCCTGGGACCTGTTCCCAGTTCTATCACTACTGTGGTTGTGTCATTTTAGGTGAATCACCCCACCTCTCTGTACTTCTGCTCCTTCTCACCCCACCCACAACTACCCTCCTCCCCACCATTTTTTCTCTCTTTTATATCTAATGTACAAATCCTTTGTGGTAGGGACTGGCCAGTACCTAGCACAATGACCTCCCTATTTCCATTAGGGTCTTGTTACAATACTACTGCTAGTTCATAATAGTAGATAATGTTGTTAAGTTTCACTGGTATATTTTCAAATTATGCAAATGCACACATTGTTCCGTGCATATCAAACCAGAACAAATGTATTCTGCGCTGAATAAGCTAATTTTCCAAAGAGAGCTTTGAAGTTTAAAGTACTAGAAGATCTTTTTAATTTTAAGCTGCTAAGAACAGGAATCATTTGCCACATCCAGCACAGACTTTAGGTGTCTAAATCCAAATTATGATCCAGAATGCCCTGTTTATCAGCAACTTAATCTTGGAGACACGTTCACGTTTAACCAGAACATTAGGTCCGCACCAGTATTCTGCTACTGTGCATGTCTAGGAACAGCTCCAGTCTGAGCAGCAAGTCATCCAAATCCTGCCTAAGTCCACTTGGGATCCAGAAACAAAGCACAATGGTACCTAAGTAAGTAGGAGGAGGAAGGGGCAGTAATGAAACCTGTAGCCACTTTAATTCTAAAATGCCAACAGAGAAGGCACCTAAACTCTGCAGAAAAGATTTTCAGATACACTCCTGTGCACCTTCTGGTTAAGTTTAGAAGACTCCCTGCTCAGCGTGGGGCATTTTTTAACGAGTTTTCTGACATACCCAACTTTGTCCATACACAGGATAGGAACCTGAAATGCCTGCTTCATGGTTTTCAATTCCAGGAGCCAGATGCCTAAAGGTTAGGTGCTGCCATGAGTAACTTATAAGTGATTAAATCCTTTATTGGATATAGCCCAATGTCTTTATGCAAATCTCATACAGTATTGCTCACATTATCAATATTTAGCAAGTAACCCCATGCAACATTCATAGAAAGAAAGAGAAAAAAGGAATTTCAACATAAACTACCTAGAAGTTAAAATATACCCAGACTGAGGCTGCTTTTACCACCTTTCTTCTGTCACTGTATGAATGCACCACAATAGTCTTTTATTACAGGACATAATACTATTTCTTTCACTGGGTCCCTGCCTCATTATTATTATACATGAGTTCAACCATGTCATGAATGAGACCTCAACAGGACCCCTGTGAGGTAATGTGTTATTATGGGTCCATTTTTAAATAGCAGAGTTGAAACTGAGAACAGTAATTTGCCCAAGAAGCCTTTGGTATGGCAAGGAATAGAACTCCCATATCTAAAACCTTGAATCTGTGCATTAACATCCTTCCTCCTGCTATCAGAAAGGATAAAACTCTACCTCCATTCAAGCCCCAAAATGCACCTGCCAGATATTCAGAGGTGATCACCATTTGCAAAATTAAAATACTATATAACATTTTCTCTATTGTTACTGTATTTACTCAAATCCAAGATAAGGTTTTATTCCCCATTTAACATAGGGGGAAAAAAGCCTGGTCTTTGATTCAAGTGCTGGCCCAGAGTAGGCAGTTGCTGTGACCCTGGCTCTTGCCCTAAGCCCTGACGGACTGGAGCCAGCGCTGGTGTCACTACTGCTGCTGCCTGGCTGGGACTACGGTAGCTTGAGGTGGCTCATGCAGAGGCCCATAGAAGGGAGGTGTCGGAGAGACCACATAGTGTGTTGGGGGAATGTGGCAGGGAGGTACAGGGGAGACTGTATGTGTGTGTGTGGTGGGGGAGATATTGGGGAGCTGGTATAGCAGCAGAGGAATGGATGCAGCTCCCTCTGCCCCTGACTTGGGCCCAGGGCTGAAGCTGCCACCACCACTGCCTGCCTGGGTCAGAGAGGTCACTGTTGCTGCTGCCTGGCTGTGACTGGGGATACTGTCTGCCCAGGGCCAAGACTGAAGCCATATACTCAATGCCTGGAGCTGGAGCTGGAGCTGGAGCTGCCACCTAAAAGTGAGTGGCACTAGAGGGCATAGGCACCAGATGGGCAAGTAGTGGGAGGGAAGACTGCAGGGAGCAAGGACCAGGGTCAGGCTGCCTGGCCCCTTGCCACTTCTTTCTATGCCACAGCAATTGGGGGATTAATTTAAGATGACCCTCCAGTAATTAGATTCTATACATAAACAATTATAGAAAAGTATACATTTGCTACAGGTAGAACAGGCGGGCAATTATTTCAGGCAGAGGGCCACATACTGAGCTTTGGTAATCTGTCGAGGGTTGCATGGGTAGTCCCACTCCTTGACAAGTGCCCCACCCCCTGGTTGCCATCTTGTGAATGGAAGTCCCACCCCCTACCCCCTGACCTTGGCCACCAGAAGTTCCCCCCACTTATCCCCCAGAAGTACTCCTTTCAACAAGGGGGTTTGCTACCTCAGAACCAGAAAAATACCAAATTATATTCTATAAAGCACACATTTAAAACATTCACTAATTTGATTTTAAAAAATATTTTTGTCCTATATAATGTACACAGAGGTGATTGAATCTAATAGCTTAAAATAAAGCCTTACTCTTGTATATTGTACGGACGGTAGGTATAGGTTTGTGGGGGACTGTGGGTATGTAGGTGTGTCTGTTGGGGGTGGATAGGTGTGGGGGTGGAGTGTGAGGGGTGTGGATGGGTATTAGTTTTGTGGGGGGAAGGCTGGCGTGTGTGGGTGTGGACATACACACACACACGGGGTACCAGCATCCGAGGATCTGGCTGGGCGTGATATGGTGCTGGAGCACTGCAAAGGCAGGAAGGCAGGTGCACCCACCTGGCCTCATGTAGGCACTGTCTTGCCACTTTGGAGTATGCACCCAGTGCCGGCCACAGGGTGTGTTCCTGAGGCCTAGACAGTGGGTTGTGTTCACCCTGAGGGAGATCCCGACACTCTGCTGCCACAGCTTGATCTTTCCCTTCAGTGGTGGAGCTCCTTGCAGCTCCCCGTGGACCAGGCGCTGCCCTTAGTGGGCATTCTTGGGGCTCCTACACCCCGTCCATGCACCAGCCCTCAGGAAAGCCATATGATGGATCGCCCTCTGATGTCTTTGCCTGTCCTCTCTCCCCCCTGCTCATCTCCCAGCATCCTTCTTCACAGGGTGATCATGGGACGTTGGTCTGTCCCTGACAAAGTGCCGGGTCATCCCTCAAAATGTAGCTGTCTGCTGCACTGTCCCAGCTCCCCGTGATCTAAAGAGGTCACTCGTGGTCCCTTTCCCTGCTTTGGGACCTTGTGAAAACTCCAAACAATTTAAGAAAAAAATTGAAAAGTTGCATTAACAGGGCCTCAGCCTGCCCCACTCACAGGTCCAGCATCTGCAGCTCCAAGTTCCCTCAGTGCCGTCCTTCTTGGCCCAGCCACCCTGCTGGACTGGCACGATATCTCCTTCAATAGGTCCTGGACCCTTCCATTGGGTCCCTCTCTGGATTCTTCCTGAACTGCTGACACAGCTTGTGTGAAGCCCAGGGAGCAGCTTTGCCTTCTGGCTCCAGTGGTGCTGCTCCCTCAGCCATTTCCCCACCACCGGCTTTGAAATCAGCCGGACGGTGGCTTTTGATGATGTCATCTGCCTGTGCCGTTCCTGGTCGGCAATAAAAGCAACTGATGAACCGTGTGGGCAGTCTGTCTCGGCACAGCTCATCCAGCTCCGCTTTTCCTAAAGAAGGTAAGTATGCCCTGCCTTCAGGGCTTTTCTCTTTCTTCTCAGGGTGGTTCAGCCCTGCCTCGGGTCCTGTCATGGGAGGGGGCTCCAGGGCCTCTGCTTCCATCCCCCTGGGACAGCAGGGAAATGCTTGGGAGTGGGGCAGGGCTGGGCTGCTGTGTCCTGCTGACGGCTGCCCCTGGGTCCTACTGCCCCTGGCTCCAATCATCTTTGACAGGCAGCCAGGAGCAGATAAATATTTTCTAACTTTTTAGGGACCCTGCGGGCCAGATAGAATGGGCTGGTGGGCTCAATCCAGCCCCTGGGCTATATTTTGCCCACCCTTCGGTTAAGGTAATGCAAACTTTAACTTCTGGGCTGGGGACAGACATTACACAAACTGGTTTAAGTGATCAGAAACTGGTTTAAACCTGTAACAGGAAAGATGTTCAGTGCACATAAACCAGTTTGAAAATCGCTGAAACCAGTTTGAGATGAACCAGGTTGAATGTAGTATCAGACTTAACAGATTTGGGTCAAACTGGTTTATGCAATGTCCGTCCCAGACCCCTTGCTGATTTAAGTTAAACCAGACTCCCCCGGCATCCTGGTGTGCTCTCTGGGCTGGGTGGGGCTCTGTGCTCCACAGCAGGGCTGGCCCCACTCCTCTTCTCTCTGGCTGCAGCTCTGACAGAGACTTGCAAGCACAGCAGATTCTGCCTGGCTTCCTCCTGCTCTCCCCTTCCTCTCACCACTCCCTGATAAGCCAGGATCTCCCATCTTCTCTACCTTATACAGACACCTCAGGATTAGCGAGCAGACCACATGCTGGCTATGTCTGTGCCGTGGCAGACAGCAGTGTCAGTTTAGGGCTTTTTGGTGCTAATCAACAGCTCACCTGGTAATGTCCCTCCATTCCTTCTTTGTTTAAGAAGAGCATGAACTAATGAGCAAGGCTTTGTTTTCTGATCAGGTGATAAACACTGATAACAGAGCTGATCAAGGAAGGGGGGGACCCCTTCTCTAATCCTGCAGGGGCCTGGCCACGCCCCCCTCAGTTCAGCCCTGTAGAAGGGAAGGGAGGCTGCTCTACTGCCCCCCCGCCCCCCAGCTTCTAGCCTGAGTCACTGCAGGAAGATGCCTGAATGTCTGGGATGTCTGTACAGTTATACAGTTATTTAGCCTAGCCAGGTTGGACTAACCTCCAAAGATTGAATCAATTCAAGTTCAGGCTTTTTGAATGTTTGTCCCTAGTCCTGAAAACCAAGATATAAAAACCTTAAGATACCTATTAGCTCCTGGATCCTGGCCGCAATTAGCCCAGCCCAAGAACTTCCAGCTGCATGTTGATCTCTTCAAGTGGTCCTCCATCATTTCTTTCCTCCTAAAGGAGCATGTGTTGAAGCAGAGGGGCAGAAATCAAAGAAGCAAGGGATGTGGGAGAAAGGAAAGAGCTGAACCCACACACCACATGCTCTGGGGCCTCTCTATTCCTTACCGTGTTCTCCTGCACTGTTCCAATCTTCTCTTCACGTCAACAGCAGCAGCAGAGGAAGGGTGATCCTGGTGTCGCCTCCAAAACATATCCCACATCCATAGACTCCAAACATTTATGTGGTTCCTTACAAACAACACCCTGTCCACAAAACCAAAATTAAGGCTTAAAAACAGAGTTATCTTTGAAGAGGTTCATTTACTTCTCCATAGGTCCACTGGAAGATTATATCCATATATCCAGATATCAGGAAAATGCCTAATTTCCTCTCCACTGTATACAAGTAATTAATTGCAATCAGTTGGAGGACAGCAATGTAAGTGACACATGTCAATATTGGATCCAAAAAAAAATTCTGTTCAACATTAAGGCTTCTCACATGACACTAAGCAGTTTGAACTGTGGACGGGAATACTAATGCCCCCAGCAAGTACCCAAGTTATTAGCATGTGTGTGGCCAGGGCCAAGGCTAGAAACAAACACCAAATCAAAGCTGTAAGTATTACTGGCAGTCTGAGTATACTAAGCAATTATGGTAATAAGATGCCTCTGAATTGGTAAAATGCCAGAGATGACACATTTGATAATGACAACCACTGTACTGCTAGTGTATTTCATGCTGAGCATATTATCTCTGTGTTTTATTACTCCTATCTTGAGAGAAACAAACCTGCAATGAATTATAGGACTGACACATATAGAATCCTTTGTTCTGAAGAATGCAATTACTTTCAAATACCAGGATACCAAAGTGTAGAGTATATGCTCTAACATCTTAGAAGTAAAGCCGCAAGGCAGCTCTTACTACACCACAATCTAACCTTTTATATGTAAATCTTAAAAACTACCAAGGGCCACATTGTGTTGAGCTAGTGTGCCGCATAGGAGACAATGCAAGAAGAGGGAAGAAAAGTTGTATCTCCGGGGGGGGGCAATAGACACTGAACCCCTCTTTGATGTGCCAGGTACCCACCCTTCCATAGAAGAAAATGACCATACTTCTTTCCCACTCATTTTTGGAGAAGTGCCTAGCTCAAGGATGTTAGTCTTCAGCTCACTGGTCCCAAGGGAGTGTGTGGATTATGATGTGGTCAGTCTAAGCAGGAGGTATACAAAGGCACAGGGAGAAACTCCTCATTCCATCCCCACCGTGCAAAGTCCAACTCAATCTGGCACTAAACATTACTCTGGCTCTTAAACACCAATGCTCCCATGTTTGCATAACCTGTTTTTAAAATGAGGATAACTGATACTTACTGCCAATTACAGCCCAGCATATACTGACTTGATATAAAAACAGGGACATTATCCAAGTCTGGTTTTTTATAACCAAAACACTGGAATTTGCATAATGTTTATTTAATCAGAAATAAATTTCTCTCTTAAAAATGCTTTATAAAACTTCTCAATAATTAAACACCACTATAGTTATTAACAGTGGGAAAGCACCATAAAATATATTACTCACAACAAATAAGTAACTACGTGTAATTCCTGTAATCAAAACACCACTCCCATACCGGTTCCTGAGCAGGAGGAATATCAATATAAACCTCTTACATGTAACTGAGCAAAAATTAATTAAAAATACAGAATTTAGTTATGATATCTGGCAAGATCAGGTAGACAGAATTCATAGGCTTAATTCACTTATGAATCAATATATCTATCCCTTAAAAGACCAACTCAATAGTATAGATAAATTAATCTCAGCAAGATCTACATTCATTAAGGGTGAAATTCAGAGTCAGCACGAGACTTGATTTGTAATGCAACACGATACCATTGGGGATTAAACCCAAGGCCCCTGACTCTAAAATATCCCCTGTTAGCTTGAAGGTTATATCAACTCATAAATCTGTGTGGTCCAGGCCCTAGAGGACAGAGAGAGCTACATATGCACCACTTGTGTGGACCCCATGCAAAGAGGAATGATTTTTCACTTGATTAGAATATTGGATTTCCTGGCAAGGCAAAAAAAGGGAAAGCAAGTTGCAGACTTAGCAAAGGAGAGAGAGTTTAAAAATCCTCTTTGAAACCCTTCCCAGATATACTTCTATAAAATGGTGTGCCACTTGGTATTCACAGAGATGAAAGAGTATATTCGGATCCTAGTTATTCCAATGCAAATACTAAGTAACTCAGCAAAATTAACAGTCAGAATCTGAATGGAAGCTTCTCATTGCCTTAACTCCTTGAAAAATGAAGGAAGCTAATCCATAAAAAGAAGGATATTTAAAAAGGTACTTTCATAGCTAACTTTACATTAAAAAACACCTAATAAACGTAGATTTCCCCTCTGAATCCAGAATCATATTTTTTTGCATAGCTTGAGTTGAGCAAGTGACATTGGGAAGAAAAAACTATTGAAGAATTTGTTCCAGTGACATAGAAAGCACGCCTGTGCCAAAGAGAAAAGTAACAGGTTGCCCAAATACTGGCTTAGAATCAAAAGGAAAAGCACTGTTCTTACTGTCCTTATCTTGCAGTTAGGCACAGCAGCTTACTCAGAGATTTCCCCACTGATTTAGGAAGGATGCTTGAAGCCAGCACACTTCCTTTCATAAAACCTAAGGTAGACACTTAATATTTTTACAAATATTGAAGATGTATTTCCCATCTCTTCAGGGACACACAAAACTCAAAAGGAAATTTTATTAGGAGAGATTAAGATTGTTATTCTCTATTCTAAATTAGACTTCACCCTTTAGCAGAATTTCAGGACCTTTTTCTGCACTGAATGCATCTCCAACCTTCAACCATGGGCGGTTCTAGGATTTTTAAAAGAGGGGTGCAGATGGTATGGCACATCACCACATACAACATGACACACATTTTTCCCCAGTTAAAAGAGAAACTAGAAGCTTTACTAATATGCAAGAGGGGGCTAGCACTGTATTATTATTTAAGATTAAAGCAAAAACAAACATAACTATTGAATGTGCACTAATTTGCTAGATTATATATTAAATTAAAAAAACACAACAAACTAGGCAAAAATAGTCAAAAGATATTGTCATTAAACCCATAGTCATTATAGTTAAATGTATATTTCTTATTCAGATTCATAAAACAAAGTATAGCTTTCTTGAGCATCTTGACAGTGCCTCCAATACTTTGGTGTCAGTCATTTCTACACTTGAGTTAATATTACTACACCTATGTTAAACTTTTTAGCTACAACTAAAAACAGTCTGCAGGGCTATGAAATAGGGAAAAAAACCCCACATTACTGGGAATGCCAAACTTTAAACTAAACTGCAGTGGAACATCAAGACCATTAAAAAAGACAGAGGGTCCTTAACGTGTGGAGTGAGGACAGATTATCAGGAATCAGGGAGATGATAAAGGATCCATGAAGTCAGTTGACTCTCTCAGCATTGCCTAAATAGAAAATGCCGATGCCCCTCCCAGGCAGTTTGTTTTAAAGTTTGGGTGGAGCAGGGATCAGAGGGGGGGGCAACTGCACCACTGCACCCCTCCTGAATCTGCCCCGACCTTCTACTAAATCCAGTTTAGGTTCTAGCATCTAGGTTAAGACTTCTAAGACATCTTTTTTTAAAAGTGTCACCTCTTATCCATCTGCATAAAGCAGTTCTCTCCTATATCCTTGTTACAACTTCTTCACATTACTAGTCCAAAACTATTCTCCCTTGAGTCATGTCAGTTAGCAGCCACGGTGAGACCCTTAGCTGGACAGGAGACCTGAGCAAACTATCCAGTCCCTGCAAGAGGGAAAACAGCACAGATTTGCCTTTTTATATAAATGTCCTCCACTTTCTTGATATCAAACCAATATGTAAGTCCAGGCAAATTAATTCCAACAGGAACAGTACCATTTTCTAAATACAAAACAAAAGATTTAAGGGTCCCCCTTCATTCCTGCACTAGTGAAACAGGTCAGAGCAAGTGTCCTGACCTACTATCCAGGATCTCAAGGTAAATTCAATTCTATAGTCCCAGTAATTAAATATTCTAGAGGGAAACTGGAATAAAATGAAATGTCAATAACCCTGAGTTCCTCCAGAGTAGCTGACTGCACTATCCACCATCAAAAGTGACTTACAACCAGCTGCCCCAGGCAGTTAGTGCCCCATTTCTCCTTTCCTCTGATGGAACGTGCTTGGTAACTGAATATGACTTTAAAGAAATTCAGTCACTATTCACCAACAGGCAGCCCGCTGAATTGCACCATGTAAGCAGAATAAGCAACAAAGAACAAGCCAGTTAGAAGTCTGCAAGGCAGCTTCCCTGCTCTGAGACAATTCCCTATTAAGACAGAATCACTTAGCTGTATTTTCACAACTCCTTCCCTTTTTTCAAGGCATACATTTCTTTTCAGTGGGTATTTTTTCTTTCCCTTCTGAGGGTTTAATGAAGCGATGCTGCTGTTTCTTTGGATGTGGTATTCTATTGGAGGAAGATCGGAAAGAGGAGAAAAAAACAACAAAACATCCCCCAAAAAACAAATGTCCCTGTCAACATAGTATAACAGGACTTGTTATTCTCCTTTGCAGGCATCTCATTAGTTTGATTGTATTTGTCCTTCTGAATTATCATCATAGTCTACCCAATGCTAGAGAGGTTTCTCTTGTAACTGCTCTTACCTAGGTGTTGGAACAAGCCATTCTCCAAACAAAAGGCATGCTACAGACCTGGGGTGGGCAAAATAAAGCCTGGGAGCCAGATCCAGCCCTCCAAACACTTTTATCTGGCCTGCAGCATCCATCAACAAATTGTGCCCCACCCAGCCCTTCCTGGGAGCGAGGTACACACAGCCCCAAACATACCCTGTTGCCTCGCTCCCAGTCTCGTGGCTGGAAGGCCCCACCAGCCAGCACACAGCTTCTGCATGGGGCTGCTGATAAAGCCCCCTGGGGCCTGCTCTGTTTCCCCAGTCTCATGCTGGCTCTGGGCAGCAGGTGGGGAAGTGGCAGGGGTGGAGCTGCAGCTGGGCAGGAGCTTGGAGCATGGGGCTGCAGTTGGTGGCAGTGTGAAGCCTGCGCTCAGGTGGGCAGTGGCAGCATGGAGCTTGGGTGGGCAACTTGTAGGTGTGCTGGAGGTTGGGGATGTGGGGTCTACCATCCACACTCTGCCATGGCATGCAACAGGTGGTGGCAGCGGCAGCAGGCAGGGCGCTTCGGTTGCAGGTGCCCTGCAGGGCATGGATCCGGCTAGTGTTGCTCATTGTAGCGAGGGGCACAACCTCCCCCAGGCTGTCTGTGTTGCCGGCGCTCCCTGCCACTCACATGCAGCTCCTGCACTTGCACAGCCTGGGAGGGAACTAGCTGCCTTCCCCACCCCACCAGGGGAAGTCCCCTGGGGCTTCCCTCCCCTGCAGCACAGCCCTGGCAGGGAAGGCAGCCGCGTCCAGCACATGGGGCTTCCCTCCTGTGCTGTGTGAGCGCATGCGATGCACCTGACTGGCAGGGAGTACCAGTAATACAGATGCCCCAGCAGAGGTTGTGCCCCTTGCTGTGATGTGAAGCACTGGTCAGAGCTGTGCCCCGCCAGGTGCTTTTGCCCTGAGCGCCCTGCCTGCTGCTGTGCCATGGGGAGAGTGTGGGAGGACCCTTGTATCCCCCCACCCTCCCTCACACACCCCACATCTACAGAACCCCCTATCATACCCTATTCCCCCCACACACACTCCCACACCCCCTCACAACCCCCCACATGCACACGTTCACATCCTACTACACACACCCCACACCCTACCAGACACCTCCCCCACAATATACAAAACTAAGAATTTGGAGTTATTATGCAATCACCTCTCCATACACTACACAAACATAAATCATGACAAAAATATTTTTTGTAATAAAATTTAAATAGGTTATAGTAGGTGTTTGACTTTTAATGTATGATTTGGGTATTTTCTGGTTCTAGGATGGCACCTCCACCTCCCAAAAGGAATATTTCCCAGGGGAGGAGAGGAGGGACAAGGGGAGGGACTTCCGGTGGCAAAGGTCAGGAGTTAGGGATGGGACTTCCAGCCCTAAGATGGCAACAAGGGGGTGGGGCAACTGTCAAGGGGCAGGGCTGCCCATGCAGCCCTTGACAGCTCACCAAAACTCGTTAAGCGGCCCTCTACCCAAAATAATTTCCTGCCCCTGCTGTAGACATTTTCACGTAACAATGCATGTGAATATGTCTTCACTGAGTTTGTAAAGTTACTTATGTTTTGCACATTCTTGTAATAGAAATGAAAAAATACTGGTGGGTTTGAAAAAGAATGGTTATTTGAGAGAGTGGCCAACTTGGAAAGCATGCACTATATGAGCATGCTTAGGGTGTACTCATGGGATAGGGATTCTTTGCTATTTTACTCTGTGCAGGCAACAGGTCCATAGAGTCATCTTAAGTACAGTGAGCATAGAATAAGGTCCGTTAAGGTCCAGGAGAATCTGCATTCTTTGCAGGGTTAGGCCAAGAGGAAGGTTTGTGAAGGTTTATAACAGCGGATATTTAGAGTTGCAGCAAACAGATGCACAGGTCTGCTGCTGAGCTCCAGTGAGTAGAGAAGTAATATCCTTTGAAGTAAAAGGCTACAGCAAACAGCTGAATGGCTCAACTTAAGTCAGTAACCCACTGCAAATTAAGCAGATTGTCAACCACTTGGACATGAGTTATCTAGGTTCTACTTTACAGGAGTCTATTCAAGATGCTGAGACAGGAGGGTTGGTTTTTCTGGGTTATGACTGGCTAAAATTCTTTTCTTGTCATAACTTTGGATATTTCCCACAGCTCCTAACAATCCATAGTTGAAATTCTGGTTGGTTCTTTGACAGCGTCTCATTTAGCTACCCTAGAAAATGTTTTCTGAGGTATCTCCATTGAACAAAAGACACTATCTATTCACAGGGAAAAAGAACAAAAAAGTAGAAATAGTGCAGGAGACAAGCTAATGAGAGGTGTGGTCGGGATGAACTAAGGTCTCTAATTCTTTCACTCTGTTTTTAAGACATAACAGTTGACTTTGAAATACCAAAGCTTACACATGGTGAACACTCACTCATGCTCACAGTTCATTGGTTACAATGGAACCACTCATAGGAATATATGCCCCGTTGTTGTATCTCAGTGTAGTTAGGTAGCAATCATTTAGGGAAGCAACACAATCCTTAAATATTATTAGGAAAGCCTTCCAGAATCTTTTTGTTCTTACTTCCTTTACTTTGTCTCAGCCTGAGACCTGTTCCTCTATACCCTGATACAGGAGCTTTCCCAAGAGCAACATGAGTTGCTGTAGGTCATAGGCAGAGGGAGAACATTTTTCGGGGGGGGGGTGCTGACCATGCACATGCACACCCCCCACCCTGGCGAGAAAGTCTGTGGGGGGAGAGGAAAGGGCTGGGAGGGGAGGGAGTGGGGTTAGGACCAGGCAGGGATTGGGAGGGAGCAAAGCAGAGCTGGGCCCGGGCTCAGGATCAGGGCTGGGGCCCATTGTGCTCATGCAGCCACCCCTTCCCCCGCACCCAGAGTCATTGCCTGGCACCAGTGGCCCTCATCAAATTGCCAACCCCCAGCCCTGCTGCCTCCCTACACCAGCCCCAGCCCCGCACTGCCCGGGAGACCCCAGAGCCAGGGGCTGGAGCGAGGCCAGCTTTGCCTGTACCACTGCACTGGGGGGGACAGAGCCCCCAAGACCCCTGCACCCACCCCACTCCACTCTGTTGTCCCTGGGAAGAGCCCAGCACAGCCCAGCGGCTCCTCCAGAGGCATGGCACCAGGGACCCAAGGGGGAGCATTGGGCACGTGACCCCTGATCTTTGCACGGGGCAAGGGCAAGCTGCAACTACAAGGTGGGCTCTGCCTGCTCCTTGCTCTGTGCTTTACTGCCATGGCACCATGAGAATCCAGCCGCTGGGCAGGCCAGGCAGCAAAGCACATGGCACCAGGCCACACCACTTTCAAAGCAGCTGCAGTGAGGCATGGAGGCAGGGAGCAGACAGAACCCAGCTTGCAGCTGCAGCCCACCCTTGCCCCATGCAAAGATCAGGGGGGCCACATGCCCCCACTTGGCTCCCTGGCACTGTACTTCTGGAGGAGCCACCAGGCTCTGACTGTCCCATGACCCAGCCCAGCCAGGGCCCCATTTACCATGAATCCCCACAGTGCAGCAGGGAATGAGGCAGGGGTGAATGATTCGTCCCTCCCCCTACCCCACTACTTCCTGCAGTACATGAAAAAAAAAATTGAAAGAAACTTACCTGCCTGCTGGGCCAGCTACGATCCTGGCTGCAGAGGGCATCCCAGTATGTATGCCCTTCCCCCTTGCTTCAGCAGCCTGCAGCCAGGCTGCCCTACAGCCATACCTGCTGCCCTGTGTTGGGGGGGGCGGGGCCTGAGCCATGTTAGCAGCCCCTTCCACCGCCTATGCCTTAGGACCTTTTTCAGGTCAGAGCAGCTAATTTCATTTGTGCTCCCAGAAACAACCAGGATGGACAGTATCATTTGCTCTCTGTACAGTAGGATTTATTTTCTGATCCATCTCAAAGTAGATGATAGTGCTTATATTTCTTACACTGACTTTTCTTGTTAGGAGCTTTCTCAGGCAGAATTTACTTTCAAAAACAGACTGTTAGAGTTAATTTCATAACAAATTACCAACACCTGGAATTCAACAGAGTGAAAAGTCCCAGAACTTAGTAGGTCACCTATTCATTAGTACGAATTAATAGATATTCTAGTATATGTTAAGGTTTTTGTGAAACAGTTATAAGAACCTGTATAGAACAGAGTGCCATTCATTAGAATTATGAATGTACAACATTTGCAATTTATTTGCAAAGAAGGCATAAGAAACAGAAAAAAAAGTGTCAGGTTCATATTCATAATAAACATTTGAAAAATAAAATTTTCTTTTCTGATATTAAAACAGAAAGAAATCAACAATGCCAAGTATAGAAAGCAAGTGTTGGGGGACAAAATGGTTTCCCCACACAGTTTCCTTCAACAAAATTTTCCATAGCCTTACTGAATTCACTGATAGTTCCCAGGTATACTCTGGATCCTGGAGAGAGAAAATATTTTTTTTATATTTTCCTGGATGATTGCCATTTAAGTTGCCTTAGGTCATTGCAGGACGGGTGTTCTGGGAATAAAGCCAATGTATATAGAGAAATGGAAAGTTCAGGTAACCCACAGACATAGAAAGGTACTGGAAACCAAGACTATATAGTTGGGATAATGCAAATATATATTTTACAGCAGTGCCTCATGAGTAAAGAGCAGCAGCAGATGGAGAATTATCTGGACATAATAATTGATAAAAAAATTATAATAGCATTTATAAATTCATGATGTCAGACAACATAAAATTCATAGGGGGAAATCACACCCAATAGTGGAATGCTCCATCAGTGCTGACAACATGCAAGTGGTTATAAACAGCTGAAACAATGGGTGCATATACACTTACTAACTTTGTCATTAAGTTGGCTTAATTTTTTAAATTTTTTTAAAGCCGACTTAACTTTCAGAGTCTGGAGCAGCCACCTTAAATGCAACACAAGATAACATACCTCCACGGTGTATTATATTGAGCCGCATTAGTTAAGTTGACTTAGCTCACAAGATGGCTGCCACCATATCAGGGAGATGTACACGTGTATGCTTTGACGTGGCTTAATTTAAGTCAGCTTCTGCTTAAGTCATCTTAGTTAAATCAGATTATTTTAAGTTGGCTTAGTATGTGTGTACACACCCAATTGTATCAATTTAAAAAAGATTCCAAAGACTGTTATAATGCAACTTGGCATGATTCCATACCTATAAAAGACAAGGAGGGGGGCAAAGGGGGGCAAGGGGAAGGTGGCAAAACTGCTACAATGTTAACTCTGTTAACACTTACATTATAACTGATACCATTTCCTGAGCAGCAGCTCCCCTCTCCTTTTAAAAGCCATTAAAAGGTACATTTGTCTATACCCTGAAATGCATCAGTGGCCAGAGGGGCAGCATAAGGCCTACACATCACTGAAGACCAATGTAAGGCCTATTTTGATGACTTATATTATACAGATATTTTATTGGCTCTTTGCATAGGGGTGAATTTCATCTTAAGTAGCTGTGAAAGATACTGCACTACTAGATACTATTTTTTACACTAAAAGAAGTTACTTTATAACTGCAAACAGAACCCTATAATTAAACCTTTGTCTCCTATAGTTGAGTGTTCATTACATATATAAAAGCAAACATTTTGGCAATTTTATTATATCCTTCGAGACTACCAGGGAATTACTGGAATCCCCAAATTATGACAAACTGTTTTCAAAGTTGCTTTTGAACCTTTTTACTGATAAAAAGGTTTTTTAGCCCAAACTGCCCCTAAGAAAGGGAATAAATTTGGGAAACATGCTTTGTTAAAAACAAGACACTGCAAAACAACATCAGTTGGAAGAAAAGGCCAGAGAGATGTTTTGGCCTTAAAAGGTATTTATTACAATTATCTATACAACATTAAAATCATTTAGTTGTGATTTTTTAATCTTAAAATTACTGGAATATACATTAGGAGGTAGCTATATTACATTAAGCAAAATAGAAAATACCATGTAAAGTCACAAAATCTACAGTTTTCAGATTTAGAAACATAAAACACAATTTCATTTACATCGAATGTACTCAGAACAACAGCTAGATTCAACACTGAAATTCAGTCATTCAACAGCCAGCACAAGGACTGCTCCTAAATATACAGTCCATGACTTTTGAGAGAGGAAAAAACACTAAGGCTTTCTACTCTTCACTTTCATGATTTTCTTGATTGCTGTATTAATTTAACTAAAAACTGTATTTCTTTATATGCTAAGGCCACGTTATTTCAATAGATTTGCTACTGTATTGCTTGGTTTTTGTTGCAGTTCCTCCAGCAAAATGGATCCTGCTGAGTCAGTCAACCATTTTGCTTCCAAACTGGAAGAGTACACTAGCATCCACAGTAAAACTGCTTACGAAGTCTTTTCCACCTGGTAGAAAGTGCAAAATGTAGCTCAGCTTCCTTATGAGCAAGTGTTTATAAATACATTTATGCTACACTTTTGTATTGCCTAATACAGCCTATCTGGTTGAGGCAAGACAGGCTGGCTTGAAATAGTTCTGACCTACTGTCCAGCAAACTGAGTGGATAATAGTGACTGTTTAACAATTGGCTAAGACTGACTTATGTGATCCTTCAAGGTTCTGAGCTACTGCCATGTCACACTAAACACCCTGCAAGACTAGAGCTTGTTTCCACTAAAATCAGTGGAAGTTTTGCTGTTGGCATCCATGGATCCAAGAACATGCCCACTGTAGCCAATTGCTACTACTCCTGCTACAAACCATCAATCATTTAAAAAAAAAAAAGATAAATAAAAGCCAAGTTAGTGGGAGTCAGCACACCTTGAACACACTGAGCTCGCTGACAAAACTCACAGACTTCAATGGCACTATGATTTCACCCACAACACTTAAAGAATCAAACCAAGAAGAAGGATAACAAACCATGAATCTTGGTTCTTCAAGTTAATGTCCTGAAAGCAATCTATTCTTTAGTGAGTCTTGGAGCATGTAATAATCAAATAACATAGATTTAAAAAATATATAAATCCAGATTTGTGTTTAATTTTCTTTTAGGGCTGTCTCAGGAATGCTGCAAGATGTAATACAGTCTTCAGGTAAAAAAAAAAGTGTGAAAATCACAAAGCAGAATTTTATTTATTTTGGGGGGATTTTTAAAGATATTTTAATGGTACCTAAAAGTGGTCTTTTCATGTTCTCTAGCACATTTAACACAAACATATAGTATAAATTGTCTGGTTTGAAAAATTCATGATTAAAGGCTATGCTTTAAATGCACAGTAACAAGGAACAAGGTGAAGGTTGACTGTGCAAACAGCCTTGTGGCAATTTAAGTATAAATCTGACCTTTGTTCTCAAACATCTTTCTACATATAATGTAAGAAAAGTCTTCACTTTTTTTAGATCATCCAAAAATTCACAGAAGTCAGCCCTTAACACTGCATAACTTAGACAACTACTGCTGCTCTTGATTTTCAAACACTTACAAGAACTGTTGCTTTGAAATCTGTAATTCCAATGAGATCAACAGAAGTTCTGCATAAGAACGATACTGCAGTATCAGGTCCTTTAACTATACATATAGGTTGCTCTTGCCACAAAAGGCTCTATCAAGCATTTTTTTTTAATTTCAGGATACAAATGATGGCATGTGTCTTTTTAATAGAAGCTAAGTTTAGTTTTTATTCTTTGAAGAAAAATAGTTGTACTGTGGAGTTTCTAGACTCTCCCTCCCTCATTTTCTATTACTAAGGAGACCTGCCTGAAGCAACACAACTGGTTTCAAGCATTCAGAAACTTTGATGTCTTATTCACTTACAAAAATCTTCATTAAAGGTTAAAGTTGCTTCTACACCCAGTGTTTTTCCATCCCTGACACCAACCCAGGACATGGGGTTGCCAGCATCAGAAAAACAGGAAATTCTAAGTGACGGTCTCCTTACAGATCTGAAAAGACTGTTAGTGTTCCAGGAAAAAACAAACAAAACCCAAAAAACAAAATACAAACAAATCACAAATTTATAAGAAATTAAGGAAGTCCCCTCCACTTTCTACCACAATAAAACCCCATAGCTTTCACGTAACATTCTTACAAGAATGAAGAACACTTGCCTTAACAAAAACACATTCATCTTAGGACATTTGCCAACAGATTGTTGTTAGCTTCTTTTAGCTGAGTTCGTACAGCCAAAGAAGAGGTAGAACACAGTATTTGGTGTGAACTCTGCCAACTAGCAGCCATTATTTCCCATATCAGCGCTATGCAGGCAGCATAGGCAGTCCCACTAGACTGAATGAACAGAATACTGAACTGGAGTTGTGGGCACAAAGAAAATGGCAGTCTTAACCTAGTGTGGTAAGGGATAATGAACTTTCTATTTCTTATTACAATTCATGTGTAGAGGCAGGAGGAAAAGGAGAGAATTAAGCTCATGTGGTCATAGAGCTGAGAAATGCCTCAATCAAGTCTGTTCACCGGGGCCCCCCTTGGAGTCACCAGGAACAATGGCTATAAGCTGAGGGAGGATAGGTTTAGGTTAGATATTAGGAAGAACTACTTCACTATAAGGGCGGCCAGAGCCTGGAATAGGCTTCCCAGAGAGGTGGTGCTCTCACCTTCCCTGGAGATCTTCAAGAGGAGACTGGATAGGCACCCCACCTTATGACCTCTGCTACCCCCAGTGCTCCTTCCTGCCCATGGCAGGGGGTCAGACTAGATGATCTGTCCAGGTCCCTTCCAACTCATTGATTCTATGATTCTATGAATCGTCCAGTTCCTGCTTTTTTAACTACTGAGATAAAGCTCCAACCATGTGGTTGTGCTTAATATTCTTTAACTACATTCATAATCTTTATCCTTGGTATCATAAACATAACCATAAGCAGTAATTATCATACCACAAGCCATTTTTCTCATAAAGAAAGAATAGCAGCAGCTGGGTGAATTCTAGGAAAAAAATATTCATAAATATATGTATGGAATCCCAAATCTGAATTTGTTTCCCAATTACTCAGTTTTCTGTGACCATTTCTGCAGTGAGTTTTGTTCACATAAATATCTGTGCATGAAAATGAGTGAAAATTCCTCAAACAAGTTTACTCACGCACAAATTACCATATTATAAACCATACCAAGCACCTTGGCTAACCCATCACGTAGCCCAAAGAGCAAATTCTGCACAGTGAATGTTTGATAGCTTATTCACTAAAAATAAAATTCATGAGTACCCCCCACTTGGCCCAAACACTTGAGTTAAAAGATGTACCAGACAAATTCAGAAAATCAAAATGTTAGTGGACAACTGACGAACATAAAATTAAGAAAGTGTAACAAACACATTTGCATCCAGAAGTTCCAAGTGGCTTAACAAAGACCTTGGTTTTATGCAAATATCATTAGAGAGGGGAAAATACACGTACCATATAAGGCAGAAAGTTATATCTTGCAAAAAATTTGAAAAACAATGTCCTTAAAGTGGCTTAAACTATTTCTAGTACCATCCTGATTGCTACAAGAGGTTTAAGGTAAGCTTTTTGATTGCACTTATTGCACTCTTTTTCCACAGCTCTATAATAAAGCCCTTCTCAAGTTCCACAGATTTTCATTACAAATACCCGGTCTAAAGCCATTAAAAAAGATGACTACAACATTATCCAAAGAAGCAGATGCTATTGGTCCAACGTGCAAAATCCTATTTTATAATCCGTGGCATATCATTCCAAGCTTGAGATTTCTTTTTGGCAAGTTCCATCCAGGATGGATGATCTGGAGCAGAATGACTGGCCTTCTTACACTTGCTTATTTCTTCTTTTTCCATCAACGCTGAGGAGTTATAGCAGAAAAAAGAGAAGCAATATATAATTCATTATATGATATATTCTGTATATTTATGACATATGTAATATATTAAAATATTCATTATATTAACCCACACCTTGAAAGTCAGATAAAGACCTCACTTTTTTCTTTAAAACTCAGAATATTATTTTGCAGGATAACAAAATTCATATATAAATTTCTTCTATAATACATTAGAAAGGAACTAAAATATACTCTCTCAAAAATGTTTGCAGGCACTCTGCTTTTTATATCCGGGGCAGTGTGTTTAGAACTCAAATCTCTGATGGGTTTGGTACTCCCAGTTCATGATTTCTGTAAGAGCATAAATTACGAGGCGGAAGTGATTAAGCATGGAACAAGTTACTGCATTTTTGGAAGTATTTTAAGTCCAGGTGAGAAACATTTGTTTGGGATGTTTTAGACAGGGACAACCCTGCTTGGAACAGAGGGCTGAACTAGAGGGCCTCTTCAGCTCTTCTAGTCCCATGATTCTAAGAATTGAGGCTGCTCTGGAGCTTGGCTATTATAAAAACACTAGCCAATTGCCCATCAAGAATGATGGGGGCGGATCACCTACCGCCCCATGCTGCCACTGTTCTGCCTCTTGCAGGGAGCACTGCTGGCCTCAGCTCCCCCACCCTCTGTCCAGCCCTTGGCACTGCTTGCAGGGAATGGGGCAGGGGAGCCGAGGCCAGTGCTGCTGGCCTCGTTTCCCCCACCCTTTGTCCAGTCCTCAGAGCAGCTTCAGAATCATGGCAGCACTTGCCCATGCTTGGAGCACTCTGGCTGTTTCCATCAGCCAATCAGATTGCAAATAAAGCGTTACAGACAGACTTAGGCTTTTATTTGAATTCCCCCAAATAAAACTGCAGAAGGTGTTAAACAAATAGCTGCATACCTGCCCTAACTGAAGTCAGAAGTAAATAGGAGAAATAACAGGCTCGATGACCCTGATCTTGCCAACACTTAAAGCACATGGTTGTTTTGCTCATCTGAGTCGCTTAGTACTGCTGAGTGATTGCTCCAAATAACTGACTTCTCAAGTACTGTGAAGACTGACTACACTCCGTCTGGTTTAGGCAGCAGTCTGCCTGGAGCAGTGCAGTGTACTTGAAGATGCTTTCTGGGGATGGTAAGTGTACTGTGTAAACTAGCAGTTGTGAACCTTTTTTAGATTCAAGGCACCCCTCCATAGACTTGAGACACCCCTTGGAAAATGCCAGTCCTGAGTTTTCATTCATTTTTTGACTACAAGAAAAAATAATAGTGCAATTCTTGTTTTGCAAAGAACTCAAAGATCAAAACAGGTTAGAATGTTTTTAACACTATGGATTGCTATTTCAAATCTCTGGGATTATTTTATGAATCATGTTTGCACACCTAACAGTGCAGTGTATGGCACCCTGCTATACCCTTGGAAGGATCTCAAGGCACCATGGGGTGCCACAGAACCCTGGCTGAGAATCAGTGATGTAGACACAGCTTGTGTGTGTACTTCAATTATTTATTTTCATACCAGAGACATGATGCGACAGCAAGCTGGATCTTGGCAGTGGTTCTTTCACATCAGACTTTGTTTCTTTCCTCTGTTCTTCAGAAGTAGTGACTGAATCTGAAAATTTGTTCCTGATGGAATCTGTTTGTTGTTTCACTGACCCCTATTATAGAAGGGGATTAGGGGAAAACAGGTATTTTAAATAATTTTCTCTATTTTAAATAATTCATAGAGAAAGGAATGGCAGGAGAAATCCAGAAACAAAACATGAGCAACACAGAAATAGAGGATGCTCCTCCATAACAATGGAAAACACTCATCATGCACTTATTCCATTCATGCCACTTGAGCTATCAGTTCATAGAACTCTAAGAGCTTGCACTTGGAATTTTACAATGTAAAGGCTCCCTTTCTACTTTGCCCTATTTATAAGGAAGGACAGGTTGTTTCCCTCACTGGAAATTTATCCCACCATCTGTATGCTAACAGGAATACAGCAGTCTAACCTGGCAGATAATACTTTTGGCTGCATGTCAGGGGTCTCTAACTTAACAGTATGTTCCCTTTCCTTCTCCCCAGATCCATGGGATTGGGGCATCTGTGACTTGGGTCAGGGGGAAAGGAGGCAGAGCTGGGATTTCAGGGTTTGAACTCCTTCAAACTGTAAGGAATGTAATGCCAACCAAGTCAGCGCATTCTTCCTGGGGTTCTCCTGTTTATGCTCTGAAATGCCCTAAAAGTAGGAGTTTATATAGCAGTATATCTCTGGGGTCATATTTATATGATACGTTTACTGCACAGTTGACTAATTAGCTGTGCAGTAAACATCTTGTGTCTACAACTACACAGCTATTAGGCTGCAGTAAACTATACTATCCTGCTTCAGAGTAAAAAACTCCATAGCAGCGTACATGTAAATAGTCTGGGCTGGCTGGGGCACAAAGGTGCTTTAGTGCAGGGGCTGCTTGCTGGCTAGTCCCATACTGAAGCTCCCTCATGCCCCAGCAAGCCCCACAACAGCATGTGGAGCTGGGGGAAGCAGCCCTGGGCTTGCAGACTGACTCCAAAGGCCCCCTGCTGCACATGCTCTGGGGTTAACTGCTCCTGGGTGCATGTTCAAATGGCACATCTGGGAGCAAAAAACTCTGGAGCAATCAGCACATTATTCATGTACACTAATTGAATGTATAGACATGCCCTGAAAGAAGTCTTGCTGTTATTAAAAAGATATATAGTGGAAGAAATGCAGGGGCATGATTGGATGAGAACCAATCTGGATGGCACAATTTGCAGGAACCACTGAAAACTAAAATCTGGTGTTTTTTGTACATAGGCATTCCTCACACAGGGTTGATTTAGCTCCTTCTATTAACTGTTATGAATATTCTCAAACTCTATTATGGTTTTAATCTTATCTGGAAACCACCTTAGGAAACTTTTCTTATCAATCCAACTATCAGTATTAATTATTTTTTATCATTTGGAGAGAGCTTTTTTAGTTTAGAACATGATATGCCGATTTCTAACGGGACAACCATGATCTGTACTCCTTCAGTACAGGAATACCAGTATTTCATATAAATGAAACGCTACTAACGTAGACACACACATGCCAGCAAAAGTGTCATTTGTCCTGGGATAGTAGAACCATATCCCCCATGCTCCCCTCAAACAATACAAACAGTAATAATGAGATTTTGGCAGGGTAACAGCACCTACACTATGAGCTGTTGCCAGCACAGCTATATTGGTTGGCGATCACACCTCTTCACACTCTATTAAGCACAGACAGCAGTCTGTGGTATGTACATGAATATTCAGTATAACTTATTTTAAAAGGCAGTGCCTGCCAATATCCAGTGTCACCACAAGTAAGTCTGATTTACTGCTGTGCAAAGAGTCAAAATCTAGATTTTGATATTGTCTGTTGGTGTTGGAGAATTTACGTTCATCTCATTTAATTTCTTCAGATGCTAAAAACTGTTACCTAGGAGCTTCTGGAACCAAACTGTGCATGTAGCCTTAAATTGCTTAGAGCGGAGATGTCAAACTCGTGGGCCAGTCTGCAGGCCAGACTGTGTCCACAGACCAGCCCTATAAGCTGGATCCAGCATGCAGGACTGGTCCAGTATGGGCACTGCATGCAGGACACTGCTTGCAGCTTGCATACCAGCTCCAACCCCACTTACAGCATGGGGTGTAGGTCTGGGATGTGTGCTTCACACAAGGCCTATCTGGGGTGTGTACTACAGGTGGCACCCATGCCAGACAGGCCCTGCATGCAGTATCTGTCATGTAAGGCTGTTCTGTGTCTCTGATATGAACCAGCTCCAGATCCAGTGTGCAGAGCCAGCTTAGCCTGGGTGCCACATGAAGCCTGCACCCCAGACTGGCCCCAGGCTTTGTGTGGCATAATGGGCATGAGGTGTATTGGGCTGGTTTGGAGTACAGGCTGCACATGGTGCCCACATAAGACTGGCTCTGCATGCTGGATCCAATACACGCAGCTGGTCTCTGGGACTGATTTGGACTGGCCTGGATCTAGTGGACAGGGCCAGTCCAGTGTGGTCACTGTATACAGCATGTGCCCCAGAGTGATCCTGCTTACTATGTGTAATGAGTATATCATCCACCCCCACACTGTGTTCAGACCGCACCAGATGGGCTCTGTAGGCACTGTAGGCAGCCCACAGGGTGGGGGCTGGGGTCAGCATCTGCTGCATGTGGCACCCAGGGCCAGGCTGATACCCACAGACAGTACTGAAGGCTGGATAATAGGGCTCTGCAGGCTGGATCTTTGGTATCCCTGGCTAAGAGCATTTAGGTTAGCAATGGAATGTGTGGGTTTTTGGATTTAAAACACTAACAAAAAGAAGAAAGATTCCCCTCAGTCAGGACCATACAGTTCACAGCAGATAAACAGACTTCAGTACACTGGCCTCATGTTGCATAAACAGCTGGTGCAAGGGTAATTTTCTATATTTTTTAAACATGCAGGGAGTAACCCCATGGACATGCATGCAGATAAAGATACTCATATATATAGTCAAGGGAGTATGTATGTGTACAAATGCTAGCAGGATTGGAGTCCCGGTACTTAAGTACCATAATAATTAAAGATTTTTTTTTTTACATATATAACAACAATTGATTCAAACAAAGGATGCAACAGTAATGTTACAGAAAACCATTATACACAGGTACACTGTAAAGTACCTCTGTTCTTTCCTTTTCCTGGTTTGCTTTTTCTGTTTCTGATTTCATATCTTGAACCACAAGTTTCTCTTCTGTATTAAGCTCTTGTTCCTGCTGCATACCCCTCTGCTTCTGTCTTGCTATTGTAATCCAGGCTGGCTTTGACTCACTGTCTATTCTTCTTCCAGAGTCTGCTGTCATCACTAAAGGAGGCACACTTTTCTCTGTTGACAGATTCATTAGGAAACAAAGTTATTTGAAAGAAAGTCCTATGTTGTTTTTTTCACTTTTTCATGTTGTGTGTTAACATATCAGTATAATGTGGTTAAAAGACATTTTAATGGAGATGTTTTTAGGGATTTTCGCATTTTCCTTCATGATTCATTTCTCCATGACAATTTTACCATTCCCATTTTGAAATGGCTATTTCTCGTTTCTTTTCACATAAAACCACTACTGTCATATGAGTGCTATATACCAGCATTGATCAAATTTTATCCAACTGTCAGCATTTTGTGCTGAAGACTCTTCATCTTTCTCTGCCTTTTCCCAAAAAACTGAAAACGGCTTCCACAGCATTCAAAACAAGAGAAGTGTTAAAATGTGAATCCTCAAAAAATTAACCAATCAGGCCAAATTCAGGGCAGGTAGAAATGGATAAGGGTCACTTCACTGCCTTAAATGAGTGGTGCCCACTTAACTACAGTGGTAAATTTGGTCCCTCAAGTAGAAATACGCTTCTTCTCCTGAGTAAAAAACAAATTAAACCTCACGGTTGCTTAAAAAGTACAAGCAATGTTTACCCTAAAACACAAACTGCCTAAGAGACTACTTCTGTACCCAGGAATGCAACTGAAGTTTTGCCATTTATTTAGATAGGGATAGGATCAGGCCCTTAAGGAGTTAGGTACTGTAAGTTGGGATAACTATATCTAAAGTTTCAGAAAGAGTCACTCTAGACAGGTGTGACAGATACATAGAAAACACTTCTAGAAGAAAAATTGTAATCTCTGCAGCCTCTGATACTGAAGCCTGGGCTTCTTGGGAGGTGACAAGCTAATCTTCATTAGAAAGTTAAATTGTATTGTGACACAAGCTTGGAGTCATTAAGTAACACAAAGCCAAACATGACATTGTAATCAGTGTAGACAAGAATAATCATATTTTACATTGAGCCAGTTAGACACAGAATAATCCTACTAGAACTGTAGGATTAACACTTACTTGATGTGATGTCTTGTTTTGGGACTGCCATTCTAGGCCCCAAATTGGCTGATTGATGTTATGTCATGGACAGACTTTATATAAAAAAAAAGAATGACTAATTTTCCTTTTAACATTAAAAGTACAGTAGAGATGTATTGCTTTTGCTTAAAATACAAAAAACATAAAATAGCCATGAAACCAAATTCAGTAGCTGCAAAGATGTATGTGAGCATCAGTAAGGGATAGGTGCCTGACTCAGAATTTCTATCTGCCCATGCCTGAAAAACTTCTGTGGGCAGCGTTGTGGACAGGTACAAAAACTTTGTATGAGGCGTTAAGAATCCGTAATCTCTTTTAAAAAGGTATCTTGAAGAGTGACATTGCCCCTCAATGGAAAGAGAATACTTATTTGAACAGGAAAAATATGGTAAAGCCTACTTTCTATAGTGCTGAATGGACAGTCTCTGCCCTGCACTGATTGGAGAAAAGAAACAATCCTCCCCTATCCCATCTACCTAGCCCTTTCCTGTCAGTACTCCTAACTTTTTATTCCCTTGTCCCCTGCCCTCTCCTCCTCACTTTCATACTCCCTCTGCCTTCATTTTCCTTTTAATTTAGCTGATCTCCTCCCAACTAAACCCACAAAAGATAGGCACATCACATTATTCATTCTGTGCATTACATACATATCCCTCACTCATGCCCGTCTTGTTTTCTAGATCAGTCCTTTTCAACCTGTGGTCCACAGACCCCTGGGGGTCTACAGACTGTCTATGGAGTCTATGAAAGATGATTATATGATCAATCAAAAATCTGTGAATGCCCACATTTACAAGTCAAAGGGGTCCACACCTTCATTCAAAATTTTTTAGGGACCCGCCAAAAAAAAAATTTGAAAAACACTGTTCTAGATTGTGACTCTTCAAGATGCATGCTGTCATCTTCCCTACGTTTGTTCAGTGCCTAGCACAGTAGGGTCCCATTCATATTTGGCCTTTAAACACTACTGCAATAAACACGATTGTAGTTTATGATGATAAACTGATGTCTAGAGTTCACCAGGTGCTAGGACATTTATTCACATGTGACAGGCAGCCATCTTTCTTGTTTTTCAAATAATGAATTGTGGGTTCCCAAAACAATGGACAAGGTAAACCAGTTTCTTTTAAACTCTTTTTAGACAGAATTTTTCTAGCTCAAAGACTAAGGGACTGGTCTTCCCGTGGGAACTCTGCCTGCATAAAATTGCTAATATCAACCATTTACCCTTTGCTTCATCATTGCTTGAAGATTATTCCTGAATACATTTTGTCAGGTAGTTGAACAATGAGATTAAATATGTAACACTGATCTTCAGTTACAAAAGAAATTTTATTATTGACTTATTTACTAACCATGTGATGACTTTACATTGTAAAGAAGGTGAAAAAGTCAAACAGTTCTTGGTCACTTACCCATGTATCTGAAAATATTCTTCTCAAAGACTAAAGCTAACTGAACATTTAGGATTCAATTATATCTGCATTTTGTGGTCATAAATATTTGCAGGGACAAATATGGTAATTACACAGATGCATAACTAAGATGTCTAAATACTTAAAAATGCAGTGGCTAGGGTTCTAAAACATGCCCACAATTACCTGTCACCGAAACTGTACATAGATGCAAGGTCAGAGAGAAACTTTTAGAGCCTTTTGAAAATCATGATCTTAAAATGCAAACAAAGCCAATTTGTGCATTTCAAGTACTTTTTCTTTTTTTTTTAAACAAACATTATCAGACCTATGCAATTTTTTTTTTTAAGAAAGAGGGAAACATGTTCTGGATAGTGTCACTGTTTTTATTAAATACTGCTTGAACTTGTATTTACCATTCCATATTATTATACCTTTGGTCATTCATAACCATCAGTTACTTTAAGCAAGGCTTTAAAAACATTATTTAAGATATCCCAGGTTGCAGATATTTTTATTTGTTAACATACCATATATTTGTCTTAGTGTACACACCCTACATTTCTATTTCTTGTATAGCATTTCATGTAGAAATGATTTTCGTGAACAGCTCAGACTCTTTTTTTGTGTATTCCTTTAAGTTGTGGTGCTCCCTGAGCCATGAATTTATGCTGGATCCAATTTATGTATGCCAAAAGGTGTATAGGGGGTTTTTTATTTTGTTTTTTAACACACAGGAAATCCCTACCTTTGCATCAAAGTCCATTCCATTCCTGCAAAACAGCCCTGTCATAAAATATGGTCTGATACAGCCAAAAAACACAACATCTTCTGAAGAGAAGAGCCCAGCTTTAAGCTTCATGCACTAGACTACATAAAAGAATTAAAGTTCACTACATTCTCTATATAAAAGAATTTGTGAGAGAAAAACAGCTTCCTTGTCATTACAAAAGACTGATTTTTTTTTAGATAATACATTTCAACATTATTTACCATCCCACTACTCTTTTTCTCATTTCCTTTCCTTTGTCGCTGGAAGTCAGTCCTACTTATAATCTCACAAACAGTCAATGATTTTGACTGTGCGTTCCTCAGCTCCACTTTCGTACAAGGGCTAGCTATGATTTTGCTAATGTAATGATATATTACTGTGCATGTTCATCACTGTACTCTATGCTTGATCTACAGAGGATGCAAGTCTGTTAGTCCCCAGCTCATAAGCCTGACTGACTCAGTTGTAAAGACTAGAGATGCACCAGTAAAGATTTTCTTGGCTGACACCGATTGCTGATTATTAACCAGCCATATCGGCCAATCCAATAACAGATTTACAGGAAAACAGCTGGGTAACGTGGAGAGAAGCACCCTGCAGGTAAGTCTGTGAAAGAGAAGGGGCATGGGGGAGGGAAGGGGCATGGTGGGTAGATATCAAGGCCCACATGCTGAGGGAGGGAGTGGGGCAAGGGCAGGGACTGTGGCTGGGGGAGCTGCCCAGCCAGGGCAGTGAATGGGACAGGGGTGGGAAGTGGGACAGAGCCATGGGACAGAGCTCGTCTAGGGGATCAGCATCCTGGTGCTTAAAAATGGCAGCAGGGGTACTTGAACTAAAGCGCATTAAACAAGCTTTAGTTGAAGTGCTGCTGCCACTGTTTTTAAGCAGGGGACACTTAACTGGAGCAGAGCCAAGCAAGGTGAGGGTAAATGCAGGCTGCCTGCTGTGGGATTGGGTTTCTCTGCCCTGCTGTCTTCGCTCTGGAGGCCCTGTGTCAGCTGCTCGTCCCCTGCCCACCCGGCAGCAAGAGGCACAAACTTGCTGCCCTCCTACCGCTGCCACATGGGCAGGGGAATGTATGGCTGATGTGCAGCCTCCAAGGGGAAAGGCAGCAGAGCAGAGAGCACTGAGCCCACAGTAGGTACCACACCTGCCTCGCGCACGAATCTGTGTGGGCAAATCTGTTGGCTTGTATGCAGCAGCAGGGAGCTGCCTCTACTCCCCCCCCCTCCTGTGTCCCCTGGATAAGCTGTCTGCAGCTCCATCCTGCTCCCAGCCCCGGGTCCCATTCACAACCCTGACTAGGCAGTGCCCCCAGCACCACTCCCTCCCTCACTGTGGAGGCCTTGATCTGCCCCTCCCATGCCCCTTCCCTCCCCCGTGTCTCTTCCCCTCCACAGACTTACCTGCTGGCTGCATTCTTGGCCACAGCCAGAAGGCATACTGTATTCAATCAGTGACATTACTGGCCAGCCAAAAAAAGCTGATAGCTGATAATGTTAATTTTCCTTTCATCAGTACTGATCTGATATGACACCACTATATCAGTGTACCTCTAGTAAAGACTCATGCCATCAGCTCTGAAGGCCTGCATTTCATGCCCTAGTGGCAGCTAGGTTGGCTGCAGTCATGCTGTCTTTCAAAGTTTCTTGTTGAGCTTGAAGCCACAGAGACACCAACTCATTTCCAATTATTTCCAGGAACACTTATCACTGAATGTTAATTTTATTTTGGCATGAAGCCAACATAACACCAATCTTCACTGGAAAATATAGGGATTGAATTGAACGGAGAGGACCAGATTCCTGTTGGAAACCTGGGATATAACTATTATAATGTCTTTCTCCAAATTATTGTACATGAAATGATTTCATGATCACACAATCTGTTTTTCTCATGCAACATAACTTCTAAGTGTGCTGTAGGCCAGCATTCCCTTCAGACAAGTGTCTCATCAGCAGCCAACATTTTCTGAAGTATTTAATGAACTTAAAGAACAGTTCTGGCTTGGTGCCAATGCTAACAGGCATTGGGGAAAATGAAATATCAACTGGGAGAGAATAATAATACCGACAGCCCTAAATACCTAGGGACATGCAGCGTGTCCAGCAAGCCACACACATTCCACTGAAAAGCTATGTTCTGGAGCAGATTTTGTATCTGTCTACATTGTTTTAGCTCATCACTGCCTGAAGCTAAGAAGATTAATGAATGTTCATATGCTCCTGAGTTACTAGGGAGTAGAGGACAGGCTTGGAGACTATCCCATCAATCAGCAGTAGTGATCTTTGCATTGCTCTAACAATTAGATTTGCTCTCATCAGCTGTCATAAGGATCAATCATATCCTAGAGGTTTTGTGTAGATGTACATCAACTCAGATGCCACTCAGGGTACAGGAGAACCCACCCCTTTCTACTCTCTTTGAACTAGTACAGGATAATAAACTTTCCAAATCAATCTACTGGCTCTGCTGCCAGAGTGTTTAGCAAAGATAAGCATTTCCAATGACTATTTTTTTAGGAAAATGTACCCATAGTAAGTGTTTCTAACCGCATGACACATGATAAGCAATATCAGGAAAAGATGGTGCTCCATAAGGTGTCTTAGAGAAGATACATGATGAGACAATATGCATTAGACTGCTCTTATTAAAGCTAAAAATGCGCTAAAAATTTAGTAGAAAAAACTAATTCAGCCTCTAGCCTTATAGCGTTTCACTGAATACATAGAAAACAGCGTAACATTTTCTCTTATAGGTTCGACTCTCTCCAATTACAAAACTGTCCATGATTTTTGTATCAGATTTTTATATCACATAGTAAACATAATGTTTATAAAGACTGGTAGGTAGTATATAATGAGAAGGACAGATTGCCTAGATAAATGATCACAACCTAAAAATAGTGCTTTAAATTCAGTTGAATGCAAGATATTACATCAAGGAATCAAAAATGTATAACCAGAGGAAAGGAGAATCTTTAGAAAGCAGTGACTCAGATGGAAATTGTATATAACTAGTTACAAGCAGAAACAGATCCAAGATTTTATGAAGGGGAGCATGGGAGTGGTTACTGGTGCTGCAGGGGTGGCTGCATCCTCCAACTCCCAGTTTCTTCCCCCCAACAACACTGGGACAGACAGACCACACTGGGAGCAACAGTGGGGACTTTTTTAAGTCCAAAAGAAGGTAAGCATTCAACCCCTCTCTTTGCCTCCCTGCTAAGAGGCACATCCCCTCCCCATCTCCCCCACTTGCAACTGCTGCTATAACTGCTATCCTGGGGGCACAGGCTGATCCAGAGTCACTTTAGTGGGGCTGCACTGGGGCTGGGCTCAGCCCAGGGCAGAGGCAGCAAGCAGGCAGGGGACCCCCTAGGGAAGTGGGCAAGGAGGTAGAACCTGCCCACTGCTACTCTTGTTCTGGGTTCAGCCTAGTTCCTATGCAGCCAGGCTGGCATGGTTCTGGAGCTCCCCTTGTCCCCAGGACAGCAGGGTCAAAGGTGGCAGCAGACGGGAGAAGGGAGAAGTTGGGAAAGAAAAGGGATAGGCCTCTGAGGATGGAGGAGAAGAGAAGGGAAGAATTCCTGCCTTCTTTGGGGACTTAAAGTCCCCAGCTGCTGCACCTACCACATGGTCAGAAAAGGGAGGTTCAGCCACGCCACTCCACCCCCTCTGGATCTCTCCCTGGTTACAAGAGCTCTTAACTGTGGCAAAGAGTTGTAAGCTGTGGCAAACTGTTGTAAACCTTAGACATAAAAGGGCATTTCTATAAAGCCTGCATGGATGACAGCGGAGGATCTGACTGGGGGGCTATGTGGCTGGGCTGGCCCCTTTAAGCCTTGGAGCTGGTGAATCAGTGATATTACTTGCCTGTTGAATCCTCACCTTCATAAGCCAAAGTGAGAACTGGAACCACGGCTACTGACCTGTTTGTAATACCTGAAGCCCTGCCTGAGGACAACAGCTATAACCAAATTTCAAATGCTTCAGAACTTCAGTTGGTTACTGAAAGGGAAACAGCTGTTCTGCCCTCAGGCACAACTGTGCAGGTATAGTGCAATTTATTTATTTTTGCACCAGAAACATCGGAGGCTGGCCACAGCTGACCAGACATCCAATGAGGTAGGACCAGGAACAGAAATAGCTGCTTAAAATCCATATTCCAGTATTCTTTTCAACAAAAGAATGAGCAATGATAAAGTGTGACAAAGACACTGAGGGGTACCATAAATAAGTAAGATGCTGAACATGCCAGACAATTAGTAATCTTGTTTCTTCAATATCCCTGTGAAAGAAGAAGACACCTTTTTTTAGGTCTGAGTCATCCTTTTCCTTACAACCTGGTTTGCACGTGAAATATGTTACTTGCTTTTGGAATGCTATACCGCAGTTCTAACAACCATTTTCCTACTGAAGAAACCTGGGATTTTTTTTTTTTAATTAGACAGCATAAAAAATATGAAATGCCTCTTAGGTTATCCTTTAAACCATATATATCCAAATTCTACCACAGGCCCACAGCCACACACTGCCCAGGCCACGTGCCCTCTCTTCCCCCACAAGATGTCCATGTCCCACTATGCTAGAACCTTCATGCAGCACCACAGGGCCCCGTACCAGCAGTATGTGGGGTCATCCAGCCACAGGCTTCCTTGGCATCACAGTCATGCTGTACTGCCCAACTCCCAGAGGCATGGGCAAGCAGCAGAACCTGGAGGAGGGAGCAGGAACTCAGAGACTCCCAGTAGCTGGAGAGTGATTTGGGGAATTGGCACCCACACCAGGAACCCAAGGACTGCAGGATAATACTCTGGAAGCCGCCTGTGGAACATCAGTTGATAGCCCTGCTTTAAACTATGTCCCGTAATTTTAAAAAAAAAAAAGTCTTTTTATAGTTTTTCTGTTTTCCTGTTGTGGTCTAAATGGCTCTCTTCAGCAAGGGAGAGTGGATGGACCTGAAAGCAACTGTGCTAAAGGCACTTGCTAAGCACATAATACTTACACATAATACTGGCCACTCTCAGAAGCAAAGTAAGGTGTCTCCATCCAATCCAGAGAGTCAGAGGCTCCAGTCTCCTGCTTCTCCATTCCAGCCAGACTCTTCCATATAAATCCCTAGTTACCTTCCCTTTTTCAGGTGGTCTTTGGGTTGCAAACTTCTACGTGCCTTCCAAAGTCAACTAGGACCAACAAGTTCTACCAACTGTGCCTCATCCAGCCATCTATGTTGGAAACTTTAAGAGCCAACACAGATTGGGGCTATACAAACGTAGATACCAATGATGAAAAACTGGGCCTCACAGTGGGGCCATTCCACATGGCTGCCACCCAGTCTATACTCCTTGCCTCAATCCAGAGTATGCCATGATAGTTCATTCAGATTTAGTATCTGGCAACCTAGATGTGGCAGGTCACTTGACCGAATCACTGTACGCAGCTTGCCAAGCTAGTTGGGAGGAAATGACTGAGAAGCTGGACTTCACCCATTCCAACAGGAAGTGTTGAAGTCTATTTCATCATCTTAGAGTGGCTCATCAGCTATCAACATTGAGTCACCCGCCCACAGTGCCCAACCAAGTAGGCAGCCACGCAAGTGGCAAGAGCACTACTGGAAAAAGCAAGTGAAAAGCTGCCTCCAAAAAAAATTGAGAGCCTTCCACTGAACACACCAGACCAGAACCATCACAGTTCTTCAACTTAGCAAGGTTTTGGACAGCATCACGTCTGGCACTAACCCAGACTATGACAATATCTCCCTGAGTTCCTGAAGCATCTTGGCCCACATGCTCATTCTTGGTTGGTTCAGTTCTTTATAAGGGTCACGTAAGCGAAAGCTGCTGAAGAACTGAACTAGAGTTTTAAAGAGTCCACCTTATTGTTGTTTAAATTAAAACCTTATTTATTTTAACGCTATTCAGAGTTAGCTCTTTAGTAAAGACTAAGTTGAACCACAGTGTGAAATAGCAACTAGCCACATAAACCTGAAATTGCAGGAACACTGACATGGATTAAAGGTCTCTCCTAGACCTTGAAGTGAAACCAAACCAAAGGACTGGAAAGAGTGAAAGCAGATTAAAGAATATGAACAGCCCTGAACTCCAGGAAGATACATATTCAGGTAGTATCCTGAACTGAATTTGTGACTTGGATCTGGATCTTTAATTCAGCAAATCTAGTCATAAAAGTCTTTAGAGTTTTGTTGAGTCAGTATCAAATATATTATTAAACTGCGAAAATTGCACAAGTACTTCATTAGATTTTTTGTGCCTTTTCAGAGAAATATCAGGAAGACACCAGGTTCCTGGACTGTGGCCAAAAGGATGTGCACAGTAATGGATTTTTAGTTTTATCTGTTGTATGGGAAGATTTTGAAGACTTTTCACATGTTGCAGCATCCCACTCCTCTCCATAGCTTATCACTTTTCACAACATATCTGTTTAAAAAAAAAGCTTTAAAATTGTTTATGAAAGTTCACATTCTACACTTGGATTGGGGAAAGAGGTTGGAGGAGAAGAGAAATGGACTCTGGGGCTTATGCACTGCCAGTTATTAGTGGAGGGTCCAAGTCACTATCAGCAAGTACAGTCAACTGGAAGAAAGAATACCCCTTTTACTATGTACTTTGCTTTAACATGGCCCCACATTAAGCTGACCCTGAAGAATATTGCGTAGGGTCAAATAGACAATTAGGTCATACAAGTTTGAAACATTAAGTTGCTAACATCATTCCACTATGAAAAATAGGTACAGAAACAAGAAAACCATCTTGCTTCTGTTAAATTTAATGTGTGCACAGATACATTTCTTCCACTTTGGTAAACAGTGTTAAACCTACAAACATAAGGAAGGCATCACTGATGCATGCCTTCACTGTTTCAAAGAGAGAGAACACTTTCAAGTCTATTAAAACTGAAATGACCTCAGACAGCAACACAAAGCATCAGAAGTCTTACCAGGCACTTGAGGAGGACTCAATTTTTTCTCCAAGTCTCTATCGTCATTTCTGGATTCAGGAGATTTAATGCCATTTTCCTGTTTTTCCTTGTTTGAATTTGTTATATTTTGTAAAACAGGCTTCTTAGGCAATGGAGGTTTTGTGTTAATCTGTTCAGGAGATTTTGCTTCAGGCATTTGACTGGCATTTAAAGAGACACTGATATTTACATCAGCTGTCGTTTTTATCTGTGCCTTTTCACCTTTTAAAAATGAAGCCAACCCTTCTTTGTCCACATTAAACTCTGCACTGTATCTTTTAATCCCTTTTGCTTCTGATGAAGAGCTGTCTGCATATTTCAAGGATAATGAGGTGGACCTAAGTTTTACTTGAAAAGGATTCTTATCTTCACAGTTTGACTGATGCTGGGATACCACAGAAAAATCACCTGGCATGGAAATCTCATCAGCCATCTGAGAAATACACCCAGACACCATTTTATCCATAGCATGGCCAGTGATCTCACAGTCAGGCTCTGGCAACAATGCCTGCATTTTATTTCTACTTTTTCCCTCCTGTAGATCTGATCCCATCTGCACTTCCTCTTTTGACTTCTCATTTTGTAAGAGGTTTGGTTTGGGCAGAGATAATCTGGAGTTCAATAAACTTCCATACTCTGAACCCTCTTTCAAGTGAAAGCTGCTAGTCCTTGGCCTTTCCCATGCTGATGACACTGAAAATTTTCTCAAAGCACTGGGTCCGGTAGCTGCTTTCTCCCTCTTTCTCTCCAAAATTGTCTCCCTTTGTATTAGTGACTGACTATTTTCTTCATTAGATATGACTGGCTCTTGAATGAACTTCTTTTCCAGAGACCAGGCAGCACAAGCCCCTACCTGTGATAAAGCAGGCTGTGAGACATGCTGAGAAGGACCTTCGAGTAACTGCTTGCAGGACCCAGGGAATACAGCAGATTCTCTCTTTTCCTCCATATTACAGAATGTTTCCACGGATATCTTAGCCTTCTGCCCTTTGTCTTTTGACCCTTCCAAACAAGAAGAAATATCCTGATGGGTTGGAGCATCCCCTTCAGACAGCATCTTATTAATTAGAGGCACATTTGGAAGCTGTTTATTTTCTTGATTCAAAATATCATTTGACACTTCATAGACATTCCCCATGGAAATATTCAGTGTTTCTGAGCATTTTCTTTCCCTTTGCGTTTCTCTATTCTGTATCCCACTCCATGTAATTGAATTTTCTTTAGGTTCTAAAGCAGATGGATAATCTGATGCAAGGTATGTTAATTCCTGTGTAGTTTGGCAAATCTCAGGATTATTCTCAGGTAATAAGGCTTTTTTTCTGATGGCAGACTCAGAAGTGAATTGCAGTGAGGAAGTCCTTTCATCTGTCTGTCTTAAGCAACAGGAAAAGTCTGCAGGTATTTCAGCTCTTTGCAAGGAAGGCATGTCACATGTTACAGCTGTGCTGCCTGACAGATACTGATGACTGGTATTGAGGATTTCATCTGTCAAGTCTGTCAGTATCTCTCTTCCATCATGCTCCTCCTCTTCTGGAGTACAGGTCAAGTCATTCAGAGATTCAGACTGGGTCTGTTACAAAGAACAAACATTCAATACAGCTTTATTATTCCTTTACATCTTCACATATTTTTTATTGCCAGGTACCTAGCAGATTATGCACTGTACTAGCTGCTGTCCAGAAAGCAAGACAACCCCTGCCCTAAATACATAGCTAGTTCATGTTTTACAAAATTTGGTATTATACGCTGACTTTACATTACTAGATACTGGAATGCTGCACTATATATAAAATAATTTATCAAACACTCATTTAAGATGTCATTTCCTATCCCTGCATCTTTTAGATGCCTTAGCCAAATCCACCAAAGCAATGACTGGCAGCACTGTATATACCAAAGCAAAGAAGTAATAATTTGGATATACCAAAGCAAAGCAGTAATGTTGTGTTGCTTTAGTGGCAGAAAAACAGCACTGGAACTAGAAAAATCTGGCCCTTTATATTCTGCAGCTCCATCCTTTCATGAAAAACAAAACAAACCCTTTTTGGGAAAAGGAAAGCCTGAAGACTTAGGGATAGTCTATATGTATGTATTTTATTTATGTGTGTGTATGTACACACGTACACACACGCATTTATAGTTGCATGTATAGATACACTCCATAGGCAAGAACAGCAGAAAAAGATATTAAATCAGTTGGGCTATGAGAGTTTGCACAAGTTGAGGTTCTACAGCCTTCCCATATTTGTCTTATCTTTAATCAAATTGTGATAACATTTTATAGACCCTCATACTTATATCGCATTTTACTTTTTCTTTCAAGAGTTAAAAATGTCATAAGAGCTTACAAAACTTCTATTTACCTGAGAGTTCTTTTTGATAAGACTTCGGGTAAGCTTTTATAAATAGGTTCTCAGACGTGGCTAAGCATACAGGATTATTGCAAAGCATATTATTAAACTGCTGATTATGCATTTTGGTACCTGTGTTAGACGACAGTGATTCAGCATGCTATTAGGTAAATATGTGCTTTAAATGTGGGTACTCATTTTAGATATACCAAGTATACTTTCTAAAGCAACTTAAGTCTCATTCAGTTTCCCTTTTGGAAATCATAAAGCTGCAAGGCAATTTGCTGCATATCCATTACAAGCTGAGGAATTTAAAAGCAGGAGGTGCTGGTTGTAGGTCAGAAGTGAATTACCCAAGCAAAGTTGCACAAGAAAAATACTACTGTTGATATGTATTAGGAAGTGCAAAAACTTTCCAAAGAAAATCTCGATGGTGAATATAGTTTGGTCATAATCTGGCACCGGCAAAAGACTTGATTATATGGTGTTTTCCTTCCCTCCTTTTCATATATTTTTCATACAACTGGCAATACTGTTATGCTTAGCTAAAGACTATGTGTTTTAAAGTATAGAAAGTGCTTAGTACTTGTGAAAAAAATAATGAATCCTCTTGATATTGGCATTTTAAAAGTAATGCTTAAAATAGAGAGAAATTAGTACATAAAGTAAACTTTTACAAATTCTTAAGAGGAATAGTCAAGTTTGTTTTCTTTTTTATGAATATTATTCTAGATTCTCTCAAGTTTTCCAGAATGGTCGATTAAAAATAACGCCCCACAATTACGAAACTTATTTATGTTGGGGAAAAGCTTCCTTTATATACAAAGGTAGCTTTCACTGCTGGGCTATATTTCTACTTGGTTTTCAACCTCTGCTGGTGAAACCACACAAAGGGCACATAGTCTACTAGTTATTCAGGGAAATTGGAAAGATATTCCTAGTGCACAATACTTGGCTCCAGCCACTGAAGCACATGACACAACCTCTTATTTTTGTGCTTTTCTGTAGTGAAAAATAGTCTAATGGTGAATTTTTTGGAGGCAGAAGGGGAGATTCTCTTTCAAGAAGCAGATTTTAAAGATTGACTTTCACTCCAATAAAAAAATATTACCAATTATATACTTGTTTAAAAGAAAATAGTAAGAAATTTAAGTTGAGCCTGTCACACAGGTTAAAAAACACTCAAATAGTGCTACATGGTTAATTTAAAAACAAATGTAACCTTAAATCCGTACTCCAGAGAATTAACAAGTAATCCCTTCTCACAGTGTTTGGCCTTTATTGCTCTTCAGGGCTCTATTCCAGATGAGCACACAACCCTCATTAAACATTTGTCATCAGAAAGCCATAAAATATCCACTCACAGCTCTGGCTCTACTTCATAAATACATAAAGAAATTGAAATAAGAAGGGCAAGTCAGGAAAATACAGGAAGATATAATTTTAGGGCCAATGATGAAGTCTATTTTTTTTCTTTATAATTACCGAAGAAAATCTTCCCATTCTACTAGATCTCTGGTTCCGTGGTTTTATTAAAAGCTTGTGTTTAGCAGCAGAATTATCCAAGCAAGTGAAGTACTTTGGCGGAGTGTCAAAATCAGCTGCAGGCGAAATGCTGCTGTCAGATGTTCGGGGAGATCTAGTTTTAGCACTCTCATGCTTAGGGAATAGTTGACCTTCTGTTGATCGAGGTCTAGAAGAAGGACCTGATGTGACCTAAAGAATCCCAAAGCACAGCATCAAACAAAGACCAAGAAATGAAAACAGGAATTTTACAAAGAGAAAAGGGGGAAAAATCCCCACATTTATTGGCATTTTGGGCTTTTTAACTTCTATTTCAGTTGCAGTGCAGTTATTATATTTGCACATGAAGTATTGTGTTAGCAAGTTTGCAAGAAGCGAGGGTTTGGGGTTTTTTTTGAGTGATATCTCTTATTGGACCAACAGTATAGTTGGGAGAGATTGCACTATATGCTCAAAAGCTTGCCTAAAATCTCTGGCTACACAGTTGGTCCAATAAAAGAATTGTCAAAAAATCCCTTACTTTTTACCTATTTTTGAGGCCATCACAGCAGGGGTGTAGTGGCATGACCATACCCTCTTTCTTTCGTGGAGCAGCAGTCTGGGACAGAGCACATCTGCTCCCCTCCCATTCCCTTCTCCCTTGCTTGCTGTCCTGCTGTCCTGGAGGTGAAGGGAGGTCCTGTCCTGCTCCAGCCATGCCGCGTAGGGGCTGGACTCAGCCCGGGACACCAGTGGACAGGCAGGTTTCATTTCCCTTCCTGCTCCCCATGGGTGTTCCCCACCAGCATGGGAGCAAGCACAGAGAAGGGGAACCTGCCTGCCCACCACCACTGCTGCTGCTGTCCCAGGCTGACCCCAGCCCCTGAGGCAGCCTGGCTGGAACAAGGTAGAAGCTCCCCTTGCTCCTAGAACAACACCGACAACAGGGATGCCAGCAGTGGCAGGCAGGGGAAAGGGGAATGGGAGAAGAGAGGACAGAGAAAGGGATGTGCCTTTAAGCATATAGGGGAAGTGGAATGTTTACCTCCTTCAGGAGGTAACCGTTCCTTACCTTAGTCCCCAGTTACTACTCCCAGGGCATGATCTGCCTGCCCCTGCAAGGAGGAAGGGAGTGAAGAGGCTGGAAGCAGGGGGTGCAGCTACCCCTGCAGCTCCGGTTACTGCTCCTGCTCCCCACATTATAAAATCCTGGATCCGCTTCTGTGTAGTGGCACTGTACTTTTACTAGCAGCAACACTGCAGTATGAAGTGTATAGTAAAGGATGTGTTACATTTGAATAGCAAAACTATAAGGTATAAAAAATGTCCATTTCAGAAGAGTGATTCTGAGAATATTCAAACCCAACCTCAGTCCCTCCAGGTCAGCTTCACATGGAACCAATCCCTTTTCGATCCTACAGTCCCTTATTTTAAGTAACTTTATTTCTGTTTGCAAACTCTGTTTTTTCAACCTGACTAAGCAGAGTATTTCATTGGTATAGTTGAACAAATGTCAAGTAATCCCCTGGAACTTGCAATCTGTACAATTATCAGCCATAACACTCAGGATTTTTTTTGGTCCTTTTTCTCCTTTTTTTAAACACTAATTGGTACTTTCTGCAATGGAAGTTCAACTTTGCAGCCTTCCTTATCCAATATAATTAAAAGAAAATTGATGCAGAAGTCCTAAGGCTGATGCATAATCCTTACTTTCCAGTCAGTTATGGAAAAAAAAAAAAAAATCAAAGATCACCTTAAAAATGAACCTTTAAAGGGATTTTTCTCCATTCCATAATACCATTTTAAAAATAAGGCAAAATGAAAGCAGAAATAAGTTTTAAATTATGACAGATACTTTGAGACTAATGGTTCACCACAGTGCTTTGGAGGCCTGAAACTGAAATACAGCTCCATACTGCAGCCTTGCCCTTCATTGCAGTTTTGGACCCAGCTGCACTTCCAGGTTCTGGAAGCTGCACCCAGAACCTCCACTTCCAGTAATTCTTTATCCATAAAAAAAAAGATATAATTCACCCATACCAACTAATGGTCATTTTCATTCATTGGAACTGAATGTTTCTTTATATTTGCAATGTGTCACTTAAACATGACTAATGCATACTGCAGTCATGTATCATGGTATACATTAGTACCTAACAATGAATACATTGGTGATTCAGCTCCGTCATAGAAGTCACAGCACATGTTCTCCGAAACAACTGTCTGTTGTCTGTTCTCCCTGGTCATTTATCCTCAGGTACTTAATACAACCAAAGGTATGATCTCTAATACTAGTTCATATATTAGGAAACTAAGAACAAAATTTATTACTTCACTTAAAACTCAGTACTCAGTCTGAATTCTAGTCATTTTGCTGCAAAGATATGAGGTCACATTATGGCTGACTTTGTTTAAGTATATTAGAAGGGAAGAATACTGAGGACATCTTTGTCCCAGCAGCACATGGCTGCAGAGGACAGGCATTGCTCAGCTGGCTGCATTAGGCAGAACAAAGTAGTAGCCAATCAGAAGGTACCAGCTCCGGAGTTGGAGGTTCTGGGTGATGACTTAAGTGGAAGGCAGACACCTAAGTCAAAAAGACCAATCCAAACTGGCCCTGCTTGGTGGGGACAAATGTAAATTCATCGTAAATTAATTCTTGGAAGTGAGGATGATTTTGAATCCCCTTTGAAGTGAGGAGAGCCTAAAAAGCAGGCTTCCCACTCAGGGCAAGGTACTTTTGCAGTTAAATCAATGGACTAGGTGAGCCTCAGAAGACCTCAGTTTTGTACCAGATTTCGTTCATGACCCTGAGCATCTCAGTAAGCCACTCTGTTGTAGTTTCCCCATTTCTAAAATACAGATACCACCACGAACCTCAGTTGTTACATTTGTGTGCCTGCTTAGAGGTTAAATTCATTTGCATCTGTAAGACAGTGTGAAAGCTGGAGCTGGGAGATGCTAGAAAAATCCGTTCACTATTATTATTTACATTAATTAATTAAATAAGAATTCCTTGGCATCAGAAAATTCTATTGAAAGTTATGTTAGCAAGTTGGGCTTTAAAAACCCCAAAAGTAGTGGTAATAACATATTTAGGAGGTTATTCTTGCTGCAATATAGACAGACAACTGAGAATAACAGTTATGCCTTATATTTCTTTAAAAAGCTATTTTGTTTGTTCTTTAATATATTTCTCAGAAGTTACCTGTTCTTCTTCTTCACTGCCTGTTCCAGCTAAACTCAAAGAGCTAAGATGGTTGTGAGAGTCAGAGAACTGTGGGATGGAATGAGGAGGAGATTCAGTAAAAGATGACAAATGAGATGGATGTTTTAGCAGGTACACAGGTACTGTAGCTCCCATTATCAGTATAATACCTCTGGTCCAGTTCTAAGAATTAGTAAAAGGTACTGCAAACTTAAGTATAAGGCATGCAGGAAAAGATTGAAATTTAGTTAAACATTGTGCACCAACTTTTAAATGTTTTAAAAGTAGTTAAAATTTCTTAGAAAAGGTTCCTCTTTCCATACTGGATAATAAAGCATTTAGTGTGACAGCTCTCATTAATAGATTCAGGACAGACTACAGATTTTCCCACCATCTTTTATTTTTGGGTTGGTCTTGCAGTTTCCCCTCCACCCCTCATCCATAGCAACACTGGGTGGTTACAAAAAGCTTATAAAAATAACCAGCACAAAAAGCAAGTCAAAAAAGGAAGAGGCACCCAAACATTACTTTCAGAACTATTATAGCCAGTAAGCTTACCATACCAGCTTTTATGAATTGAGGTGTTTGCAGAAACCTCTCCTACTCTTTAGACATGTCACAACTAGCAGTATTTCAAAAAGTGACATATCCTTTCATTTAGACTCTCTCTGCACTCGTTCCCCTGAGGCATGTCGTATCCTGGCTTTGATGTGCCATTTATATTTTAACTGACAATGTACAACTAACAATTTATAGAAAAATAGCACTTCGGAAAGGCAAGACTTTCTGAATTGTCCCACAAGTATCAATGAGGACTGGCAAAGGCAACAAACCAAATATTTTAGTCTCCCCTTTTATACAAACAAAAGCTCAAGTGGGCAATTGTTCCCCAAATAGGGACTTTTGTCAATATCACAATATGCTCACCCTTATTGTTGGGTTGGAACTAAGTATTTCATGTATCAAAGACATTTCTGGAGGACTTCTAGGTAATCCATCATCTTCTGAACTGGCTCCAGCATCGTCCACCCGCTTCACGATAATTCCCGAAGGAGGAGGAGGACCCAGTTTCAAATTATGCTGGAGTTTCAACTACAATACAATATGAAATCACATTTTTGTGAGTTTCCTCTCCTTATTACGTTATTCTGTCCAGTCCAATGAACTTATATTTTAAACTCTATATACCAAGAAGTAAAGTTAATGATCCAGAGCACCAAACTGTACACTTTAAAGCTGTAATTTAAATTCAACCAAGATGTGAGTCTGTTCTTCAAGTAACATATTATATGGTAATATAATTTGCATGTTAGTGTTACTTAGCAGAAATCAATTGTTCCACTACAGATACTGTTAAACACAGACACGCACATGTGCACATGCAGTTGGAAAATAAATGGAAACACTAGTATTTTAAAAGTTTGTCTTATGTTACCTGTAAAGTTCTAATCCGATCTGAAATGTTTTCCTGAGAAAACACTCGTACTGGCCTACATGGTTCTTGCGCAGCCTCAGGAATGAAAATGCTGTCATGTGACAAAGCTCTGCTTCCCATGACACCTTTGTGGTTCCTGGGATAATACAATAAAACTGTGAAGATGCATCTGCTTATTTCTTTAACCTCTTTACTAAATATATAAGTCTTAGATTAACTAAAAGAGCTGTTTCAATGGAGAGGTTAACATTTCATATTTTGCCTAAATTCTAAACTGCTCACTGAATAAAATGACATAATTCAAATGAATCTACATAATACCTATTAAAATAAAAGTCAGTAGTGATATATGTGATGCAGGTAAGATAGACTATCATGACCCTACAATAAAGTCCTATACAGTTTGAAAAAAATACACTTTGTATAGGCACTTTTAAACATTTTACAGGACTTTGATAAGTACATTCCTGCCATATTTCAGCAAGTCCTGCCAAAGTTGGTCATTTGGGAGAGTGTTAGACTGAAGATGTGAAGATCCCCGGATTGATTCCAGGCTTTGGCAAGCCTCCTAACTTCTTTTATGGGACTGGGTAGCTCAGGTGGTACAGCATCAGACTTAACTTGAAGACTGAAAGTTCACGTCCCTGTTCAGGTGGCAGCTGTGACAAGAGGATGAAGTCTGGGGAGGCCTACTTTGAGTCCTGCCATGAACAGAGGGCAGGACTAGATGATCTTATTGTGGTCCCTTTCAGCTCTACTTTACCATGATCTGATTTCCCTTGAAATTTTCAAGAGCAGGTTGGAGAGATCCTTGACTACAATGGTTTAGTCAGGGATGATCCTGCCTCTGTCTGCACTAGATTACCTTGTGACGTCCCTTCGAGCCCTTCTTTCTTATGAAGCTATGATCCATACAATTCTTTAACAAAAAAATTGGAAAAAGAGTTGGGTTTATTAAATTCTGTATGATCAGATTAATTTCTAAAAGCCCCTCTTCACCCCTTCTCTAACAAAACTCCATAAAGTTTTTCCCTTAGGAATCTCCCTTACATGTATGCATATTACTGATTTCCATTTATACTCCTGAATCCAGATGAGGTTCTCTAGCTAGACTTCATCCACCAGGTTGTACTAATAATTTTCACTAATTTTCCTCTTGCTACTATGCCACGGTTTGTCCCAGCAGGAGGGAAGGAATGCTTGTCAACATAAGAGTAGAGGTGGAGGATGGATTGCTCCTACAATGACACAGTGTGATTCCAGTTTCCCATGAACCCTCTGAGATCTGCCAGGTTAGGGCAGATATTTGTACGTGGACAGGACAGGGCATCCTCTATTGTGGAGGATATTATGGCACTGATTCTGCAACTCAATCTGTGCAAGTGGATGCTGCATACATTTTGGCTAAGGACAGAAGTTGCACATAAACCAGTTTATGTGATCAAAAACTGGTTTTAATCTGTAACAGAACAAAAGTTCAGTGCACATAAACCAATTTCAAAATGGCCAAAACTGGTTTAAGATAAACCTGGTTGAATGTAGTATCAGACTTAACTGATTTGGGTCAAACTAGTTTATGGAACTTCTGTCCCAGATCCCTTCCTGTTTCAAGTTAAATCAGAGTCCCCCAGCATCCCAGCAGGCTTTTCAGCCCTGGGCTAGGCTGGGCTGTGCTGTCTGCACACCCCTCTTCTCTGTAGCCCAAGCAGTGGCAGGAGTATGACCAGATGCCAGCCCAGTATGGCCCCCTGAAGCAAAGGGGGCAGGGAGGGGGTTTACTTCCCCTTCCCTCCCCACTTTGCCCAAGTGTTTTATTCCCCACTCCCTTCCCTCTCCCCCAGGACCCCAACCGAGGTTTGCCTGACCAGGGCAAAGCAGCCTCTGTCAGGGCCTCTCTCTGCTTGCTGCTCCAGTTGCAGAAGCATGGCCAGATGCCTACCCAGCATGACCCCCTGAGGCGGAAGGAGAGGGAGGGGGTTTATTCCCACCTCTGTCCTCTCTCCCACCAGAGGGGCTGCAGCCAGGGTCTGCCAGCCTTGGCCACCGCTTCTGCCACTTGTCTCCAGACAGGCAGACTCCAGCTGGGGCCCCTGGGAGGAGAGGGCAGGGAGGGGGGAATACCAGCTTGCATCTGGCCAAGCCCCACCCCCCACTTGCTGGAGCAATGAGGTGGGGAGGGACCCGGACAGGGGCAGCATCCCCTGTCATGGTATCCTGGGGACTGCAAGCCTTTTCCCAAGACTGTGCTGTGGGCAGAAGTGAGGTGGGCAGAGCTGCCCCAACCTGTGCAGGGCGAGTGGTGGCGGTGCTAGGGGGGCTTGGAGGGCTTTGACCAACCCAAAATCTGGCTTAGTTCCTATAGCCACTGCTCCCAGCCCCACCACTGCTGGCTGCCCTGTGCAGGCTGTGGCAGAGCTGCCCACCCCACTCCTGCCCAAAGCACAGCCCCCACCACTGAGAAGAGGCTTGTGCTCTCTAGGACACCATGACAGGGGCTGTCAAGGGTCTTTTTCCCCTCACTGCTCCAGTGGCATGGGCAGGGGCATGGCCAGACACTGGCCCGGCATGGCCCTCTTAGGTGAAGGGGGCAGAGAGGAGGTTTATTAACCCCCCCTTCCCCTCAAGACCCCTGCCTGGCTGAGGCAGAGCAGCCCCTGTCAGGGTCCCTCCCCCCTCACTGTTCCAAAGTGGGCAGGGAGGCGTTTAATCCCTCTCCCTTTCCCTCACTTTTTCCCCCCAGGAGATCCCCACTGGGGTCTGCCTGGCCAGGGGTGAGCAGTGGAGGTGGCAGCCAGGGCTGGCAGACCCTGGCTGCAGTCCCTGGGTGGGAGAGGGGATGGAGGGGGAAATAAACCCGATCCATGCCCCCTTCACCTTAGGGGGCCATGCCAGGTGGATGTCTGGCCACATCCCCACCACTGGAGCAGCGAGGGGGGAGGAACCCTGACAGGGGCTGCTCCACACTGGCCAGGGAAACCCTGGCTAGGGTCCTGAGGGAAGAGGAAGGGAGTGGGGAAATAAACCCCCTCCCAGCCCCCTTTGCTTTAGGGGGCCATGCCAAGCCATCATCTTGCTGAGGATTGGGGTCTGGTCATGCTCTTTCCCTTCCCACAAAAGCCTGGCAAGGGCTGCTTCCTCCCTCCTGCTCCAGGCACACCCCGGCTGGGGTCCCTGAAGGTTGGGGGGTGGGGTTTAAACCCCTCCTCAATCATACTCAGGCCTGCCAGGGCCTGGCCATGCCTCCTCCCTCAGCTCAGCTTTCGTATGGCCTGGCCACTGCAGGAGAGAAAAGAGGACTCAGTCTAGCACCCCCTGACTTCTAGCTTGAGCGACTGCAGTCTTGCGGTGGCATTTCCAGAATCAAAAGTGAATGTCTATTCACTTGCTTGCCAGTTCAATCTACACAGGTTAGACTAAGCTGCAAAGATTTAATCAATTCAGGCTTTGGCTTTTTGAATGTCTGTACTTAGCCACAGAGGTCTTCTGACTACATGTATATCCAACTGTAGTATTTAGTGCCTGCACACATGATAGCATTAGTTTTAATGGAGCACTTGGACACATTTTTTCAGTTCTTATTTGTGGCCTTGTAGAGGAGCCAAGAGAGTTCTTAATGCACCAACTCGTGCATTACATTTTACTTCTGGTTTATGAAGGGAATAGCAAGTAACAATCTCTGTGAAGTAATGCCTTATTTCTTCATGGAAACTGTGGATCAGTGCCATAGATTCATTCAGCTAATTTCTAATGCCTTGGTTATACTAATTTCCTTGCATGACTGCACTCCAAAATATGGGCAATCGCACACAGGCCTCTGATAGTGTAATGGAGAAAATCTGAAATGTATACATATGGATTTCCTTCTCCCTGCTCCCCTTTCCTTTTAAACAAGCACAGCTAAATAAAGAGAGAAATGAAATATTCAAGTGAAACACTGGGATTCTCCCAGCTATCAGTTTTTGAAGAGATTACAACATCAAGGGAAAAAATTGAACAAATGTATGTTTTCCTGAGCTGAGATAATGTTGAGGGGACAAAAGGGAAAACAATCATGGAGCATGACTGAATTTCTCCTTACACCAGCTACTAAAAGTAAGTTTGATAAATCAATAGGTGAAAAAAACTGATTAGTATTTCTGATGCAGAAGGAAGGCAAGCCTGCTGTTTGGGTTTAATTCGCTGGAGAGATTACAAAAACAGTTTATCTTAGTAAAAATGGAATTTCTGTAATGCAGCCAAGGTCAGAGAGATCTGTAGCAATTTGCTAAGTAACTGTCAGTCAGAGGTGTTACAGTTGCTTAATGCACCTACATTCTCCAAGACTGAAATACAATTGGAGAAGCAATGCTGTTGTATAAGCACATTTATTCACTCCAGTTTTCCACCTTTTCCTTTTTCTTTCTGGACATGCAAGCCTTGGAAACACATGTTTGAAATGCACAAAATGCTCCATCAATTTACCAGATATATTTCATTTTCTTTTCTTTCAAAGGATTTAAATGCCTCAGATTTTACACAGGAGTCAGTAAAAGTAATAACAGAAAAACAGATGTTGTAAGCAGAAAATTAGACATGCACTCTAACATGACGTGAAGTTACTAACAAGACAGAGGTCTAACCATTAATGTTCTTAAGATATTTTTTGTCAAGTAAGAATGCAATAACTCTGATGGATATTCTGGCATACCACTAAGGTTTCCAAATGTAATGGTCAAGCTGTCCTATCCTTTCTACCAACCGCACTGCAAAATGAATGTCTGGGTTTTTTTTTTTAAAACAGATATTTTGGTTGTCTGGTGCTGCCTAGTGGCAAAACCATTTAACATCTGCTTAAATGGATTTTGCACGATTAACTTTCCAGTCTCACTGTACACTCAAACATTGCATATTTTTGCTTACAGTATACAATTTCTGGACTAATCAGACTCCTGTCCTTGAGGATGTGCCATCCATTAAAACAGGGGTTTCAATCTTTTTTAACAAGTGTACTCCTTTGGTCTCAAAGTTTCAGCTCATATGCCTCTTCATATTTTTTTCTGGTTTTTAAGGGGGGGCAGATCGAGGCCCCCATAGTGAGGGAGTGGAGCTGGGGCAAGGGCAGCTGCTGCATAGGCAGAGAGAGTAAAAATTATTTGGGATGGGGCTGAGCATGCGCACACACCCCCAGCAGGTAAGTCTGTGGGGGAAGGGGCAGGGGAAGGGAGAGGGCCATGGGGGAGGCAGATCAAGGCCCCCCACAGTGAGGGAGAGAGCGGGGCACAGTCAGGAGCAGGGGCTGAGGCGAGTACATGCCCTACTCACCCCAGCCCTGGTTCCTGCCCTGCTCCCGCTCCCCACCGCAGTGAGGGAGGGAGTGGGGCTGCGGCTGTGGATTGAGACCCCCACAGTGCAAGAGGGAGTGGGGCAGGAACAAGGGCAAATCACTCACCCCTGCCCCTGCCTCAGTCCCTGCTGCACTGTGAGGACTGTCCCATGATCCAGCCTGGCTGGGGCCCTATTTAGTGTGAATAGGGCCCTAACTGGGTTGGGTTGTGGGACAACTGGAGCCTGGTCGCTCATCCAGGGGTGCACACAGGCAGCTCATGCTGCTGTGTACACTGTGAGAGAGCCAAAGGTGTGGGGGGGGGGCACATGCTCCCCTGCAGCGCACCTCTGGACATGTCGCTGGGCTCTGATTGCTGGGCCCTGCTCTACTCCCTCCTACACTGTGAGCGTCTCATTCTGCACCCCCCACCAGCTCAATCACAAAGAAAGTGAGGGAGGAATGATGAGGTGAGAGAGGGAGTGGGGCTGGGGCAGGCACTGCACAGCTGGAGCAGGGTGTGGGACTGAGCTGTGCAGGGGGTGGGGAGGCAGGCTCCCACCGTTATACACCTCTCCAGGAGGGCATGGGGGGCATGTGCTCCCGGATCTGCTTGGGGGGTGGGGCAGGCTGCAGCTGCAGACTGGGGATACGCTGGGCTCTTCCTGGTGGGGGCTGGGTTGGACTACACATGGGGCAGGCGGCGGTGGCACTGGGAAGGGGGCTATGGGAAAGGGAGCTGCATCCACCCCAAAATATGCCATAGCCCCCCCAACCCTATGCCAGCACAGCCTAGCCCAACACCCCCGCCAGAAACAGCCCAACGCTGCCCTGGCCCCAGCCTGCAGAGGCCCACAGCCCACCCTGCCCTGTCTGCTGAGCTATGGTCATATGCCCCCCATGTCCTCCCAGGTATGCATAGTGGTAGTGCTGGGAGTGGGGGCTTGCATACAGCCACTGCCACCACCACACCACTTGGATGCACATCATACTAATTTCTCATAGCCAGTCACAGCTCCATGGGTTGCTGATGGGCCTTCCACCCAGCCAATCACATGCTGCTGGGAACAGGCACAAAACACACTCCCATCACCCCACCCCCCAGCATCCAGACCCTTGCAGTTCTGTTGTAAAGGAGTAGAAGCCAATCAGGAGAGCAAGTTGGGGTCGAAAGTGGGTAGGTACCACAATGTGCTGTGCAGGGCTGGCAGGGCCCAGAGCATCCCTCCCCCTCCCTCAGGTAAGAGGCAAAGCATGGGAATGCACTGGGGGAGAAGCTGCTGTTGCATCCCAGGGTGCACTCTGTCCCCACCCTCCTACCCCCTACAATCTTTTTAAGTACCCCTGGGGGTACATGTACCCGCAACTGACAACCCCAGCATTAAAACAACAGCTTCCTTTTTAAGCAGCCAACCTTTCTTAAGGAAGTGTATCAGAATGAACATTGAGCCTGCAGCCTGTCTGTACACTGAAAAAAAATATGCAAATTGTACACCATAGTTCACATAATCCCCATAAAGACACGGAGAAATAGTTCAAGAGCACTCCTGTTATTTGAGGAATGTATGTCTTGGGAGAAAGGTCTTAAGGACTAGATTTTCAAAGGTATTTAAGGCACCTAGATATGCAGAGACAGACTTTGTGGAATTTTCAAAAGTGGTATAGAATATATTAGGTATCTTATTTCTACTAGCTGCAATGAAAGTTAGGCATTTAGCCTCTACGCAGGTTATCTGAATCTTTCAACCCCTCAAATGGCTTTGAAAATCTGGTTCTTAAGCAAGTATCATTATTTTTCAATGAAACTTTAAAAACCTAAGTCATTTATAGAAAATTGGATTCAAGTCCTTTTAAAAACGCTGTCCCAAAGTTTATTTTTCCTCATATGACACAGATTTTTTTTAAAGACTTGCTATACCTAAGTCACATTTTCGTTTCATTCATTTTAATTAGCCATACCCCTGGATGAGTCACCGAGCTCCGATTGTCCCATGACCTGGCCCACCTGAGGCCCCATTCATAGCGAATGGAGCCCTGGCCAGGCCAGGTCATGGGACAATCCTCACAGTACAGAAGGGAGTGCAGCAGGGGTGAATGATTTTTCTAAAAAAAAAAGATAAAAATTCTGTTATTCTTTAAGATGGATTAATTAATAATGTTTAAAAAAAGAAGATAAAGTGCTTAACACAGCTTTCTGATTAAGAGGTGGAGGTAATACCTTGGACGTTTAATACATTGTTCATGCTTAGAAAATCAGTTCTTTATTCATCCATACCATTTTAAAAGACTTACTCAAGTTCATCTTCAGAATCATAGCCTGTGTGTGCAGACTCTGAGGCCATGACATCACTGGTTGACTGGCATGGTTTCAAATGGCTGGTCCCCATAGATGGTAAGGTCTCTTTCCTTTTCCTTTTACCAAAGAACTTTTTGAAAGATTTGAACTTTGACTTTTTCTTTCCTAGACAAAGAAGAGTTAAGATTCTATAGAATTCCACTGGGTTTCTTCCTAAGAGATTTTTCTTGGGAAAGGCAACCTGGCCCAATGCAGTATGCTATATCATATGGACAGGTCTTCCCAGTCTATACTGATTGCAAGGAATTGCTGTTAGCTGGAGAAAAGGGTTGTGATACTTATGGCATATTAGAAATAAACTGCCACCTAGAATCTTTTCTAATACTGCCTATACCTACCTCTTGAGAAAAGATTTAATATAATTACAGTGTAAGGGAAAACTCCTGTCAAGGATGCACAAATAGAAACTGTCTTTGCTCAGCAAAATAAATCACAAACATAAGGACAACCTTGTCACTAAAACTAGTTTAAATATAGAAATAGATTATTTAGATAAAATATGCAAATACCAGAAGGCGATTAATTTTTTATAATATTAATTTTATTAAATCCAGAATATTGTAGATAGGAATTATGAAACTCAGTGGTTCTCAGATAATTCAATAGGAACTGGGCAATAATCTTGAAATGTGATGCTGGGCTGCTCAGGGAAGAAGGAACTTTAAACAGGGCTAATTCTAGGCCCAAGGAGTCTTCCATCTTTCTTGATAAAATTAAGTTTGTTTGCAAAACAATCCAACGATAGAAAAAAAACAAACATCTGCAGAAGTGTCTCAGAGTCATTACACTAATAATTAACATGGCTTAGGTACATGTTTTGAAAAGTGGAGTAAGACAAAGAATAGGGGTCAAAGAATTAGACTTGTTATAAGCTGTGGTAGCTCCACTCATGTGAGAAGAATTATGGCAGCTTGCACAGCAGTTTTGAATGTCACCATAGAAAATTGATTTACCCTGAGCATATGAAAAAGTCCCAAAACTATAGTTCAAGTGGGAGGGGAAGAAGGGAAAGGAGTGAATGAGAGAGGAGCATTATCTGAACAGGTAGAATACTTTCCATGATAAAGCTAAAAATATCATTTAGCTATAGAACTTTTAAACCATAAATGAAATGTTTTCATATTCTAGGGGAATTCTGCATTCTACCTGAATTGTCTTCACCAAATCCTTCAGCCTCTCGCAGTTTGGAGTCCGTTATCCTTGTGGAACTCATGTTACAGTTACTATATAAGGGAAGAAAAAAGAACCAGTCAAAAGAACCTTCTCAAAGAACCAGTCCTACTCAAAGAGTTTCTATCAGTTAAAAACATCCATCCAGCTAAATATACATTAGAACACTTTTTCTTAGGGAATATTTGAATGAATGCCACAGAACACTGCAAGCTGATAATAACAATTGCCAATTCTATTTAATTTGAGTTCTGACTAACCTTTGTTGACAAAAAATGCAGTTCAACAAGATTCATAAACATGGAAATTGCTTCATCAGAAAGAATTTGCTTCCCTGACACACTCTCTGGCTATGCAACTTTGTGCAGTCTACAGGGGGAAATCTAATACCTTTGACAAATACAGTATTTGTTTACACAGAAAATTAATAATAGGAAAGTATTGGATATATTTTTGGTCTATTATAATTAAGTTTAAGCTAAAGGATTCTTGAACCAGCCATAGAAAAAAAGTACCAGTCATTTTATGTTTACTTTTTCATCCAGTCAGCTATATAAAAAAAATTCTACCAGTGCAGTTCTTTCTCTTTTAGATATAGTATTAATGTTCCTAGACAGAATTCTTTGAATGGGCAAAACTACTACTGCAAAATATTCTAACATAGTACATTGCTAAGGTTTTGGGAAAAAGGTATTTGTGCATGTAATTTAAAATGCACTTTCAGAGCAGCCATTCATCTATGGTTTTTTGTTTCATCACCTAGAGGTTTATCTCATTTGCCAAAACCATCACTTCATGGTAGACACAGTATAAGGAATGGACACCACTAACTGGGTGCAACTCAGATATCATGACAGCTGAAGGTTTTAGGGAATGTGTGCTCATACTAGAACCTAGACAGAAAAAAACTCTTGTCTTGGCCCACAAAAATAAGAGCAAGCTTAAGCAACCACACTCAGAAATTCAAGGAGTTAGTAAAATGGAAATGTAACATTTATTATTCCAGACCGAAACATTAATGAGCCTTTGGGTCCAACCATGAAAAATGACTATACCGCAACATTTGTTGTTCTCTATTGCAGAACAACAAATGTGAATACTTCCCCAGTCATACACAGCATCTACGTCACTCAGACAAGCAAATATGTTGCAGTAAAACCTACAATCACAGGACTTTCCCCCTAAACTATCATTATTGACAATAACTAAAATAATAATGAAGTACAAACACTAAAGAGAGAGTAGGCTCAACACACAAATATAAAAGAAGGGAACTCCTTTAATTAGCAAAAAAGCAGCTTAGTGTCCTAAGTTTGCTGAGGCAAACTGTAGTCAAGCAGCAGGGCTACAGATCCATGACCAGACAGCTCCCTCGCTCATAGTTTCCCTGCGCTCCCATTTCCTGAAGCAGGGCTGTCCAACTTCTAAGCAGCCAAGGGCCACACAGCACAAGGGCTACATCATGCCACATGGGGGACACCACTTCCCTCTACTGCACTGCACACATGGGTGCCCCAGCCTCACCCTCATCTCCCTAGCTGTTGCATCCTTCTGTGCACTGCACCACATGGACACCACACGCTGCACTGCATCTCATAGCTTCCTGGATTGGGGGAAGGAAGTGGAAGCTGAAAAAGGAAAGGGAATACAGAACCCCTGGCTATGGCTGCAGCTAAACTAACAGAGGATGTAGTAGCTGGGTGAGAGCCCAGGAGCTGCAAATTAGACCCTTGCAAGCTGCCAACTGAACAACTGTGTCCTAGAGGACTGGGGGGGGGAAAGTCAGGCTTACCAAATATCAGAAAGAGTCTGTGAGTAATTAGGGAATCTACATACAACTTGCATCAATTTCATAACCTCAGTCAAAATTCATATCATTGAATGCCTCAGTGCATATAGTTTCATTGGATCTCTCTCAGACTAAGCACAATGAAGACATGCTAAACTTTAAGGAATCTCCTTCTAGAGGGGGCACATTAGGACACGGGGATGGCTGAAGCATAGAGAAGAAGGGCCCCTGCAGGGAAGAGCAATGGAAATTTCCCAGAAACAGAACAAAGATCAGGTATTAATGCAGAATCTTAGAAATCACAGAGTCAAGAGCCTCAGAGGGATCTCAGAGGGCCCCACAGAAAAGCATGAAGGTTGGCCAGCAGAGAGAAATACGTGGTAGACATATGTGGCTTTGGTAGAAAAACAGTGCTTACCTGTAATACCAGCCAAGGAAGAAGGAAACTGGCTGCACAAGGTGGATGGAGTTGGGTTAGGGGGTGGAGTTGGGCTGGGGAGCAGGAAGCATTCATGGTTCAGAGAAACCCTGTGCCAGATGAGGGATCTTAGAGTACTTTGAGAAGGCTTATGGCAAAATTCATTAGAGTGAGCTGGGGAAGTTCTATCAGGATCACTCAAAAAAAAAAATTAATTTATATATTATTTTTATTTATAACGTGTGTGTGTGTGTGTGTGTTTGTTAAAGGTACATGTATATATCTATCCTTAATGTATTGGCACTGATAAAGGAAAAATTGACATTATTGGCAATCGGCTTTTTTTGGCCAATGTGGCTGATAACGTCACCAATAAATGCTGCATGTATGTGCACAGTTGCAGCATGCATGTGGCCCAGTAGCTTGGACAGCAACATCTGGCCAGTAAGTCTGTGGTGGGGAAGGGGTATGGGAGAGCAAATTAAAGCCCGCATGATGAGGGAGGGAGTGGGGTTGGGGACGGGGCAGCAGCAGGCATTGCCGAGCCAGGCTGCGTGCATCCCTGGTGGAGGCATGGAGGGTATGTGCCCCCCAGATTTGTGCATGGGGTGAGGGCAGGCTGCTGTTGCAGGCTGGGGTCTGGGACTGCGCTAGCCTCTTCCTAGTAGGAGGTGCTGTGCGAGGGCTGCACTCAGGGTGGGTGGGATGGGACGGGTGGCGGCGGTGCTGGGATGGGGAGCTATGGCAAATTTTGGGGTGGCTGTAGCCCACCCTGTTGCCCCCCCACAGTGTCACCACCTGCCCCAGCTCTACCCACCCTGAGTACAGTTCCAGCCCAGCCCCCGCTGGCAAGAGGCAGGAGCAGCCTCTGGCCCCGAGCCCACATTGGGCAGTCTGCTCTTGCCCCGTGCACAAATCTGTGAGGCACAGCCCCCATGCCTCCCCCAGGTGTGCGCACAGCAGCGGGAGCCACCCACCTCCCCACTCCCTGGATGAACCGCCCATGTCTCCATCCCGCACCTGCCCCTCCCCAGCTGGGCAGCGCCTGCCCCTACCCCGCCCCACTCCCTTCCTCACAGTGGGGGCCTCAATCTGCGCCCCCACACCCTTTCCCTACTCCATGCCCCTCCCTCCCCACAGACACTGCTCTCCAAGCTTCTGGGCTGCCAAGATAATTTTCATTGGTGCACCCCTAATACATACATACATATACACACACACACACACACATACATTAGGGCTGTCAAATGATTAAAAATTTTGATCACAATTAGTTGCATGATTAAAAAACGGTGCACTAATATAATCGGTCTGATATCAGATCGGTAAGGATATAAAGAAAATTGGCTGTATCAGATATTGGCCCGATGGGGCCAATAATTGGCTGATAAATGCCTGTGCTGCGTGCAGCCACAGCGCAGCCCTCAGGCAGCAAGGAGCGCAGCTGGCAGTATAGAGAGCTGCCTCCAGCTGGTAAGTCTGGCATGGTGGAAGGGGAGGGGGAAGAAAGGGGCTAGGAGGGGCAGATCAATGCTCCCCATGGTGAGGGAGGGGAAAGGGGCAGGGCTAGGCACTGCCAAGCCAGGGCAGAGGAGAACGGGGGACTGGAGCTGCAGCTCATGGGGAGGAAAGGCAGCTCTTGCCGCTGCTTGCACCCCTAGCCACTTCCTGGCTAGCCCTGCACTGAAGCAGTCTCGTGCCCCAGGCAGGCCCTCCCCAGCATACCGAGCTGTGCCAGAGCAGCCCCAGGCTGGCAGACTGATCCCTGGAGCCCACTGCCAGCCAGGGCTGCTCCAGCCCGATTCAACCTGCTGTGATCCCAGGGGCAGGTAAAAATGTGGCACCCAGGAGCAATGAACTCCGACACAAATTAATTGCATGTGTACACATCCCCAGTGACTACTAACCATCTGAATCACAGATCTAGCATTTTGATTTAGGTCTTACAGACTGACATTGATTTGTACCAAGGAACGCAATTTTCAGTGGACCAGAAAGTTCACAGGTTCTCATTAAAGTTGCTATGTTATGAAAACATACCTTGTGACTAGAACAACAAGGTGTGCCCATGCCTTGATGATTAAATGTCATAAAGAAAATAGGGAAGGAGCATTATGGCTGGCACTCATGTTTGTTTGCTTATTTAGATAAATAAAAATTTGCATTCTGTACTGCCCTTCAAAATGGGAATCACCAAGCAATTATTGCATAGCTTGAAAATGCAATATGAAAATGACTTGGTGAGTGGCATGGAGCCTGGTCTGGTGGTTGAAACACTCCTTCAGATTATTTCAGTTCAGCCACTGACTCACCATGTAACCTAGTTACCTAAGCCCAGATCTTCAAAACTGCTCAGGCTTTGGCTCTTCAGAACATTTAAGCACAAGCTTATATTTAAGTATATGCTTAAGTTGGGACTTAAACATACAGTTAAGTGCTTTCGTGAACTGTTGCCTCCACTGAAACAAAACCATAGCATGGCATTTAAGCAAGTGCTGACAGCTGCAGAAAGCACTGGTTTTGGATAAAACATACCTTAAACCCCTGATCTCTTAAGATTGTTGGAGAGCTATTGATATATCTTGCAAGAGACAGGATTGTTCAGCTTAGTTCCTTAGCCAAATTCTGATTTGGGCAATTACATTCTTCCTCCTTAAAATGCCCAACTTTTTCACTTTCTAATACTGTTTACTTTGGCTGAGTAGTCAGCAAAGTAACCCCATGGTGGCTGCATAACATTTCAATTATATAAATCACTTCACCTGGTATATAATTCACTCTGAGATCCTTTAGGGAAAAAATATGGGCAAGTATGATTGCCCATACGTCACCTCCTTACTAAATACCAGGGTGGATCCAGTGGGGATGCAGTGATGCAGTCACAGCCCCCTTCAGACTACACAGTAGAAACAACAGCTGGAGACTTTTTTTAAGTCCCCAAAGTAGGCAAGTACCCCCACTGCATACCTCCTCTCCATACTCAACAGCATCTTCCCTCTCCTCCCATTCCTACCTCCCTGTCCCATCGCTGGTGCTGTCCCATTGCCTCTAGTCACTGACCACCACTCGGTGCTCCCCCTCCCCCCTTGACACTGCCATCTGTGGGAGCTCGCCGCTGCCACACTTCTTCCATTGACACCGCTGCTGCCTCCTGCGGGAACTTGCTGTGCGCCCCCAGCCTCCAGGGGCACCCGGCATTCATGCTGGCTGCTTGTCAGATCTGCATTCATAGATTGTAAGGCCAGAAGGGACCTTGGAAGATCATTGGGTCCAGCCCCCTGCACCAAGCAGGAAAGATAACTGGGGGTCAGGTGACCCCAGCAAGGTGACTGTTTAGTCTCCTTGAAGATTTCGGGGGTAGCTGATTGCACCACCTCTGGAGGGAGCTTATTCCACAGTCTGGACACCCTGACTGTGAAGTTTTTCCTAAAGTTGAGCCTGAATCAGTCTTCCAGGAGTTTGTGGCCATTACTCGTAGTTTTCCCCTCGGGTGTCCTGGTGAACAGTTGCTCACCAAGCCCTTGATGTACTCCCCTAGTGTAGTATTAAGCTGCTACCCAGTCCCCTCTCAGCTATCTTTTCTTCAGGCTGAAGAGTCCCAGATGCCTCAGCCTTTCCTTGTATGGCTTGCCATGTAAGACTCTGATCATACAGGTGGCTCTTCTTTTGAATCTCACAAGCTTGTCCATGTCCTTGTTAAAGTGTGGTGCCCAGAACTGGATGCAGTACTCCTTCTGCTCTGCTCAGCACTGGTGAGACCGCAGCTGAATCACCTCCTCAGTTTTGCTGGAGATGCATCAATCGATGCAAGCCAGAGTATTATTTGCCCTTACAGCATTGCACTCCTGGCTCATATTCATACTGTGGTTGTGGTCTATTATTATCCCCCAGGTCCCTTTCATTCGTGGTGCTAGTATGTTCGGTGCCGCCAAGCCTGTAGGTGTGTTGGGAGCTGCTCGTCCCAAGGTGAAGCACTTTACATTTCTCAACATTGAACTTCATCAGATTCTGATCCACTCAATTTTCCAGCCTGTCTATGTCCATCTGTATCAGTAGCTTTGTTCACACCACTGAGCAGCAGATAGTGCATAGGGACAGTTAAAGCACAATTAATCCTTAAATGGAATGTGAAATACGAACACAGCCAACTCAGTATCCTAAAATCAAAGTCTAAATTTATTAGCACAAGTAACAGTTTCTATATTCTGAGAGAGAAAAACATTTAGTACAATGATCTCACCCAATCCCAGATATTACTTTGCTTCACAGAAAAGACAGCTAGCTCCTCAGTTCCTGAAACAAAGGGTGCGTCATTGGCTGGATGATCCAGACAGGTGTTGAAAGCTGGATTCATGATGTAAATGATGATGATGACACACTTAACTTTCTTGCTTCTCCCTTTTATGCTTTTCTTTAATTTGATTCTTTTGGTGACTCTTTGCTTTTGGATTAGTCTCTCTGCAGTCAGCATATTGTTCATATTTTATCCTGTCAGCATAATTCTTTGTTCAACAGTCCCAATACAAGCACACATCTTAATTTGAGCTTTTTCTGGTATTTTACTTAAGCATTGTCCATTGGTCTCCTTTATCACCTTTCATTAACATACCCAATCATTTCATCCCTCTGATTCAGCTGGTCAGTGCCAAGTTGAGCTAGTAACAAAGCTATTACTAGGTTGTGTTAGAAAAACTTCTCACAGTGATAGAAAAAGGAAAGAAAGATCATGCAGCAAACTCAAGGTCATAAGCTGCTTGCAAGAAACAAAGGTAGCTGACATTGCAAACACCAGCAAATGGGAAGTTGAGATAACAATGAGGCTATACAGAACTTTAGGCTGAATATAAAAGAAAACTTTAAACAATACTATAATTCACCACTCTATAAACAGGTGCAACTTTAAAGCATAAAATATGACAAGCTACCCTAACAGACTATCTTCAAGCGTGACCACGCTTCCCCATAACTTGGTGTCGTCCGCAAACTTAGCCAGTGAGCTCTTCACCCCCACATCCAAATTGTTAATAAAGATTTTGAAAAGTACTGGACCATTTACCCTTGCTGCAGAGGGGACGGGGATCAGGCAAGTGCAGGCAGCTAGACTCTGGGGAGTTGGGGATCACAGTGTGGGGGGCTGGCTCATAAAAAGAAGCCTGCAACAACAAATGGCCACCAACTCCTGCCCTATGTTATAACCAGGGATCCTGGTTTTCGCTGATTTAAAAAATATCCCCAATTTTTTAATTAAAAAAATAGTAACCCCAAATCCACATTTTCCCATCATTAAAATAAAACACTGCTAATATATAGATATATGTGGTATGGCCAATTTCCTGGCTGGAAACTGAATTAAGTCCCAGAAGGCAAGGATTCATAACTTTGAGTCTAGTGCACTCCAAAGGCCAGATTCTATTCCATATATTCTATATCACCCTGAAAAACCATAAATGCGGCCAATTTTGTAATAGCATATCCTCTTACTCTTATGATTCTTCATGGCTTTTTAGAGGCTTGGATGAAGAACCCACTCACCTTTTGCATTAATTATTTTTCAGGGACATGAGTAGGATGAAACAAAAATCATACTTAGGCATCTAAGTCCATTTACATGCTTAATAGGTGGAAAGGAATCTAGCCCAAACTGTTTTTCATCCAGGGCAATTGGCTAAACCACAACTGTCTCTGAAGGTAAGCAAGGCCATGACTTAGAGATACTATCATGGGTGATGGGAGGAGGGTGGAGGTTAGGGAAATGTCTTTGTACTATATCTTCTATTTCTTTTGGGATAAATGATTAATGCCAGACATTTACCTTTACTATCTTCTGAGAATTTTGCAATTACTTCCCTTTTTCCCACAGCTAAATTAAAGGGGATCCTGGACAGTGGATCTCCCTGACTTCACAGATATCAAATGAAACAGAGATTTCAATTGCTACTCATACCAAGTCACGAAAACAGTCGCACCATCCTAACATTTAACAGAATGTTGATTATATCATTGTGACTCAAAAACCATCTTACAATCGTATGTTTTCTTAAAATCCTTAAAATCTAGGTATGCATTTGGATTGCATTCTCTGAGAATTAGTAAGCAGAAAATATCGTACTCACAATGGGCCTGTTTTTTTCTGACACCCACACTATTACTCTTTTACTATGTCTTCTGCATAATGAGTTTATCTGTATAAAAGTATCAAGCATAGGATTTTATCTGTGATAAAAGAGAGAAAAGACATGATGCCATACCCCCTTTCACTACAGTTCTAATGCTCCATTTTGTTTCCCCTTATTTAAATTGGATGTATGATCAACTCTCCTTTTCAGACTTCCAAACCTAAAGAATCAGTCAGAAAAGTCTTTGATTTAACTTACTCTTCCTATGCTTCATAATTCAGAGGGACTGTGATCAGCACTTCATGCTTTGTGGGGTCTGAATGTTCCAACCGGCCCTTAATTATGTCAGTTACAAAGACCTCCATTTTCTTCCTGCATGATATTGGCTTGCACATGATACCCTTTCCTCCATACATCAGTACTCTTGCAGTAAGCCCTCATGTTTTAGTACTTCTTGTCCCTCATGATGTGGAAGTATTCATATCAAGATGTATGCTGGTGGTAACCTGGCTGCCTGTGGGCACGTTTACATGAGATGTTTACTGCAGAGATGCCTAATTAGCTCCACAGTAAAGCCTCCATGTCTACACAGCCCTTTTAGGCTGTAGTAAATTAATTAGCTCCGATGTAGGTTAGTACTTATAAATACAAGTACTATCCTGTGATGGTGTTCTTTACTATATGGCAACACATGTGTAGATGCTGATGGGGCTGGCTGGGGCACATGGGTGTTTCAGTGCAGGGGCTGCCTGCTGGCCAGCCTTGTACTAAAGCACCCGTGTGCCCCAGCCAGCCCCTCCATAGCATATATTGAGCCAGGTCAGAGTAGCCCTGGGCTGGCAGACTGGCCCCGCCGACCTGCTGCCAGCGGGGGCTACTCTGACCTAGCTCAATATGCTGCAGTCCTAGGTGCATGTGTAAATGCAGTGCCTGGGAGCAATACTCTAGATGTGATGTGCGCCAGAATTTATTACTTCACATTAATTTCACATGAAGATGTGCCCTGTATGATCTTCCAAATTAGGCAATTTGAAGAAACAAACCATTGGATTTCTAGGTTGAGCACCTATAACTTTGAAAAAGTAGGGGGGCTGAGAAAGTCCTCATCTTCTTCCAGCTGGCCTTCCTAAAACTATGGTCTCCTGCTTATCAGCCCCAAGTGAAAAGCAGTAGTGTTTGGTTATTCATACTTTCTCTCAAAAGAGAAACAAAGCCCAAGTATGCTATCACATTCTTATTCCCAAAGTTGGAGGTGGACAAGCAGCCCTAATACAGGTGGCAACTGCTTGGGACCACTGAGACCGTTGCAACTAATTTATACACATCTCTCTTCTGTCACTAAATCTGTGGTGATGAATTCTGCGAAGCAGGATCTGTTTTGTATTGCTGGTCTGTTTAGGGTGTAAAACCAAAGGCCCCCAGTGATACTGCCTATACTGCAGCAGCACCTAATGACTTCAAACAACAAGCCAAAGTCCCCCCCCTGAAAAGAAGATGGGGAAGGCAGACTACAGTTGGTTGTGTATGCCTTCAAAAAAGGACTTCCACAAGTGGGCTACCAGTGCTATACTATATTTGTTATGATCAGCATTTCAGTCATCAGAAGTTCAGACAGAAAATTTCTGTGACAGCAGGAGCATGGATGACATTGTTGTCTTCACCTGACAGTCATTTGAGCAGATGTGTTTTCTTTGTTTAATTCTTTAATAGCGCACATTTTGCTTCAACCACCAGACAGCCTAAACTAGTCTCTGGTGCATTTATAGTTATTTATTTCCAAGGAATGTGCAGACTCTCTCTCTCTCTGCACAGAAAAACCTGATGCTGCAGCAGCCGCCAGCAGCACATTCCGTTGTCCACTGCCAAACACAACGTGTTGCCACAGGGGAAAAAAAAAAAAAATCTACTACTTTTCCCTAATATTTTAAAACAATGGCTAAGGCCATTCTTTTTTTTCAGTGAATTCATAAAGATATATACTTCCATAAAGTTAAACATTCCCTCAGAGCTGCTCATTTAAAAGAGGAGAGGGAAGAAAAACATACTAGAACAAAGCATACATACATGAGGACAGAAGGGACCTTTAGTCATCTACTCTGACTTGTGTAACACTGAACTTTACCTGGTGATGCCTGCAATAGAGAAAATTATTCTTCCCCTACTATACAAGTGAATGCTGTTGAGCCAAAATAAACTAAGATTATGATAATTTCTAATGAAAAGGTCATGCTTTGTTCAAGGAAAAACCCTTGGCTTCCCCCTTCCTTGAAACAGGATGCAAACAAAAGCAAACTCTCATTTAAAGGGACCAAAGGTGAAAAAGAAGTTGGTGAAGGACATAACGTGTTTTTTTCTAGTTTTTAATCTATGATGTGGAAAACAATTTAAAACTGCATCACTATCATGGGATCCTGGAATAGTGTCTCTTTTTCTCTCTCCCTTTGCTGGAATTAGGAAGCCATGCCTGCTTTGCATAAAGATGCAGGACCCCAAAGCACAATTTTTGTTGTTCTGCAATTCATTACACATTCTTCAGCCTTGCATCAGCATTCTTCACTGACCCTCTGTGCAGCACATCCCATATTTTGTTTTTCCATAGCATTAAATGAACATGTATACAAAAATTACTTTGAATAAGAACATTATTCTTCAGGTACTTGCCATATGACAGCGTAAGGTTCGAAAGCTGAGTTTTAGTAAAGTCTTGTAAATGTATTGTACATATTCTTAAGTACAGAAAAGAAGAAAGTAGACTGTCTTGGTTTAGTTGCATGTAAACTTCACAGAAAGCAATTGCAAGTATCCATGGCTGGCTCTGAGAATGAATTTCTGTAACTATTTTACAAAAAAAAAAAAATTGTTTAAAGACCTGTTGGTATCCAGAATGAGTAGAAAGTCAAAACTGTGTTAAGCATTCAATGGGAACATGCAACATGGCTTATGTCATTCACTTTCTTTTTGAAAGTATAAAAAAGATAGCCAGTATTTTTATTTACACACACACACACACACACACACACACACACACATCCATTCTTATTAAAAAAAATAAAATAAAACTCACCTGGGATCAAAGGAAACACTGCAGAATTTAACACTTATACATACTGGTACATCAGTTAAACTAATTTAAGAATAATCCTTTGCAGGTCTGAGGTCAGCTAGAGTTTAAGATGTTTGGCATTTGGCAGAAAGTACTTAGTACTTCTCAGAATCAGGTCTGTACTCAGCTTTAGTTGCTTTTATTAACAGCCAAATTAATCAGCCAATGAAGTCAATGGAATTGCACCTGACTACATCAGATTGGAATCTGGTCTCTAATTCATAACACTGTTTTCATTTTTATAACTTCTTCCACAATAACTTGAATTATTTTGCTTTCAGCTGCACAATATTAAGTTTTGTAATGGAACTCATAATAACTCCTGTCACAGTTCACTTTAATCACACCATACAATACTGACCTGCATTACACAATTATCTCCTGCAGCTACTTGCTCCTATATTTTTCTAAGAACTTATTGAAAAGCATAACCTGGTATCAGCTCAGTGCAACCTGAAGAGGAAAGCAATACGCCATAAAAGAAGGAGGATGTTCTTTATCGGATTACTCAGGAATTCCTGAGACCACACCAGAGATAAACAGCTTATGTAAATATTTCCACAATGCACAGAAATAGCCCTAATATTGTTTATAATAAAAACAGAAAAACAGATCATTCAAAGGCGCGAAGGCAAAGAGTTAAAGAGATTAATTACTATAGCAGTCTTTGCACCTCTCTAGAAAGATATACCAGCCTGATATCTAATATTAGATCAAATATGAGAAGATCCTAGCACTTCCTCAGCTTGACTTCATGCTAAGCCACATTATGCTGCAGAAATCATTGTTCTTAGTTTAACCTGGAGTTCCCTCTGATGCACTGGTAAAAAGAAGTCATGTTTCCAGTCCCAGGGCCAGTCCTTCTCACTCATCCTAGCAATAGTTGGCAGTAATGAGAGTGAGTGACACAGAAGGTGCAGCAGCAGTCTGAGAAAAATGTAACTCCTCAGGGAAAGTGGGCATCTTCCCATCTATGCCTCAGTCCTTGCCACATTCTTTTTCCAGGTCTCTAGCTACATCTTTCCCAGTGCACACACATGCTATTCAGGAAGTGGTGCCAGCCACTGCCAATGCAATTTCAACCAGCTAAAATCTCCGCAGGCAACAAGAGTTCACTTACTTGAACAATAACTATCCTGTAAATGCATTCCATTCTCTCATACCACTAAACCTCATAGGCCAAATGCAAAGCTGAACAGGCTCCTGCTTAACAGTTTGCACTATGCTCCCTCTAAAGAGAACTTTTAACAAGAATTACTACTGCTTTATTTAACACTCCTCCTCCTTACAACTGAATATAAGCTTCCTTTTGCTGAGCCCAGGTTAGAGGTAGGAAAAGTTGCATTCCAAGGGCCTTTCTGCTTTCTCCATCCTGAATGGTCACCAACATTGAAACAGTTAGCTCAAGAAAAATAGCAAGCAGTTTTTAATGCCAAGCCACATTCACACACTGTTGCCAAGACGGTTTCAGCTGGACTCCTCAAAATACAATGCAAGTTTGGGAATTTTTCTAGCTGAAAATTAAGGCATTTACTTTGGGGGCATGCTGGAAAGCTGTTTCCTGACTGCAACACATCAAACTACATTACTATGTTTCTTATTATTATTCCTCAGTTTAAAAGGAAAAAAAGGTGAGGTGTTCACTAATCTAATAGCGTCCATCTTCTGTTAGACCATTTCCTTTATACATATAGATACAAGCTTTTCCTTCTTAAAATCTGTTTATTCAATTCATTATAGTTGTACTTTACATTTGAAAAAAAAAATTATATTCCCTCTGCACTTGGAAGAATAATTACCAGCTCTGCTCCAGATCAAGGATATGAACACAGAATTGAAATGGAAATAACTGCACCTAGTAGGAACCTTCCCCCGCCCAGCAGCAATAACCATAGCAAAAGCAGGAGACATGGTGAATCACACACTGAATGTTTTACCTTCAGCTTGCCACTTGAGAATACATAGGCTTTTGAAAGCCAAGATCCTGAATACAGCTTAATAGTTTTTACTGTTGCCTTGTTTAAAGTTCAGGAGGCAATTCTAATGCACTCAATCCAACCAGTATAAACCCATTGATTTCAGGAGTACTGAAAAAAGGCATGGAAAGCTCTAATGATTTCACATCTGCTAGGAGAAGTGAGCACTAGGTATACGTGCAGTATATTCAGAAAGTTCTAAATAAAAGTCTGATGTAAAACAAGGTGAGGAAAGGAAACTGGAAAAACTACTAAAATAAATAGTACTGGAAAGCATCACATTTAATTGATGATACTTATAAAGAACAATATTTATATTTTACAATAAACGCTGTCCTAAACTATGTTTTCAAAAGATCAAAGATTGAGATTTTTTTGCCTTCAGCAAACTATATGAGAATCTATTTAAGAATGACCAGACACATCAGATAATTATGTCAGATGCTTGTGACCAGACTTCAAATACTATGGCCACATCACATTCATGGTTTCAGAAATCTGCCACAGTGCACTCAAAATGGGAAAACTTAAAAAAAATAAGTGCATTCTTATAGTGGGAGACAATCACACTCATCTTACAATTCAGAGAGGCCAAATGACAAAAAGGATTGGAGAAAGAAAGTATTATCTTCATTTTACAAATGGGGAACTGAGGGATGGTTAGATTAAGTGATTTGCCAAAAGCTTCACAGGAGGCCTGTAGCAGAGCTAAGATTAGCTCTCAGATTTCACATCTGCTAAACCAATAAATCCATTAAACCATGGTGATGATAATCTAGCCCATTGGTCAGCAACCTCTGTAAATGTGGGCCAGAACAACCTAACTCTGGTCCGACGATGGCTGGGTGGCTTTGGCAGCACATCTGCAGCTGAGACAAGGGTAGGGAGGAGATTTTCCTTGTACCTGTGCCAGGGCCAGGCAGCTGGGAGCCATTCTGGTACTGCCAATGCTTCTATTCATCCCTTGTTCTCCAGATGAGACATGGGATCAGCTTCCAGCTCCCCAGGGATCCAGCCAGTGGAGAACTATGCAGGTGTTGCCACTGACGTTCCAGCTGCAACACAGGTACAACTGGAAGCTGACCAGCTCCAGCACAGCTCCCCACCAGTTGGAAACTATGACTCCATTGCAGTCGGGGCCAGGAAAATCAGTGGCAGTGCAGTTCTTTGCTGTCTAGCCCAGGCACAGGAAAAGCCCTTCTGCTTCACAGGCTGGATCCAGTGGCTGTATGTTGCTGACTCCTACTCTAGCCCATTGGATGTCACTGCAGTTGATAATATCAGTAGAGGTTTTCTCACAGTAATCCGAATTAAGGTAGGAAGAAGGCTATTCTATCTCTCACTTGGGTGTGGCAGATCTTGGCTCCACCATCCCTATGACAGCCCCCATAAGCAAACTTACTTCTGGTAGGCAGTGTAAACTAATTTTATGTTGCATCACTGGAAAATGCTGCATGGAGCATGCATGAGCTGTATAACCAAACTCTTCATGGAGCATAAAATTATGTTTTAAGGGTACAGACAGATGTAACAACTGTAGCAATATCAAAGGAGACCAATATAAAGCTGTCACAATGCAACTGTTCCATCTGCATGATCTGCAGTGATACAGTATTCCAAAACTACCCTGACAACATTAACTCTGCCTCATAGTTTCATAGTAGTTTCATAGTTTCATGCAGGGTCAAAGGAACATTGTCCATTTGCACCCTATAGGATAATCCAGGTGTAATACTTAAATCATAACGGCTGATGTGTCCTCCTGAACAGCAGCTCCCCTTCCTCTTAAAGTAAATTTGTCAATGCCCTAAAAAGAGCACAGAACAGGGAGGGGAGGGGAGGGAAGGGGAGGGGTTTTTGTGAATCTGATCCCAGTGGACAGTGAGCCTCCCCTTTTGGGTAGTTTTCAAACATCTTCCTTCCCCATTCAAGCCCCCATGGGAAGCAGGTTATCAGTTTGTCACTGTGACTATTAAATAGACAAGGTCATTATGCTTCATTAAGCTTGGGCAGGCGCTTAACTAACTTCTGTCAGGAAATATTTGTCATCACTTCAAATCAACCTGACTCAGGTAAACAAATGAGCTGCAAGTATCTTGCCTGTCATTCAAGGCCTTAACCTGCTATCACCTATGCATGTGACTATGTAACTTTCCAGGTTTATATAATTTAAATGAAGATGATACAATGTGCTGTAGCTCTCATAAATGAAACAAATTGGCACCCAAGGAACAGAGAGCAAGCTCTTGCAAGCAGGAGGAAAGAGGCACACATACTGACTTACTAGAGAAGACAGATAGGGGTGCTTAGCAGAACTGGTAGGGGAAGGGTATTTTCATTAAAACACTGAAAAGTGTAGTCAAGTGGGTGTAAGCTGCTCATGAGCTTTTCTCCCATCTTCCTTGTGACTGCCAGCTCTCAAGGGTGGGTATAAAAACATGACAGTGACTTATCCAATGACAGTATCTTTCTCAAACGCTTTACAGAAACAAAGGGGCAAATCAAGTCCTGCCTTGGCCACTCCTATGCTGGACAAACTTACATTGGCTGATTTTTTTTTTTAATTCTTCTCTCAGGGTAGAGATGGTAAGATTTATATGAACAGCAGCCAGGGAAAGCTGTATTTATCAGGTTAGCATTAACTCTTTATAGTGCTCCTGTCCTTCACCCTATTGATCTTGTCTATATAGTTCAAGGATGTTCAAACTTCAGCCCACAGAGCTGTGTCATCAGACCTGCAGGGCTCCCCAAGCATCCAGAAATTAGCTTGATTCTAGTCACAGCCAGTTCAGACCAATTTGTTTGTATGTCAACATTCACCTTCATCTTGATGTTCACTTTCCTTGGTGTTTACCCTTTCCCTGATATATTTACACACAGAAATCATATCCCCTCCTTTTGGTAGACAACACAAACCAATTTTTGTTTTAGTCTCCTTTTGTAAAACAGACTCCATCCCCCTGAACATCTTCATAGCTCTTCTTTGCACTTGTTCAAGTTTAAATTAATCTTTTGTGAAGATGGATAACCAGAACTGTACACAGTACTCCAGGGCTAAATACAGACAGTCAAAAAGCCTGAGGGTGAATTGATTCAGTCTTTACATGTTAGTCTAAGCTGCAAAGATTAAACTGAGAAACAACCGGACACACATTTACCTTTGACTCAGGAAATGCAAGCACATGTCTGCAGTGGCTCAAGCCAAAGCTGGCAGGTGCTAGATTACAGCTCTCTGGCATTTCCTCTTCCTGCTGCCCCCAAGATCGCTGGGATTTGCAGTCCAGCATCACAGAAGCAGGACTCTGTATGGTTGCTCATCACTTCTTTCTGCTTCCAGGTGTCTCTATGATTTCTAGTCCACAGTCACTGCCAGCAATAACTTTCAGTAAGGTTAGCAGGGCAGCTCTGTACTTGAGGCAGGGTTTACTCCCCTCCCTGACTCCACACCCTAGTCAGGGTTTACCTGAGGGGGACAGTCTCTGCCTCTCTCCCATCCCCAAACCCTTCTTTGCTGGAGCAGACAAGAGAGCCTGGCCAAGGGCTGGAAATTATGCCAGGGGACTTCCTCTGAAAGAGGAAGGGTTCTCAGACAGAAATTTCATAAACTGGTTTCACCCAAATCAGTTAAGTCTGATACTACATTCAATCAGGTTTATCTTAAACCAGTTTCAGACATTTTGAAACTGGTGTATGTGCACTGAGCTTCTGCACTGTTACAGGTTTAAATCAGTTTCTGATTACTTAAACTGGTTAATGTGTAACTTCTGTCCCTAGCCCAGATGGCCTAAATTACCTAATAGTTTCTTTTGGCTTTAAATTCTATGATTCATCTGCCTGAATGATATGGGTAAGGCTCATAAAAAACATCATTGTCTAATTCTAGACCTTCTCTAGTAAAGACACGCTGGTGAACATTTGTGGAAGGGTTTGTATGGCCAGGGGAAGTGAAGTCCTATGGCTATGTTCCCTTTCCAGTAATTTCTTCATCTCATACCAAATGCTGGAATTCACAATTTTTCTGTGACTTCCGTATGTTTTTGACCTTTGTTGTTAAAAAAATTACAATATTCTTGCATATTTTCACTCCTCTCCCCAGTGATATATAAAATACTCTCAAGGCTCAATTTTTCAACTGTCCTGAAATCTATGGCTAAGTACAGACAGTCAAAAAGCCCACAGCTGAATCAATTCAGTCTTTTCAGCTTAATCTAAACTGCAAAGACTGAACTGAGAAACCACTAGACACACATTTACCTTTGATTCAGAAAATGCAGCTACTTGCCTGCAGTGGCTCAAGCCAGAAGCCAAGTGGCACTAGAGCATGGCTAACTGGCTGTGTGTTCACTTCCTCTTCCTGCTGCCCCCAAGGTCTCTGGAACTTGCAGTCCAGAATCACATCAATCGGACTCTGCAGGGCTGCTCATTACTTCCTCTTCCTGCTTCCAGGTGCCTCTGGGATTTGTAGTCCACAATCACAGCCAGCAATAACTTTCAGTAAGTTTAGCTGAGCAGGGCAGGGCAGGGCACCTCTGTATTCAAGGGAAGAGGATTTAACCCCCCCCCTCCCTGGTCCCACACCCCAGCCAGGGTTTGCCTGGGGGAGCAGTCCCTGCCCCTATCTTCTCTCCCTCTTATCTCCTTCAAACCCTTCTCTGCTGGAGCAGACAGCTCAGCCCAGCCTAGGGCTGGAAAGCATGCTGGGATGCTGGCGGACTTAGACAGAACTTGAGCCAGAAAGAGGTCTGGGGCTGATATTTCATAAACCGGTTTGACCCAAATCAGTTAAGCCTGATACTACATTCAACCAGGATTATCCTAAAACAGTTTCAGCCATTTTGAAAATGGTTTATGTGTACTGAGCTTCTTTTCCGTTACAGGTTTAAACCAGTTTCTGATTACTTAAACTGGTTTATATGTGACTTCTGTCCCTACCCTATGTGGCCATTTCCACCTCTGCAGTTACAGCAATTGCAATGTTGGCCTTTTGCATGCATCTACAAGCTGGCTATCAAAGGCTCAAAGCTGCAGTGAATCAAGACACAAGACACTGACTGCAACTTGACAGCATTTCTTGCAAAGTCACCTTCCTTTCCTTACTTTTGTAAACATTTCTGAAGCATGTGAAATGCACACCATGAGGCGAAGAGCAGGATGTCCTGCAGAGCATCCAAAACTGACAAGGAACAATCACTTAAGGAGGAAAAGTTTGTCATCAAGGAAAAACATAGAACTTGGGACAGCTTAATTTTTCAATTCCTCCACTATCTTTTGAGGCCACTCCCCAGGAATTCCAAAGGCGCCTCTTTTCCAGGAGAAGAGCCTGCTCCCCCTCCAAACTGCATCTTCCTGCAGACCTTCAAAAGTCTACAAAGAGTTGTTGTAGATCTTGACAGGGCTAAAGAAGCCACGCCCCTATGCAACTTTATGATCCACTACAACGTGCAGAATTTACTATATCTGGTGGAAGGCAAATTGGGAACTTGCAGAAGAAAAACTATGAAAAGCTATAGAGCTGGAGACAGCAAGGAAGGCTGAGAGGCAGGGGAGAATGACACAAGCAAACCAACTAGAAAGCAATTCCCTATGTTCAGCTATAAATTTCCTCTTTATCTTTAGCATTGCGGGCAAATCTGCTCCACCCATCATCTGTACCTCAACTACTATGCCATGATACATCTCCTTTATGGGAGGCATTTTGAAGATTCTTCTACTGGAAAAATACAGAAGGATGTATTAAAGACTACTTATGTCAGTCACTCAATCTTCCCCTCCTCTTCAAGTCACCTCAAGCAGACAGCTGTGGAAAGTTACAAACTTGGGAAGGTCTTTTTCCAGCAACACATCCTGATCCACAGAAGAGCAATGACAAAAAGATATGCCCTTGAAAAGCACTAAAAAATACTTTATGTTTTCAGAACCTATCATTTGAGTACATATAATACTAATGATAATAGATTTGGGATCCAAACTTTAGCTTTTAGACATCCAGGTCAACATTTTCAGAAGGACCCACCTTATTGAATATTCATCTTAAGATCTTTTTGACCCATTTTTGTGAACAGCACTAAAAACATGAATTGAACTGCATGGCTAAACATTTCTAAAAATCAGGTCCTGGGTGTCTCAGACTGAGCACTCAAATTGAGGATCTTCAAATTGGGAACATTTTGAAAAACTTAAAGATTTCAATATCCATTAGTATATAATGATTTCCCTGCATTCTGAGTGACACAAAAGAAACTGCAAATGCATGCTTGGCAAATACAGCAAAGATATGAGACTAGATCTACAGCTTTTGTAATTTGGCATACTTCTGCTGATGTTAATGGAGCTCTGCCAGTTTACACTATGTTGCGTATACGCAGCTAAGTTAGATTCATTGTCTGTACAACTTTGGAGGCATGAGGGTGAAATATGAAAAAAGTATTTTTCTGTGAGAAAGCTATCTTTAAGAAAAGTGACTAGGTACAGAAGTATCAAACGTGCTGGCATATATTTCATAATGTTGGTGCTTGTTAAAAATTTAAAAGAAAGGAGGCTACCGCAAGAAAGGCAAAATAGTTCAGTTCTGAAGATTATGCAGAATACATAGTTTTAATTTTCACCTTCAGTTATAAAAGATTCCACTTTTACTCTAGCATGGTAAAAATAAAAAGCAGCAACATATTCTAAGCAGTATAAAAACAGATAAAGTGTATTTGTGACTGCAAATAACACTTAGTAAAGCCCCTTCTTCTCCATTTGATAAACACGCTACAGTACAAGGACCTTGAAACCAACAACTCTCAAACACTTCAAGGTATTTCATTAATTCTTTTTCTTCTTTTTTTAACAACAGATTAACTAGAGAAGTTTAAAGGTTGTTTTCTGAGCTGTACAGACAGGCAAAAAGCGACTCATGGCAACAGCTCAGGTTTCCTCCTAACTTGTTTTCCTGCCCTCTAATGAAACTTTGAGGCAGCTCCCTATTTGCACAATTTAGTGTGTGGCTATACAGCCAAGGAACACACAACATCACTAAGAAATCAGTCTTCAAGGGAATCAGACAGAAATTCTCTTTAATTACTTACCTGTATATATTCTTGTTTTGCCAGGTTCACTGTAGCACAAAAGGTTACTGGTGTTTCAATAACAATCCCTCACATTGTGGAAGGTCTAAGTACTACACAAAAACAACACCGGTGCTGTCAAGTTTACATGGATTTAAAGATTTTGAAGAAGTCTCTGTTCAATGAGACTGAAACAAGGCCTTCTTCACCTTGGGAATGACTGGACACTGTGCTTTGCTATCCTTCTTCCAAAGTAGAAGTTATCAACATCACCCCAATTGCTTTACCAAATGATCCTTGTATGTGAAGCAGAATGATTCAGTCAAAGGAGAAAGCACCACTATCCCCAAGTTGCTAGGAAACCAAGGAGGGAGTTCCTGACCTGAATACTTAGCTGAGTTTAAGGTTGCCCAGGAAGCACTTGCATTCTTCTTTCTTGAAATGTCAAATAGACAGAAATCCTCCATCTGATGCAAAAAAACCCAATAAATCTACTTCTACAAACAGTAAGGCACTACTTGTGAAAGTATTCAGCTCGCTTGCAAAAATCTAGAGGGAGTTGTTTTCTGTTCTATGCAAAAAAAGTTGGAGAAATTTTTACTTTTACAATCGCAGATCTCAGTCTCGCAGAAGGCAGGACTGGGTGGCACCTCAGAGAGTAACTGCTTCAAAGAGGCATGGAACCTTTATAGGCAACAACCTACTTTATCAGGTGCTGTGAATAGGTTCATTCATAGTGTAGAAAAAGCAGGGGCGAAAACTGCTTTTACGCTTAGTCATTCCACAAGAGCATATCTGGAGAAGCATCGGTAACTTGTTTCTCTTACCTTGCCATATCTTAAGAGGCATCCGCTAACTTGTTTCTCTTACCTCGCCATATCTTAAGAGGCATCTGCTACTTGTTTCTCTCCCGCCCTGCTAACTCATAGTTAGAAAGCCCCAAGTCTCGTAACTATGTTAACCTAAAGTACGCACGCGCTAAAGACAGATTCCAGTACTCTGTAACAGGATATATAAGTAATGAAGAACCAGCATTAGGGGTTGACTTTGATCTGAGTCTCATGACTCCAGGCCGACCTGCTTGCAAGCAATAAAGGCCTTATCTCTGTGGCTCGTGGTGTGACTCACTTCTGGGGACCAAATTGGAACTTAACCTCCAGGAGCTCGAACGGCCCCTTGTGCAACAATAGCATCTGACAAAGTAGTTATTACCCTCAAACACTCAAGCTTCTCTGAACCAGTTTCTAAGATGCCATCCTGCCGTACCTTCTTCCTGACATCAGATTAACCACCCTAGAACCCTGTCTCATTAATCTGAATGTCAGACAGATTACATTTTATATACAAATGCAAAAAAAAATTTAACATTAACTAATGCATGCATTGTTAGAACGTAACGTTGAAACTGAAAAACAAAACCCTAGGAAATTCCAAAGTACTCATAGCTAAATAAACTGGCCCAAATAGCCCTCACTGTATCTGCTGAAAGTAGTATATTTTAAAAATCCTAACCAATCATCTGGAATACCACATGTATGCAATGAAGGAAAATAAATATTGCCATAAGAAATTATTTTTGCATTTCCTAATTTGTAAATATTTGAAAAGTTACCACCATACCATTCTATTACTTATTATAGTCTACATTACATGGTACAGTGGTGACTCAATAATCCTATCTCCGAGTTGAGAGGAAATGGGGAAGCCTCTCTACACCAGAGCACAGTTAGCTAGGACGGGGGGAAAAAAACAGAGAGCAATTTAGGGACCCATTTCCCAGTAGTCCTGACATTTTTCTATGGGTACCAGTATACCCTATAATTAAACTGCAGTCTAATCATCACTGTTAAATTCTTCTGAAGGGGCATTCAGGGCATGGAAGGATTAGCCATGAAAAGAAGGGTCCATGCTATTTTTGAAGAGGTTGACTGTGGCTTTATTCCTTCCTCACTTCCCCTACCCCAGATGTGTTCCTTTTATTTGTAGGTGTCTGTATCTGGTCATGCCCATTTCAGGTATGTGAAAAGTTTGTGTTATGAATTCTTTGTGTGGTATTGTAAAACATTAATAATTTTGTCTATGTAAAACAACTTGTGGTTTTGCAAAACTAGCTAAGTACATACTTCTCACTTACAGACTAATGACCGAACTTTAAACTTCAGCCTTCAATATATTTGAAAGGAGGGAAGGCTGTGGGCTAGGGAAAGAAAGCAGAGCAGCCTTGTTGTCTATTATACCATGTAAGGGAAACAAAACATGGTATAATAGACAACAGGGGTGGTTGACCTACAGCATGTATGGCCAGCCTCTGTGTATGGCATGCAACCATCAGGGATGGGACGGGCAGCATAGCAGCAGGTAGGGCAGAAAGCAGAGCAGGCAGAACAGACAGGGAATGGGGATCAGAGTGGCATTTGGGAAGGGTTAATTTGTGGCACACAGGGCTAATTTGTGGCACACCTACCAAAAAAAATTGGCCCCTGCTGGTCTACAAGGTTGTCCAACTGGTGACCTATGGGCTGCATGTGGACCAGAGGCCATGCTCTGCCCCAGCAGCTGCCTTTCCCACTGCCATGTAATGGGGGGTGGTGCATGACTGGTGCAGCCCATACTGTGGGGTGGGGGAAGGCAGTGCATAGTGCAGTGGGGGAGGAGGGGCATCCCACAGGAGCCATTCTTGTAGCAAGAGGCCCGGGGACTGCACACCAATACTGCATGCAGCCCCTACCTGTGTCACAGTTGCACAGCCCCAGTCTACAATGTGGAAAAGCACCTTCTATTCTTGTGCACATTAGAGATCAGAAATCTGTTTTGTTTTCTGTAAGAAATTTGGCAAAATTTTCAGGCTCTATAGACATTTTGTTTTGTTTTATTTTGTTTTTCATTCAAAGGCAAAAAACCCCCTAAGATGAAACTTTCCACTACAACCAAAAGCCATTTATCATAAGCAAAAAAACTCAAAATCCTCTAGTGATGAACTTCTAACCAGCTCTAATTTATTACGTCCAAAATATGAGAAGTAATTTTCCTTAAAATTTATTTTAAAAAAATCACTTTGGAACTTTGGATTGAGACTAATCATGGAAAATATTAGCTAAAAGTTTTTGTGGTAACTTACATGCAAGTGAAACCAAAAACTTAACAAAATATGTTTCACAACTTGGACTTTCTACTGTGGAACACTGCTGAAAGACAGGTGAAATGGAAAAGAACTGAACATATCGCAGTCTTTGAAAACATGTTGGTCAGTCTATATTATCACAGAAAAGTACATGCAGAAAGACTCCTTTAAGCAGGTAATTGTATAGGGCTAGATTCCGTGGTCTGTTTAAGACATGTTCAACATAGGATTAGAGTGGGGGGCTGAATAAAAAGACTTTAAATCATATCTGAACTCCTATGCGCCTCCCCCCTATAAAAATCCTGAAACTAGTTACGGAATGGTTCTATCCAAGCAATAAATTAGGCAGGCCTGAGAGCAGAGGAATACTCAATGCTCAGATACATGGTTAAGTACCTTTCTGGATAAGAGCCAAAAAACCCCCTCTGTAATGACTATAAGAGAATTATGATGTTTTCACTCAATTCTCATCTCTCCTCTTCCTGCAGGAATAGGAAAAACTCAGTATCTATAATAATGACACTCAAAAGAGGCCACTTAAGTTTCCAAATAAAATATCTTACTGATGTCTTGGCAGACATAGCAATGAGATTTGAACCATGGTAGATTTTTAAAGAACAACAACATAAAGCAATTCTAGACAGCCATGCAACATCTGGAGCAGGTGGTGTACAAACATCTACAACTTGAAATAAAAATCTTATTTGCTATAAAATAAAAAGCTGGTATGCCTAAATAGAAACAACACATGTAAGTCAACTAGTTCTATTCAAGTATCTACTAAGACTGCATTTTAAGTAGCTCTAAACCAATGTATTTTAATAGAATCCAGAGTAGAGTTACCCTAGGAAAAAAAATCAGGTGTAGAGATCATGTGTCCAACGTTATCCCAAGGTAGCTGTTTGCTCAACAGAAATAGGGTATTGCTGGTTTCCCTGCAACCTACTGCAGTAATAGCACATAGAATTTAAGTTCCTCCAGGACAGTTGGTCCTTCGTCTGTTTTGGACACTAGCAAAACTTACAAGCAGCATTCAAAAATGACCTAAGTGACACCACTGAGTGACACCAGTGTTAGTATGTCATGTTTAGGTCATAAATTTATGTTCTGTGCAAATAAGATTGAGAATAGACTTAATTTCACTGCAATAGGTTCATTTCATAAATGTTGTCCCAGACTATGTTCCAGAATTCAGTAACACAATAATCAGACAGAAAATTAGAAATTACAGAAAACAGTAGCAAAAAGGGAAATGGCAAATAAATGCATTCAGTTGTGAGGCCTAAGAAGGGGAACAGAAATTTAAAAGACACAAGTAAGGGAGATTTGAAAAGAAATAGAGAATTAGTGAGGCTCAGAGAGAAAAAGATACTCAGTAGACATGCATTTCAGATGTGAACAGACTTCAAAATGGTGACCAGTCTATAGGAAGAGTGAGAAAAGACTGTGACTATCCAAGCAGAAGGTTTAAGTGGGAAAGAAACGGGAGAAGGCTGTCAAAGTAGGTTGAAATAAACCCAAGAGGGTTTTTATGTATATATAAAGTATCATTTCCATACACAGTCAGGAGGACTATTGTGATCTACATTTCAAAGTGAATGGGGAGTCAGTGGAACCCTCTCACAACAAAGTAAGTGCCAAAGGTAGGTGGCAGATCCCATTTCCATGGGTGATCAGAAGATCAGTCTGTACAGTCAGGCAGTACCCAGCCACTGAGGGAGGCATCTACACATTCAATTAGTATGGCTGAATAAATTCTGGAGCAGTTTGTGCCAGAGTTTATTGCTTTCAGGTGTAGCATTTACACATGAGCCCAGGACCTCAGCATATTGAGCAGGGGTAGCACAGCCCCAGCTGGCAGGGGAGTTGGGGGCATCAGCCTGCCAGGCCAGAACTGCTCTGCCCTAGCTAAATGTGATGTGGAGGGACCGGCTAGGGCACAAGGGTGTTACAGGAAGAAGCTAGCCAGCCGGCAGTCCCTCCACTGTAGCAATCCTGTGCCCCAGTCAGCCCTGGTTATCATCTACACTTGCGTTGTGGTGCACTATATAACTCTACCATGGGATAGTACTCGGTGTCAAGCAGTACTATCCTACAGATGAGTTAATTAGTTTACTCCACCTTAATAAGGGCACATGTACAAATGGTGATGCTTTACTGAGGAGTTAATTAGTCAACTCTTCAGTAAAGCACATATGTAGATGCCCCCAGGCAGTCATCAAGGATGCCAACTGCGGTATTTATGGCACTTTTCAAATCCAACCAATGTTAACATTTTCCATATTCACCATTTATACAATGATGGGTGAGAAAACAGGAGAGTAGCTTTAGTAAAAAAATAGGGCAGATCTTCCTCTTGTGTAAACCGGCACTGTGTTTGATGTACACCGGCTAGTGACCTGGCCAGATGTTCTGAATTATAAGAAGATGACAGACAGGAAGGAATTCCACTTCAATGGCTCTTTCATTTGAGCCCTACCTGTGCTCTAACACTCACCATTAAACCAGTATTGGACAGTATTGAGATCTGAGTCTCCTTTCCAAAAGGAAAAGTTTATGAAAAATAAATCTTGCCAATGAGTACATTTAGAGTCCTGAAATTTAAAGACACAATGAAATTAATGTAATTTTGAAAATATGCATAACTTATTGAGAGGTATCCATGGAAGATATCGAATTTTAGCTGATTTTTTTTAATGAAATCTTCATAATTTCTCAAGTAAGAAGCAACTTGGACAACCTGAAACCTGAGATACTGCTCCTGCCTTTGTTTAATGTATTTTGCATCACCACAGAACCTCACAGGAGACCTGAGAGACTCCTTACCAGCTAAGAACTGCATGCTCAGAGGAGTTTTCCATCTATTGACTTCTCTGTGAAATCCTATGAAATATGAACTTTCACTTCTACCCAGGAGAACTTTTACAATCATATCTCTGAAGCCTGATGAAGGCTTTGTGCCCAAAAGCTTGCAATAAAAGAAATATTTTTGCAAAAATCTTGTTGATCCAATAAAATATATCACCTCTGCCATGAGCCCTGATAACTTATTGAGATCTCTTTTTTAAAATGTAAGTGCTTTGTAAAATAGACCCTCTGAAATAGCCTGCTTTCACAACTTCTAAAGATTACGATCCTCTGTCTCAATAGCTATAGATAGATATAGCTTTACAATAACTGAGATATTGCATACTCTAGCCATATGAAAGCACAGATAACTCATTTTTCTAGGACTGAAAATCTAGAATGAGCCACATGAAGCGCTGACTTACACTGATGAACTGTAACCAAGCAACACTGCCATTTTCTCTCCAATCTATTGTAAATCTGACTTGGAAAGAATAGTTGTTCTTGTCTATCAGAAGAATAGCACTGAAAACCTGCCAAACTCTAAGCATCCTAATTAAAGAATTCCACTATTCTACTGGTAGATATAGCAAATCTTTAACCAACATTTAATAGGTATAGGATGTTGCCCCACTCCTAATAAAAGGATAATGCTTGATGGCAGCAAATGAATTTCTGGTTCTTCATTGTAAATAATTCTTACAAGTAAAGTAGCCTAAATTTACTTAGCACAAGCACTGAAAAGTAATGAATAATTCATACACTCATAGAAAATAAGGGTTGGAAGGGACCTCAGGAGGTCATCTAGTCCAACCCCCTGCTCAAAGCAGTACCATCCGCAACTATTATCATTCCAGACAAAGCTTTGTCTAGCTGGGTTTTAAAAACCTCTAAGGATGGAAATTCCATCACCTCTCTGGGTAACCTGTTCCAGTGCTTTGCTACCTTCCTCATGAAAGAGTTTTTCCTAATATAAGCAAACTTCCCTTGCTGCAACTCGAGACCATTGTCCCTTGTTCTGTCACCACTGAGAATAATTTAGTTCCATCCTCTTTGTAACCACTTTCAGGTAGTTGAAGGCTACTAGTTAAATCCCCCCTCAGTCTTCTCTTCTCCAGACAAAATAAGCCCAGTTCCCTCAGTTTCTCCTTATAGGTCATGTGCCCCAGCCACCCTAACTATTTTCACTGCCATCTGCTGGACTCTCTCCAACTTGTCCACATCCCGTCTGTAGTGGGGACCCAAAACTGAACACAGTACTCCAGATATGGCCTCACCAGTGCCCAACAGAGGGGAATAATCACTTCCTTTGATTTGCTGGCAATGCTCCTACTAATGAAGTCCACTATGCCATTAGATTTCTTCACAAGAGCAAACTGTTGGCTCATACCTAGCTTATTGTCCACTTTAACCCCTAGGTCCTTTTCTGCAGAGCTGCTGCTTAGCCAGTCAGTCCCCAGCCTGTACCAGTGCATAGGATTGTTCCATCCTAAGTACAGGACTTTGCACTTGTCTTTCTTGAACCTCATGAGTAGACCTACTGAATTAATAGCAGAAGTGGGATGTGTTGTGCATAGGGAGGGGTACCGGGGGGGGGGCACATGCCCCCCTGAGATTGGCTCTTGCTGGCCAGGGTGTGGGGGTGCCAAGAGAAGTGTCGGCCGGTGCCCCCTCTGAGATTGGTGCTGGCTGGCGAGTCGGGGTGCCAAAAGAAGTGCTGGTGCCACTTCTGGCTTTGCCACTGGTGCTTCCAGGATCAGCAACTGGCTGTTGAGGGACTCCCCCCCAGTTGGCAGTTGGCCACTGGGGACCCCCCAGATTCAGGAGGCACCAGTCATGCATGGTGCTGTGGCTCCTTTAATCTCGCAAGTTCCCCACATTCCCCTCCCCCAACTGATTGGTGGAGGGCCCCACTTGTGGCTTTCTCCTGATCAGCAGAGAGATTAAAACTGCAGGTTTAAATATGGTGCCATTTTTGCCTCCCAGAACTGATTAGCTGAGAGGCCCTGGATGGCCCTGCTGTTTGCTGCTCACTGGCAGGGAGGCAAAAATGGTGCCACATTTAAAACTGTGGTTTTAGCTTCCCTGTTGATCAGAAGGGAGCAGCAAGGTCCTCCACTAATCAGCAGTGTAGCGGGGGAGATAAGGTGTGAGATGTGCATGGGGAAACATGCAAGATTAAAGGAGTTGCCACACGTTGTACTTCTGCTATGAATTTGGTAGGTCCCTACTCATGAGATTTCTTTTGGACCAATCCTCCAATTTGTCTAGGTCACTCTGAATCCTAGCCCTATTGATACCCTTTCAGCCTGATGATCCAGCCAGTTTTCTATCCACCTTACAGTCTATTCACTGAACCTGTACTTCCTTAGCTTGCTTGCAAGAATGTTGTGGGATACTATATCAAAAGCTTTGCTAAATTTAAAGTATATCACACCCACTGCTCTTCCCGACTACACAGAACTAGTCATTTCATAGGTTGGTCAGGAATGACTTGCCCTCCGTGAATCCATGTTGTGAATGGAGAGAGTAATAAAAAATAAATTCTGGGTTTTTTAGCATAATTATTAAATGTCAGGAGAAAATAAAGACAAGTGAACTTTCTTACTTGCTGACACAATCTAAGCAGTAACACCACAGACGTTACTTTGAAGGGAATTGAATACTTGAAAAGTACTCCAATAGTAGTTTTTATTTAGTTTAAGTCTTAATATCATAGCTATTTCATTAGAGAATGTCTGACAGGGATATTATTGTGATGAAAAATTCTTTATTTGAACATGTAAATGAATCTTTCTTGCAATAAAGCAGATCCCAAATAGAAAGTTGCTCCTTTGAGCATTAAATTTTTAAGTCATGTCTGTGTCCTATTCTGCTTAAGGCCAGAGTCCAGAAAGCAGGAAACAAAGTTCACGTGTAAAATGTTCAATTGTTATCCTTTATAGGAATAATAAGTGAAGAAGATATATTCTGTCAATAAAACTGTCTAGTTCTGAAAAACGTGAAAGCTTGTGGTCTGTCATTATCTCATCAGCTCACCAGCAAAGAAATAAAATGCCCAGGCAGGACATAAGAGTCAATTCTCTCTTTTATTCTTACTTTGTCAACTTAAAAGACATGCTAGCTGTTGGGTATATTACTCATCTCTTGTAAAACCTAAAGTACAAAAAGAGAACCAATATCCACTAGTCCTCTGCATTCTAAAAATCAAGCTACCAACAAGAACAGGAAGTACTGCATTTATATAAAATACAGCTCTCCTGTTTACTGATGTATGCTCTTCTTTTAGAGACTATAGATTTTGATCAAAATATAGAATGTAAGGGCATTTGTACAACTGCATGTGCCACAGCACTGGGCGCTTTTAAAAGCACTGGCACTGCCACACATGCAGTTGTAGAAGTGGCAAAATGTGCATCAGCACTGACAGAATGGCAGTGGTGTGGTTTTGAACTAAAACACACTGGAGGTGTTTTAGTTCTAAAGCACACTGCCGCCAGGTTCTGCACGCTGACGTGCATTTTGCCGCTTATACAACTGCACATAGCACAAGTGCAGTGTGCATCAGCTTGCATGCGGAGCAGACTCAATCAAGTCTGTTTCAATCCACCGGATCTGCAGCACATCGCAGGACAAAAAGTTACAGGCAATCCTCAGACTTCTAACACAACTGGTTCCTGAAAACTGCATCTTAAGTCGAAACATTGTAACTCAGAACCAATTTTCCCATAGGAACAATGTTACAAATGGTGGATTCGTTCCTTTACAATGGTCGACACAGCTGCATCCAGCTGGTAAGTCTGTTGTGATGGGGGGTAGGGGGAGGGAAGGAGCAAGGGGGGGCAGATCAATGCCCCCACAACGAGAGAGTGATTGGGGCTGGGGCAAGTGCTGCTGCTTGCCGCCAGTCCAGGAGCTGCTCATGTGGCGGCTTGTCCAGTGGCTCTTGCCACTGCTCCTGCTGCCAGTCTGAGAGGGCATGGGGTGGAGGCATGTGCCCCAGGATCTACACGGGGTGGGTGGGACTGGAGCTGCACTCCAGGCAGAAGATGCTGGGAATGGGGCCTATGTCCCTCCACCACTCGCCCACCTGACATGGGATCAGCATGAGACTGAGCTGCTGCACTGCCTCTGGACAAGCAGTGCGCAGTGATGGGAGCTGGCCCAGCCTCCCCATGCCTCCCGATGAGCAGCAGCTTCGTCCTGGCTGCATGAGTGGTGGCAGGACATGGGAGCGCATGTGCCTCCGGATTGGGGTGGAGCAGGTGTTGGAGCGGGGGCTATGGGGAGCTGCAGCAAGTTTTCAGGTGGCAAATGCCCCCTGACTCATGCTCTGCTGCTGCTTGACCAGTCGGGGCAAAGCTGCTGCTCATCTGGGAAGTGTGGGGAGGCCGGACCAGCTCCTGGCGCTGCACACTGCTTATCTGGAGACAGCATAGTAGCTCAGACTTGCACTGGCCCTGCATCAGCTTGGTGAGCAGCGGTGGGGCATAGCCCCCGCTCCCAGCATCTTCTACCTGGAGTGCAGCCCCAGCCCCACCCACCCCATGCAGATCCTAGGGGACATGCCTCCCCCCCGTGCACTTGCACACTGGCAGCAGCAAGAGCTGCTGAATAAGCTACCACATGAGCAGCTCTTGGGCTGGCAGTGCACGGAGGTGCGAGCCACCCCAACCCACTCCCTGGGTAGTTCTTGCCCTAGCCCCAGTCCCAGTCCCAATCATTTCCTCACTGCAGGGGCATTAATCTGCTACCCCCACAACATCCCCACCCGCCCACTACAACAAACTTATCAGCTGAACACAGCTGTGTTCACTGTAGTAAAGGCGAAACCAGAGTGAGAACCTTGAAACGGGGTGTCAATTTTCAAATGTCATAAATACTGTTTGTCATAACTTGAAAAGTCATAAGTTGAGGACTGCCTGTATGTGTATAAATGGCCTAAGAGACTTGTGTGCTGTCATCCCTGCTTTATGATTCAGAAACATGGACCACATATGCTAGACACATCCAGAGAATGAACAGCTTCTGCATGAGATGTCTGCCTAAGATCTCAAAAATAAAGTGGGAAGACAGAATACCAAACACTGTGGGCATTTATACACATATGTTTATCTACTCCAATGTGCTGGAGATCCGGCACATCGGAACAGACTCAACTAATTGAGTCTGCTCCGCATGTGAGCCGAGACCTCCAGTGCTGCATCGCATGCATTTTTATAAATGATGAAATGCTCATCAGTGCTGAGAAAATGGCAGCGGTTCACTTTTGAACTAAAACACCTTCAATGTGTCTGAGTTCAAAAGTGCACTGCTGCCATTTTCTCAGCACTGATACGTATTTCGCCATTTATACAAATGTATGCACCACAGCGCTGGGCACTTCTAAAAGTACCAAGCGCTGCAGCACAAGTACGTGTACAAATGCCCAGAGGTACTAAAACATGAAGGACTGACACACTTAGAAACCACTATCAAGCAGAGAAGGTTGCAATTGATCAGCCATGTCCAGAGAATAGGAAAAGACCATTTCCCCAAGAATGCTTTGTATAGTGAGATTCAAGATGGCTCTAGAAGGTGGGCTCGCCCTCTATGGCAATACCATGATGTATGCATAAGTTATAAGAAGTCATTCACCATCAACATAGAAAGCTGGGAGAAGCCCACTGAATCCCATCCAATCTGGAGGGAACATCTGGCACTGGGTGCAGCTCAGTGTGATGCACCTTTGATCCAGAGGATGGAAGCAAATCAAGAAAAAAGAAAATAGCATGCTGTAAATTTGAACTTCAAATCAGACAACACATGGATCTGTGAAACCTGTAACAATCTATGTCACTCTCAAATTGGTCTTGTCAGCCACAAATAGATTAATCAGGCATCTGACTAGACCTACATGTATGCCATGATCCAGTGGATCAACAGTTGCCTATACCTATAGTTTTTACCAAACACAAAACAGCACACCTACCCTTCTTCGCTGTGAGGTATATCCCAGAAAGTAAAGTAACAAAGTAGCATAATATTGTTTTATAAGCAAGGAAGCCTTAGTAATTTGTATGTATTAACTTTTCCTTCATCACTTACATATCAGGTAGGGGTGTGCAAAGCAGGCCCTATTCGATTCGGATTTGGCCTGAATCAGGGACAGTGATTCAATTAGTTGATTCAGGTCACTGTCCCTGATTCGATTCAGCCGAATCCGAATCTGAAGATTTGATGCTGATTCAGAGAATCAGCAATTTGGACACAGACACAGCTTTAAAAGTTTTTTCTACATACCTTGAGGTAGCAGGTGCAGCTCATGATCATTGCAATCCTGGGGTGCTAGGTGAATGCCACAGGAGTGTGGGCAGGTGAACCTGAAAGTGGACCAGAAGTACTTTTGGTCCACTTCCAGGCCCACCGGGGAGCATGCTGGGCCCCCCCCCCCCCACCGCACCTCCCTGGCTCAGTGATCAGCCGCAGGGGACCCCAGGTGTCCCCCCCAGACTCAGAAGGCACTAGTTGCTGAGCCAGCAGGACACAGGGGGCCCCCGCAGTGTGCTTCCCGGCAGACCCAAACGTGGACCAGAAGTGCTTCTGGTCCACTTCCAGGTCCGCTGCCAAGTGTGCCGGGGGACACTCCATACACCTCTCGTGCTTCTGTGGGACACTCCATGCACTCCACTATTGCAGCATTCATGAGCCCCTACTACCTAGAGGCAGTAAACATTTAAAGCTGTCTCTATGTCTGAATCTCTGAATCTTTCCGAATCTCTCAGAATCTATTTGGAGGATTCCGATTCGATTCAGAGAGATTAAAGGGTCCTCTGATTTGATTCAGATTCAGAGATTTGGCCACTGAATTGGGCCGAACCAAATCAGGGACCAAAGCTTTGCACAGCCCTAATATCAAGCATAAGAGATGTGACTGAAACACTGAGAAACGCTTTTTTGTCAGCGTAGAAACGCATCAGATTTACCAATGGCTTTCACAATTTTGAAAATATATTAGGTCACCTTCAAACTTTTCTTTTCCTCCAATAAGAAAAAGATTAACAGCTTCACTTTTTATTTATAAATTAGATTCTTCATTATCTATACATCAATGTGCTACAGTGAACAATAGTGTGTATAGCACTCCATGTGGGATACATCCAGTGCCTTATAAAAGGTTAAATGTTACTTGTTTGGTAGTCTCTGCTTAGACAGCAAAGTACCTTAATGTCTCAATGTTGTTAATGGTGTCAGCCTCCACAAAAACTTCCTATGGGTCAAATTCCATCCTCAAACTCCCACTGACTTCAATACTGGGGGTAGAACTTGGCTGTAAACTCATTTTCTCTGATGTGTGTGCCAGATGACTGTATTTAGTATGTATTCCCTAGACTGGATCCTTATTCTCAGACTGATTGTTTTTCATTATATTTGCCATCTGCTAGTCCAATCACCAAAATGATCTATGCGCTTTTGAATTTAGATTCATTCTCATTATTGCCCCAGCCTCTAAGTGGGCAGGCAGGCAGAGAAACAGACTGGTCAAGGACACACTCCAGCAATGATAATTCCTTCTCTTCCCTCCCTCCTCTGATAGAAAAGTTGGAAGCACAAATTGAAACGTAACACCAGAGTGAAAGACAGAGGATTAGGAGAAATAAACAACACTATCCCAGAGGCAGACAACAGAAAGCATAAGCACTGTGCTGTGAGCTACGCAGGCAAGGTTCTTTGGTTAGATGTGATAACCAAAGAACCAAGAGTGGTCGCTCCTTAAGGAGACGATCCTCCAAGCCCAAAGGGAGGTAATCCCAACGCAGATCAAAGGAGGGCACACAAGCCCCCATGGCTCACCAAAAGCATCTGGGAATGTCTCCTAGCTAAAAGGGAGGCGTACACCCAATGGAAAGGAGGGGCCATCACCAGGGATGACTATTATGCAGTTGCTCGGGGATGTAGGGGAACAGTCAGGAAGGCCAAGGCGGAGATGGAACTGGGACTAGCTTCCCAGATCAAGGACAATAAGAAGTCCTTCTTTAAATACACAGGGGTAAAAAGAAAGTTCTGGGTAATGTGGGGCCCCTGCAGGACACATTAGGAAATTTGGTCGTCACACCAGACAACAAAGCCAACATATTTAACTATTTCTTTGCCTCCATTTTCCTAAGCAGGGACCAGAACAGTCACCCCCCCACTGGACCCCCCTCAGACCCCAGGGGAGGCACACCTAGGCCAAGGGTTAGTAAGGAACTAGTTAGGGAACTTTTGGAGGGACTGGATGTGTTCAAGTCAGCCGGTCCAGATGATCTCCACTAAGGGAATTGGCTGAGGTCATTGCAGGACCCCTGGCACAGCTTTATGAGCACTCGTGGTGCTCTGGTGTGGTGCCAGAGGCCTGGAAGAGAGCCAGTGTGGTTCCCATCTTCAAAAAGGGGAAGAAGGAGGACCCAGGAAACTATAGGCCAGTTAGTCTTGCCTCGATCCTGGGCAAGCTTTTTGAGAAAATTATTCTGGCGCATATCCACGAGGGGACAGCAAGGGAGGTCATGCTTAGGGGCAACCAACACATGTTCATTAGTGGCAGGTCCAACCTTGTGGCCTTCTATGATCAGATCACCAAATCATTAGACACAGGGGTAGCAGTGGACATAGTCTTTCTGGACTTTCGGAAGGCCTTTGACACTGTCTCTCACCCTGTTCTCATTAAGAAACTGGGGGACTGTGGTGTCGACACCCACATAGTCAATTGGGTCGCCGACTGGCTGGAGGGCTGCACCCAGAGAGTGGTGGTGGATAGGTCATTTTCAGCCTGGAGGGATGTGGGCAGTGGGGTTCCGCAGGGCTCGGTCCTCGGGCCCGCACTGTTCAACATCTTCATCAGTGACTTGGATGAGGGGGTAAAAAGCACCCTGTTCAAATTTGCTGATGACACTAAGATCTGGGGGGATGTGGGCATGCTAGAAGGGAGGAATAGGCTGCACTCTGACCTAGACAGGGTACAGGGGTGGGCAGATGAGAATAGGATGGGATTCAATACTGACAAGTGCAAGGTGATGCACCTGGGGAGGAAAAACTGGCACCATACCTACAAGCTGGGGAACTCCCTTCTCAGCAGTACAGAGGCAGAAAAGGATCTTGGAGTCATCACTGACTCCAAGATGAACATGGGCTGGCAGTCTGGGGATGCAGTCAGGAAGGCCAACCGTACCTTGTCATGCATCCACAGATGCATCTCAAGCAGGTCCAAGGAGGCGATATTCCCTCTCTGTGTGGCACTGGTCAGGCCGCAGCGGGAATACTGCATCCAGTTCTGGGCACTGCACTTCAAGAAGGATGTGGACAACATGGAGAGGGTCCAGAGGAGGGCCACTCGCATGATCAGGGGGCAGCAGGGCAGGCCTTATGAGGAGAGGCTATGGACCTGAACCTGTTCAGCCTCCACAAGAGAAGGCTGAGGGGGGATGTAGTGGCCTGTTATAAACTAGTCAGGGAGGACCAGCAGGCACTGGGGGAGTCCCTGTTCCCCTGAGCACTGCCAGGAGTGACCAGGAATAATGGTCACAAGCTGGCAGAGGGTAGACTTAGGCTAGATATCAGGAGGCACTACTTCACAGTCAGGGCGGCTAGGATCTGGAACCAACTTCCAAGAGGCGTGGTGCTGGCTCCTACCCTGGGGGTCTTTAAGAGGAGGCTAGATGTACACCTTACTGGGGTCGTTTGACCCCAGTACTCTTTCCTGCTATGGCAGGGGGTTGGACTAGATGATCTACTCAGGTCCCTTCCGACCCTAGAAACAATTAAACTATGAAACCATAATCTTTTATTAGACCAAATGAGTAGTTGGAAAAAAGTTCTTAGCAAGCTTTTGGGAACAGTCACCCTTTGGCAGTCATAGGGAGTCTCCCTATCCTTATGTGAGCTACAACCTCAAGACTAACAGCATGCTTCTCTGTAGAGGGGAAAATACTGAAAAAACAAAAAGTCATTATGTGGCACAGGTAAAAGCAAGGAGCACAGAAGTGCAGGTGTGTTTCCAAGAGATTACAAGTGTGCTGTTGTAAACAAATCCTGGAACTGATACAGTCGGTCCTAGATCTGAAAGCAGTAAAAGAACTATGGTGTTAAGTAAGAGTCTACCAACATAGAGGATGTGAAATCAGAATATAAAACCAACTGTTCACAGAGTTACAGCCAACTTGGGATATTGTTCAAAGCCATTTATTTTTTGGTAAACTGTATCCATAGCAGTACTCTTAAAAGTATAGGAGTCTCATTTTACAGAGGTATCTCATACTGGAGAAATGTTTATTTCCTGTAATAAAATGATGAATAATTACATATTTCTTCTCCTGAACAGAAATTCCAAAATTAGGTACAGAAAAAGGCCTGAAAACACCTGTTCAACCTGACTGCTTCTCTATATGTTTGTCTATATAAATGTCTTTTCTGTTTCTTCAGTATTTTCTAGCAATTCATGGACATCTGTAATATATCAAGCATTTACTCAAATATAAAACAAGGGAAAAGGCACCTTGTCCTATATTTGCAGACAAGGAAACCTCATTAAATACCCTATCATTAAATTGCTGCCAAAAGCAGCATGTGCTCAGTACATGGAAACCAGCTATGAAGTGGATGAAATGAAGCCAACACTAAACATGAATATAAAACATTGCCCATATTGAGCAAACTTACTGATGGGGAACATTTGTTTGGTGTGGCCCTTAAAGAAATAGGCAGTTGCTCCCCAAGGAGGGAAAGAGCATCAGGCCTGGAGGTACTGCAATACTAGCACTTGGAGAGGCTGAAGCAAGCTCCCACACCCTCCCCTGGTGCCAAAAATACTGATGGGAACCTACCACATTGTTTTTGCAAAAATATTTATTAATTTTATACATATAGATGTATATATAAAGTGTATGTCTGTATGTATGTCTGTATGTATGTCCTCTTATAACTCGGGAATGGCTGGTCCTATATTCTTTAAACCTTCTAGATCACTGAATAACACCCAAGGAAAATTATAGGCGAATTATTTTTCACTTGACCTTTTTTGGGGCTTTCAGTAACTGGGATTACTTTGATTCTCGGATAGCAAACTGGTACCACTCCATTTTGGATGCAGTGAATTCAGTTCAACTCTCATTATTATACACCCTTGCCTAACATCTCAGAACAAAGCTGCTTCCATCCTTCGGCAACCATACCCCTATGGCCGTTGGTTCAAGGTTTATTTTCCTCCCTTTCCCCCCCAACTATTTATCAATTTGCTCTGCATAAAGGATAATACAGAAAATGCCAAGGAAAACGACTTCAGCTCTTAGTGGCACTTCAGCTGCTGCAAAGAAGGATGCGAAATATAAGATTGCAAGAAAGTTACAGAAAAAAGGCACTACCCGGACCTCAAAAACGTAAGTTCCAGGCCTCCTGTGTGGTTGTGTGAGAGACCTATCTTGGAACCAAAGAACAGAACTGTTTCCCAATTAAATTGTCAGCTATTATAGAAAATATGAGTTGCTGAAATCATCTACAAATCTATTGACAGTATGACAGATCTGAATCAAGCTATTCACTATCTGGTAGTATTCCTTAATTCACTCGAGCCCCCAGGAATGCCATGTCATAATTAGACACTTAAGGTTGGAGCACCAATTATGTTACTAAGAAATTTAGATGCACTGAAATTATGCAACAGTACAAGGCTTTGAGTCATTAGTTTAAAAAAAGCATATAATAGAAGCCACCATTTTAACGAGATGCAAGAAGAGAGAGACCGTTTTCACTCCCCAAATACTGATAATTCCCACCGATTACCCTTTCGAATTCAAACAGCTGTGATTTCCAGTAAAGCTATGTTTCACTATGATGATAAATAAATCCCAACGGCAATCTTTAAAAATCACTGGTATTGGTTTAAGGGAACACTGCTTTTCACACAGAGAGTTATATGCAGTTTCCCCCAGAGTTGGTAGTTGAAGAGGGTTGTATATACTGGCACCAACAGGAAATCCACGAACATTCTTTACGAAGTTCTACAATAAAGATAATTCATTTAACACTAGAATTGGAATTGTCACCCCATGTTACTTTGTGTAGTGTTGTTGTATCTGGAGAAATGTCACTATGTTAAATATTAAAATGTTAAATATGTTGTACTATGTTCTTTAAAAATAAACAATACTTTTTACCTAAATGTATTATACTAAGTTCTTTGAAAATAAACAAACACTGCAATTACAAAAATAACAATCTGGGCAAAGAATGGGTACTTCTGCTAGTATATATATAAAACTATACCTCTACTGACCTGCCTTGTGACTGCTGTGGCTCACTTGACAGTCTAAAATACACCTTTAAAGTTACACCATTCTTAGTCCCATTATAAAAAACACCTCACACCTCCATGCCTGTGCTCCTTCGTGCCCGTCACTGTCACTTTTAACCATCACAGTTACACAAAGGACTTCCTCAGTGCTCTCACCCCCACCCCTTGGAAACCTTTTTTTTTTTTGGTAACATTTTATTAGAAAACAGACAATATCAAACAGATTTAAAAAGCACCCCATCTGAGGTCTCACAAAGGGAATACAAATATAATTTCAAGAAATTGCGTCATACTCACATTATAAACAATGTCTCATTCACTTTGCTTAAAACTCCAGTGTTATTCTGTGAACATCTTACCCTTTCTTCTTATATAACTACAGGTTCACGCATCAATACTTAACAGAAAGGTACTGACAAATCCCTCACCCACTCTTTCTGACAACAAAAGTTGTCCCTTAGTCTATCCTATACCTATACGAGGCTGAAACAACCCCCTGAAGTCCAGCCCTTGCCAGAGCGCTGTATCCCTTCCTTCCATCCCATGCTTTTCTCTACCTCTATAGAAGAGCAGCTCATGCATTGCTAACTGCAAACACTCTGACATTGAAAAACACAAGCCCTTTAGTGCCAACAGGGAACGCACTTTCCATAGCGCTACTTTGGTGCATGTGATAAGGACCCTCACACCCCATGACCCATCCGTCCCCTCTGTTAACCCATAGAGTACATTTTTGATAGTGATCCCCATTCCTCTTCCTGTCTCTTTCAAATAGATGGCTACCTTCTCTCCCACACCTTTTGTGCATAAAAACAGTCCCACAAGGCATGTGCTACTGACTCGGGTTCATCACAGATTTCTCTTGGGCACTTGGGAGACCGTGAGAGTCTCCATCGATGCAGCACCTGTCGCACTGGCAGTGCGTTTCACACGGCCCTCCAAGCCAGCTCCTCATGCTCCCCTTTCCATTCCTTCCCCACCAGCCCTTTCCACACCCTTCTGACTTTCTCTGTTCTCAAATCCCCAACATCTGACATCCTCTGCTTCCTCCTCATGAACTTAAGGACTTTTCTGGCATCCGCCAGCCCTTCAACCCCTAACCCCACCAAGCCTTCCCTCTCAACAAAGGATCCAAGGTGTGCATATCACAAAAACAGGTCAGTACAGCTCCTCTGAAAAAGATATATGGTAGTGCCCATTGTCCTCAGTCCCCTTCAACGCCAACTCATTTTCAAGTCATGGTGAGCCATTACAATCAATATATTTTTACTTCCTCTTCATTCTCACAGCTGAGCAGCTCCTTTCTTTCCCATTTCCAATGATTCCTACAAACATCATAAAACGGGGCCTCAAAATGTTCACCCAGACTCCCTCTGTCACCGTCTCTCAGCCTGGTGCATGATTAGTGTGGCCCTGCCCCCCATGAGGTGAAGCCAGACCCTGCACCTCATCTGCATATAGATTTTGGAGGAACCAAGGACTTGTGACAAGAAAACCCAGTTCCAGTCTTGAGTGAATGAGGCTAATTAGCATGTGGAGCATGTGTGTGTGTACGTAGGGGTAATCAGGAGTATGCAAACATACTGAACAATGCTGAGCTATGGAGTCCCCATGGCTTGAAACACTGTTGACTCTGCAGGGGCCCTGCTAATAAACTGTATAGTAATTCACAAGACTTTTGGCTTCAACCTAATATCATGCATAGTTTGTACTATATATGTGTATTTATGGAGTACCTGTGCTAAAATGTATAGCAGTTTCAAAAAAGGTAATTTCTTGTCATCAATTCTGGATGAACTAAGTCTATGAATATGTATAGTAATTTCCCTATATGCAAAATACTACAGCATGTTTATTTCAAAGTCAGTGTTTTTAAATTTGCCCCTCATTTCCATGTGCTCAAGGAAGCAGAGACTCATAATAGGGAAGGAGAGGGGGAAAGAGTGGGGTGGGGAAAGGGAGTGTAAGGAAAGAAGCTGGGGAGGCAGAGGGCAAGGGGCTACCTGATCCCTTCTCCCCAGATTTATTTTCCCTGCTGTAGCAGTGGGAAGAGGACAAATTCAGGAGCAAACCTCCAATAATTAGATTTTATATCTGAATATTTATAATAAATTTAATGTTTTCCATACACAGAATCTAATGATGGGGGGCAGAAGGGTCATCTTATGTTCAGGTTCATCTTGTATTTGAGTAAATATGATATGTACAGCAGTTAACCTACTGTTATCTATGTTGTATAGCACAGCAATGTGAAAAGTTTGTGTAGCATCTTTGAAGATTTCTTTAATTTAGATAAAAGAAATCTACAGTGTTGGTTAACTTGTTTATACACTTTTGAACTCTATTATGTTATCAACAAACCCCTTTCAATTGTCCAAGGTCCTACGTTACAAAAACCCTGACACAATGCTCAAAGTCAACAGAAAGATTCTCAGTTCACAATTTCAAAAGCTTCAATAGGTACCAAACAAAGCCCATGGTCTTAAGAGTGCAGCCCATGAATGAGATACTTATTGTCTTTTGCAACAAAAATTCCTTTAGAACTGAGTTGTGTTATATTGACCTATCTTTTCCAACCCTTACTGGAACCCACTGCCATCCCAGTGTTCTGGGCAATGGCACCAAGAAATACATTTAATAAAGTTTCCAAGCTGCCTGGTCAGTTTCACGTGAATGCTGACCCCTAAAGGACAGTAAGGTTTCTGGAGGTTGTCGTCATTAATGAAAGAAAGCAAATTATAAAACGATAGAGGCATACCAATACACTGGTCTGATATCAGATCAGTACTGCTATAAAGAAAATTGGCTGTATCAGAAATCGGCCCAATGCGGTCGATAATTTTGCCAATAAATGCTCGCATTTGCGTACAGCTGCAGTGCTGCATGCAGGCAGCAAGGAGCAAAGCCCAGGAGCGTGGAGAGCTGCGTGTAGCTGGTAAGTCTGTTGAGGTGGAAGGGAAGTGGGGAGGGAAGGAGCACAGGAATGCAGATCAATGCTGCCTGTGGTGAGGGAGGGGGCAGGGGCAGGGGCAGAGGTAGGCGGTGCCCAGCAGCGGTGGGGCCCGGGATGGACCTGCAGATGGTCATGGGGGGCAGTTGCCACTGCTTCTTTCACCCTGAGAGGGCATGGGGGGGAGGGTGTGCCCCCAGATCTATGTGGGGTGGGGCAGGCAGGCTGCAGCTATGGGTTGGAGCCAGGGCTGCACTGGGGTTTTCTTGGCAGGGGCTGGGCTCAGGAAGGGGGCTACAGAGATGGGCTGCAGCCACCCCAAATTTCACCCTAGCCCCACTCCCAGTGCCGTTGCACAGCCAGCACAGGCCCACCTCTTCCTGGTGCATAGGTGGAGGTGGAGCATTGAGTCGGGGCTGCATCAGGCAGGGAGGGAAGGGGTGTGATTTGCCCCCCCACATCCCTTCCCTTCTTCCTCCCCTTCCACCACAACGGACTTACCCCTTCCACCACAATGGACTTACCAGCTGCATCGGAAATTGTATCGGTATCGGCTGATATTCCTCCTTAAAAATTGGCTATTAGTATCAGCCCCCAAAATCTCTATCAATGCACCCCTATAAAACAATATTGCTTCCCTTAGACATCAAAACAGATAAATAAATAAATACATAAATAAATAATTAAAATTATGTAACAGATGCATGAAACGTAAGCATCTCTGGATCTCAGGCTTGTTTTTCATTTGAAAGCTGTATTCTTGTTATGCCTATGTAGCAAATAAAGGAAGGATTATAAATTTGGGTATGTCTACCCATGCAGCTTTAATTTAGCTAACATGTGTAACAGCTGCAGTGTAATGTAGATTCAGCAGAATAAACTACACAGGAGTAGTTACCCAGTTATGAAACCACAGGCCCTCTTGATCTTGTGTAGCCTTTGCTATAGTCCAAGAGGTTGAGTCTTCACTGTTACTGTTACTCATATATAGATTAAAGCTAGGGTAGATGTGCTTAATTATTTAGAATTCATTTATGATACAAACCCTACAGTGGATATAAAAGTGCCTTATGTCCATAAAGTGTTATTTCTTTTCACAAATGTGAACAAGTTATGCAATTGGTCCTATAAAAGATACCACCCACAAAAAAAGTCTTGCTTCTCGCATATTTCCTGGAGCATCAAAGCTACAACAGCATATCAATACTACCACATCCAAATGAACACATTTATTCTCATAAAACTGTGGTCCTATGAGGAAGGAGTAGTATGGATCATTATTTTAGTATTGTCCAAGCATTAGAACTTGTGTGTAGACAAAGGAGTTCAGGGGTACTGTTAACCAAAAAAAAGAAAGAAAATCACATTTCCACCCAAATATTTTGTATTTAATGTTGTTGCAAGCTTCTTCCAAAAATATGAAGGTGGAAACTTATAACACATACTGTTATTGTATTCCCTTTTTCCACCCCCTCTCTATATTAGCCTGTTTTGAAAGTATTTTGTGAATAGTCAGCACCACTGTTTCATTGCTGGTGCAGACTCTTTCACTGCAACGTGTTTCACACGACCAGGAAACCAGAAGCATAAAAAGGCAGCAGGTGGGTAAGGCAAAAAAAGGGGCTGGGGGGAAAAGGCTCACAAACAATTCCAAAGGGGCTTTCTAAACATCCCCAAGGGATCAGGAAGGGAAAAAAACCTTTTATAGTTTTGTTTTGTTTTTCACATCCAGGCATACTATAGTAAAAGCTGTGTTATCCGGCATCCATGGGGAATGGGAAGTGACAGTTAATCAAATATGCCAGTTATCTGAGAGATGTCTTTGCCTGTTTGGGCCACCGCCCCTCCCGCTGCATCCAGTGTGCCAAGGCTTTTGCTCTCTAGTGTCAGTGTGCCAGGGGACAGGGAGGGGGGCCCCGCACAGGCTGCTTTGCCCCAGGCTGTGGTCCAAAGTTGGTGAAGTGGGACTTGGCAAAACTGTAAGTGTCACAGTGGGACTTCCAGTTTCGCTTTTGCCGCGTTGATCAGCATGCCGGTTAATAAAGCATGCTGATTAATAAAGTGCCGGACAGCACAGCTTTTGCTGTATTTAGAGGATAGTACCTCTGAAAATTAATCATTCTAACTTAGTTATATGTCAAGACATTCATTTTAACAGGAATCCTTTAAATAAGTACTCCATGAAATTTATGTTTTTAAGGGAACAGATCTTTTAGAAAATGAATATAAATTCCAAATTGCAAGGTTACAACTCTTCTATAAATGTCTGAGTGCTCTGCATATGCAATAGAGTGGGCCTTACTCTTGATGTTATAAGCTTTCTTTCACACGTACACAATGTTTTAAATGCATAATCATAATATGCAACTGTATCCTTCATATATGGGTTCTTGTAACGTTTTTTCCCCCCAATAACATAAGATCTTTTAACAAAAAGCACAGTTTTATCCATATTTTAGCAGGTTGTAGAAGCCTTGGAAATGGACAACTCTGTGTAGCTATTATTATTTTTAAATGATTTAAGATTAGTGTTGTTTTATATGACAAAGCACAAAATGTGCTTTTATTTTCCAATTAACTTCCACAAAGGTTTTTGCTGTGAAATAAATTATTATAATTAGGGACCTACTTAATTTGTAATTTTGTGGATTTCATGGAAACCACAAAATCTGCAACTGTCCAGAAATCAACTTAAGAAAAAAGCAAAAAGCAGCCAATCTGTGAGGAGCCAGGACCAGCTCCTGCGCCAGCATGGATGCATTTTATGGTTGGGCACCAGTGCCAATTCACCAGCCAGCCCCTCGAAAGGGGAATAAAAACCCTGATAGACAGGAGGCAGGAGGAACCGGAAGTGGGTTCGCTGGTGGGCACCGAGCAGCCCAGAGCAGAGCAAAGCCCCACTGAGGGAAAGTGGTGGCAGCCTCAGCAAGGGGCTTTTGGGAATCATTTAAGCAAAGAAGGGCTACAATACTCACCTGAGACAGAGCTGTGGACTCCTGACGTCTCCAGACTGGACTGGACCCACCAGGAACCTGAGGAGAGAAGGAGAGACAGCTGTCTACACCATGGCAACTACAATCCAGTGAGAGAGGAAACGGTGCTGGCAGACAAGGTTACCCAGGGTCAGGAAGAAGCTAGGCCAGTCCCACTACAGCCTACGCAGAGCAGGACGAACTGACATCCCCATACAGTGGTACCGTAACCAAACCAAGAAGACCAAGACTCAACATCATTGGTTGGCGTTAGGTGGGTTATAGGGGAGGTGGTGCCCCAAACAGGAAGATTGGATAGAGGGGACCAGGAGGCACAGGACATACATCTTCCTCCCAATTAAATACATTTATTACAGTAAAGACATGGCAGGAGAGAAACCCTGAAGACCCTCTGAAATCTGATCCAATATCAGGTTGTCCTTTCCCCGAGCAACAGAAATGTCTGAAAAACCCATGTGGACAAGACGCACCGGTGAACAGCATGGAAGATTACAATCCCAATTTAGTGTTATCTAATTGTGTTATCAGGCATTCTCCATCCAACTCCATCCATTAAAAAAAATTAAAACCAATAATTATTTATAGGTTCAATGCAGCATTTGAGAATCTGCTAAAGTATCTCAGAGAGCATTTTAACAAGAAAGTGACATTTAAGATTTGGAATTTGTTTCAAGAGATTTTAATACAATTAAATCAGCACTACCCTATGAGTTCCCTTACCCTTGTAAATACAATGGGCTGCTATAGCAAATTTAATAAATAGGTATTATCTTTATATCGCTGCATGATATGACTCAGGCAGTGGGGGTTGGACTAGAAGACCTCTTGAGTTCCTTCCGAATTGTACTTCTATGATTCTAGGTATTCTGCTATAGATTTTTATGAAATCTGTCGCCCGCTGAAGTTAGGTTGGTCTGAAAAACAACAAAAAATAAACTTTTTTTTGTATATTTCAACTTTTCCTAACAAACTGATTTGGCCAGACTTACTTCAAAGGCTAAGCAGACTTCTGAAAAGTTTGAAGAAACCTGGTCACATGTTATATGTGTGTGTGCATGTACCAATGCAACAAATAATTTAAAACTCACACTGTAATAGTAGATTGGACTTGTGCAAACAAGTGGTTTTCAGCATGAGTACATTCTGCAACTAAGTACAGAATATTTAGTAATTTCCGTAGGGTATATTAATGGAGTCAAAACTATGGAACCTCATTTATTTTGCAAACTATGCTTAATTACATGCCAGTGTTAATCAGTTAAAAAAACAAACAAAAAACCTATCATCTTTTCAAAGCAATCTGTCACCAAGTGTTATCTTCCCATATTATACTTATTATTATATGCTATTTATATAATAATAGTATATTAATAGTATAATATAATAATAGTATATTATAATATACTATTACAAATGGTAGACAGAAGTCATGAAACTCTCTTAGGCTAGGGACAGACATTCAAAAAGCTGGATCCTGAATTGATTCAATCTTTTCAGGTTAGTCTAAACATTCACTTTTGATTCTTGAAATGGAGACACATGCCTGCAGTGGCTCAGGCCAGAAGCTGGGGGGTGCTGCAAGACTGAAGGGAAGCTGTCCAGGGAGCATGGCCGGGCTACCGGCAGGAGCTAAGTATGATTGGGAAGGGGTTTAAACCCCTACTCTGGCCTGCAGGGACCCCAGGAGGGGTGTCCCTGGAGGGGGAAACGGGAAGCAGCCCTTGCTAGGCTTGTCTCTGAGGCCAGATACCAGCCCAGGCAGTGCCTCAGGTAAAGGGGAGTGGGATTCAACTCCCCTATATCTAGGCAGGTATGGGACCCCAGCCAAGGTCTGCCCAGCTTTCCCCACTGCTCCTGCATGGGTAGGCTGGGGGTCTGGTCAGATCCAGCCAGCATGGCTGGGCTATCCATCCAGGGCCAGGGCTGTGGAGCTGCGGGGCTGAGCCACGCCAAACTGCAGATGCTGCTGAGGGCAGATGCGGAGGGGCAGAGGCCGCCGGGGGGTGGTGATTGCTCCTGGCTCTCCATGCCCAGGTGGGGCAGGGCTGTCATGGAGCCACAGCCAGCTGGGCAGGGACCTTCCCAGCAGCTATGGCTCTGTGACAGCCCAGCCCAGCAACACAGGCAGGGGCTGGCTGGGTAGCAGGCTACCTGGTTGGCTTGGAGGTGCTGGAGGGCCCTGAGCCTGGCAGTTGCCCTCACACCTTGTCTTGTGGAGCACCTGGCAGCTGCAGCCACATCAAACTGTGGGCTGGCCAGGGGCTGGGTGGGCTGTTCTGCACTCCCTTGCCTCCAGCAGGTCCACCTCTCAGCTACACTCCACCCACTCTGCCCACCTGGCACAATGAGCAATGCCTGCAGGCAGGTGCAGCAGGTACAAGGCAGCCAGAGCTCTATGCACCGGGCAGAAGCCGCGGAGCTGAAGCTTGCCATCTGCCCACCCAGAGTGGCACAATGTGGCAAGGGCACCAGCAACAGCTCAAGGTGAGGGGGGCAGAACAACTCACCCAGCCCCGGCCAGCCCACAGCTTGTGATGCAGCTGCAGCAGCTGGGTGCCATACAGGACAGGGTGCATGGGGGCGGCTGCAGTGGGATGCTGTCGGGATCAGGGCCTACCAGCACCTCCCAGTTGCCTGGGCAGCCCACTACCCAGCCAGCCCCCACCCATGCTGCCAGGCACAGAGCCACAGTCACTGAAAGGCCCTGCCCAGCCGGCTGCGATTCCATGACAGCCCTGCCCAGCCTAGGCACAGGGAGCCAGGACTAACCTGGCCATGCAGCCTCTGTAGCCCCAGCCTGAGCTGTAGCCTGCTGGGAAGAGCCCAGCTCCTGCGACACAGCCCGTGCTGCCCCTCTGCATCTGCCCTCAGCAGCACCCACAGGCCAGTCTGGCTCAGCCCCACAGCTCAAGCCACAGGTGCTGGGGAGGCAGGAAGATGGCAAGGTCATGCTGGCTAGCTCTGGCCATCCTTCCACCCTCGCCACTGAAGTGGGGAGGGGGAAATGGCTGACAGGGGCTGCTCCACCCTGGCCAGTTGGATCTGGGCTGCTGGTAGGACAGAGGAGGAAATTAAATCCCTCTCCTCTCCCTGTTTGCTTCATGCTGTGGACAGGGGGGCCTGACTGGGGCTGCTACACCCCAGTCAGGCAGACCCCGGCTGTGGTCCCCTGGTGAGAGAGGGGAGGGAGGGGTGAATAAGCCTCCTTCCTGCTCCCTTTCTCTCAAGGGGCCATGCCAGCCAGTGTCTGGCCATGTCCTGCCTCTGCTCCAGCTAGGGAGCAGAGGGGTAGGGACAGCCCTGCTGTCTGGAACAGACAGCATAACCCAGCGCAGGCTGAAAAGCATGCTGGGATGCTGAGGGACTTTGGTTTATCTTAAACCAGGAAGTGGTCTGGGACAGAAGTTGCATAAGCTGGTTTGACCCAAATCAGTTAAGTCAGATACTGAATTCAACCAGGTTTATCTTAAACCCATTTTGGCCATTTTGAAACTGGCTTATATACACTGAACCTAAGATGTTACAGGTTAAACCAGTTTCTGATCACTGAAACCAGTTTGTGTGTGACTTATGTCCCTAGCCTGAACCTGAACTAACTGAATCTGGTGGGTGGCTATATCAGTGGCCTTTCTTTTAGAGCAGAGCTACCCAACTTCTGAGCAGCTGGGGGCTGCATGCTATGCAGACCCACCAAGATCCCCCTACCACGTGGGCTGTACCTCCAGAACCCCTTTCAATCATGCTGTCCTGTTCCAGAAATCACAGCCACCATAGCAGCAGGAGCAGTATGGGGAGTGGAACCCAGGTAGGAGACTGCAGGCTGTATGTTAAGCCTCTACAGGCCAGATGCAGCTTGTATATTGCCAGATGGACAGCTCAGCTTTAGGGTAAATGTAAAAAAAGCAACTGAGTTCCTATGTCAAACCAGACAGTGGAATGAACAGAAGTGCTATCCAAAACACAGGCACATGGCAAGGCTGAAGTGGAAGCAATGCAGAAACTAGGGTATACTGTTTATGTGTGTGCACATGCTGGGTGGGCAGGAGGGAGAGAAGCCCCACAAATGTGATAGTGAAGGCAGCTGAAAGCTAAGGAGACAACTGGAACAAGAATTGGAAAATGGTCCACAGAAAAGATTGCTGAAAACGGGCCTGGAATTGTGAGCAAAGAAACTATCTCCTGCTGTTATATTCTAGTTGCGTTCTGGGAACCAGCATTTCATTTGGTCCTTGCAAATAAATAGGAATGTAAAGAAATGCCCAACTCCCTCATTAAAAGAAATAACCCAACACACACCGAAGTTTTGTCAGCTTAGAGAGGTAGTAATTTTTTAAAATGTTGTGACAACCCACATTGTGGACAGGATTCTGGCCTTTTCTCCGATTGCTATCTTCTGCTGCCAAGGGGCACAGGCACACAAAGTTAGCACAAGGAAACAAAGGCAGGAACACGAGCTGACTGTCCAGAGCAGTAATCCTAAATGGGGCAAGCTACTACAAGCTAGCTTTCAGTGACTGCAGAGTAACAGTACATACGTGAGCAGTTGCCATGGAACAGCTGTAAATCTCTTCCCCTCCTTTATTTTAAAGGAAGTTGCTTGTGGTCCCATGCTAGGTCCCAAACCCTGGACTAGTGCATGATCAGCTACCTGCTCAGTGCTCTCAAAAGTCTAGGCACAAGCTACAAATGCCACTTTCATTTTTCTTGATTTGATGGCCTGGTTGTCCAAGTTTAGCCAGAGTTTGTACATGCGAATAACTGCAATCCTTTAGATTTCCCAGCTGACTGCAGTACTTGACTCATCACTTTCGTGAGGCTCACTCAGTATGATATGGGGGAATATGCAGTGTATGTCAATTCATTCACAAGAAAAAGCAAAATATGTTCCCCATGGAAATGCATAAAGTTGATCAGATCTGACATTAGAAATTACAACCTCCACCCTGCATAAGCCTTAGAAAAACTGCTTGGTTATTCATTTTTTCAGCTGGACAAAGTAGACTTCATACTCAGTGCCCAGCTAAAACACTGTTAAACAAACTCCAGGCTTCCTGTCATTCCAAGCAAACTTACACTTCAGATATGTCAACTATTTTTTACTCAAGATGGTACTATAAGTATAAAACCCTCCAAAAGGTCATTTTTGGATAGCTGCTTCTTCCACAAAGGGATAATGGAAGATTATATGCATTTCTGTGGTCTCTCTGACTGTCTCCAAATAAGGGTAATGCATGAGCTTTAAACAAATCAGACAAGCGTGGAACAATTTTAATCCCCAAGTAAATAAATCCCTTGGGGACTAGGCTGCAAAAAACAATGGCCAAACCTATTAGGCCTAACTGGCTTAATATGGCTCCAAATCTGGTTTCTATAATGAACCTTGAAGCTACAAATCCTGTCACAAGAATTCATTGGATACATATGATCAGCCATCAGCACAGAAAGCCTGATTACATCCAGAATGTTTCATTCTCACAACAGATGTGGGAATTTGCTAGATTACTTTAGAGCTATGATTAGAATCTAATGGAAAAAATAATATGGTAATGGGTATTAAATCTTTTATGTGCATCTACATTTAGCCCAGGGAACTTCCTTTTTCCTTTCCCATATTTAAGGCCCCATACAAGCAACCTCTCTTCTGCTCAAGAGAAGTGCTATGGTTTGGTCACATAACCCTTCGTAGCAACATGTCCTAAAACCCTCTGTAGCAACTCTGAAGCACTCCCTCCTATTGCAAGAATCAAATACAAATCTCTTATAGGTAGCACAAATAATTAATGCCAATAACAGAATGATGCCTGAACCCCGCCCCTCCCCCCCCAAAACGAATGCCAGGAGCAGCACAAGAAAACTACTGTTATTTCCCTCTTCTCAAATAAATCTTCTCCCCCACTTTAGCACCTTTCCGTGTAATACAAAATCATTTGGGTTGAAAGAGACTTTTAGTAAGTCATCTTGGAGTTGTATTTTCAAAAGATAAAGGGCTTATTGAGATTTGCAAAAGCACCTGAAACAAGTTAGATGCCTAATTCCCACTGCAATGGATGAGTTACGCACATAACCTGCTTAGGCACCATGGAAAATCCCATTCAGTAGGTTAGATACCTGACCCTCATCTTTTTTCTGTGGAAATTAGGCATCTGACCTGCTTAGGTGTTTTTGAAAATCTCAGTATGCATCAGTCTGCATTTTCAGGTAGCTACAAGCCTTTGAAAACCTACCCTAGTCCATTTTGTTACTTTGTGGAATAAGATGTAATTGTAATAATAAATACAAAATGTTTCTTTACTCTTTCCTGCTCCCCCATAATTACATTACTTATAATCTTCATATATTTTTGTTTGAAGATCTTCATTCAGACCTATTCTGAGCAACTTGATACAACTCCCATAGACATTTCTAAATTAAATTCAGCAGTCTTAAATGACAATGTGAGCTTGTCAGGCAACACCTGTCAAGCAGTTTAATTTTGTACAAGGAAATCCAGGACAATCAGTCTTAAAAGAGAAAAGACAAAAGTTTCAGAGTAAGGCTTCTCCTCACTGACGCATATAACTCAGCATTCAATACTCTCAACAATCAGACACTGTAAGGTAGTGATTTGCAACCAGGGTCCCATGGGCCCCTGAAGTGCCTTGAGATCCTTTTAGGAGTGCCACTGGATACCGCTCAATATTAGCACTGTTAGGGATACAAATATCTATATATGGTTAATGAGATAAACTCAGAAATTTCAAAATAGGAATCTGTAACAGACATTTGGGAATCCCTTGTAGATGGCATTTTTCAGGGGGTGGCCTTGAGTCTAAAAAAGCTGAGAATCATTGATGTAAAGTATTAGTGCATGTACTGCCTCATTTCTGCCTGGGGGGAAAACACTGCAAACGTTTTAATGAATCACTTTTCTTAGACTGCAGCATACCATTCCATGATATTAGGGTTACATGCAATTAAGCAGAACCTTCTAAAATATTTTACATGTTTTCAGTTTATTTGGGGGAAGAAGTGCAAAAGGTCTCAGCTATGTGAATCTAAAAAGTAGTTACTGTTGCTTGTGGTACTGATGGCCAGGGACATGTCTGATAAAGGGAAAGTAAGGGAATACCTTGACCTGGACTAGCAAATTGATTATGTTAACATGCTCCTGTTTATCAAGTTATTTTAAAAGAGTTTTAACCAACCTGCAATGAATCAAAAAACCTTTAGATATGCACCTAATGCAAGTGTTTATTTGAGAATGGTGCATTGGAACATATTGTATCTGAATTACAATTCCAAGTCCCTATAAACAGACAACTTGGAGAGAAAAGTACACCCATGCAGCAGCAGTGCCTGTGACTCCCCTGGCAGTCTGCTGTCATCAGCTTTCAGGGATGGTGTGTGGTGGGAACTAAATTAGCTCTGCTTTTTATACATGATGGCCTACATTTTCAAAGTCTAATTTGGGACAGTTTAAAAAAGATCCAATTTTCCAAAAATACCAAGCACTAACTCTTGGGTTTCTAAAGCATCCTTTCAACTTGGGCACTCAAAATTGCTAGTCAGCTTTGAAAATTTAGACTACTTATCTTTATTGCTAAATGATAACCCTACCTTTCCTGCCTGTCTGAAAATCTCCTCTGAAACGATGTTGAAAGAGTTATTTCTACTTATATCATTTATCCTTAACTCTTTGTATTACACAACCGTGACACCAATATGCAGCTACAACAGCTGGTGTGAACAGTCTAGATGAGAGCAAGAAAGAAAGAATACAGAGATCAGGATTTGTATGCTGACACCTGAGAGCTGCCAACCTGAAATGGCTGAACATAGAGTTCTGTTTCTGTGAGAGCTATGGTGAAAAGATTCCTTTCTTTCTCTTTGTGTTATGGTTGTTTGTAGCTTAGGTGCATGTTTGCATGTGTACCCACGCTTGAAAAAAAAAAATCAGGACACAAGTAGTGCTGGGGTCTATCGTTGAAGCTCTAACTGGGCGCAAGTAGTGCTGGTATAAAAAATAGTAATAAAAGGTGTTCAAACCCTGAGCCAGTGGCTTCACTCAGCCTACAGGACTGCAAGACAAAGATAGAATCAAACTCATGTCTTCTGCACAGCAGTACAAAGATCTACCAACTAACCCAACAGGCTGGGCTGACCTTTCTCTACTTAACACTGATCAATAATACCACAATGACTTTAGTACCTGTACTGCTCACATAAACTCAGATTACTAGCTGGCAGTTCTGTTCTTCCCTCCCTAAAGTTTTTTGGCATAAAAACAGTACTGAAGGCAAATAATTAATTTAGGGAAAAAAAAAAACAGATCAGGTAATTGAGCAATCATCTTAAATTGGATTTGCAGTACAAATACATTTGTAGCTTTAGTGAACAGTATATGAAAGTCATAGGACTATTTAAAAGTGAGTTTACTCCAAATTCCTGACTGAAACAAGGTGAGGGTCATTTGAAATCAAGATTTAAACAGTGCAGTCTTGAACTACTTTTAGTAAATAAACTTTTTTAAGCTACTCACTGTCATAATAGCCACATCTGAACATTCTCACCCCCCCAAACAATTTAGTGTATTGAAAACTAAAAGAAATGAGTAAATAGTGAGCTTTGTATTATGCAGAGTTCTGAGGAAAAAGAAGGGGTAAAATTTTTAAGCAAGTGACATACGGAGCACTGCTGATGAAAGATAGATATCTTTAGGGGATTGGATGCATCTTTAAATATTAAATGTGTTGATAAGTTGTATCTGTTCATAAATACAGATAAAAAAAATTAAAAACCCACATAACGGTACGGGCTTAGGCCTGGATCCTGTCTGCCTACAGAGCAAGAGGATGCTCAGCAAGAGGGATGGTGGCAGAACTAGCTCCAGAGGCAAGACACAAGTGTAAATCACAGCTACCATGGTTTTGAGCTGCTTCCCTATGAGCATCAGTGCTTCCCAGGAAAACATGAACTCAGAAAATTCCAGTAAAGAGTGGACATTCAACCTCCCAGACTGTCTTCCTATCCCAGAAGGTTAGAGGACATGAAAGGAAAGGGCACCTACACGCCTGCCCCACATCTGCTCCTAATTAGAAAGCTCCAGCAGCCTTGGCATCATGTGTATTTAGTGTCCCCACATTTCAAAATGGTGACAAGGTGCTTTAACTAATACACAAATACATGAGCACTGAATACATGAGACCCTGTGGGTGTTTTAATTAGAGCACCTCTAATTAAAATGCCTCCCTTCCATACCGGAGCATGTGTAAAGACACCCAAACATGGTACCCCCATTGCCTGTCAGTTTTTCCCTATGAATTTCTCTTCTGTTGAAGTACTCCTGCTTCCAACTGGCTGAGATCATGTAAGGCTAGAGGTAGGTAACAAGAGGAACGAAATGGGAGGAAGTAGGTAACAAGAGGAAAGAAATGGGAGAAAGGTGGCACTTCTGGCACCCTACCTTCCTGGTGCTTCCTCCACTGTTCTGGAGACTTGGAAGACCCTCAAATCTCTTTGGTGACTGGGCACCCAATATGCATCTCTAGACCCAAATTCCTATGTTCATGAGCCTGCATTCTAGCCTGGGTCCTGAAATCTTAGGCTCATGAAGCCTCCTGTAATTTAATTAACACACTGGGTCCATGCTGCTTCTAAGAACGGGGAATTCTTCAAGGAGAATTGCTAGGAAAGGTAGGATGTATGGGTTGTCTTATTCTGAGTCCTACAGGACTTCAAAAGAATTTTTATTTACTTAAATCACTCTGAAATACAAGCATTTAAGGACAGTAACTCTTGGCTGTATTGAAAAATAACCTTTTCTTTTAACAACTATATTTACAGTTTTGGCTACTGTGTGAAAGAAAGCATTTACCAAAAAAAAAAAAAAAAAAAAGCATAGTGTTGAGAGTACATAAAGTTATCAGGAATTGTTTCAGATATGCAGTGCTAAGGAACAGTCGCCACCAACAATGTTGCCTACGTTCTAAGATAACACTATACCATATCAGCCCTTTTTTAATCAAAAGGAATTTCTTTTGTTTAAAAGTTAACTTGTTTTGAGCTGTTGCACTTAAAAATGGGTTTTTAAACCTAGTGCTCTAAGAATTACAAACTATGGAAGCTTGGGACAGTCACCCAGGAGGACCATACAACAACAGTCCACACTTATAGGGAGAAGATACTAGCAATAGAAATCAAGGACAATATGAAGTCCTTCTTTAGGTATATAGGGAATAGGAGGAAAACAAATGGCAGCACAGGGCCATTGCTTTAACAGCTCAGGACAGCTGGTTACCAACATGCAGGAGAAAACTGAATTCCTGAATGGCTACTTTACTTCAGTATTTCACCAGACTAAGGGGAAAATCATGCTAGATAAGGTTCAGAATGGGCATGGTTGGAATGACCACCTTCCTACTGTTGACATTGAGCCGATATGTGATCAGTTAGAAAAGTTAGACATTTGTAAGTCAGCAGGACCGGATGAACTTCATCCAAGAGCACTGAAGGAGCTGGCTGAAGTCATTGTGGAACCTCTGACGAAACTCTTCCAAAATTTGTGGCACTTGGGGGAGATCCCTGAAGACTGGAAGAGGGCCAATGTTGTGCCCATCTTCAAGAAGGGAGAAGAGAGAACCCAGGCAACTATAGGCCAATTAGCCTAACTTCTATCCCAGGGAAAATCCTAGAAAAATTTATCAAGAAGTCTATGTGCGATAAGCTTACAGAAGGTAGGATTCTGAATAGTAGCCAGCATGGCTTCATCAGAGGCAGGTCTCATCTTACCAATCTCATCCCTTTCTACAGCCAGGTAACTCGCGTCACCTGGATAAGAGAGAGGAGGTCGACATTGTGTACCTAGACGTCTAAAAGGCCTTTGATCTGGTATCCCATGACGTTTTCATGGGAAAATTGGAGGATTGCGGGCTTAACTGCTTGACAGTTAGTTGGGAGGAAGCTGGCTGCAGGGAGGACCCAGAGAGTTCTAATGAGCAGATCTGTGTTGTCTGGCGAGAAGTGGCCAGTGGTGTCCCTCAGCGGTTCATGCTTGGTCCAGTGCTTTTCAACATCTTTATCAATTATTTGGATGTGGGGGTGAAGAGTTCACTGGCCAAGTTTGTGAATGACTCCAAGTTATGGGGGAGTGTGGTCACATTTGAAGATAGGCTACAGATGTAGGCAGACCTAAACAGGCTGGCAAGTTGGACAATAGGAACCAGATGAAGTTCAACTCTGAGAAGTATAAAGTGCTCCATCTGGGGACAAACAATCCCCAACATACTTACAGGCTTGGTGGCACCAATTTGAATAGCACCATGATTGAAAGGGACCTAGGAGTAATAATAGACCATAATATGAACATAAGCCTTCAGTGCGATGCTGTAGCTAGCAGGACAAACAATACTCTGGCATGCATCCCGTGTCCCCCCTACCACGGCCAATCTTGCCAACTGGAGTGGGGGTTCCCCCATGGCCAATTGTGCTGGCCAGGAAGCATGAGCAGCACTCCCAGAAGCGCCAGCAGCACTTCACCTGGTGCCCCCCCTTCCTGGCTGGTGCTCACAGAGGGGGCATTGGCACGCCTGCCTGCCCACTGCCTAAGTGGGGAGCTGCCTGTCAGAGAGTGCACTAGCACTCTCGGGGGTGCATGTGCATCCCCTACTCATTGCCACTGCATCCACCAACGCATGTCAAGCAAAACCAAGGAAGTGATTCTTCCACTTTACTCAGCACTGGGGAGACCGCAGCTGGAGTACAGCGTCCAGTTCTGGGCACTGCACTTCAACAAGGATGCGGAAAAGCTTGAGAGAGTCCAAAGAAGAGCTGTCCATATGAACAGAGACTTGCAAGGCAAGCCATATGTAGAAGCGTTGATGAACTTGGGCCTCTTCAGCCTAGAAAAGGCTGAGAGGGGACTTGGTAGCAGCTTACCACTACATCAAGGGCTTGGCAAACAACTGTTCATCATGGCACCCTTGGAGAAAACCAGGAGTAATGGTCACAAACTCCTGGAAGATTGTTTCAGGCTTAACACTAGAAAAAACTTCTTCACAGTCAGGGAGTCCAGACTTTGGAATAAACTCCCGCCAGATGTGGTGCAATCACCTACCCTAGAAATCTTTAAGAGGAGACTGGATGGTCACCTTGCTGGGGTCACCTGATCCCAATTGTCTTTAATGCCTAGTCCAAGGGGCCTGGACCTGATGATCTAGCGAGGTCCCTTCTGGCCCCTCACAATCTATGAATCAACACAACACTCCACTGACTAACAGCAGAAAGGCTTGCTTTAATAACTACCAACAATCTATAAAATTAAATGACCGAAAAAGACTCTTTCCCAATGTAAAATGAGCTATTATAGAGGTCCTAGTATGTATTTAGCTGCAGCAGTGTTTTCTCACCAATGCAGGCAGGGAAGCTGGTCTAGTTTTCCTTCACTGAGCGGGGTCTTTTGCTGGTTAAAGTGGATGCAGTATGGCTTCTTGATCTTTCCTGGACTGCACACCTTGCTGGCAGTTCTGTCTTGCTTTATACTGTTTAATTATATAGCTTCAAAGCACCTTTTCTTGATGGCTGGCTGGTTAAAGTCCAAACAAAACAGGGAGGAAAAAGGTGACCATCATATTATAATTGTTAAATTGCCTGGCTCCTGTGTTTGGATTTGTCCAGATGTGAAGACTTCTGTGTCTCACACCCACTGATGAGCTCAGCAATTAAATGTTATGGGCCTTGAGTGGTCAAACAGGATGCTTAGAGGCACTGGTTACTGGACCTGTATCTGGGTATTTGTTTATCAATGGGGCAAATTTGCAATAGCTTGTACCGGTGATGGTCTATTACAAAACTTCAGGCATACATTGAATGATTGAGACATTTAGTTACACTAGCTCAACCTTTTTCTCTGGCTTTCTTATCTTGGAGATACACATGTGATTAGGGTGTCAGGTCTCTGGCAACAATTTTCCTTTTAGAGGAACCATCACTCTTTTTATTTTATGGTATGGGTCTGGTATTGGGTACTGCAAGCTCCTCTCTCTCTCTCTCTCAGTGGGTTGCAAGCCGTTAGCAGAGTTTGATATTCTTTCTTGCAGGCTTGTTACCACAACCTAGTCTTGCCCCAGCCACTGTCTTGCATTTTTGTGCAAGCAACACTTCCAAGCTCTCACAGCTGTTATAGCCTGCATGAGCCACATAGTTTTAATATAGTTTCCTTGACTATAAGTTTCTTTTGTCTTGTAATCTGCAACTCATGAAAGGACCAGGACCAGACAGAAAAGTGGCAGTTTGAGGGCATGCTGGACCATGCTGGATTACGCTAGAGCACTGCATGCAGAAAAATTTGGATTTTGGGTTACTATTTTTCATCTGAAAATTGGGGATTTTTTTTTTTTAAATCAGAGAAAAACCAGGATCCCTGCTGATCAGAAAAGGGTGCCATTTAAAAAAAAAAACAACCTCCCCAACCTTTTGCATCTTGGCACCACTGCAAATGATACCAGTACTGCTTGTTTTTGCTGTCAGGTCCATTTAATATGCTTAAACTATAAACCCAAACTGCTTTCCCGATTTCCCCAGGTGCCAAGAAACCCAACTGTTCCTTGTTTGACTGCCAAGATTTCCCACTTAACACCAAAAATAATTCACCCAACAGATATACACGCTCTCAGTTCAAAGTTCTGCAGCACCCTGAGCATTCAAAATATATAGGCAGCAGAAAATAAATTACAAATAATACCAAATTAAATCAAACTAGGACTACTGTCATGACTGTATTATTCATTTTTAGACTAAATTCAATTTAAAGACCTTCCATTTTAAACTTATGCTGAAGCTGCCAAAGAATCTCCAGGGTACTGCACAGCAGTACAGTAGAATCCAGTACACCTCACTGCAGAATTCTAGGTAATCTTGCCACTGAATACACAAGGCCATGGGCAGAGTGAGGAGAATCAAGTCCCCAGAACCAAAAACAAGGGACAGTAAGAAAAGGGGGATGCAAGCAGAAGGCCTGAAACCCTCTCCTGTGGCGGGACCCAAGGCAGGGCCGACCTGCCCTGAAAAGAAAGAGAAAAGCCCTGAGGACAGGGTAAACTTACCTTTATTAGGAGAAGTGGAGCTGGACGAACCATGCTGGGATGGACTGCCCACATAGTTCATCAGCTGCTTTTATTGCTGGCTGGGGGCAGCAAGGGCGGATGACATCATCAGAAAACGCTGCCTGGTTGATTTCAAAGTCAGTAGCAGGGGAATGGCTGAGGGAGCACCACCAGAGCCAGATGGTCAGGCTGCTCCTTGAGCCACATACAGCTTGCATCAGCAGCCTGGTGCTGGCAAGGTTCCGGTGGAAGGGTCCAGGACTGGCTGAAGGAGGCACCATGCTGGCCCAGCAGGGCAACCAGGCCAGGGAGGACAGTGTCAAGGGATCTTGGAGCTACAAACATGAGTGGAGTGAGCTGAGGCCCCATTCCCCAACCTTTCCTTTTGTTCTGGGTTATCTTGAGGCCCCGAGGCAGGGAGAGGGGTCACGAATGACCTGCACAGATCAAGAGGAGTCAGGCCAGCACAGTGGACAGCTGCGCAGCATGGGAAGACCTGGCGCTTTGTCAGGGATGGTCCAACGTCCCGGAATCATCCCAGGCAAGAAGAGGCCAGGAGATGAGCAGGAGGGAGAGAGGACAGGCGAAGACATCAGAGGGTGATCCGGCAATCCACCCTCTGGCCATCCTGAGGGCTGGTGCATGGCTGGGGTGTAGGGGAGGTAGAGCCCCAAGAACGCCCACTGGGGTAGTGCCCAGTCCACAAGGAGCTATGAGAAGGAGCCCCACCACTGAAGGGAAAGATCAAATTGTGGCAGACAAGTATTAGGGTCTGCTTTGGGGTGAACGTGACTCAACATCAAGGCCACAGGAACACATCCTGCAGCTGGCACTGGGTGCACATTCCAAAGCAGCAAGAGAATGCCTACATGAGGCCAGGCAGGTGCAGATACATCTATCTGCTTTCTTTGGAGTGATTTTGCTGTATGAAATTAGTGTCAAAGTATTCTTCCTCACTGACCCTGTTGTCTGAGCTTTTTGTTTAAGCTCTATTGTCTGTGTTACAGTTCAACAGTGTTATTGTCTGTGTTACCTTATATCCCTATAATTGGAGAACAGTATATTGAATATTTTAAGCCCAATGAGCTTTAAGGAAATTAACTTATATTCAAGTTTCCCTGCACTTTCTTATATTTTGGAGTGCCTGCAAAGCTACATAACAAATCTGCAGCAATAAATGCATGACAATCCCATTGTGCACAAATACAGAAAGCTTCTGACAAGGATCTGTGTGTTTTGAATCAGTGTAATATAACGCATCTCAACAGACCAAAACAAACATGGTCAGTTCAACACCACAAAGAGCTCTGTGAAAGCAATTGTAATGTTTGAATACATTAAAATAAATTATTTTGGTATTGCCAGATGCATCAGGGTCACAGCTGTTAAGCGAACAGACCCTGAAGAGCATCAGAATTAACACACATGGATTGACCAAAAGGCTGGAAACCAGGGTTTGGGAAGATACCTTCCCACTCTGTACCCTGTGTATTCTGGAGGATCTTCATCTACAGCAGCACTGAGATGAGCTTACTGATGTGTGACAGTCAAAGATCAGCTCTATGAGCATTCTGAAGTCTACAGCAAGACAGCACTGAAGGACTCCATCCTTTGTCACATGAACAACTATCTAATCCCCAGTTAGTCGGACTTTATACAAATAAGGAAGGCTTGGCCCTAGATCATTAGCTAATAATATTATACTAGCCCTGCTGTATCTATAATGCAGCTTTCTTTCCCACTACAGTACATATTTGGCTGAGATGTGCTGATTTTTTAAACACATTTTGCTTCTTCAACAGTTCATTGTCCACCATGGAAATATCGTCTTTTAAATCAATTCTTTAACAAGCTTTTATCATAACTTTAAGTAACACATAACTGCTGCTGCTACAGGAAACGGCTAGGAATGTCAATAATTCTCTGAACCTGCATGAAAGTGGTGCTTGAAAAGACCCCTCTCTGCCCATTTGGCAGTCACTGAGGCCAGATACAGACACTTGGGGAGGTGTGGGGGGTGGGACGGTTAGACTGCATTAAAAATGGCCACTCAATCTAACATAGACCACCCAGGTGCAGACCTTGTATGAGTTAGGTGAATGTAAGTGTAAACTGTAAAAAGTTTAGGACAGTTAGATCAGTTTAAAAATGGCAGACCTGATCTAAGTTAACCCCACCTCTGAGGTAGTCTAACTTGGATTGCACTGGCCATTATGAGACCGATTTAACTATCCTGAACTTCTGTACAGTTCCCAGTGCAGGACCAGGGCTGGAAAATCCCAGCTACTGGCCCCAGCCCCAGGGCTCCGCTTTCCCTATCCCCCACCTAGCACCGGGATATTTTTAGCCCTCTAGCCCCTCGCCCCACCTCCAGGCAGACAACCCCCACTATGAACCACCCAGTCCCCCGAGCCCACCAAACCCCCCATTCAACAAGCCGTTCCTGATGCCACTTTTACCAGCATTTGCCAGTGCTGGGAGTTTAAGGAAGTAAGTCAGGTAGGGGCAAGGGCAGGCAGGGAGGCGGCATCTGGGGGTTGAGGGTGGTCAGGGGGCTAAAAATATCCCCTAGTCCCAGGGGGTGGGATAGAACCCCCCTTATCCCACTGATCTCTCCTGGACCAGAGCAAGCCCTGGCAGACTACACCTGCCCCCAGTTTCTCCTGTGGACCTTGTTTGCTCTCCTGATCCCCCATGAAGATGCCACCTGCCCCTTCAGTCCCCCTGCAGACCTCCCTAGTTCTCCAATCCCCCCAATCCCTCCCACAGACCCTTCCCACCCCCCTGGTCCCCTCATGGATGCCACTTGCCCCCCCCACCCATCATTGCCTTCCTAACCCCCCTGGTAGTCCCTCCTATCCCAACCTACATTAGATTGAGTTGCCATTTTAAACTCAATTTAACTTTCCCAAATATCTGTAGGCCCAAAAAAGAGGGGGAAGGGGAAAAGATACAGATTCTCTGCTCCCTACCTTTCTCCTGCATATGCAAGTCAGGAGTATTTCTAATGAAGCCAATAGGGTACACCCATCTCAGTAATGAAGTCAGGCTCAATAACCTGAAGAATATTTGCAAATATAGAAAGAATGTTTAAAAAAGACATTTTAGAAGGGCATGCAAAATTATTATTAAAACAAAGCATAACTGACACTTTTTTCCTTCTTTTCTATATAAAACAGTCAAACAGATTAATTACCTAGCAATACAAGCAAGCAGAATGCCTGCTCCATTGCCAGCTCAGCCTGAGTACACCTGCTCCCTTTCCTGTGATGATAAGGCCACAGAGCTACCATGAAATTGCTTTCTTTCAATGATTAAAAAGCTAGAAGGCAAGTGCCTGCAATAATAATGCCAAGGGTTTTTTTCCCCTGTAATCTGATCTTTGCCCTGTAGAAATTGCTGATGAAAGCTTGCTTCCATTCACTTTAAAGTTTATATAAAACCAAACTATATTTTGTTTTTGTAGAAAAAGACTAATTTCCAAACAGTATTAGCATGATTTTCCTATGCCAGTACGGTGTAATACTTGGTTCTCCTATTTCACACAAAGTAAGAGAAAGTATGACAAAGGAAATAATTGTCAACCAGCCTTATGCTATTATCAAACTGAGAAGATGTACAGTGCATGGTTACCTTCTCTGATGCTTAAACAGACAATGTACAGCCAATGGTATGAGGCTAACCATACACAAAAATTGTATTAACTCGAATACCACACACACACCTTTCCTGTCAATATCAGGCCTACAAAATTGGAGTGCATGTCTTAAGCAAGTAAGCTGCTTTTTCTTTTTTGGAAGAGAAGCATGGAAGAACAGCAGCGGGGAGACAAGCAACTGTGTTCTAATGGAGACAAAGATGGCTGTGGCTTTTGTCTCAGCAAGTGGAGTAGAGTCTCTTATGTTAACCATCTCACAGCGGCAATAGCTATTGATTGAGCACTATAGCTTGTGCCTGAAACAGCACTTGCCTTGAGCAGGCATGCAGCCTGCCATGCCTTGATGAGGTTTGTGGTATGGAAGCAACACTTTATTATTTGCAGAACTATTTACAAAGAACACATATAGCAGTAGATAGTTCTGACTTAGATGATTTACAAAGAACAACAGAAGGGAAAGTTGTCCAGAAGGTCTCATACATGGGGGTTGTAGTACCCATTTATATGTGGACAATGCATGCAGTGAACTGTGCACCAGACCATCAAACTGGTATTAATGTCACTAGCTACAAGCTCCTGATCCTCACAATTCTTTTCAGATGAAGACGGAATAAGTTGAAGTACACAGAAACTACTACAAATACAACTTACAATCCTTCTGTGGAACACAGATTTATTAAGTTAGTGTTCACCAACATTTGTATAATTTAAATTGTTTCCATATGAATTGATGTGATATGAGAGAATCAAAACAATTTTAAAACCAATATGTTATTATATCTGTACAATGTTGTGATTTTAAGTTCTCAGAAGAGATTCCTATAAAATAATTTGACACTTAACAGAGCTGATATTTAGGCAGAGCATTTATATTATGCCATACTCTCCCCCATTTTGGGGGGGGGGGAGGGTTGGTGTCAAGGAACATGGTGTTGATAGCTGATATGTTTAAAATAATTTAAAAATGTGTAGTGAAAATCTGAGCAGCAATATTTCAAAACTGGAATTCACAACCTATTAAAGGAGAAAAATCATCACTGGAAATTTATAGGATTGTTTCAGGTCATGAATAAATTCATATTTGCAGTTTACTCCTGCCATGCTACCAAGCTTCAGGGGAAAAGCCATAGCTTTTTGCTCCGTAGAAGATGCCTGCAAGTTGAACACATCTTGCGTAGTTTTAAGGATGCAAAGCAGATTTTATTTGTCTGAGCACTTTACAAGTGGCTTTGCTACTAATTTTTCTGCCTAGATGGAAAATGAAATCTTTAAGTACTTTGCAAGAGGTGTCTCTTTCTAGTTCGTAAACTGAAAAGAATGCAGCAAGTCAAAACAAAGTACCCTCTTTTGCCATATGCTCTGCATGGCAAGGCTCAAACCCAGTGGTTCTCAGCCTTGTTAGAGAAGGCACCCCTTACAAAATGCCAGCTCTCCCCTTTCGCTTGAGTTTTAATATAGAAAAATAATAAAACAATTCTTCTGTTGCAAAGAATTCAGGAGGACCCCAGCACAGCAGAATGGTTTTAACACTATTGATTCCTATTTGAAATCTCCGAGTTTATTTTTTGAATCATGTTGGCACACTTAACAGTGTTAACAGGATACAGCACCCTTGAAAAGATCTCAAGACACCCCAAGGTGCCACCGTACCCTAGTTGAAAACCACTGCTGGCCTAATTAAACCTTCTGGCCTAACATACATGGTGGAGAGAGCCTGGCCTACTCAAACCATGAGTGACTGGTGCCTCCTGAACCTGGGGGGCACCCACAGAAGCAGCTGATGGCGGCAGCCCTGCCAGGGGGGGCACCAGCCCTACCAAAAGTATGTGCTGGCCGTCGGGGGGGGGGCACTGGCCCCGTCGGGGGGGCACGGGCTCCCCTGTGCACCCTCTACCTGTTGCCTATGACTCAAGCCCTTCAGGGAAGCCAGGGATGCTGAACTGACCTGTACCTCAGCGAGCAGCAGCTGCAACACAACAGACCAGCAGGAGCGAACTGTGACTAGGAACGCAGTCATGACCTGAAATGACCCCATACAACTTTAGCGATGATGTTTCTTATTTCACAGGTATTGGGTGCCAGTTTCACAGGACTGCTGCACTGCCTTTGATTTTTTTGGTTTTTAGCCTACCAGCCATGAACACCACATTCCTTGGCACCCAAGAAAGGGCAAGGGAAAGCCTTTAAACTAGTGTTTCTCAATCTGGGAGTTGCGAACCAAACATGGATGAATGACACAAGATCATCAACGTTGCCAATGGACCCAAAAGTGGGTTGCAAGAATATATATGAAAGGGTCATGAACAAACTTTAAAAATAGATGAACAAACTTTAAAAAGAGATTCTTTTTTAAAGGAGAAAAAACGTGGAGAACCAGGGCTTTTCCCTCAGGCTGACAGAGCTCCAGCTTGCCAGGGACTGCTGCCCTCCCCACCCAGCCCCACACACCGTGGGCTGGGGCCTGGGAGCCGTGAGGGGCACTGCGGTAGAACTGACCATCCAAGTTTGCAAATGGGTCCTGGTACAAGAAAGTTTGAGAGCCACTGCTTTAAATGCTCTGTGAACCCAGCGTCGCACCATCTTCTCTAGGCCACCCTTGTCAAAGAGAAGACATCAGGATAGCTCAGGTGTACCAGCACGCTGACGTCAGAAGCCTTGCCGCACTCCCCGTTACGTCACGCAGCGGGGTTGTGACGCTACGATCTAGCGTTCATCTGTGGGACCCGGGCGGTCTTGACGCCCGCGTGGGGCCGAAGCACCGGGTCCTGGGGAGGGCTCCTGCGGGGGCCGGAGCCCGTGGGCGCAGTATGGGGCGTAAAGGAGGGGGCCACTTACCGTACGTCAGCGGGAGGCAGCAGGGCCCGGTCCAGGGGAGCCCCGGCAGGAGCGGGGCAGCGGCAGGCGGCGGGGCGTGGAGACACCTGCCCCGCGGGCAGCGGGAGGTGGAGCCCGCTGGCGCCTCCTACCCGCCGGTCCCTGAGGGAAGGCTCCCGCCCGCTCGGGACCTCTCCCCGGCCAGGGGTACGAGGGGAGAGGGGCTGGCCGCTAGCCGAACTTGGCACCGCGCTCGTAGCCTGGGGTTCAAGCCAGCCCTCAGCGCCATTCCGGCGGAGCGGCCCCTGCGGCCTGAGGGCGACAGCGCTCGCGCCGCCGCGCACCTCCCGGTGGCAGCAGCGCAGAGGCGCGGGAACCTCTGCTCGCCGCCTTTGCCCTCTGCTACCTGCAGGCTTGTCCCTGTCCCAACCGTTTCACACACTTCCCCGTGCAGAGGTGGACTGGGGGAAGGAGGTGCGGTTACAGCCCGCTTTCAACCCCGCTCCACCCAAACCCTGCGCTCAGGTGTGGTCACATAGTTAACTCCAGTGCAGAAATCACAGGATCATAAAACATGCGGGTTGGAAGGGGGCTCAGGCGGGGTCCAATCCAACCCCTGCTCAGAAAAGGCCCATCCCCAACTATGTCATCCAACCCAACTCTCCGTCTCCCCCCACTCTTAAAGCTGCTAAGGATGGTAATTCTACCACCTCTTTGAGTAGCCTGGTCCAGCACTTTAGCCCTGTCCTGGTGAGAAAGCTTTTCCTAACATCTAACTTAAACCATCCTTGCTGCAACATGAAGTGGCTGGCACTGAAGTACTGGAGATGGTGGCAAGTCCCTCAGGAAGGCTAGATTTTGTTTTGAGGCTCAGAATATCATACATTTAAACTACAGGACTAATGACAATAGTATTTGGCTTTTTTTCCCCTCCTTTGCTGTGTTTGTTAAGACTTTATATATCATCTAGCAAATAAGTGCACATTTTAATTACTTCTTGTTTTTGCTTTGATCTTCAACTGAATAATATGGTGCCAGCCATGGGGGCATGTCAGTAAAGCATGTCTAGTTTCTCTGGAGAAAAATGTGTGCTGTGTTAGATGTGATGATGCTCCAAAACATCCACACTCCCCTTTTCAAACTCCAAGATAGGCCCATGGCTTTGTGGAGCCTGCTTTTAAAAAACAAAGGGTGGAGACTCTCCAAGCAATTCAGGTTATGTAGGTGGCTTGTTTTGTCCCTAGTGGAGATCAGCAAGCCACATACAAAGCTTTAATCACAATTAAATGGGGATGGAGTCCAAGGAGTGGTTATGAAAATAATGTTGTAATGAACATTCCCTAGTTGTCTCTCAAAGGCTTCTGCATCAAATTGGCAGTGTAAAGGTAACAATGCTGTGGTTATTCCCTTCTCACTGTAAGCCAGGCTCAGAGCAATTTGAAATGCAAGTCAAATTATACTCATTTGCATGGACCCTTTGCTAGAAAAAAACCGTGACTGGACTGCCTTCAGAATTGCTTTGAAAGAGATTTTCTAAATACAGCTCATCTAACCTGGGTGCCTCAAGTAATTTACTGCAGTCATAAAAGTAAGCACAAGTTGTTGGGGAGATTATATAACTTTTTCAAAGTAAAAGAATTTGATTGCTAAGTTTCCAGGTGCTGGACACCCTGCAGCCCTAACTCTAACATGTGCTTTCACTCCTGCAGGAAAGGTGCATTAACTGAAGCCAAGGCATGCTACATCTTAGCCAGTTCTTTCTTAGTCATTACAAGCTGTTGAAGAGCTGGAACAGCTTATGTATAACACCAAAATTTCCAGAAAAGTTCTTAAATGGGATGTACAATTCTGAGAATTATTTGGGAAGGAAGGGGGGGAGGGGGGAGGGAAAGTATTCCAAAACCTCCTAAAATAAGAAACAAGTTCAAACCATAACTGTAGAGCAGCTCAACTGGCATGTCAAAAGATGAGCTGAATTACACATAACAGTTGTGCTGAGTAAAACAGTGATTATTTTTCCATAGTAACTGACCACAGCATTCCAAAAGAAAAAAACAAAATCACCATAGATAGGAAATAGTTGCAGTTTTGTCTAAAATTAAAATGTTCCAGTATAATAAACAGTAGTTGTTCACTAGCTTTACTAATTTAAATCAAGTTAGACAGGGGTAAGTGAAGAGTTACAAACAACAACACCCCCACAAAAAACACCAAACAAACCCCAACAACCACACTTCATGGTTCACGGCTGCTGTTTATTTCCTATTCTGTTTATTTTGCTATCTTCTCTGGCCTTGATTGTCACACACCTAGAAGCAGAAGAGCTGAAAGAAATCAAATCTGCAAGGTCTCTTCCAGCCCCTAACGTCTATGAGATTATGAAACTTGAGAAGCACGTTGTTCAAAAGATAAGTTGCAGTGCAACTCTGGCAACAACGAGTATTTCTGTGTTCTTTATGTAATTAAACAGGTGTGTGTTTGAACAGTGATACAAATATTTGTTCTTCTCCACCCCCTGAGATACAGAAGACAATGGAAATGCCAGCTGCAAACCTGTGCAGAGGAGAAGTCTGAATTAGAATAACTTTCAACCCAATCCTGGCTGCAAGCCAGATCCATTGAAATACCGTATTTACCCAAATCCAAGATGACTTCACATACAAGATAAGATCCCTGCCCCCAGATAGGTTCTATACATGGCAAGTTATAATTCTGCTGGAGGGTAATCTTAAATTCTTCCCCCCAAAAGCAGTGGCAGCAAGGAAGGGTCCAGACCCCGCCCACCACCACCTTCCCTCCTGTCCCTGGCCCCCCATGCCCATGCCTGTGCCCCCACCACTTGTACCTTGGCCACCTACCACATACTCTCCCTGTGTTTTGCCCTCCCAACTCTGCCCCTTCCTGCTTATCCTCCCCATGCCTGTGCCTCCCACCTTCCTGCCTGTCTGGGGAGGACAAGCAGTGGGGTGGGGCAGGCTGCATGGTCTTCCCCATGCTTCCCCCTACCTGCAGCGGCATATTGCAGGTCTCTCTTGTGAGTTTCCTCCCCACCATCCCTCTACCATGAGACCCCTCCCCCATTGTATAAACTGCCCTGACCTGGGGCAGGTGGTAGCTCATCTTTGGCTTCAACCCTGAGCCAAAGGCCTAATCCAGAGCTGTGTCACCACCTGCCCCAGGCCAGTACTCAAGTCCATGTTGACTAGGGGGAAAAAACCTCTTTGATTAAATATGGCATATGTGACAGAACTCTCTCATGGACTCTTAAATGGGCATGAAGTCAGGACTGAAAGCTGCAGAGAGGCTGGGCAGAAACAAACTGCAGCTTATAAACTGCAAAATCAGTTAATTATAGATGGTCTTTACATGGGAACACTAAAACTATTATATACGTATTATTTGAATAAAAGTTTAATTATATACAAATCACAATTTTTTCCTTTTACCTCCTTAAAAACACATCTTACTATAACAGATTTCCTGCCATTATCTCAATTTGTTTAGGTTACACATTTTTGAGCCTAGTACAACATAAATTACGCCATCTTATAAGAAAATTGAAATATTTTCCCAACTCAGGTAATTTTTTTTTCCATTTGGAAAAGGTCCTAAATTCAAAATCCACCTTGAAATACCTAGTGCAGAAATCTCCTTTCACATGCTCAGCAGGCACATATCTGGATGTCACAAGAGCCACTACTTCACTTTCTTTTCACAGGCTTCCTCGACTGGGAATGAACAAGGTCTAGTGGATCAGATGAAAGTTTGTATGCTTAATTTATCATATACTTCCCCCAAGATCCCTACTTCTTGACTTATTATAGTACTTGTGAATTAAATATTCTACCTTTCCAAAGATTCCTCAGCATGAATCGGGGAGACAAGTCCCTATTCCTCTGTAAACTCTGGGAGAACCAGATTCCGCATACGGGTATCTGGATATATTATGGAACTTTATATTCATACAGAGATAACTTCTTTCTGTATTTTATGTTAGTGGCACACACACGTGCATATATAAACACTGGTTAATTAATAAACCTTCCCTGTGTGTTCACAAATCTTTTTTATGATGTTTTATTGAATCATTTTTAAGATTTGATAAGCTGTTTACCAGATTAAGGATTTTTCTATTTCCACACACTCAGAGGCACATGAAGTGGCCCTGCTTGCAGGTGGAGGCTATGCTACTCTGTACAGCCTACTACTTACACTGAGAGACATGTCTGGGCTGAACCAGTTGGCCTCATGAGCAAAAGGAAAGCCTCCCGACTGCAGGCACAACAAAATCCAGCTCCCAAGATCTCCACCTCCACCACAATAACTACACCCCAGAACAGAACCATCACCATTCCTACATCTTACACCTGCACCTCCAGAAATGTACTATGTCATCCAATGCACCAAATGCCCTGATGGAAAATATGTAGGAGAAAGCTAATAATAACTGTGTAACAAAATGAGCGCATACAAAATATCTATCAAAGACAATAACATCCAACTACCTGTGGTTGCACCCTTCTTACAAGATAACCACTCTCTCTTCAATCTCTCAATTCTAATCCTTAAAGAGAATTTACAAAACACCTTTCGTAGATAAGCCTACAAACTTCACTTCATAAAACTACTGGATACAAAAAATAATTGGACTAAATATAGGCATTGGATTTCTGGTACATTATAACCTGCTTAACAGCTGATAATCTAATAACCCCAGGTAACGCATCTGCATTTTACCAGCTACATTTTCTCACCACTTCAAATTACACCCCCACCCATCCCCACTGCCGTGAACAACCTGTCTCAAACCTATTGTCTGACAGGGCCTTTGATCCTCTCTGCTACATATTTGTATTTACACACACCTGCATTTTGCATACTGGCTTCCATTCCACCCAGGAGAGAACACAAAGCAACAAACTCTCCCTGTGCCTGAAGAATGGTTTTGTACCCAAAAGCTTGCAAAGAACAATTTTTCCAAGTATTTAGTTGGTCTAATAAAAGATATCACATTTACCCAAGGAACCTTGTCTGTCTAGAATGCAGACAAACCTGGTAAAGAGCTGAAATTGAAAAACACCACCTGCCAGGGCAGAGGCAGAGGCAGAGGCAGAGGCAGAGGCAGAGGCAGAGGCAGAGGCAGAAGCACTGGGGCTCTGTCTAGAAGCAGCCAAGAGATACAGGTTTCAATAAGTGAGAAAGGAGGAAAAAATATGGTAGTTCAGTTTAAGACGAAACATTAAATCCCATCAGTCAAGACATTTAAAAATTCTTAAAAATGTTTTTGTAGAGGTTGCTGGAAAGAAGTTGAAAGAGGTTTTGAACAGCAGTGTGCAGTGAATGGTTTAACCTTGCTATAGTGTCCATTACCTTGGGTTAGCAGAAGTCAATGAAAAAGAAAAACCTTGGACAAATTCATCAAAAATTAGCAGAGATTGACAGCTGTTCACATAATAATGGCAGCTGAAAAAAAACCGAGGAAGAAAACCTTTTAAACTATTACAGCATGCTTTGTTACACAAACCCAAAAGTATTACAAATAGTTGAAAACAAGTAAAATACAATTTCAACGTATTTAATATAATTTTGAGCAAAAATCCATAAAATTTCATTTTTAAGTCAGATTACATGAAAAATAAATATTTTTGTAAATAAAATGATTATGTGAAATATAAAAATATAACACAAATTTGCGTTGTTAGCATATCTAAATATCACAACGTACAAGCAAAAGATTAATGATAAATAAAATGGATTATTTTTGCACAGGTTTGTTTCCAAACAAAATACAATGACAAAAAAACCAAAACTGTCCCACCACCAAGATCCCACAGTATGAGAAAAAATACACCACAGTAAAAAGTTATATAAACATTTAAATCTGGATATATTCATATACATTCTTCTTTTAAGGGAAAAAATAGGAATATACTGTTAAAGGTTAAAAGGCCGTTGTCAAAAGTGGTAGAAAATTATGACTACTGTATTGTTTTAGTTCACTACCTACATTCCACTTACGAAATGAAGCAAGCTGTAATGGACTCATATAAAGTAACAATAGTCTCAAGCCTTTTAGAATATACTGTTACTGTTAAACATACAATGTCCAATGACCTAATGCCATCTAAATCCACTCATTCTTTAGGAACAATCATATCAGAAAGGTGTCAGTAATTAGGTTTTGGCTCAGATGACATTTCTGATTTTCAAACTAAAGCAAGTTCAGTTTATTCCTGTCATCTTTTCATACTCTCTTCTTCCTTTCATTTTCTGATCTTATATTTGATTACGTGTATTGATGGTACCAGTACAGATCCCTGTCAAAACCCTTTCAAACACTATGTGCAGTCCTTGGCATTCTCTTTAACCTCTCCATCCTCATGCCCTACATTAGACATATTAATCAAGAATATTTTTTAAAAATCTGAGAGCAGTATCACCTCAGAATAACACAAATTATTCCTTCCCTCTCAACTTCTGAGGCTGGAGCAGAATCTTCAGTCTAAAAGCAGCCCAGTGAGGATGAAGATAATACTAACTCTAATCCTGCAGTCTGTATTTAATGGAAATATTCCCATTAATGCTAATGAGACTGCTTATGGGGCTGAGTACTAGTCACTTAAGGAAAGATTGTAGAATCAGGTCTCAAAAATTAAAACCAAGTTTTCTGAATATAAAAAATAGGGCTTTGCAGTTAGGGAATCTTTATGTTTATGAATACACACAAGTGCGTGTGTAATTATATATATAAGGAGTGTGTGTTCAATTTTTTTACATTATTCATCAAAACACTTCTTAAAAGGCTCTTTGAAGTAAACTTTTTAATGATAAGATTTATATAGTTCACAGCAAAACAATAGGTTTCAGAAGCAATGAGTGTCACTAGATAGGAAGGGGTGACTTTACTTAATTGGAAAGATGAATCAGTTACTGGGGCCAGAAGGACGTTAAGTCATCACAAAAATTACAGAAAAAAATCAAATGGAGGATTATTGAACATAAAATATCAGGTTCTATTAAGTAAAAATGCCCACTGTTTCTTAGCATAGAAATAACAACAATATAAGGGGCTTACAGTAGGGAGAATATTTTACCTGGACTTCCACATTCATGTTGAATCCATGTGTTAATGACAAGTTTATAAAATTACTTCAAAGAGTTTAATAAAAATCTACCAAACTTGTGTCTGCCTCACAATAATTATTATTGTATTATGAATTTGTTTCATAGTCGGTAGGGTCAGAAGGGACCCAAGCAGATCATCAAGTTCGACCCCCTGCCATGGCAGGAAAGAGTACTAGGGTCAAATGACCCCGGCAAGGTGTTCATCCAGCCTCCCCTTAAAGACCCCCAGGCCCTCTTAATAATTATTTGTTAATGTCAACAAGTCACTACATTTTTTATTCTTTTTATATTTTAAGTATATTAAAAAACCCAGATATTTATCATCTACATTACAAATAATGTTCATCTACATTTTAAAAACTTCAATAGGAAGTTAGCACAATATTAATAAAATGTTCAATAATTAAGCACTGCTCCCAAATGTCTTTTTTATATAAAACATTTGTAACATATACCGTATAACACAGGTAACATGGCCACAATAGTGGTTATTTCCATAAATGGCTTTTTGAATTCAAAATGTAATTTAGTAACTTATGCATTCAGTACCAGCATTTATTCAAACTAAGAAATATATAAGCTTTAAGACACCAGCAGAGCAGAATGTTTTCTTTGCTTAATAAATATAGCAATATTTTTACATAATACAATACTGAAGCATTACAATGCAGTGCAGTCAATGCTATAGTCCCAGTACTTTAACATGAAATGTGAAGTCTTTTGGCAACTGATAAAAACTGACTTCCAACAGTAACATCCCACTTTACTGGAGCACTAGCTGAGTATAACTTAGGGCTTACAGAATTTAACACACTCTTCACTGACTGCTCCAACAAAAATAAACCTCAAATAAGCATCTTGGTTTTATGAATGCATTTTGGAAACAATTCCATGTTGAACATTTTTCTGGAATACTGCCTTCCCTAGGCAAAAAGACATATTTAATAAGCTTATCAGCCATCTCACAAACAGAACTGGTTTTAAAACCTGGAGATTTCGCTTCATAAGAAATTATTTAACAAAAATAATCTTTTTTGATAAATATTGCCAACAGGTTGATTAGTTGTTACATTTTTTTAAAAATATTTTCTAAATAAAACTGATACCTATGGGTAGCAGACAGACACTGGAGATTCTTTCTGGCTGGAAGTACAAAGAAGCCAAGACCATTATGCCTGTCCACTTTTTATGCCTTCAGGACTGGGTAGTATGAGGACATGTAGGGCCCCCACTTGTGTTCTCCACTACTGACCCCTAAAGAATCCCATTTTACAAGCATGGGCTGTATGTATAGTCTGTGCAAATAATGTCTAAAAGAAGAAATTTTGGATTGGTATGAATATTAATTCAGTTCTAGGAGAAATTCGAAGTATTCCTGTCTAATGCCTGGACACTGATTATTCAGAATTATAACCAACGTGCTGTTTCTGTGGCATCGCACAAAACTATAGCAATTACCGTGCACATAGGTGCTATTTAATGTGCAATTCTGACATAGGTGAAAAAACACAAAATTAAGGCGATCATAATACGGACTTGGGGCCTAATTCTTCTTTCACACACCCTAGTTTTATGATAGTGTAATTTCATAGACTTCAACCAAGAGTAAAATTGGATCCCCAATCTTCTGTTGCCCCCAAAAGAGAAGGTTGGTACATCCTCTCAAGTGTAAATGCTCATCTCAGCAAAAATACAACAGACTCGCAACAAGTGTTTGTAACTGGAAAATATATGCAATTTTGTCTTTTAAAAAGTTTCATATTGTTACATTCTTCCTCATTTTCTCTTCTACACCAGCATATTTTTAATATTGGAACACACACACACATTTCCCTTGCAATATCTGTCAATAAACAACTTCAGTTGCATACCTTTCTTCTTGTTTCCTCCAAAGTGTCTTTCTGATATAGTACAAAATAATAAAAGATTACCTAATTTCTTCCCATTGAACAAAATAAAAGAATCTCAAGTGGATTTTGACATCAATTAGTATTCAGTAGGGGAAAATGTTTAATAGACCCTGATTAAATTTGAAACTTCCATCTTTTTAGAGGATGAGCGGAATCTTTTCACATGCCATCTTGAATAACCTTAGAAGTCTCTGAATGTAGAATTCCTGGAAGAGGGGGAAAATTGTATAATTACTCTCATATTTATTTAATAGCGAAATCCATACTGAAGTTTATATTTGTAACATTTAAGGACTTAGGCCTGCAAGTGCTCTTTGTGTGGAACTCCTATTTGCTTCAACAGGGGTTCCACCTACAGGTGATTTACAGGATTAGGCACCAATTGCCCAATTTCAAAAGACATGAGTAGCCAAATGCTGTTTGAAGTCAACCACAATTCCAGCACCTCTGAAAACTGGAGCTATAATGGTTTCCCACTAATTAGGCAGAATAGTAGTTATACAGCACACAGGAAACTTGAGTAGTATTACACTACAGGTAGTATTACAGCAGAGTAATGTAACACACTACGAATTATGAAACCACAGCACAATCCTACTAAAAAGAGAAGATGATAATTGGTTGACTTAATCTACAGTCACAATCCAACCACTCAACCAGCTGTTTTCATGAATAGCCAAAAAGGTGGAAGGTGAAGAATCAAAGAATCACATCAGAACAGCCAATAACAGTGAATAAGGCATTCATCTGGGCTGTGGGAAAGTAAGTTTGAATTGCCAAATACAAACAGGGTAGAGCAGAAACCTAAACTTGAGTCTTCTACATTGTAGAAAAGTGCCCTACTAGTCCTCAGCCCCCTGGCTAGTCTGTTTTCCAGGAACCTTTTGTTGAATGTGGCATGCTCGCACAAAGTTTATGTTTTGAAAAAAATAATTTCTGACAAAAAACATTTAGTGAAAAAAAATCCTTGACAAGCCCAAATTGCCTCTAGTTTGTCCAAGTGAGAATGTCTAAGAACTGAACATGGAATGATGTGAAGCATAATTAACCTTTGTATATTTAAGTCCCAAAAAACAAAAGGAAAGAGAAGAAAAAACCTGAAATATAGCAGCCCAGAAAGTATACTGTTTTCAAAACAAAGGGTTTATTTGCATATAAAGGCTATACATGTTTAACTAAAAATATATATAAATTTACTTTGATAAACCAATAGAAAAATCTTAGTGGACAAATTTAAATTGGTTTACACTTAGCTTTTATCAGTTGAGCTGGCAGGGGGGCCAATCCTGTAGCTTATACAGCCCCTAGAGCAGGGTTTCTCAAACTTTATCATAGTGAGCCTCACTGAGCTATGAAAAAAAAATGACTGCGCCTCACCACAGCATCATCATATTTTCAACTTCTGTATTTTGCTGGAACCTCTGTAGCTATGCTCTCTTTTCATGGGTTGGACGCTTTTCTCCCATTGTCACAAAATGATTCATTTCTTATTTAAGCTGTTTCTCATTAAGCATGCTTATTTTAAAAATATTTTTAATTTAATTTCAAAAAATATTTTTGTCCTGATTTACATATGTTTGAATAGTAAACAGAGTAAATAAAGGCAACTGCAAAATAGCTCAAAAAAAATCTTACTCTTGTATATTGTGTGGGGGGGATTGGGTGTGGGGGGTGTAGGGTATGTGGGTGTGTGAGGTTGTGGGGTATAAGTATGGGTATCGGGGGGGGTTTGGATGTCCCCCCCATGGCACACAGACCCCACCATGGTGGCAGCAGCAGCAGCAGCAGCAGCAGCAGAGGGCTGCCCCTTGGAGTCCTCATGGCCCACACAGGTGGAGCCTCCTGATGGCACTTGGCTCCAGCAAGTTCTGGGAACTGTATGTGGTGGCAGAGGGCCCACTTCGTGAGCGGGCCCCTAGCAGCTCAGCCTCACATGCAGCTCTTGTGATTCAGATGCTGCCAAAGGGAAAGCCCTGTGCACTGGAGCCTGCACCCTGGCCCTGCTCCCTGGCCGTGCAGCCACTGGACCCCACCAGGAAGCAGAGAACAGAGCCAAGCTCACCTGGAGCCATCACGTGGTGCTCCCCGCCACATCCAGCCAAGCCCCAATCTGGACTCTGTAGTCCTGCTGCTCCGCTGGCCGTGATCCCTGTACTTCAAGCTCTGCACTCCTGCCACCCCTGGTCCTGTGCTCTACACTCGTGCCAAGCTGCAGTTTCCCCCACCCACAGCTTCCCTACCTGCTGCCTAGGGTGCTGCCCTCTCCTCAGAAAAGGCTCACAGCTTGCACTTCCCTTGACATGACTCCATGTCTCCCCAGGGAGGCCCACCTGATAGTTGGAGATCCCTTGCCCTAGAGAATTGGCAAACAGAGCAGACACAAAATAGACTTGTGGCTCCTAGCCACACCCCTGTTTGCCAGCCCTTTAGCTGCAGTTCAGAACAGTCCACATTAGAGAGGGCATTAACCTTTAACATGCAACTGCTCACAGCAGATGCTAACTTTAAACACTGACTAGCATTTCTCAGCACATGCTAATTGCAATGTGTAACCTCATCCTGTCATACTGACAAAGGCAACCTTCTGGATTACATATTGTTGCTATCTAGATTTTCCCCAGAAGCACAGACAATTGGGAAGAGAACCTACTTATTGCACAGGTAGGTAATGCTCCATGAACCACAATGGAAGGGTTAAGAATGTTGGCACCCAAACACGAGGAGTTGTAAACCACATAAATAAAGCTGTTAAAACCTTAGGAAATTCCCTTCAGACTCTTGAAATGAGTAGCACATTTCTAGCTCTTGTTAAATTTCAGGTATGCAGCAGATGGCAAATATATGTTGTCAGGGGGAAGCTGAGTGGTTATATAACATATTTCCTGGCAATTCTGCTCTTCTTTCTAATGGATCCTTTTGAGAAGTGTGGAAGGCCCCAAGGAGGTCAATTTTCTTGGAGAAGCACATAACTGAGTCTACATATTATAGAATATTAGTTAGCATCTCATCATTGGTTAGGAAATCTATACAATTTTAATAGATTTAGAGAAAGAAGATGTAGAATCCAAAGTAGCACTGGGTATCCACATACATTTAAAGGTTCTAGAGAAAAAGCTCTCCTGTTTTCTCCTCCCCAAGAACCAATGGAAACATATTTATTTTTAGAAAAGTTTCTGTAATGATCACCACTATATTAGTTGAGCACCTTTACAATGTCTTTTCCTTATGGATCTTCGAACTGCATTGGGCAGAATGTCTCTGAGAACATTTCTAGTTTACAAGAAACCCACCTGGCTGGCTGCAGGACATCATAGTCAATTTAACAAGTCACTCCCAATCCCACTTTCTTAGAAATAAGAGACAGCAGGGTAGGCAAAAAGCATAAGGTACATCTAAAGACAGGAGTTCCAGCAGGTGGCTTGCTAAGCCTGAATGTTTTAGGGCTGGAATCAAATAAATTTAAGACTGCACCCTAGTTTTATGTAATCCATGGGTCGCAGTATTTCTTCTGTTGCCCCCAACATTTCACAATTTAAGTCTCTGTTTTCTTTCCCTGTCAGGAGTTGGAATATACTTGAACTACTTACCCTTCCAAGGACCGGTCCAGGGTCCAATCAGGACACCTATGGAGGGGGGTTTCAGGTGAGGATGTCCTTAATGTAGAATTTAACTGGTAAGTAGAAGTAAGATTTTGGTGGCGAAGTTCTTGTACAGCACGTTCCCTAAATTAAAATGGTAGTGTATTTCAAAGGTGACATCTACTAAGCAGTAAATCTTCTCCATACAGCTATTCTTTAGACCTAAGATAGTTCTTTCTTATAAGGTGGATATGCAATCTAAAAAGATGTGTACACACACACACTTACTTCTTTTTAGACTGCATATATACATTTAAATTATATATGTTGTCAGCCTCTAGATAAAAGGTTGTAGGTTGAAATCTTGTGTCAGATCAGATCACATACCCAGTTCAACCTGTGCACTATTCTGCACCATTAGAAATATCATTTACTATAAGAGAAACTTGCACTTCTTCTTTGGTAGTTTTCCAGACAGAAGCTAAAAATTCTATAACTTTCAGGATAAGCTCAGTTTCCTGATGGTCAGAGCTTCCTTTCTTGCATTCTAAGAGTCACATGATAGCTACCATGACGTGATGGCAACTCCAGTTGTCTACAGCTGTCCAGTTATGTGTTACTTATTACTTTATAATGTACCATATTCTCTCACATACAACACATCTTGGAATATAATATGCACCTTGCTTTTGAAAGGCAACATAAAGAAAACAATTTTTTTTTGTACTAGCTGAATAGAAGTAGCTAGGGAGTTAAGGCTACCTACTGCTGTGATCCTCATAGATCACTACAGATTTTACTTTTGGCTTCATCCTGTAAGTAGAAGAAACTATTATTGCTGTATCTCTTTCATATAGTGCACACAATGTGGTCATGGGTTATGGTGCCATGGCGGGAAGAAGATGGCTTCTTGCGCCCACCCACCTCTGAACTGAGTTGGGTCATTGGGGCCCACAGCCTAAAAATGTTGTCAGCCATTGTTCTATCAAAACACTTCAGGAAATGAGTTTGTGCAAAAATACCAATAGGTGGTGTCATTGTTTATATGAGGTGAATTGCAATGATGCTGCATGCCTTTTATCAGGATTTCCTGATTTATCATGGAAAGGTCCCGATGGCTAGGGTTCCTTAGCACTTCTAACAATTTTCTGAGTTTGTATGGCAAATAAATGACTCCAGTTTAGAGAAACCAAACCATTTAAAAATATATTTTAGTCTTGGAATGTCAACAAAGATTCAATTATTATTATTCAATTTTTTGCCTTATTTATAAGATTGTGAGCTATACAAATACAATCAAGAGGCTGATGTGCTATTTAATACATGCTTCTCTGTAGGAGAGCTTGGTAAATCTTTACTGTTTTAGGTGGGGGGGTTCAAAATACTTCATAATATACTGTACCCACACACATTTGCCTCTACATTTCCACTGCTTCTAATTCCTTTTTCTCCTCCTTTCTTATTTTTTCCTCTTCACATTTCCATTCTTCAATTTCTATGCTCCTTTCCTCTCTACTTTCACTCCTCCCCTCCTTTTGACTATCTGTATGCATTATAACCAGCATATCCAATAGACGGGAGCAGAAAGAAAGGGACTGCAGTTACTACCTTAGTAACTGATATTACTCACCTTAGTAACTGATATTCTTCAAGATATTCTGCACATGTGGACTTTACCCATAGTGTGTGTGAGCCCCATACATAAGAGTTTAGAACATTTTCAAGTGCAGTTTCAATTAGAAGATTGTGCATGTGCCCTGCATGCCTCTGTCTTTCCCCTTCTGAGGGCATAAAGGGAGGAATGGTTCCAAACACTTAGTTCCTTTGCTGCTCAGAATCCAGATGAAATGATTCAGAGCTGACAGGAGGGCAGATGACAGGATCTACATACACAAAACATCTCAAAGAGTCAGTTATTGTAAGGTATATAGCTGTTCTTTTTCCCTTCAATTCTGTGTGTATGCAGATCACACTCATCATGATCAGTTAGTAATGTGGTTCTCTGGTGGTGGGAGCTAAGAGTTCATTTAAATAAGGATTCCAGAATCACACTCTAGCAGAGCATCAATCATGAGTCTGCCACTAAAAGCTAGAAATTGATAAATGTGTGAATCAAGGACCATCTAAAAATTCCTGCTAAAATTGGAGTCCTGTTAAAACAGACTAGTGAAATTACCTGTGCTGTAACTGAATATGTCCTGAGTATGCTAGAGGTTCTAATTTATGTTTATATACGATTTTATATATTGTTTAATCCAATCTGCTATTTGCTTTGATAGTCTCTAACACCAATCTATCTTTGCCAGAGTCATAACCATGTGGCCAAGTGCCCAAGGCAGCTGCCACACAGGGGTAGTGGCAACTTCTGGTTTCTGTCACTGCTGCCATTATGATTGTGTTGGAGGCAGCCATTTCTTATGGTCTCCTCACTCCTCCCAAGCTGGCACTTGGGGCAGTTGGCCTGGTTGCCCAACCCTAGTTACTCCACGGATCTTTGGATTTGTTACCACATAAAATAAAAAGCCTAGGAGACTTGCCAAAGCATCTCATTCAGCTGAGATGGCAAAAGAACTCTCAGTAGTATCAAAATTAGCTTGGAGCACCTTGCTAATGTAGCTATACTGCTTTTGGTACCTGAGGTAGTTTGTTTCGATCTACCTTCTATGGCAGGGGCATCAAATGTTATGGCATGTGGTGCCATTCTATCCAGACTGGTAGGCTACAGGGGAACAAAGCTAGGAGGCAGAGCCTGTCACAGACTTCAGGGTCTCTGGGCCCTGATAGCCCTGGCTCTTGGTGGCAGGGGGACAAGTGAGGTCTGTACAGATACTACACACTCACCCTATGGCTCCCAGACTTCTGCTGCTGCCATGTGTCCCCACTGCCCTGACCCCTGCTGCCCCCACTAGACCTCCTGCAGTTGCCTCTGGTGTCTTGGATCTGATGCAGAAGAGCCCTGGGGTTTGGACCTGGTCCAAGACAAGTTTGACATCCTTACTCTACATTACATCCATTTGGATGACCTACAAGAATCACTGGTTTTCTGTAATTTCTGGCCAGGTCTCCCTAAAGAGCAAAAGAGAAAAAAGATTAATAGAAATATCTGTATAGATTAGGGATAAAATACCTGTATAAACTAGTCCAGTATCCTCAACTATATAATCAAATTTGACACTTCCACTAATGTCCTGACAAAAAGTGCCAATAGAGAAAATAAAGCACAAGCTTTTCTCTAGCTTAGTCTATTCTTAAGTTGGTCTACAGCTGTGAAACAGAAAAGTTTGTTGGAAGAGCTGGTTGTGATTGTTGATTACAAGTCTGTATCTCTTCTTTTTAAAAGATGAAGTATGCCTCTCCTATTACCAAAGGGTAGACTACAGTTCCTTACAGGATATATGCTTCATCAATTTGAACTTAAATAGATTTTGACCCTCAAAAGGTAAGTCTTGAACTAGTGTTTGTACTTCCTTCGAGATACCAGGTGCTGACAAAGGCCTCTCCTTGTAACATTTCCCTGTGGCCATTGCTTTAAATTCCTCCCCATTTTGTTTGCTGTGAGCTTATACACGCTGCAACACTCAACAGCTGGCAAACTTAGCCTGCAGGGAATCAGAGACAACTCATCCAGGCTTTTTTGGTTCTTTATCATCACTCTGGGTGGATCCTGGTTCTTGTCTGGGCTCTTCACTACCTGCCATGACAGCAAAAAAGGAAGGTGCCAGATGAAAATAAAAATATTCAAATCCTGGTACGTCCCATCTACTCATTTTGAAATAACAGAAATGGATGCTGGAGACGGCCCACAAATCCTCTCCATGTTCCAGAATTGTCTCATTAATAGGCACAGGTACTATATTCTGGGCAGCTAATTGAAGTTGATATATTTTTTAGTTTACTAACTTAAATTGGATCTTAAGTATGTCAATCCTCTTTTTACAGGTTTTTGAAAAGCTGATCTATAAAAACTGATCCAAATGCTTCTTCTGGAGAAGATGGTGAAACTCACACCAGTGGAAATGACTTGTTATGAAGATCACCTTTTTCTTTCTACTTAAACTCTGCTGCTCCTGTGGAGTGACTCGGTACAAAGAAGAATGAGAAAATCTCTATGGACCTTGCATCTGTGATTTCCCAGGTTATGGGCTATTTAGAAAAGCTGGACATGTTCAAGTCGATGAGGCTAGACAAAATGCAATCAAGGGTATTGAGGGAGTTGGTTAATGTGACCGCAGAACTGCTAGCCGTCTTTAAAAATTCACAGTGATTGGTTGAGGTTCCAGGTGATTGGAAAAGGGTAAATATAGTGCTCATCTTTGAGAAAGAAGGATCCAGGGACCTACAAACTGGTCAGCTTCACCTCAGTCCCTGGAAAAATCATGGAGCAGGTCCTCAAGGAAGCCATTTCTAAGTACTTGGAGGAGAAAGTGAATTTGCACCAATTCCCCAAAGGCAAGGGTATTCAACAGTGTGCCCTTGTTGCAAAGAATGCTAACAACATATTGGACTGCATTAGTAGGAGCGTTGCCAGCAGATCAAGGGAGGTAAGACCACATCTAGAGTACTGCGTGCAGTTTTGGGCCTTCCACTACAGAAAGGGTGTGGACAAATGGAGAGAGTTCAGCTGAGGGCAATGAGAATGGTTAGTGTGCTGGGGCAAATGACTGGAGGGAGATTGAGTCAAAGGGAGAAACAATTATTTGGGGGCATACCTCCCCAGCAGGTAAGTCCCACCCGGCCGGGGCCCCACTCAACTTACCCCTGCTTCAGCAGCACTCCAAAAGCAGAGAAGCTGATTCTGGGGTTATTTACAAGTCTATCAAACTAAGAAGGCCAGCTCCAGAGGGCATCAACTTTAAAGATACCACTACTTGTGCACTGGTCGAGTAGATGCTGTATTGACTTGGCACAAAGTGCTTCAGTGCCAAACGAGCCCACAAAGCCAAGCTTTAGTACCAAACGAGTTAGTGCTGATGACAAATGTGCAAGCAGTAATTGCTGTATTAGTTGAATGCAAAATAGCAACACATAGTTGTGCCTATTGTGCTAGTGCTAAGTTATCTACAGGGATCCTGGTTTTCTCTGATTTAAAAAAAAAAATCCCCAACTTTTGGATTAAAAAAAGTAACCCAAAATCCACGTTTTTCCACGATTAAAATAAAATGCCACTAATATGTAGATATATATGTTTTATTTTAATCATGGAAAAATATGGAATTTTGTTTACTTTTTTGAATCCAAAAGTTGGGGATTTTTTTTTAATCAGAGAAAACCAGGATCCCTGGTTATTTGACAATAGTAGTATATTTGTGGTACTGACTTGAAGGGTTCTATACTCTCTCTAGATGGCTGATTTTCCAGTTTCCTATTATGTGGTTTCAGAAAAGAAAATTGGTGCCAACAAGTCAACATAAGAGTTCATCTCCCTTCTCCTGTAGACTGCAGGTGTAGCCGTCTGTTCCTGCAGAGGCCTGATGGTGACTTAAGAACATTTGGAAAATGCCCCTAAGGCTGGCAGTGGTGAGAATAACTGCTGTCCTTACCCTTTCCACTCTCAACCCCCTGCAGAGATCAGGATTACTCCCTGCCCTGCAAAGGGGTTGAGGTAGCATGGCCCCACTCATCCTTGGGGCAGCAGGGATAAGTTGAACTGCAGGGGCTGCCATCCTCTTCCATGCACAGACTGTGGTCAGCCAGGGTGACCCAGTCTTTCAGTGACCAGGAGCATTGGCACTGGCATTAGGGTCTCCACAGAGCTCCTAGATAGGTCTCTCCTGGACAGGCAGCCTATCAAGGAGCCAGTCTTCTGCCTCCTTCCCTCTGTTTCCTTTCAGGATGGCAGGAGAGAAGATGACTGTGAGATACCAGTGGTCTTTACTACCTGAAAGATGTATACAACTGTTGAAGTAAATGCAAAAGAGAGATATTCCTGGTCAGAAATGCTCTAATTTTCCTGTGGAAGGCCACTGAATGGCTGTACATTTTTTTGTGCTGAGAGAAAAATTTTTTCCCAGCACAAATGTAATGCCTGTCCATACAGCCTAGAAGAATACAAGAGACACAGAGGTTGTGCCAACTCTTTGTCAAGCAGTGAGCAGAGGAGCCAAGCGGTGGTTACAATTCTCTGCCCTTTATGTTCTGCAAATTGGAAAAAAACAAGTGCATATGTGCCACCTACCCTGCACTACTGAAGAAAACATTCTGAACTCTTCTGCAGAGAAAGCATCATGAGTGAGATCCACATGCACAGAAGACTGAAGAGGAGAAGAGCAACGGAACTGGCAGGAGCTTTTTTTTCCTTTACCAAGACACCACTAATCCATCTGGTTGCAAGTGGTACCATTTTCTATTTTACAGAGTTGCAGAAGCTCTAGTTTTTAAATTAATATTTTTGTTACCACCCCACAATTTTGCAGGTTTGTTCTGGCTACAAGATCAGAGAAAAAAGTCCTCTGATTCAGATTCTGTAAATCCTCATTTCTATTTCACTTTTCTTAAGAGGCTTTCTAACACTGCAGAAACATAAATAAATTAAACTTTACAAACCCTTGAGTTAAATAAAAAAAAGCAACCCTATTTATTCATGAGGAAACAGATACCAGGAAGTAAGGGACTTGCTAGCATGGACTAGATTTAATAATTCACACATCTGTAGTTGGATAAAAGAAGCATGATGATGTAATTATATGCAAATTATATATATTGAGTAATTATATGCAAAGGTGACTCCAGGGGATACATCAATACAGTCATACCTTCCTTTGGCTGTGCCCACATGTGCATCAAGCTTGCCATATGATCAGCACAGGCTCCTGCCAGAGCTCCATCTGAGTGGTAAGCTCTATATCACCAGGTGCTTCCTATGAGCTGTGGCCAAAGCCACTGCTTTTATACTCCTCCAGAGGCCAGGAGGTGAACACTGCTGCATTTCACCCCCACTTCCCCTCTCCCTTTCCCCCCTCCCGCCCCAACTGCTGAATTTAGCAGCAGGGGAAAAAGAGAAAATAAGCAGTGGAAGTGCTTACAGAGAGGCTAAGGTCACATCTACATGGCAAACTTACCGGCAGCTCAGCCCTCACTCACGCCATGCTGTTTGGCTGGGGTGCTTCTTAAACTTAAAATAAGGTACTTGTGTCTGAATGCTGTCTCAGCCAGGTTTATTAGCATGGGATAATTGACACTGATACTAAGCTGCACTAATTAGCTAGCCTGAAGTGCCACATGGACAAGGCTACATACACTCTTTTACACATTTGCTCATGATACTTCCTGAGGTCACGTGAGCAACCTTTATTTAATCCAAAGTAGTCTTACTTAAGTACAATGTAGTTAACCAGAAATAAAAATGAAAAAGAATAAATAATATAAAAACATACACTTGCCTTTCAAAGCGCTCTGTCCCCAGCTGTCTTTTAGTGATATCTAGATCAGACTCTAATTGAGATGTTGTATTTCTGAGCTGGGCAAATTCTCGACTTTGCATAGCACTGTAAAGTACACAAAATTGTCATCTGACTGTGGTAACCATCCCAATATAACAATACATACAATTATGCAAAGTTACCAAGGACAGAAAGAGTACAGTTGATATAAACAGCATTAAAAAAAGGAGTTAATAATCTGAAGGGGAAAATATTGTATGGTACAGCACAGCTGCTGAGTCATGGGCACAACTCTACTTTTTGGCCTTCTTTTACTCTTAAGGTAATCCAAGAACACTGACCAGTCAAGAGGAAACTAAATAAATAACCAGTATATGTACATACATGGGAAAAAAGAAAGACAAGTCACTTCAGCCTAGATAACCAAATAGTTTTATTTACTCACAGTTTGTTTTCAGCTAGAGAAAGCTGCTCTTTAAGAAGCTGAATCTCAGACTCCTTTTCTTGTTTTATTATCTGTGCCTGAAATTCTTTCTCTCGACTGGACATCAGCAAAGACTCCAGGTTTTTCATAGAGATTCTTTCATTTGCCAGCTGTTTTCTAAGGAGTTCTATTTCAGAGCGGGATGATTCCCATTCATTTCGCAGCTGAGAAACAAATATTTGCATTTAATTCCATTTATGCTAGTGATCACTCATCAATGACCTGTATCACAATATGTCTGCTAAACTGTAAATCAGTTTCTCAAGTTTCAAGCTCTTTTACTACCTGGTGATACTTCCAGATTCCTCAGCCCAGAGGCACAAGACTGGTCTGAGACTCACAGGCAGCACCATGAGCTAGATGATTAGGCTACGCAGACTGGATCTGGCCCGTAGACTGAATCTTTGATGCCCCAATATAACGGGGGTGTCAGACTACAGTAGGACTTGCAGTGGCATATTAGATATCTGACAATTTCAGCTGGATCGCTACACTATGAATCTATCAAAAGCTCTCAGAATACTTTGCACATTCTGAAAGTACGAAAGGCCAGCAAAATATGCAAGATTTGGAACAAATAATCTAATTTTCCAACAAAGAGACTGTCATATTACACAACAGTATTATCAAAGGGAGACCACCTGTTATAAACAGAAATCAGAAGCAACATGAAGGATGAGGGCTGCTGGAAGCCAGTGAAGCAGAAGTGAAATAATTTAGTTGAGTTAGACAGAGGAGCAAAAACTAAAAGTCCAAAAAGTGAGGAGGGCACAGAAACAGAATTATAATAAAAATATACTGGTAATCTGAATCAGCACCCATAGTTTTTAGAACTTAGGCAATTAAAAAAAATGTTTATTGACAAAAGGAATTGCACAATACATATGACAGGCCTTATTCTACAAGAGCCTACAAGTTTAGGGATCTTGGTGTCCTTTCTGGAAGACTTCTCAAATAACAGCCAGCTCCTTCAAAGAAGGCTGACGAGTACATGGATTTAAAATCCAACGCTTACCCTTTTAGAAGTTAATAATAATTTTAGGTGCCTCTATCCATCTTGAAACACCTAAAAGACATCTGCCTTTTTCAAATGTTGAAGGTCTGCCATTTTGAGAGGTGCCAGGCCTTTTTAAAACGGGTCAAGATGAACATCCAAAAAAACTGAGACACCAAAGAAAAATAGTAAATTTGGAAAAAACCCTAAATAGGCTAATTCACAAAAGGAATTTAGCTTTTTCTATTAATTAAATTTTTGTTTTCAAATAGAAACTTCTTCCACAATGTTATTATTTTACATACCCTTTCCACTTCCTGTGTTGCAGAGGTTAGTTGCCGATTTAATAGCTCTTTGCTAGAGTCTAATTTAATGCAAACTTCTCGTGCAGATGCAAGATCTGCAAGTACAGAAACTTTCTCCAGCTGTATATTCTGAAGTTCCTCTTCCATTTTTACAAGAGACTTGCTTAAGGTAGAAATCTGTGACTTGTAGGCTTTTTCTGTTGCTAAATGCTGCCAAAACAAATTGGTTGTCTACATTTAAAAGAAAATTAATCAAGAGTACCCAAGTCCTAAAAATTCATAATTATGGCACATGTTAGGAAATTTTCTGTGGAAATTGAAAAACAACCCTACAGTTTCTTTCGTAAAATATTAGAACCTGTAAAATAATGTAGAGTAAGTTTTAAAATCTTTTCAAGTAAGTATTAACTTTTCCCATCCTTCATAACAAATAATTTTTAAAAATCTTGTTGCTTCTGATCATAAAAGCTGTCATTCATGGTTTTAAAACCTTGTCTAGGATTTTGCAACGTTTGCAATGCTGACAGTCTTTAAAATCCTGCTTTCAGTCCCACATTCAATCTCAACAAAACTTCATATCTTAACAATAAAAAAAAGTTGAATACAGTGAAAATGAACAATCAATAAATATTTAGATCCTGTAACACTTACCTTGCTGTTTTCTATAAAAGGCACTGCTACAGAGGTGACAGAATCATACAGAAGAGGCATGCACAAGCAGAAAGCCATTATTTCTCTCACTACAGGCATTTGGAACTGGTGTTTTATTTGAACATAGCCTACTTTTTTCTTCTGAATATGCTTCTAATTGGCCCAATCACAGAAACATAAAAGTAACTGTCTTGTCTGATCCTAAAAGGGCTGGTGCTTGTGGTTTTAGTTTTTGACAGGCAAAAAGATGACACAGAATAGTTCATGGGGGTGGTAATAAGATAAGGTTGTTCCCACCTAAGGAAGTAACAAGATATGATGATCTCCCTGAAGTACACATTACGATTGGGATTAATGGAAATAGTGTAAAAGCTGTGTGGAAAGTGTTACCCTAACTCTCCTTCTTGGTTTGCCAATGTTTAGTTTTGGAAACTAAACTCTCATGCCCTGGAAGGGCACAAGGAATATAGGGCTGTATTGAGTACCTGAAAAATTAATTACATATTAACAAATTACTATTTTTGTCCTGAAGTCACCAGCTGAGCTCCTATCATCATTAAATCAAAGATGTTATCCATCTAATGAAATCCCAGTAGATCAACTTAAGTAGATTTGATGGCTTAAGTTAAATGAGTTTAGGGTTGTGATAGGATATACAAACACCACAAAGGGATTTATTGAACATAAACACTGTGGCTGGCACCTGTAAAAGGTATCATATAACGCAAAAGTGGGAGGCAACAGGTGGCGAGGCAGGAAGCCTCTTGGGTCTTCCCATTAGAATTTCATGTGGGCTAAGCCCAGTCTTTTGATTGGCAGATCTCATACTCATAAGGGCTATGCGAAGTGCATCTGGCCATCAGGCCAGCCAAAAGGTGTTAAAAAGGAGAGCTCAAAGAAAGTTTGGCAGGAAATAAGAGCAGACTAGCTGCCCCCATCTCAGAGCCTGACTGCCTCTAGACCTGATGTTATAGCTACATTGCACAATGAAGTATTAAGCAGAGATATACTGGATAGCTTTGAACAAGCCAGATTTGGCATGGGCCACCTTAATGGTGCTCTTTATAGCTTTGGTCCGCAAGCTACCACAACCACACCATTTTCAATACTCGAGTTAACTTATACAGAGATCTCTGCATAGCATTTCATTGTGTCATGTAGACATACTTTGAGTAGGACTTTGGTTATTTAGAACTTTTCTGGAGGGAAGAAAGGCCTTGCAGTGGACTTCAGGATGACTGTTAAGCTACACTGTAGCAAGGGAAACCTCACTTGAGGGGAAGAATTGAGACTAAGAGTTGAGTTAAGAGTTGGGGGGGATACATATCCTCCAAGGGGCAGAGAACTAAGCCCAGCTGGGATAGAAGCATTGTGGTTTGCCAGGTGTGTCTCAGTGTGAAAAGAAACATGTCCTTGCCAGTGCAAGCAAAACTGCAATTTTGTTTTTCCGGATCTCCCAAAATTTGGTCACCTGCTGTAGCAAGAGTTTTTTGTGCTGTACTGCCAATGCTATGCTCTGCTGTATAAAACCATTAATTCAGGGGTGGCCACAAGTGGCACAGTCAGCATCTATATATATGGTGCGTGGTAGACTGAGAAGGGACTGGCAGCACAGCAGCAGAAAGGGCAGGAATCAAAAAGGAGAGTAGCAGATTGGGCAGGGACATAGGGCAGGAAGCAGAAAGAGCATTTGATCAGGCAGGAAAAGGGGAATAGAATGGAACCTAGGGGGTGAGGACCTAACTTGTGACACACCTGCCAAAAAGTTGGCCCCCACTTCTTAACTGGACACCAGCAACAACTGGGCTTCTCTGGTCTACTTCATGAAGCAGTAAGAACTGGTTTCCATGTTCTAAATGTTTTTTGGACCACTCTTCCCACTCCCCTCTGCAATTCTTCAGAACCAGTGTTAGAAAGTGGATTTTTGTACCATGTCAGGCCCCATATGGAGGACAGAAGAACTTGAAGCAAGAACTGGGAGAGGAATGGAATATATGATAAAAAATTTACATATAATTTGGGTATGCTGTAGGGCATTGTATGAGGTGAAGCTTTCAGACATTTAAAGTGCACACACAGTTAGATAAAACCACACTGCAGCAGGGTGCTTATTGCTTCTGCTACCTTAAGGGAAGGCAAACTGCAGGTGAAGCAGAGAGTAATCAAGGGAGCCACTTGACCCAAAAGGGGCTGGGCTTTCAGGATATAAGCCCAGGGCTGAAGCTGGGCAGGCAGTCTGGCCTGAAAGCCATGGAGAAAAGAACTCTTGAGCAGAAAGGCTACAGCAAGACTCCTGACTAATACCTGAGCTGGGGTAGGCAAGACCAGGGGTTTAGGGATTGAGACTGTAGAGATGGTGGAGTTCTCAACTGGCCTGGGAATGAGGCCAGGACCCAAGGGACTGGGGCCACGGCCAAGGAGCAGGGCCACAGCCAAAGAGTGATGAGAGCAGGCAGTGCTTGTAGGACCTGTTGGACCTGCAGAACCCACAGACCAGGGGGAGTGAGGACCAGAGTAAGGGACCCGTAGCCTGTGAGGTGGAAGAAGAAGGGAGGCCAGGGGGCCCACAGTCTGGGAGGGGCAGAGTCTGTTGGATGTATAGTTAGAGAGACAGAGGTTGAGCCCAGGAGGGGCAGAGAATGTAGGCCTAAACCCTAGAGGGGTTGAGAGTATGAGGTAGAGGCCCGGGCCCAGGAGGGGCTGGGACGGTTAAAGGCACTAGGGCTGGAGGCCCCAACAGTGGTGGAGACTGTCCTAGGTTTAGAGGACTGCATTGACTGGAGCTGACACTAGGAATGGACTGGATTGGATAATGGGGCTTAATGCCCAATGATGGGTAACATATGCGAGGCTTGGGTGTAGCTAAAAGGGGAGATGAGGAGGGCATGTAATTAGCTCTTAAGGTGATGAGCAGTGACACCTGTATGCATGAACATGTGATCTCGCTTGGGGCAGCCTCCCTTTTCTTAACAGCGTAATTACATCAAGGCATGGCAGACGTGTTGAAAGGGAGATTGCTCCAAAGAAAGTAAAGGTGACAAGGCCTGAGGAGGGTTCCATGGGCATCACAGTCACCTTAAAATATGTTAAAAACTTATAATTAATATTTTTTGTGCCTACACATATGCAGCAAGGCTGCTTTGACGTGCCGTAAGTACAGCGTGTTGGAACAGACTATTTCATAGATTTCATAGATATTAGGGCTGGAAGGGACCTCGGAAGATCATCGGGCCCAGCTCCCCACCCAATGGGCAGGAAGTCAGCTTGGGTCATAAGATCGCAGCAAGATAAGCATCCAATTTACTCTTGAAGGTGTTCAATGTAGGTGCTTGAACCACCTCCAATGGCAGGCTGTTCCAGACCTTGGGGGCTCGGACAGTAAAGAAATTCTTCCTTATGTTCAGCCTGAAATGGTCTCGCAGTAGTTTATGACTGTTCAACCTTGTCATCCCTTGGGGCGCTCTGGTGAACAAATGTTCCCCCAGATCCTGATGATCACCCCGACAAATTTATAGGTGGCCATCAGATCACCCCTGAGTGCTTTTCCAGGCTAAAAAGCCCCATGGCTCTCAGCCTGTCGTCGTAAACTATTAATCGAGTCTGCTTAAGTGTGGTAATTATTGCACTCCAACAGACTCCGGCATCATGTGTATTAGTGTCCCCATGCTGAAAAATGGTGGTGGGGGCATTTTAGCTAAAGTTTGTTTGATGAGCTTTAGTTAAAGTATCCCCACCGCTATTTTCCACACAGGGATGCTGATACACATGACGTTCTGAGCGCTTTAATTAGACCAGTTCTCAGAGCCACTCTAATTAAAGTGCTTCCCCACGCCCCCTGATCCTGGATCATGTATATGCCTGTGTTTGCCAATGAATATTGGTTAAAAGGAATTTCAAACAATAGTTATGGCATATTATACAATTCACCCCTACTATAAATTCATCAGGTTAGACCAAATTTGTTAACAGCTTCTGACTTACCAGTAACATTACCAGGCATTGTTTAGTGTCAATTATAAAAGATGCTGTTCTAACTTACTTGCTCCATCTCTATATCAAGGGATTCTATTCTCTCTCTTGTCCTGTGACTCTCAGACTCTGCAGTAAGAAGTGCCTGTTTAACAGAATTACAGTCTGCCTCTGCTTGGAGGAATTTTGTTTCCCAGCTTTCTGCCTGTTCACTGGCTCTGTGGTACCTCTCCAAAATTTCATGATTTTCTCTCTCCTAAAATAAAGAATCCACTTTTATTTTTTAAAAAAATGATCTTCTGTAGTAAATTAAACAAAAATATGGGAAACATTCATGTCCACAGTGAGAACAAAGGACCTGATATCTTCTGTCCATAGAAAATTTTCCCCTTCTACCTCAGACTTCAGATAAAAAGAATCAAGAGATGGTACTGAGTCCATTTAGATGGCTTAAACCCTTCACTGTATTATAATGTTAAATATTAATATATTTCTGCAATGCAGAGATATACCTCACATTTTTTATTAAAAATTCCTGAATAGACACACGATTTAAGTAATACCTATTTCTGTGTATAGGATTAAAAACTATTTATTACAAGTCTTTGAAATACCATTAAATCACAGATTTTAACTTTTATAGATTTATTATTTTACATGGAATAATATGTTAAAGTTTCAGTCACTGTTAATCAGATGTAGTATTAAAATTGATCTGGAAATGAAAGGTAACCAGTTCCCTATGTCATTCAAAGCCCACTCCCTGATGACAGCAAAAACAAACGAATAAAAATTCGGACTATCAAAAAATGCTGGGCCGAACTGAATTATGGGAATTTCAATTAGGAATAAAGCTTTTGAAAAAGCTACAAATGAAAATAGGGTTAAAATGATTTACCATATTTTTCATATACAACACACATCCTTTCCCAAAAACTAGCTGCTGGAAGTTGAAATGTGCATTATAAGGAAGGAAATACATTAAGAGCAGTTTCTGCTGCTTACTGGACTAAAGCAAAAGTAAAGTCTGTATGCCACCCACAGGAAGCAGAACAATTAGCAGGTTTTGCTCCCTAGCTGCTGCTACTCAGTTACTTCGTACTATAAAGATCTTTTTCTTTATTTGTCCTTTCAAAGAAACAATATACACGTAGTATTCTGGGACATGTTGTATGGAAGAATATACAGTAATTCTTGTTATAAATGTTTTTTATAACATGTCTTAGCAACATGCATACTTACTTTAGAATTTAGTGTGGTTTTCAGTTTGGCAATAGTTGCACTTGAATCCTGGACTTCCAACTTCATATCATCAAGTTCATTCTCGTACTTCACAAGTTTCTGGTGGAGTATCTGTGAAGATATTCAATCTGTAAGGCTAAGTTTAACGTAGTGATTTTAATACTATGGAATAAAACTAGCTAGCAAGTAGCTAGAAAATACTGCTTTTCTATCTAACTTTTAAGTTTACAGGATACAAAAAAAGTCATATCAACTCAATACTTTTGGCTGTACAAATACAACAGAAACTTTTTACATAATTTTTATGCTTCTGGGTAATGTTTTAGGGTATCTTTCATAAAAATAATAGACCACTTGATCTACTATAAAAAGTTTATGAAAGAAAGAGAACAACAATGATTGACAACAAAATCCAGCTATTAGCTGACTGGAGTTATGTCAGGGATGAGATCAGAAACCTATTTGGAGATAAGAACATAAAAAACTTAAGAAATGCCATACTGGGCCAGACCAAGTCCACCTTGCCCAATAAGTATTTTGTCTCTCCCAGAGATGGACAGTAGCAGAAATGAATCAGTATTATACATAAGGCAGGCCACAAGTGACATACAGGACTTCTGGAAATATGCAATTTTAACTCTCAGTCAAGGTTCAGTGTTTAGGTATACCTGATTTTCTTGCTTAATATTATAAAGCTGATCCTGCAATCTGTCATTCTCTTTAGCTAAGGATTCTCTGTTTCTGTTAGTCTGAGCAAGTTCATGATTGGCTCCATCTAGTTGCTGACGCAGTCTGGTGATATCTTCCTTATAGGCACAAAGACTTTCAGCAGACTGTCTATGCAGCAAATAAAATTATATGTAATAAACACAAGCAATACATTTTCAAGGAATTAAGATTGAAAGTCACTAAACAAAAAACACAGAAACTAGAAAGTGACATTTTGTAATGTAAAAAAACATGTAAAACAATGAATTTTAGAAAATTTAATTCTGATCAGAATTCAATATTTTCATACCATTGATATTTTCCCAATGAAAACAACTGTTCCAATAATGCTGTCTTTAGAATTTGACTTACTTTGATGAATGCTCCACCTCAGAAATGATTTCCTTCAAACTTAAAATCGTCTTTTCCTTGAAAACAAATTTAAAAAAAATAAAACTAGTTTCTCTTCAATAAATAAATGAAAGTGGTTGCATAGGATCAAAATATAGCTTTTTCATTTTTTTTAACTGTCTATTCTAAAACTTCAAGCTCATTCTGGTTTGGCAGAACCTCACCATTCATTTTATAGAGAATCTTATATTAATCCCACATTAGAAAGGGTTTTCAATTTACAGTGAGTAAATTGTGATAGGCCTTTAAAGTCTAGCCATTTATCTGACACCAGCAAATGAAGATACTAGCATTATAAACTTCTGCAGTTTAAGTTTTCATTTAAAATATTATGTGTCTGTCTATTGCAAAAATAATTTACTGAATGTGAGCCAAATGCTAAGAGATGCAGAACTGTCTTCCAAAATCTGACAATTTGCTCCGGTCTTTCTTAATTTTTACAGTACAGCAGAATGAGCTAACCACAGCCTGGCAACTTTCACTGCTGCTAGTTAGAATCTGGTTGGAAGAATGAACAGCAAGGATATGCACAAGAATTCCCTGAGCTTCATAATGCTGGCCTTTTGGGGAAACGATTAAAAGCAGCAGGGACAGGATGAGGATAAGACCCAGAAACGGATGGAGAAATAAGTACAGCTAAGTACCTCAATTACATTAGCTTCATTCTCATGTCAAAAATGAAGGAAACCATTTTATAATTTTCTATATTGGAATAAAAGCATAATGATTTTGTGTACTGATACACTGGCATTAGGCCACTTAGCAGTGGCTTGTTTCATTTAAATCAGTCCACAGTCAACTTAAGGTACAGTTACAAATACTTCTAAGCTAAAATAAGTGTCCCCATACAAATGTTATAGCATGTTGACATCACTTGCACCATTTAATTACATTGATTTTACATCTTAGGGCCTGGAGACTTGAAACAGTTACGGCAGTGTCAATAAGAGTGGGGATTTAAAGCACAAAAGTCATTCAAAAGTAATGGCCTGTATGCAAATTTTTGCTGTGAGACAAACAAAAGCTAAGTTGCAGCCACTGAACCCTCAGTGAAAGAGGGTAAGCTACTGGGGGTTAGATTTCATTTACTATGTGGCAAGACCATGCACACAGGCAGTTACGAGAGAATGACTAACCTGCTATAAATCCTTGTTCTTCATTACTTTGTGGGAAGTTGTTTATGGGTAAAAAAAGATGCTGCATTTGAGGTGCTTCTGACTGATAAGAGTCAAAACCTGGAAGAGTCATAGCAGACTAAAGGTAAAAACACACATCAGGTTTATCCCAGGTCTGATTGTCCGGGGGTTTAACTTGCATCAAAGCAAGTGTAAGAGAATCATTTACACATGCAGTTTGACTGGCAGTTAAGTCAAATTAATTGCTATTGTCCCAAGAAAAAGTGTTAATCTTGGATTAGAAATGGATGTTGCCAACTGACGCAGATCAGCTGTCCCAGGATGTGTCCCAGCACAGTGGATCTGTTTTAGTGACTGAAAGTGCCTATTGTCCCACCTATTGATGCTGCTAAACCTAGAATGGTTTAGCCTATCAGTTTATTCCTCCTCACTCCAAGGACACTGTGAAAGGCCCGTCTCTTGGGTATATTTCCAGTTAAACTATAGAAAATACTAAAAGTTATATTTCTATTGACGCTAATGACAGTTTTTACTGCTGACTTCAGTGGCAGCTGAGTTAGGCTAAGGCCATTTATACGAGGTTCTCAACCCAATCATGCAAGAAGAAATATATAACCTTAACAGGTTCATTCCAAATTTAAGTTTTATGAAAATGTTCTAATATCAAAGAATCAGTAATACATTAGAGAGGTATTGACATAATAGAACATACTTTAATTGCTAAAGTCTTTTCAAAGGCAGCGATTTTCTCTGATTTTTCCTCTATAAAGTCTTGCAAGGAGTCCTTTTCTCTATCCAACTGCGAAATAGTTTCTTTGAGAACGTAGATTTCATCTTGTTTAGCAATATTTTGTTTGGAATAGTTATCTGGACACAACCAAAAAGGTCTCATTGTTATTAACTGTGTTCTGGCTGATATACTTCTAAAGATAATTCTATGTTAAATTATGTAAGAAGCAGAGCCAGTGGGGAAAATGAAGGAAATGCTTACCTTGTGGTAGCATACTTGCACCTATACTGTTTAACTTCTACATCAAGGATCAACCAATTCACCTGGGCACAAGAAGTTTTATTTATGCAGATATTTGTGCGCTGCTGCCCAAGCTAAGAACTTCACTCAGGCCAAGGCCACATTGGCATCACTATTTCAACTGGCTGTCAGACTATTACACCAAAAATCAACTATGTGCCAAACCAAATAAAACACAAGTTAGTCTTTCCTACCTTCAGAACTGAGATACTAGTAAATGGCTCAACCTTACCTGAAATGGAATAGCCTTTACCCACTGCCCAAATCCTACCTACCTTGGAGGGACACTAGACCTCATGCTTTCATATAAAGCACATACAGAAAAGGTGAAGTGCAAAGTTAGTTCCTGGAACAAGATCTCCCAACAAGTCCAAATGCGGGGGCCAACAATAGTGTTACAAACTACTGGGCTTGCACTTTGTTATTCGGCTGCTGATTATGCATGCCTGGTTTGCGAAAGATTGGCATATGCAAAGAACTAGACATCATACTGAACAAAAGTTGCAAGTGCATTATGGGATGCCTTAAACAAGGGGTTGTCAACCAGTGGTAGGTGTACCTTTGGGGGTACTTGGACTGGTCCTAGGGGATACGCACGGGTGGGCAGGGACAGGGCAGCAGCACCCCTCTGCAGGGCAGGGAAGCTTGCACATGGAACCTGGTGCTACTACACACCAGCCCAGTGAGCTTCCCTGCCCAGCAGAGAGGAGCTGCTGCCCTCACCTCAGCCTGGTGAGCTCCCCACCCTCCCCTCAAGCCCTGGTCCTAGGAGGTGGCGGTGCTCTGTCCCCACCTCCCTGCTCTGTGCCCGGCCGCCTGCCACCCCTACTTGACATTTGGCCTCATGCTAACCACCACCCCCACCCCCAGCTCAGTGTTTGGCTGTGTGCTACCCCCCACCACAATATAATATGAAACAAACCCCTACATAAAGCATATTTACTATTTGAGAAGCAAACAATTTTCTAATCATTACAGTTTTATGAAAAATTATCAGAAAGTACTGGTATTAAGAAATAGCTCATGAAATATTTCCCCCCACATAATAATGAATGTCCATATGTACAGTAGTACTGAAGTGACGCTGCAGCCAGGATGATTCAAATAATGTTTGGGACAGACTTTTTCAGGTGTCCTGAGAATAAAAAATAACCTCATTCAAAAGGTTGTCTCAGTATATCCCAACCATGCAGCTGGTCCAATGAAAGATGCCTCCAACAGAAATCCTTGTCTTTCACATATGTGTATATAGACTTTACATGCAACCAAACTATATTAGAAAGAACATTGTTAGAAGGTGTAAAGCTGAGCATTTAAAAAATTAGGAAATGTCAGAATGACTGTTATCTGTGCAATCTTAATTTGGCCTCCTTGTGAACATGCATTTGGAAAGTCTTTACTTCCACGATTACTACAAACCACAGTCTTATTCTGTGCAGAAAATGAGCAGCTGTTCATATTCTCCAGATAGTGGCCTGAATCTTATTTGCTGCACACTGTTCAAGTCTTGCTCGAAAGACAAAAATATTAAGTTCCTCACAGCCTTGTCTTTGTTGTTCATCATCACAATATCCAAGTGCTTCACAAATGTTAGTGAACTATAGTTTTGCACCAGTGCTATCATTGTTGCTATTTTGCAGAAGGAGAAAAATTAAGATATATCTAGGATGCCCCTAATTTTTAGGGTGCATCAATCATATATCATTTCCTATGTTCAAAACAAAGCACAGCTCTTACTGACTTCATTTGCAGGCAAAGTACTGGCTGCATGCAGAAGTAAAAAAAAAAACCCAAAATGGAATCAGCTTTAACTAAAAGTGTCAAAAAGCCCCACTGAAGCATCTGTTCTATACAGACACTGCAGAGCCAGCTCAAAATAATGTGTGCTCAACACTTCTGCTAGTAAGACCCTAACATTTCCTATCAGGCACCCAGAAAATGAAGAAAAGACATTTAGCAATCACATGAGACATTTGGTTGAAGTGATTTGTCTCGATTCATACAAGAACTTTGTATCTTACAGCTGGGATGAAGCTAGAATCCAGTTCCCCAGAGAACCTTCATCTGCTTTAACCACGAACCTCCCTTCACCTGCAGTTCCCTGCCCCATTAACTGTACAACTTTCAACTCCTGCAAAAAACGAGGCTGAGGTACTAGAGCAGTGGTCTCCAACCTTTTTAAGTAGGAGATCACTTTTTGATCTCCTACTTAAGCAACCAAAAGATCTACCATGTGCCCCACCCCCTCCCCACAGGTCAGTCTAGGCAGAAAGGGGGAAGGGCAGATCCAGGCAGAGTGAGAAAAGATTATTGGGGAGGTGCACCCCCACCACAGCAGGTAAGTCTGTGAGGGAAGGGCCAGGGGGAGGGGCTAAGGGCTGTGGTGGGGGGCAGGGAAGATCAAGGCCCCAGCCATTAGGGAAGGAGCAGGGCACAGGCAGGAACAGGGGCTGCAGTGAGTGGGGCCCTCGCTAGGCCAGATGGTGGGAAAAAAGGAGGCCCAGGGGCCACATGTTCCCCAGGCCTCCATTTGTCCCCCACTTCCCCCAGTCTCCGCTCCTATCTCCTTCCCTCACAGCTGAAGCCTTGATCTGCCCACCCCCCTGGCAGCGAGAGAGGGAGCAGGGCTGGAACAGAAGCAGGCCCTGCACAGGCGGGGCACAGGGCACATGCAGCCTGGGAGGGCACGGGGGGCACATGCCCCCAGATCTGCACGCTGGCCGGGCTGGCTGAGGCCATGGCAGCAGTGGGCTCTTCCCGGGGGGGGGCGTTATCTTAGCTGTGCTGCAAGCCTGGGCCTCTTTGTGCCGCAAGTCCCAGATGCGCTGTGCAACAGACAAAAGACACCACTACCGAGCACCACTGCTGTCCCACTGCTGCTTTATTGCTCTGAGCTGCCAGTCCCGAGCTGGAGCGGTTTGTGTCAGCCGTGTGGCGCCAGAGGCAGGACTGGACCAGGACAGCTGCCCGGGAGTAGCAGATTGGGCCCTGCAGCAGCAGCACTGGGAGAGCAGGTTGGGTGGGCTATGACGAATTTTCGGGTGCCTGCAACACCCCCAATAGCCCCATTCCCAGGGCCCCCCACGCCCCAAGCCCCACTGCAGCTAGCTCAGGAGCACCTCAATGCCACATGTCTCCCACTGCTGGGCTGAGCCTCGTCCCCTGCCCACTGCAGCGGGGCTCTGGGCAAGCAGTCCAGCATGCAGGGATAGCTGCCTTGCCCCGTACACAGATCAGGGGTGGGGGACCATGCTCCTGGGGGCCTCTGCCAGAGTGCGTGCAGCAGCGGGAGCGCCCCTGCACACATGAACGAGCTGCCCAGACTCCGACCCTCCTGCGGCCCGGCTAGAGCCCCACTCACCCAGTAGCAGGGGGCACAGAGAGGGATCATCCCACTCACCTGGCTGGGCTTGGCAGCAGGAGGCAACTCAGCCCAGCTATGTATGTCCTGCCAGTCCTACCTCCCGGACCACGTCCCGGCCACTCTCGATTGTGAAGCGTCTGACAGGCAGTCAATCTCAGTCTAGGGAAGGTTGCCCCCTCAGACTGAGATAAACTGTCAGGGGCTTCCCAACTGACCAGCTGGTGACCACTGTACTAAAGACACAACCTTCTTCTCTGTACAAAACTGGTACCTCTCCTAACAGAGTCAACACCGTATATTGCTCTACGTTAAGGAGTAATATACATCAACCCTCATCAAGACAGAATCAAAGGATGAGGAAGTAGAAGGACTGTGGGTTAGGCTACATGGGGGGCAAGGAGAAAAGGATTTGGTGGTAGGGGTCTGCTACAGACCCCCACATCAAGGGGAAGAAATAGATTTGGGGCTCCTGAGGCAACTCTCGGAGACCATAAAAGCTAAAGAGGCGGTGGTCATGGGGGACCTAAACTACCCGGACATCTGTTGGGAGACACAGACAGCAAAGTCCCACCGCTCACGCAGGTTTCTAACCTGTGTACAGGACCTCCACCTGACGCAGGAGGTACATGGTCCCACTAGGGGGAATGCCTTACTGGATCTGGTATTGGCAACGGGGGATGACATAGTAGGGGACCTACAGATCGGTAGCCATCTGGGGGACAGTGATCACCTAAAAATACAATTCAACATAAGGCGTCGAGTGGGTAAGGTAACTAGTAGGGTGAATGTGCTGGACTTTAGGAAAGCTGATTTCAGTGAACTCAGGCGATTAGTGAAGGATGCACTACAGAGTAGTAGTTTTGAAATGATGGGAGCCCAAGAAGGGTGGCTGTGCCTTAAGGAAACTATCCTTCGAGCACAAAGCGAGACGATCCCCGTGAGAGGTAAAAGAGGGAAAGGGGCCAGGAGGCTTCCCTGGCTGACCAGAGAAATCCAGGGCAGACTAAGGGCCAAAAGGGGAGCACATAAAAAGTGGAAACAGGGAGAGATCACCAAAGAGGAATATACCTCTTCTGCTTGTGCTTATAGGGAGGCAGTTAGACAGGCCAAAGCTACCATGGAGCTGAGGATGGCAACCCAAGTAAAAGACAAAAAGAAATTGTTTTTTAGATATATAGGGAGTAAAAGGAAGGCCCAGGGAGGAATAGGACCTCTGCTAAATGGGCAGAAACAATTGGTGACGGGCAGAGGGGACAAGGCTGAACTCCTCAACGAGTTCTTCGCCTCAGTGTTCCTAAGCGAGAGGCATGACAAGTCTCTCACTGGGAGTGTAGGGAGGCAGCAGCAAGGCACCAGACTTCCATGCGTGGACCCTGAGGTGGTGGAGGGTCACTTGGAAGAACTGGATGCCTTTAAGTCGGCAGGCCCGGATGAGCTCCATCCGAGGGTACTGAAGGCACTGGCCGACATCATTGCAGAGCCACTGGCGGGAATATTTGAACGCTCGTGGCGCACGGGTCAAGTCCCGGAGTACTGGAAAAGGGCCAATGTGGTTCCCATTTTCAAGAGGGGGAGGAAGGAGGACCCGGGCAACTATAGGCCAGTTAGTCTCACCTCCATCCTTGGCAAAGTCTTTGAAAAAATTATCAAGGCTCACATTTGTGAGAGCCCGGCAGGGCAAGTTATGCTGAGGGGAAACCAGCATGGGTTCGTGGCAGGCAGATCGTGCCTGACCAATCTAGTCTCTTTTTATGACCAGGTTACAAAACGCCTCGATGCAGGAGGAGGGGTGGATGTCGTATACTTGGACTTCAGGAAGGCCTTTGATACGGTATCCCACCCCATACTGGTGAACAAGTTAAGGGGCTGTGACTTGGATGACTGCACAGTCTGGTGGGTGGAGAATTGGCTGGAGGGTCGCACCCAGAGAGTCGTGGTGGATGGGTCGGTTTCGACCTGGAGGGGTGTGGGCAGTGGGGTCCCGCAGGGCTCGGTCCTTGGACCGATACTCTTTAATGTCTTCATCAGCGACTTGGATGAGGGAGTGAAATGTACTCTGTCCAAGTTTGCAGATGACACTAAGCTATGGGGCGAAGTGGACATGCCGGAGGGCAGGGAGCAGCTGCAAGCAGACCTGGACAGGTTAGACAAGTGGGCAGAAAACAACAGAATGCAGTTCAACAAGGAGAAATGCAAAGTGCTGCATCTAGGGAGGAAAAATGTCCAGCACACCTACAGCCTAGGAAATGACCTGCTGGGTGGCACGGAAGTGGAAAGGGATCTTGGAGTCCTAGTGGACTCCAAGATGAACATGAGTCGGCAGTGTGACGAAACCATCAGAAAAGCCAATGGCACTTTATCGTGCATCAGCAGATGCATGACAAATAGGTCCAAGGAGGTGATACTTCCCCTCTATCGGGCGCTGGTCAGACCGCAGCTGGAGTACTGCGTGCAATTCTGGGCACCGCACTTCACGAAGGATGCGGATAATCTGGAGAGGGTCCAGAGAAGGGCCACTTGTATGGTTAAAGGCCTGCAGGCCAAGCCCTACGAGGAGAAACTAGAGAAACTGGACCTTTTCAGCCTCCGCAAGAGAAGGTTGAGAGGCGACCTGGTGGCTGCCTATAAGTTCATCAGGGGGGTGCAGAAGGGAATTGGTGAGTATTTATTCACCAAGGCCCCCCCGGGGGTTACAAGAAATAATGGCCACAAGCTAGAAGAGAGCAGATTTAGATTGGATATTAGGAGGAACTTCTTCACAGTTCGAGTGGCCAAGGTCTGGAACAGGCTCCCAAGGGAGGTGGTGCTCTCCCCTACCCTGGGGGTCTTCAAGCGAAGGCTACATGTGTATCTAGCTGGGGTAATGTAGGCCCAGCACTCTTTCCTGCTTATGCAGTGGGTCGGACTCGATGATCTATTGAGGTCCCTTCCGACCCTAGCATCTATGAATCTATGAATCTATGAAAGAATGAAGCAGAGATCCTGCAACAAAAATAACATGTGATCTTGTGGTTATGTCATAATGGATAAGCACAGAGGGACCAAATTATGGTACCATGATTATTCTTAATTCTGGCATTTCCTAACTTTTAAGTTTTCACTTTTGCAAGCTTAATAATATTCTTTTTATGTAGCACACGGGGAAAAAACAAACAGAAGTTACACCCAACACCAGAGGGGCACAGGAAACCTAGCCAGTTTCACAGGATTCATTCTACAAGAAGTGAGGAAATGAAAACAGTACTGTATTTTTCGGACCATAAGACGCACCTGACCATAAGACGCACCCAGTTTTTATGGCAGGAGAGACTATGTGTGCCGGTGGCCGGCCATTTTTATTGCCGGCTCCCGGCCACCGGCACGGGCGCCGGCTTCCGGTGTAAACAAGCGGCAGATGTCCCGCTCGGGCTCCGCCGCCTCCGTGGGCAAGCTCCGCCCCGTCTCCCCAGGACACACACCTTCGGACCGTAAGACGCACCCTCGTTTTCCCCCCACTTTTGGGGGGAAAAAAGTGCGTCTTATGGTCCGAAAAATACGGTAACTCTTATACAACCACTATTTTTAATGATTTTATTTTAAAAAATTGTGCATGTTACTTACCATTTTTTTCCTCCAAATGCATACTTCTTTCCTGAGTAAGCTGTAATTCATATTTTTTCTTAGCAAGGTGTTGCTGAGTCTCTGAAAGGCTTTGTTCTGTCTTTTCATTCAATAAGCTGAAGGAGCAGTAAGGGGAAGAACTTAAACAAACATTCACATATGACTTTTGTCACTAGAAGTGCAAAAGATAAGTAAATCAATATTCCCCGAGATACTGTAAATTATTTTGAGTATTTCACCAAAATATATTATAATCTTTAGATACTAAAGCCTGTTATTCCTATAAGAATCACATAAAAATAAATGGGTTTGAACAGGATAAATAGCTTAAAGGATTAGTAGAAGATTAAAATGTTTTTAGCAGCTCCAGGTGCTGCTCCATGGATGTCTAAGACTGAAATGGTCAAGCTGCCAAAAATGATTGAGGTGAAATGCTAGACCTATATATTAAAGCATCTTTTCTAGTAACTGAAAAAAAACTATTAATACTTAATGGGACATAAAACAAGAATAACTTTATCTTGAGTGTTGCAATTCATTTAAAGTACACAGATTGTTGATGGTGCTAATGAAGCTGAGAGTCTATTATTAAGAAACAGTAATTTAGAATAGGATTTCTCAAATATTTCCATATAGACCACTTAAGAAAGGCAGTACTAGGCATGTCTATACATGCATTAATACACTTTCGTTAATGCACATTAAATCTAGTACCTCCATTGTGAGGTACTAGGAAACTGCATTAGTCTATCTTAATGCACGTCAACAAAAGAAAACAGTTTTTTAGTGATTAAAATAGGCTACGTGCATTAAAGCACACATGTAGATGTGCCCAGTATTCTAAGCTAGCCTCTCTACCCCAACGTTTTAAAATTGTGTAATTAGTTCCCTTGTCCCCTTGTCATTCACAGTCCTAATTGTAATAGCGTAATACTCCTGTAACAACTATAGTGATCACTTGTCAGAAAAAGTAGTACGAGGAAGATACTTTATTTTGAACTATGTTTAAGGACAAGATAGTGAGTTTTTTGTTCTTTTGGGGGAAAAACCCCCACAATATCTTAATTTCCTATTTTCTCTCTCTCCTGAATATGTTTCTGTGTCATGGTCCTCTTTCTCTCCAGTCCTACAGAGATGAATCTTCTGTATATGTTTCTCTGCTGTTTGAACTGCAACAGATTCTCCTCTAGGCTCTTCCTCCTTGCACATGCTACTACCTAGAACTAACTTACTGCCTTCTACCTAAAGTCTTCCCTTAGGTCTTGAAGTGGTTCCTGGTAGTGGATAGGAGCTTTAGTCCTGCTGCTGGCTCTAGTTTCTGGCTACTGACAGACATTCATTTAAAGCCACAATGGGATCTGAACCCAACAATTGCACTTCTGATGCACGATCCTGAGATCACAATTCTGCCCTGCCTGTACTTATCAGTGTAGTGGAAGATTGGTACCATAATCCCAGGCTCGCCCCCCACCAGCAAGTTGGAAGCTGGATGCCCCAAATTAGCTAATTGCTGGCTTGCTCCGGACGTCCAGGGCTCAAACCAGCTTCTTTGTGATCCCTAGAGCCAGCCAATGATCAGCTCATCATCAGATAGATCAGGACTGCACTGGGGTTCTAACTGGCCCTGGTGTGATACTCGAAGCCGGCTGACAGCTGGCTCCAAGATCACACTGGGACTTGAACTGGTCCTGGTGTATTCCTGGGATTGTCAGCTGATTGTCAGTCAGTAGAGACTGCACTGGGGCCAGCTGGAAATGAGAGTACAGTCCTAATCCTATCATATGTTCAATTTTAAGTGTGATGGAAGCCAACTGCAATAATATTACAAACCATGTGGCTGGTTTCCCTTTTTTGTAGCACCATTAATTGCTTGAATGTGTGGCCAGGTTAGTATTTAAGACACAGTCAACAGGCTAATCACATCTTAAGTGTAAAATGTGTTTCAATTTATAAGGACAAAAAGGACATATCTAAAAGAAGTTAAAAGCTAAAATAAAAGAGAAATAAAAGAAAAAACTGCCACAACTTCCAACTTAAACTCCTGCCTATGGCGCAACCCCCCACCTAAACTCAATCTCTATCAAGTTTCGCTTTTTCCAAGACCCAGAGAAAACAGAAAGGCTTTTAAAACAAAGTAAATAATGGGATAGGGTAGAAAAGGAGAATAAACCTCAATAGTGAGGGCCTCTTACAAGAACATTCTCCCACCAGCTCCCCCTTCCTTTGATTTAATAGAATAGTTATGAATATATATTTATAATAAATAGTGAATAGATTTATTTTTAATTGCATTCATTTTAATTAATATATATTTGTCTACCTGAGTGAAGCACATTCTGCTTTTTGTCTACTGAGCTCACTTTCTGAATCCAGTGCCCTTCTTGCCAATATTTTCATCTCCATTTCTACAGAATCTATGGTATCTTTCATCAGTGCCATCTTGGATATGTGTTCCAAACGTTCACTGTCAAGCTATAAAAGTAAAATGGCCAGGCATTAAGGATTGTAAAAAGCTGTCTTGTATGAAGTGGAGGTTTTTATTTGTTCAAATTCTACTCTTGAATTTTACCACAAGTTTTTCACTGAATGGCAGAGTTTCATAGTAACATCTGTAAAGACTTTGAACAAGTAAAGCCCTGCCTTCAGCTGACTTTAGTGAGCTTTGAACAACTGAACTGTGGGTCTCATTCCTGAGGTACATATACATATATGACATAACAGAGCATTCAAAAAGTCCATCCAATTTATCTGAGACATAGAAGGACATGCACATTACTGAGTCATGTCTTTCATGTATTAGGGCACTGTGTTAAAGGAAGTCTTGGTTTGGCTTGACCCATCCATAGAAGCAACTTGATGCTTTAACACAAATAAAAGTCACATTGTGGTAGGATATAACACAAGGTCCTGTCTCATAATGGGGATAAGGAGGGAGAATCACAGCATAAATACTAGCTTTCTCCTTAGCCACACAAAAACATATGCAAACTATTCAAAGAGCTTACTGTGAAACAACCCCTTATGCTATACTTGGGGACCTATACAAGTGCAGCAAGGTTGCTCCAACTTTGTCAGAGCAAACTCGATTAATCAAGTCTGATGGATAGTGGTAATAATCGCCGCACTCCAGCAGACTCCAGCATCATGTGTATCAGCATCTCTGTGCTGAAAAATGAAAGCGGGGGTGCTTTAATTAAAGTTTGTTCAACAAGCTTTAGTTAAAGTGCTCCTGTTACCATTTTTTAGCATGGTGATGCTGATACACATGCTGCTTCATGCTGCAGGTGCTTTAATTAGAGGGGAAGCCCTGCCACCTGAATGTAGCTGGGGGGGGGCGCAGAGAATCAAGTGAGTTTGAAACCTCTGCTCTATAAAAAGTCTCTCTTTAAGAGAGATTCTTCATCTCATTCTTTCTTCATCTCATTCACTGTTGCTCCAATATTGAGCTCTAAAGTACAAATTCTCACAAATTCTCCATCACATTCTTTCTCCTAACTTACTATTGCTCTAATGTTGAATTCTAAAGTACTCTGGTCAGTGGTCAGACTACTGGAGAGCAAATCAATAGTTGCTGACTGTACAAAGGCCTCTCTCAACATTAAAATGTAAAGAAGTGAATATTGAAATACCATTGTTTATGAAGCAAACTCAAGAAAGCAAACTGTGTTTCTGAAACAAGTGGATTCCCCCAAAATACTATGAAATACAAGTTTGAATGCATCATGTAAGTAATGCTTATTTACTGACATATTAAGATCTCAACACTTTGAGAGTAATTCACACCTGTTTCTTTTAACATAGATACACCCTAGTTTTTCTTTCAAATACTGTAATACCCAAAATGATATATGTAAGATTTCTGTTTCCTTTATTAGTATTTTTCTATTAAAGATTAAAGTCTCAATTCTGCAAGTGTATATACTAGTCAAGGAGTTGCTAACCTACAGCATGGGTGCCACAAGTGACATGGGCAGCCTGTGTGCGTGGAATATGACAGACTGGGGAGGGGTCAGGCAGCACAGGAACAGATAGGGCAGGAAGCAGAGCAGCAGATCAGGCCGGGAGCCAGCATTCCCTCTAAGCTGTGTGGTGTGCACAGCCGCACAGGTGCACTGCAGGGAGCACAAGGAAAAGCAAAAGGCAGACCAGCAGCTTAGTCAGGGAGCACAAGGCAGGGAGCAGAAACCTGAGCAGCAGATCAGATAAGGGAAAGGGTGGCATTCAGTGAGGGTACACAGCTACTTTGCGGCAAAAAGGCTAGCTTCCATTTCATGAGTTATTTTGGGTGCTATAGACATGCAGCGAGGCTGTTCCTATGCACTGTAATTACAGTACGTTGGAGCAGACTCGATTAATGTATTAATTAGCACGCTCCAGTAGCCTCCTCCACGTCTTGTGTATCGAAGTCCCTGAACTTCAAAATGGCAGTAGGGGTGCTTTAACTAAAGCTTGCTTGATGAGCTTTAGTTAAAGTACACCTGCTGCAATTTTGAAGGACAGAGAAGCTGATACACAAGACACTGCTCTCAGAACCACTTTAAATAAAGTGCCCTACCCCCAACACATGTAAAAACATTCACTAGTTACACAGAGGTAAGTGTGACTATTCAGGAGTTAAGTGTGACTATTCAGGAAAACACAGTTACTCAAAAATACCTTTGGAAGATCAGACCCGAAAAATATACCTTAAAACCTTTAATCACAAATGCCTTATCTTTATTATATTATTAATAATTTTATATGTAAATGAGTAATATTTTTCCTTACCTTTTGAACTGTTGTTTCTAGCTCCTCAATTCTCTGCTCCAGGTGAGCCTTCTCATTAAAAGCAGTCTCCTGAGCAATCTGTTCCAGACAACAACAAATACATACAAAAATGTTAAAACTAATTGAGTTTTTATGATTCAACCAAAAATTTATTAGACAGAAACCACACAACAAGCTAAGTTAAATTACTGGGTAACATAATTGAGTAACATAAATTCTATAACAAAGCTGGATAAAAATCAAACCTTTATCCTCTCCCTGAGGCTATCACGTTCTGTGGTCATCCTTCGGAAGTCAGAAAGAGCTGTATCCCTTTCTGTCTCCAGACGTCTTAAGATAGCTTGAGCTGTCATGGTAGTTTTACAAGTCTTGGGGGATTTCATAACTTCTCGCCGAAGTCTAGATATTTCTTCTTGTGCCTGTTTTTAAAAAAAATGTATTGGAAATGTGCAAAAGGTAATGTAAAAACTTATTATCTGCATGTGTTACAAGTAGGGACAGTGGAAAAACTTCCATTAGAACAATGGAAAAATGACTTCATAGATTTCATAGATTTTTTTAATAGATTTTTAGGGTTGGAAAGGACCTCAGTAGATCATTGAGTCTGGCCCCTGGCCCTGGGCAGGAAAGAGTGCTAGGGTCAGATGACCCCAGCCAGGTGTTTGTCAAGTATCCTCTTAAAGACCTCCAAGGAAGGGGAGAGCACCACCTCCCTTGGAAGCCCATTCCAGACTTTGGTAACCTTTACTGTAAATAAGTTCTTCCTAATGTCCACTCTAAATCTACCCTCTGTCAGTTTGTGGACATTGTTTCTAGTTACTCCAAGGGGTGCCTTGGTAAACAGAGTATCTCCTATACCTTGCTGACGCCCCTAATGAATTTGTAGATGGCCACCAGATCCCCTCTCAGCCTTCTCTTATGGAGGCTGAAGAGATCCAGGTCCCTCTCTCTCCTCATAGGACCTTTCCTGCAGGCCCCTAACCATACAAGTGGCCCTCCTCTGGCCGCTCTCAAGATTATCTACATCCCTCCTGAACTGCAGTGCCCAAAACTGGAGGCAATGCTCCAACTGTAGCCTTACCAATGCCACATAGGGGGGAAGTATCACCTCTTAAGATCTGTTTGTGATGCACCTGTTAATGCATGATAGAGTGCAGTTAGCTCTACTGATCACTTTGTCACATTGTCAACTCATGTTTATCTTTGAGTCAACCATGACTCCGAGATCCCTTTCTGCTGCTGTGCTGCACAGAAAGTAATTTCCTAATCTGTATGTGTGTTGGTGACTCCTTCTACCCAGGTGCAGTACTTTGTTAAACTGCATCTTATTTTGTTCTGTCTGCTTTTCCAGCATGTTCAAATCTGCCTGAATCTGTTCCCTGCCATCCAGCGTGTCTATTTGCCCCATAATTTGGTGTCATCTGCAAATTTGGACAGTGTGCTCACCACCCTCTTCTCACAAAGCAATTATTTTTGTAAAAATATCTCTACTTTCTAAGGAAAATTTTTAATCTTTACTTTTCTAAGGAAAATTCTTTTTTTTTTTTTTAAGAAAAAAACCTGTTCAGCCTTCACAAGAGAAGGCTGAGGGGGGACCTGGTGACTGTCTATAAACTCACTAGGGGGGACCAGAAGGGGTTAGGGGAGACACTGTTTCCCTTAGCGCCCCCTGGCATGACAAGGAACAATGGGCACAAATTATTGGAGAGGAGGTTTAGATTAGACATCCGCAAGAACTACTTCACAGTTAGGGCAGCTAGGAGCTGGAACCAACTTCCTAGGGAAGTGGTGCTGGCTCCTACTCTGGGGATCTTTAAGAAGAGGCTTGATGACTACCTGGCTGGACTCATTTGAGTCCAGTCTTTTCTCCTGCCCAGGCCAGACTTGAAGATCTACAAGGTCCCTTCCAACCCTACTTCTATGATGCTATAATTCTATGAAAAAGCCCTTGAAAGTTTCATGATGTACATTCTCCCCTCATCAAGAGGAGAAACTATAGTGAAAATAGGAGATGTAATAAGGGAGAAATTAACCATGAGAAATCCAAATTACAACTTAGATGAGGTATTACAGTAGCATTTCTTCCAAACCAAACCAGCTTAATTTCTGGCTGACATATTTTATTTTTCTGTTTTTCACCAAAAATTCAATTTTTTCTTCAGACCTAATGACCAGAAGAAAACATGCAGTTAGTCAGATAAATGCACCTCAGAACTCTTGTGGGTGATGAGGTCATTTTTTCTATGAGTATTTCCCGTGCTTTTGGGCTCTGCTTGTTGCCACCTGCCCTTTCTGTTTCATGCATCAGGGTGTTTTTAAACCTCCCTCAGAGGCATTGTAGCCAACTGGGTTATGTCAATGCTCCTGCTGGGACCAAACCCAGTGGTTCCTGACTAGAGGGTCTTGGTCTGACCCTGAGCAGAGAGACAAACAATTGCCATATTTGGGTCAAGAAGGAATTTTACCCTGTGGTCAAACTGGCATGAACCGTGAAGGGTTTTGCCTTCTGTAGCGGGGGGCATGACCCTCTACTGAAGATCTCTCAAGTATACATCAACAGCCTTTTCTAGAAACAGGACATTGGCTGCCATGGTTCGTCTGCTTTACCTGCCCACAGATTAAGGTGTTATGTCTTGTGTTGTGTCAGGGATGATGATAGTCTTATTAAGAAGAATTTAGATTATGGATTGTATAGGATGTTTTGGATAGGGATGATCCTGCCTCAAGCAGGGAGTTGGACTAGATGAACTCTGGAGGTACCTTACAGCCCTACTTATGTTTTCTCTGATAATCTCAAACCATGGGTGTATGCATTCAGAACAACAACCCTATTAAGGATAGCAGTTAATGGAAAACAACTGCTTCAATATTATCCTGAAAAGCAGGGGCCTAAATCACAGCAGTCTTCCTAAAGCAGGGGGGGAAATGAAATAAAAATTGTTTTTCACAAGAGATATTCAGGCTTTCTTTGCACAAAAGTAAATAAATAAGATTACCTGATCATAAAGATTGACAAATTTATCTCTCTCAGCTGTTAAAACCTTGAGGTTACCCTGAATTTCTGACAAGTGGCGCTCATATTTTTCAAGCATTGTCTTAAGTTCTTCACGTTCTCTCAAGAGTTTCAGGACTTCTGGATCTGAATTTATGCCCTTAAAAATAACATAATAAATTCTTTCTTTAAAATTAAAGAAAAAAGTATACATTTCTCAATATTTCTGGTCTTGAAATGTATACACATCTAACATAAAAAATGCAGGAAGCCTAGAATTGAACATCTCCAGTCAAGATTATATGTATACATTTTAATCAATATTATTTACTAGATATGAACATTAAATGTCTTTATAACACGTGTCTCCTATTAATTAGTCACCTATCAATCTGTCTCACTGTTTTCTAGCTATTTTATATAACGGACAAAGGAGTTTATTCAATTTATTTTTAATGGCAATTGCCTACTTATCACAAAACTATTTACTTAAGCACCTTAGGAAGTATTCATATTTAATCATACACAACCTTAAAAGGTATTTAAGGAGATGTATATCCAGAATCACAGTGTGCTTAGCTACATGGGAACTGTCTCTCCCCCACCTACAGCACTCAGGCTGTCATTATATTAGAAAAAAATCAGTAAGATTTCTGTTATCACTGACTGTAGATGTAGAACCAGGTTTTGTTTTAGGAAAATCAATATAAAATAAATGCTTTGATTCTGTGCTACAGTAAACCCCAAGCTTACCTGGATGGGTGAAGTACGTTTTGATGTGCTACCACAAGTAGGTTTGTGTTTAGGACTTGATGATCTATTTCGGAACATCTTCCTCACGTTCTCAGCTTCACTTTTATAATTATCTTTGCCCTCCTCTAATGTCTTGATAAAGGTATGAAGTCTTGAAGGAGACTCCCCTTGTTTTTTACCAGACTCAGTTTCTAAAATAATCTTTTACATTGCCAAATGGAAAAGGTGTTAACTGAAGTATTTCATTGAAAAATACTGAATTTTATGAGACAAATGGATAAACTTATTCTTCAAGATTAAAGTGATATAGCTATTTCTTGTATGATCTATTCATACTTATTATTCTGAAGTAATTGCTAGATATCTGTATTTTCACATTTTTTCAATATTATCCAAATATGATTATAATCTTCTAAGGTTGGTCCAATATGATGTTCAGTTATTCAGCTTTTTCTATGAACTGCTTTTTCTTTTTAAAAAGAATAGTGTATATTTAGAGAATAACTTAAGAGTGCTTCCACCTTAAAATGACTGCCTAAACATCCTGCTTCCAGGACTATTTCTAGATTTTACATTAAGAAGTCTTTGTATAAAATGCATAAACAATGTATTTTATCCAAAAGTTGGGTAGAGGAGCTGTAACCCAGAACTCTCTTTTCCTAAAAGTGCCTGAATTAGAAAGCCATAATGTTATGCTGCTTCTTGCTCCATGAATTTTGAATTCTTTTTGCAGCTTCAGCTTCATTGAGAAGGATGGACAATGCCCTCACACAGAACAGCCTATAGCTTGATGGTTAAGACACTTAAGGGGTGGGTTTGAGCCTCAAAAGGTTAAGGAGGGATTGACTCAGCTCTTGTACTTTTTGATTTAATTTTCTAACCACTAGACAATTATTTTAAAGGTGAGCACCATTGCTAACCACCAATTCCATCTGCTCTCCCCTTTCACCTTGTTCTAAAAAAACCACAAAAATCCCAGCAGTCACTAACCTTTTGTCAGGAAACCGCACTCTTAAGACATGCTTTTAGAATGCCTTCTTGACTGAGACCCTCCAAGACTCAGGTGGAGAAATGCCCAATTCCTGGATCCTAACTGGGCTTATGCGTAAGACAGGGCACCTCTGCCCTTTCAAAAGTGAGTCAATTATAGGCATGGGAAGAGATGCACCTTTTTAACTTAAAAAAATATATTAAGAAACATTAAGAAAGAGTATATGTATCTCTAGAGTTAGGAGGCAGCTGAGTGGGAGTTGTGAAGACCACAATTTTGGGCTTAGGCCTCTGAATTCCATCAGTCTTTTTGTAGGCATTTAAGTCCTTTACTGGTTCTAGCCTTTAATGTCCATAATTCCAACTTGCAAAATGAAAGACACTTGGGGTGTGTCCTGACAAGTACGCGTGTGCAGTCTGCAGCACTGCAAGCTGCATGTAGTGCACACGCACATGTTCACTGCACTAATTTGAATGGAAGATCCCAGTGTATAAAAATACATGCTGCTAAAAAAAGCGGCATGGTGTACAAAGCAGTATGTGCTGCCAGAAATGGACCCTGGCTGGCTAGAGACATCACTCTGGCTGATGGCCAGATTCTGAGGGGCTGGCTCAGTGCCACTGCTGCCCCAGGATATGCCCCCCCACCCTTTGTAAGGTTGCTGGCAATTTGCCATGTGCTGGAGGATGCGTGCAGGGGCATGCCCTGGGACAAATAGCTGTGGCACAAGTATGTACTATTGCTATTTGTCCTGTGGGGAATGCATGCCCCTGAACATATGTGCTCATCAGAAAGCACCCCAGGGGTGCAGACAGACATAACAATTGAACTGTTCCGAGAACGTCACTGATTCGGAACTGGCTCGCATTTGTCCCTGGACAGAGGTGTCCACATGTACACCGTTAAGAGTCCTATTTAAACCTCCACTTCATTGCTACCAAAATGCCACCAGGGTGGTAGAGTACCCAGACCATCATGGTTTCCAGAAGTCAATGCCAGGAGTTTCCCCAGGATTCCCCTAGAGTGGGAGAAATGCCCATATTGGCTGAACGACTGAGAAAGAAGACGACACCACTGTCAGCAACTGAAATGCTCTGTTCCCTCTTCTCAAAACATTTAAAAGTTCAAAAGATTGATGGGGTTTAATAAAGAAGACTGTTTAAAAAATCTGTGTGGTTCACTGGGGGTGCATGGGTGTGTTTGTGGAGGGAATAGTTTGGCCTTCATTACAGGAAATGGATCCTACTCTGTGGGATCCCAAACTCATTTGGGGCAGGAGTATGGGGACTGATGAAAGGCTTGCTAGGTGCTGTGACTTCCTTCTTATGGATCCAGGGAGGAAGGGGGATCTGGGTGCTCCCAGGGCCCCTGGAAGAATTCTACGACTTTTCAAACCTGCCCTTAAAGGTATTTAATCAGTTTAACCTTCCTGCTATAGACCCTGCAGCTACTGGATCCTAAGCTCACTTGGGGCAGGGAGGTGAGAATGGAGTGGTTGTTGGGTGCTGGGAAGCTGTGTGACCCTTGCGTGTGGTATCCAGGGAGCTGGGTGTTCTGGGAGCTCCCCAAGATCTCTGCTTTTCTCTTTCTGCAAGACTAGCACTGGAAGGCATTTTGTCAATTGCACTTTCCTGCACAGACCCTTCCCTGTGGTCCCAGGATCAGTTGGGGCAGGGAGTGACTGGAGAGGTTGCCAGGTGTTGGGGATGGGTGGCGAGGAACGGGCGTGTGGAAGGGTCCTGGATGGAAGTAAAATGGACAAAATGATTTCCAGCGCAGGCAAAGAAGATGATATTCTTGGGGCTCCTGAAGCATGTAGCTGCCCAGGCACCACAAGCATAGGTCATTCAGACTCCCCAGCACCTGGCAACCCCTCAACTCACACCCCCTACTCCAAATGAGCCTGGGATCCACAGCACAGGGTCCATTCAGAGAACTGAAATTGACAATATGTTTTCCAGGGCAGGCAAAAAAAACCCTGGAGATCTTGTGGGAGTCCCAGAACATGTAGTCCCCTAGGCACCACAATCAGGGTCACTCAGCTCCCCTTAGCACCTGGCAACCCCCAACTCACTCCCTTGCCACAGAATCCCTGTTGCAAAGTGAAACTGACAGTGCAAGTCTTGCTTGAAGTGAGGGAGATTTTGGGAAGCCCCTGGAGTATTCCCCACAACATGACAAGCAAGGGATCACACAGGCCCCAACCATCTGCCAACCCCCTGACACTTATCACAACTCCAAATGAACCTGGGACGCACAGCACAGAGTCCATGAAGGGAAGTAAAACTGACGAAATAGCTTTCAGGGGACAGAGAGTGAAAAATACCAGAGTTCCTGGGGCTCCCCAAGGAACTATGAGCAGGGTTACACAGCCTCCTGCACCTGGCTACTCACCCCTGCCCCAAATGAAGCTGGGACTCCCACCCAGGTCTTTTGCAGGAATTGAACCTAACACGGAGGCTTTCTGCTTCCCCACCCTTGCAGACTGTAGTCTTTGTAGGCTGTAGAGCCCTGGCTGCATTCACAATAGTCCTTTGCCCTGGATGTGTTTGGGGAGTACGGGGGGAGTGGGGGAGGAGTTGTGCAGTGTGGGACAGGACTGACCAGATACTAGGCATGAAATGCCCTGTTTACAGAGGACTAGGTTAAAATAGTACTCAGTTTTTCTGGCGTGCTTTTAAAACATTCCAGAAATTGAAACCAGCCTCAAGTGGTGTACACATCTAGATTCTTGGGTTTTCAAATGTATTTAAAATGTTCTAGATGTGTACATCACAAGCTTGCATTGATAGGCAGTGGCATCAAACATTCCATGCAACTACATGTGGGCTACGTCCCAGTTTCCATGGTGCTCTAAGCAGATGACTTAGCACACCTGAAACGAGAGCTATGCAATGACTATACTGGTTCTGGTTCAGGAGGCAGAAGGTATGGATCCCTGAAGAGTAGTTGAGGATGCCATTTGTCTAGCAAGATAAGCTTGCAGTGTGGATATGATCTAATCCTACAGTGACCTGCCAGGGCACAGCAGTCCTCCCACAGTGAGCTCATTGCAGGACTGAGGCATAAAAACCACTGTAATATCCAAATACATAAACAGCAAAAAATGGAATCTTGTGAAAACTCTTAATATTGCTGTGTGGTAGGAATCCTATGAGGTCTTGACAACTGCAAACTTTTATTTCCCAATACAAGATTCCATAAATTATTAATTTACTGTAGAAGCAGGTTAATGCATCCAATCACTAACCTAGAGCTTATTTTGATAAAATGTTTATCATAATTTTATGTAAAATTGTATACATGTCCAAACAACATTATATTATTAATATATGGGGAAGGTGTAAAATTATTTAAAGGATAAGATATTGGCTTTCTATGTTTCTTAAAGGTATTCACAGCAGTCAAGTAATATAGATTGTGCAGAAAAGTTAATATGACTCTCAAAAATAAAGACACTAAGAATAAATTGCAAGACATTCTGATTTCTCTAGAGACTTCAAAAATTAGATATCCATTTCAGTGCATATATATTTCATAATTTTTCTGTTTTGTGGAATAGTAAAAAGAAAGGCAAATTAAATTCGCTCATTCACAGAAAAATGATCAAATGTAATTGAATTAAGAGACAAGGCTTTACTCCAAACCAACTGATATGTGATAACTATTTATGAGTGTAATAAGTGAAAGTTAGACTGTAGCAGCTTACCCTTCAATGAAATACAGTTAAACTGCCCCTAACTTTCAGAGTGCTGGCAGACATGCAGCTCCCCGCTGTAATTCATGGCGCTTTGCAGGAAGTGTCATGAGTTACACGTTCCCACTGATCTAACAAATGTTTGCTGTTGGGTCCAGGCAGTTGGAGGACTGAGCTCCATTTTGGAACAGCTGCATGTGTGCAGCCACTCTCCCCAAGGCCCTGCCCCCTGCCTCAGCTCCGGTGCTGTCTTCATAATTGGAAGTGGGGAAGGAAGGGGAGGGAGCTCAGTCTGGGGTTTGCCCAGGCTGTGCTGGAAGATGGAGCAGGTGGATTACCCCTCCCCCCTCACCGGAAGGGGGCTGGACAAATCCCAGACAAAACTCCCTCCCCTCCCGTCTCCCCCTCCCATTCTGAAGACAGCACCAGCAGTGGGGCTGGGCTTTATCAGCGCAGGCCTGCTCCTGGCACATGCTAACAGAAGTTAATGAAGGCACTGTGGAGCGCTTTCACCTGAACCCTCATGTAATGGGGGCTCAGATTATCATGCAGTTGAGCACTTTTAAAGTGCTCTGCAGCCATGCACTTCTGTTAGGGCACAGCTGTAGAGCACTTCAAAGGGGCTGACTGCACAAGAAAACGTAACTTCTGTCTGTGCCCTCGCTAGCTGCCTGGAAACTGCAGAGACACCGATATTTACTAGACACTTCCTTGGAAATAAGTCCCTGCTCCTGTTACCTCATTTTAATTTGACTAATTATCCCATTGGAATAGCATTAAATATACTTTGAATTCATAACTACAAAAATATTAAGAACATATATTTAGCTTACAGAATTTAGTATTTCCACTGTATGTTCCAACTTTCTGATATTATTTTGCTGTTGTCGAATTTGAATCTAGAATAAAACGTGAGAAAAGCACAATGGTAACTATTCAACAGAAAATACAGCATGTTTTGCCCAGTGTTTCTGCTCTTTTTAAGCTGTTTGAACATGTCTTCTAGATTAGCTGGACTGGAGACACACTGTTTAACAAGAAACTTCCGTTAAAGAATGAATTAGAATGCAGAGGTCTAAATAATAAGAATTTTGCCTGAGTAAGTCATCAACAGAGCAATAAAAGCATCAATGTCTGTTGCAGTGAACAAAAAGAAAGTGCAAAATCCCTTTCACCAGGTTTGGATTCCCAAGAAACTTGTTGAAATGGGGCTAGTTAAATGTAGGGTTTCCCATAAGATTCCTCTACCCTTGCTCTACAGCTGACAGGGACACCAAAGTACAATACTGTCCACAGTGTTATAAATTCAAGTTGTTGCACATGGACCAAAAAAGGCTGAAGACTGGAATAAGGAGTTCAGCAAGTTTTGTTTTTGTTTTGAAACAAGACACACAGCCCAGCTACCTTTCCTCTGAGGAGTACTTACATATTAAGCATCTATACACAATTTTCGTAATGGTAAAATCAAAAGCCATTTTCACTGGAATAGTCAAAACATGTTTCCTCTATTGCAACTCCTATAATTTTATCCCTCAGCTTTTTTGGCACTAGGGTGATTTAAAAGAAAAAATGGGAAGAATGTATGCTCCCTTATGTAGCATGTGCCATACAATATTGTTTATTCCAGCAATTTTCAATTGAAATATCATGACAAGTTTGTCTCTGTGACAAGAGTACCTCTACTAGTCTATCAGTGACTCTGCCCTCCTGTTATGGGCCAACCGCCTGCCTTCTTGCCTGCCATGCCTTGATCTTGATTAATTAATGGATGTTAATTAGCGGGAGGCTGCCCATTTTATTTGTCCTGATGCCAGGGAGCGCTATCTGCGGCTCCTTTTCCACCCCTACACCGCAGACCAAGCTTCGCAGAGGATACTGACGTGGTTTGATCTGGACCTTGTTGTAATTTGGCCCTCCCCTTGTCTTCCCTGGGCTTTCCACCACCCTGTCTAACTCTTTCTCGTTCCGCGCCTTCCTGGTACTCCACTGGCCTCCTTGCTCTGGGGCTTCTCACTGCCTCCTCGCTCTGGGGCTGGGGCCAGTGTACCCCAAAATGCTGTGCCCTCTCTGGTGCTGGGGATCCCCTCTGAGGCCTCCTCCAACCCCTAATAGCCTCACCCAAACCACCGGTCTTATAAAACTAGAAACAGAAAACTCAAGCCCCTGGGCTGTAACATAAAATCTAAGCCGTCTAGCTAACCATCATTCAGTCCCTACCAGGGAATTCTCCACCCCATAACAGCAAACAGGAGCTGCTCACGCCATCAGGCTTCTCCACTCTGCTTGCTCCAGCAGAGTTCCTTCTCCTTTGTCTGCTAGTGGAGAACTGCCCTCCTGGCCTCAGCCCTGGGGTTTATATGTTGCCAAAAGGAGGGTGAAGGCTAGAGGTTGTGGCTCAGTGAAATGGATTCTTCCCTGGAAGGAAGGGACTCAACCTGGGCCCTTGTTTTCAATAGGGCCCAACACTATTTAGCCACTTACAAAGCAAGGTATAATGCACCAGCTTTAAGGTGAGGCTTGAAAAGAACTCAGGGCAATGTCTAGCCCGTGTCCTTGTGATTAGAGCACTTTGCAAGAAAGCAAATACAGGGTCAAATCCTCACTGGTTAGAAAGACTTAAAACTCAGTCTCTAAACCAGTGCCCTGACCACTCGGTTTCTAGGTAAAAGGCAGGAGTTCCCCTTTCCAGCATATAAAACCCACTAGGCATGTTGTTTGCCTGACAAATTCTGGGGACTTGTTCAACTCTATGCACAAATCTGGGCAATTCTGGTTTCCCCGGGTAGTGCTAGCAGGCTGGCATGAATACTGCTAACTTGTAAAATGCATCTAAATGTAAAAAACTGAAGTTATATTGCTACATACATACTATTTAGGCAAGTAAAGCAAAATAAAATTTGGCCACAAAAGTTGTGAACTTACCAACTCCCTCTATAGTACACACTCTTTTTAGCACACAGTATTAATTCTGATCATTAAATACCTTTGCTTCCTCAAGTTCCTTGTCGGCAGTACTCAACACTAATTCTTTTTCTTTTTCCAGCTGTTCAGCCAATTTGTCAACTACTACCAGTTCTTTACAAAGATACTCATTCTTACTGGTCAAATTGTCCACCTGACTCTCCACCTCCTGCTTGGTATCAAGCAGTTGCATAACATGTTGCTCTAATTCATAGTTTTCCTTCTTCAGTTCTTCAATCTAACGGGAACAGAAAAAAATACAAGTATTTTACTTCTCTTACTCTTAAAAGATTTACACAGTAAACACTTCACAACAGAAATGTTTATTTACTTACGTGAGTGCAATTCCCTTATACCTATAATAGCTTAACTACAGTATTAACTCGATTCTAAGATGAAGTTGTCACCCTCTGCCTCATTTAACATAGGGAAAAAAGCCTCTCATTTTAGAAGTGTATGCAGCAGCAAGGAGGAGTAACTGCTGTGGCTCAGGCTCCAGCCTCTACCCAGATTTAGATCCATAGCCACACCTGTTTTCTGTCCCTGTTCCCCCCTGCATCCCACCATCTCTCTTCTGCAGCCTCTTCTACCCCCCGCCCCCATCCTGCAGCATCTACTCTCCTGCCTGTCCCTCTCCATCCCATGGTTACCCTTTCTCCGGGCCAGCATGCTCCATCCAGGCTGCAGCCTGTGGAACTGAGCACAGCCCCAAAGCAGCAGCATACAGCCCACACGTCTACTGGGGACGGAGCCTGCTGGCACTGAGCAGAAGCTGGCGAAGGAACAGGGAAGCAGAGGCTGCAGGGAGGGTGGGAAGGAAGCAGGGAGCAGAGGCTGCAAACTATAGGCCTGAATTTATGCAGAAGTTCACTGATCAATGGTCCTTTGGTACCACATCGAAATGCAGTGTGATGCAGATAGTACTAGATATGTCAACTTCATGCAATTCCAATAACTATAATGTTTTATACAGATGCCTTCAGAAATTAGCAGTGGTGGACAGAACTATCTTCAAGATATTCTATTTGTAACCCGGGAATACCCAAAGGTGTGCTCATCCTCAATTGGAAAGGATAGATGAGGCAGTCAACAGTGCTGTAAGGCGGCCATGGGTGATTTGAGCACAGATCCCTCTTCCCACTATAGAGTCAACTCCACACCAATGCTCTTAACTATTTACAGTTTATTGAATTATAATATACATATTATTTTTTATTATATATGTATATATTCTAATAGATAACAAAGGAAAAGTTTCCAAAAATATTCTTAGCAGTATCTTTTAACAACATCAAAGGTATACAGATGAATATTTAAAATATGATAAGCCAAAAACCCGTTATACCAAACTAACCCAAATCCATAACATTTTGTACAACATATTCATAATTATGATAACAGTTATACAAAATATGAGGTGCAGTCTTACACGACTTGAGGTGCATTTACCCCTGGATCCCAGCTAGCAAGGGCTGCTTCCCCTTCTATGGGTCTAGGTGGGAGAGAAACTTTCACCCAGGGCTTCCCAAGGGGGGAATTACCTTATTTCAGGGATGCCTCCCCTGAGGGACCCAACTCCACCAGCAACTTAGTTTCCTTTGAGGAGCCGCTGACCAGACCTCAGAGCCCTTCCAGTCACAGGCCCCACCAGCATTGTCTGTGTCACTCCGGCACCTCTGCTCCTGGCCCTGTGCTCCACTTTGGGCACTGAGCGTTCTTCCATCTCTCGTGGGGACGGAACCTAGCCACTGCTAGCTGGGTTTACCTGGCCTTATGCCTAGACGTCGCCTTTCCTGGGCCCTGCTCTAGGTTCCGGGGCTCTTTTAGTTCTTTGGCTGGGCCACACTGCGGGGCTCCAGCTATCCAGCTTACGCCTGGGCTAACCTGAGCAGCCTCAAGCTGCTCCCAGGGCAGGTTCTCTGCGTGCCGGACTGCACAATGCGCAGGGCCCAAGCAGCCTTGAGCTGCTCCCAGGGCTGGCTCCCCATTTGCTGACCTGAACACCACTCCGTCCAGCCCTCTGCTGAGGATGCAGTCTTGAGCTGCCTCAACGCGGCTCCCAGAGCCTGTGCCTGAGCCCTGTGCACCATTGCGGTGAAGAAAGGATCTTGTGGAGGCTCTTCCCTCTCCAATGTCCCTTGCCATCTCTGCCCAGTGTGCTGAACACGCTCGACTTTTATTTACACTGGAGGCCCTGTCCCTGAAGTCTACCAGGCCTTCAAAGACCAGTCTTCAATCAGGTCCAGGGGCTCCTTGCCACCCCCACCTCCAAGCAGAGGCAGGACAAGCCTCTCTCAGCTGTCACCTGATTGGTAGAAATGTTCCACCAATCAGAAGTGTACTTCTCCAAGCTGGGCTTGCCGGGCAAAAGTGGCACATATTTATTCTTATCTAGGAAGTTCCAAACAATTGGGACAAATACTCTTCCACCTGGAGGGAGCTCTCATGGAAGGTTCTTCAGAGGTTAATTTATCATCTCTGTTGTTCAGCATGTATATAAGGACATTAGGAAAATTAATGACAAATTATGAGTTGTTGCATGTAATGAGAATCACCATGTGATCTGGCTGATATAATGGAACAAATAATTCTGTACAATTATGAACTTGGAGAATAGATGCGTGCAAAGTGGCCAGTTCTTAAATAAGACAAACCCAGGTAATGATGGAAAAGGCACCTGAAAAATTGACTAGGTTGGTACCTGCGAACAGGGATGCTGCTGTACATTGGGTCCTCTGGGAAGGTCCAACTAGTGTCAAATCATAGATAATTAGGTTTGGAAGGGACCTTAGGAGGTTATCTAGTCTAACCCCTGCTCAAAGCAGGACCATCCCTAACTATATCATCCCAGCCAAGGCATTGTCTAGCTGGGTCTTAAAAACCGCCAAGGATGGAGATTCCACTACCTCTCTGTTCCAGTGTTTTACTACCCTCCTAGTGAGAAAGTTTTCCCTGATATCTAACCTAAACTTCCCTTGCTGCAACTTGAGACCACTGTTCTTTGTTCTACCATCTGCCACCACTGAGAACAGTTCAGCTCCATCCTCTTTGGAACTCCTCTTCAGGTGGTTGAAGGTTATTATTAAATCCCATCAGAATATCAATGTCTGCTGATTTACTTACAGACTATGTACAGCATGCACAACAATATTCATATCTGGTAGTCATGCTGGAACCCAAGAGGTTCATTTTAACCTCTAAACCCCAAAACGTTTCAAAGCCCAATTAACTACGAAAATCCCTCCCTCAGTCCCCGCCTCCTTGAGACAGCTGAAAGTGGCAACAGTATTTGAATTGGAACTTGCTCGGTATAAATTAAGAGTTTCCATGAATATTATCCCCGACTCTGTAATTAGTTTCCCTCCTTGGTCATCAGGATCATGGATCTGTTTATTGTTCATGCTGCCATCTTTTCTCAGATGTACATAAGGGCTCAAAACTGAGAATAGTTTAGAGCCAGTGGCGATGCACAGGTGCGGGGGCAGAGCGCTGGTGCACCCTCTGACAGCCAGTGCTCCCCACTTAGGCAACAGGCGGAGAGGGAGGCAGTAGTGCCCCCCCTGTGAGTACCAACCAGAGAGTGGAGGCACCAAGAGAAGCACCGCTGGCACTTCTTGGTGCCCCGCTCATGCTTCCCAGTCAGTGTGATCGGCCATGGGGGCTTCCCCCTCAACTCTGTGAGCTCAGCCACGGTCGCTGACTGCCCACTGGGGGGGGGAGGGGGCAAATGCCCCCCTGACTCAGAAAATGCCAGTCACCCCTGGTTAGAGCTGTCCAACTCATGGGCTGAGCTATCCAACTCAAGGCCACATGAAGCCTCTGAGAGGTTTGCCTGTGGCTCTAGAGGCTCCTTATCCAGGTGCAGCAGCCCTCACTACTCTCCTGCTGCTGCCACCAGAGTCTTTGGGCTCACTCTCTCTTTCCTGGCTTTTGTGCGGGGGCAGGGCAGGGTGGCCAGCTTGTAGGGCTGAAGTGGACTGCCAGTGGTCTTGGCGGGACCCAAAACCCATGCAGCATGGGGTCACCAGCACAGTACAGTGTCTGCACTTTGGTGTGCAGCCTGGAGGTGTGCAGTCCATGCAACATGGGCCTGGGGTGCCTGCAGCCCCTAGCCACTCAGAAGTTGGACAGCCCTGGTTTAGGTGAAGTCTTAAAGTATGGTAGGGTAGGATGATTTTACTTTTTATGGAAGAACACAGAAACTTGAAAATATCTAACTAAAAATTCATGACTAACTTCAATTTCAGAAGGTGTCTACAACTCTGTGCATTGATAAAAACAGATGCATGTATTAACTTTAAAGCTTCATTTATAACAATTTAAATGGAACATTGGTAATTATGTCACTGCTGATCATTTTTAGTTGAAACATCCAAATACTTTTGGCCTTGGCTATAGCTTAGAAGCACCCCTTCCACTGGTTGCTAATTTTGAGGAGACACACCTCCCATCCAATACCCAAGAGAAATGAAAGTAGTAAGCATCAAATGGCTATACAAACAGCAACACACTGAGTTTTTGTTTGATTTACGAAGTTCAATCAAGGATTAAGTTGTTGAGGTTAGTAGCATAACATACTGAAAAATGCTATGATGCAAATATAACAGGATATCATGTCATGACTGTTTTGGATCTTTAACTTCCTTCAGCAGCAAAGTAGCTTGCCAGCTCTTCACTGTTTAATACCCATCTAAATTATAATGGTTACTTTGGGGCTACAACTTCAGTATGTAAGATTTTCAGAATTCTTCCTTCCTACAAAATGCTACAATAGCAAAAAATGTAATGCAGAAAAATAAAACAACTTTTGTAATGCAGAAAAGTAAAAACCGAACCTTTGAATTCAATTTATGGATTATTTTGTCTTTGTTCGTAATCTTGCTTTCCAAATTAGAAGATCTCTCACTTTCAGAAGCTTGATCCCCTAAATCAAAACCATCTCCTCTTCTTGTTACCTTTTTGAGAGAATAGAAAACATGAAGTACTGTACTTCTGCATTTTAGAAAGGCATGCCGCATGGAGTAACAAAGAGTGAGCCTTGAAAATGGGAGAAAACATATGCTTAGATACTTCATAACAACAAAAAACAACCTATTTGCCCTCAAGCTACAATGGGTATAGCCACACAATTTACTACAATGTAGCTGAGGGTAGAGGGGATTTACAGCACATCAGTTACACCACAATAATTGCCCATGTGCACACTTTGATCCATCAGGAAAAGAAAGTGAACCCAAAGTAGCTTGCCTCTTGCTTACTCTGGGATAATTTGTTCATGTGCTCATATTGTATAACATCAGCTTAAGAAAAAAATGGTGAAGTTTAAGAACCAAAGGTACTTGTAATAAAGTCTGTAAATTTTGCTTTTGAAAAGCAAATAAAAATATGACTGATATTGAGATTAACCAGGTGCTTCAGTGGAAGGCTTGCCTTGTAAAAACAGGACCTAGAATTTGATCCAACTCCAATGAAAGCACTGAATTGGTCCCTCAAATGGAATAATACAAAAGAACTCAAGGACTGGAGTAAACCAAGCTACTCTTAAAATTAATCCTTTTGTCTTGTGCATCTTAAGCAATGAAAACAATCAGCTGTCATTCTCAAAAAGAGTAAAACAAAGATCAGTATAGTATGAATACGAACAATACTTTAAAAAATCATACTAAAGCAGGAGTGTCAAAATATGGCTCAACCCACAGTACTGCCCACGGATTTCTGACTGGTCCCATGCACCATATGCAGCATGTGCTGGCTCTGGCCCTGCATACTGCACATGGCACATACAGCCTGTCTGACATGAGCTGCATGCAGTGTGTGGGGCCAGTCCAGGACATGTTCTGCACGTGGCTGGCCTGGATCAGGCCCACACACAGAATATAGTGCATAAGGCCAAGCTGGAGCAGCCTCTGAGTGCAGCACACGGGGCTTAGGCCAGCACACGCTGCATATGGTGCGCACGAGTGGAATCAGCACACTTGCTGTGCACAGTGCATGGGGCTAGTACAGGGTGTGTGCTACATGTGACACAAGCCAGACCAGCCCTGTGCACTGCCCCTGATGCACAGGGCTGGACTGTAAACCTGATCCAGCCCACAGACCAGACCTGAACCCCTTATCTGGCCTACAGGACCAAATAAGTTGGATATCCCTGCAGTAAATGAGAGAAAAGGAATGACAAGAAATAGTACTTCTCAGAAGGTATTTATTGGTTAATTCTTCTGAATGAGCCAATTCCTTCAGCAAAACAAGACTGATTATTCCCGTATGATTCAAATTGAGTGAATGGGGGATGTGCGCATCAAAAATATGCTCTGAACCTGCAAATATTTATGAAACTGCTTAATTTGGCACTTGAGCATGATCATTTATAGGATTGAGCCCTCACAGATAACTGAGGAGCAGCGATGATCAGGTGTACTGAATGGTATATACAGCTCAGGTGTCTAACCCACCCCACCCACCAGAGCTGGATTTGGATCACAGGGCTCTTCATGGGTTAAGGGGTGGGAGGTTGGGGCAGCAGTTGTTTTCCTCTGCACCTGACATGCCTCCCCAACGGGGCTCTGTGTCCCAGATTTCCAAGTGCCCTCCCCCTGAATTCCTGGTCTCTCTGGGAGCCCCACAGACCTGAGCCATACATTTGACACCCCTGAAAGAGCCAAATTCAAGGATCTCAAAGGAGATGACACACCAAGTGACACAGCAGGGAGAGGCTATGATTTTTCAGAGGCAAACCTGGGATAATCATTGAAATTATATTGAAAAGCTTTAGAAAATGTCTTGCCATGAACTAACTCACAAATCTGACCAAACATAGTCAAACAACTTTTACACAATATAGAAAAAAAAGAAGATAAATGCTAACAATTCCAGACCTGGTTGTTTTCTTTGGATTCAATAGGGCTTTGTTAGGAGCTTCAATGACCAGCACCCCAAATTTATTCAAATCACTCACTCCACTTTATTCACTGCTCTATGCTTGTCCTTTTACAGTATTGAATTAAGTCAATGGGTTCACAAAAGCTTCTGCTTTATATATGTGTACATTATTTAGTCTAAAAGTGCAAATTCTACCCTGACTCCAAACTAACATCTAACTACCTTTCCCCAGAGGTGGGCAAACTATATCCATCCAACCCCCCTCACTCACCTCCCCCCCCACAAAACCAAAGCAAAGCAAAAAAAAAAGTGATTTCTCTGCAAAAAGGAAGACCAAGGCTGTGGCTCTCAACCTTTTTTGACTTGAGGCACTCCTGGTGGGACAAGGGCCCCACTGGGAAATGCCAGCTCTGAGCTCTCATTTGTCTTTCCGCTATACAGAAAAATAACAGAGTGACTCTTCAGTTGCAAAGGACTCAGAAAGTCCACACGAGATCAGAGTGCTTTTGATGCTATGGAGATTCCTATCTGAAATCTCTGGGCTTCTCTAGTGAATCAGGTGTAGAGGCTTGCATGCCCAAAAGTGCGAATTGTGTGTGGCACCCTAAAAAGAAGGCGTGCCACCCCAGGTTCCTGTAGCGCGTGCCCTGCTTGGGAAGCACCGGGTTAAGCTAAACAGCCAAAGAGAAGGAGCACTGTTTGAAAAGGAGATATATTGCCCTTTTTTTATGCTGGGAAGCGCTCAGAAAGACCACAATGGGACAGGCTGCTGCTAAGGCAGCTTGTGCTTTAGCTTGCAAATCAGGTTTGTGCACTGGACAGCACTGATGTGGTGCAGCAGGCATCCGTGAAAGGCGCCCAGGGCAGCCCTGGGGATGCAGTCTCCTGGTGGAGAATCACTGCTCCCAGATCTGACAGGGGCCTCCACAAGGGCAAGGGGGACAACGAGAAGGAAAGGAAAGGAAATGAGAAAGGAAGGAAAGGAGGAGAAGGGAAGAGAAGAAGCAAAGCACCAGCATGTCCCCGGTCACAGTCACCCCCCGCCCCGGCCCGGGGGCAGCTGGCCCGGGCGGGGGGCTCCTACCTGCGGGCGACTGCCCGCTCCCGCTCCCGCTCCCGCTCCCCGCCGCTGCCGCCGCCGCCCGCTCATGCCACCTGCCCAGTGTGAGGGGGAGGAGGGGGTCAGTGTCAGCCCCGCCCCGCCCCCGCGATACCTGCGCGGTACCCTCCGCGCCCCGCCCCCCAACGGCCGCCCGCGCTCTGCCCCCGCCGGGGGAGGGGGCGGGGCTTGTGCGAGGGGCCGTGAGGCGCATCTCCTGCCTTACCGCCAGGCCGGGCCGCGCGGCAGTTGGGTTGCCCGGCGCCCGTTGCCATGGCGGCGGCGCGTTCGGGGCTGCAGCCCGCCCCGTGTTCCCGGCTCCTTTTGCACAGCTGCTGTGCGCGCAAGTGTAAGCTGCTAGCGGTGTGCTGGGCAGCCCCGAGCGCTGGAAGTGCACCAAGCACACGCAGGGTTCTTGGGTAAATCTGAGCTCTTCATCAAGTCCTTGTGCACATTTAGTAACTTAGTTTGGAGGTACAATCGAAACAATCTGTGAACGGCATTTAAAAGCAAATTTATTAAAGTTTTAGGACCACTGGAGTACACAGTGCTAGACTTCATAAGTAATAATACTGGTAGTGTAGACAAGAAGGTAAAGTGTGGCCGGTGGCTAGCAGAATTGAAGTCTGTATCAGTGGTGATAAGAAAATGGTGCTTATGCTGACGTCTGGCATTATGTACTCTAGTGGTCCTAAAACTTTAGTAAATTTGCTTTTTAATGCCGTTTACAGGTTGTTTCTATCATAACTACAACTTAAGTTATTAAAGTTTAAAAGTGTACAAGGACTTTATGAAGACCCTGCATTAGGCCAATTACAATAGTTGGGGAAATTCTTCTCTGTGAACTCTGGGTTACAAACACCCTTCTTCAGCTGAAATACTTACTAATGTAAAATTATATCTTCAGCTGAAGAAGGGTGTTTGTACCCCAAAGCTTGCAGAGGTGAATTTTTCCAGCTATTTGAGCTGGTCTAACAAGAGATCAGATCTACCCAAGAAACCTTGTCTGCCTGTGTGCTTAGACCAACATGGCTGTAACCAACTCCCCAGACATGTACGTTGATTCATAAAAATGTAGAATCCCCAAAGAGCTAGTGTGCAGCCCTGAATAAGGAGCTGGGAGTAGGCTAGGATTACGGGGCAAAATCCTTTTCAGGTCATCCCAGACTACACGCGTATCATGCCCAGAGGGCTCCTCTGATGAATGCCAGGCAGGAGACGTGTGGTTTGGAGTGACAGAGAAAGGGACTATGGAGCAAAATCCAGCCTAATCTCAGCTCTTTATTCAGGGCCATGTGTTTGATCCACAATACTATTTTACGTGAGTAAATATTTCTTCTTCAGCAATCCCTTGCAATGGAGGATGACTGTCTTCCAGAATTACCTTATCTGTGGGTCCACAATGGCTGATGAGACCAATGTGGGATCCACACACTCCACTACAACTCAGGCATGTGTTTGTGCGCAGGCTGGGTGGCTCTGGATTCTTGGTTCGGTCCGTGACATGCTGTTTCTGCTGCTCCCACGTGTGTCTCCTGTTGTCATCGTAAGATTTCCAAGGACGGAGATCCTTGCAACAGGCTGCTCCTCCATTTGGGGCGATCCTGGGTGATAGTGTCCCATGAGTTGATGTTGATGTTGCATTTTTTCAAGTTGGCCTTGAGGATGTCCTTAAAGTGCTTTCTCTGCACTCCCCTTGAGTGTCCACCTTGACTGAGCTGAGAGAGTAAAACGTACTTCAGGAGTCTGGAGTTGGACATGCAGATGATGAGGCTAGCCCAGAAAAGTCAGTGTTGGATGATCATGGCCTTGATGCTCATGGTGTTTCCTTGCAAGAGGATGCTATTGGTGTGTCTGTCTTCCCACTAGATAGATTTTGGACGAAATTCTAACTCTTTAGCGTGTCTAATTCATTACTAACAACTTTTAATTGTCTAAAGATTAGCTTTGGAAAAGGAACCAGGATAAGTAACTAACTACATTCAGCCTCATGAGGGGCAGCCAGTGCTGCTGCTGCTGCAGGGAGAGGCCTGTATCCCTGACAGCACCATAGGAACTTAGCATCGGGCCCCCCTTCCACCTTCCCCATCATCAGAGATAATGCTGATGATAATAAAAATTACCATTTTTGGGCCCCCTTTCTGCACAGTTCTCCCATGCCTGTGTCCAGCCCTGGCCCTTGAGTGTGGCTGGGATGTGGGTCCCCTCCCTCCTGCCCCTCTGGGGTGGGGAAGCTGTATTAAAGCTACGAACACCAGGTTTAGGCAGTCTTGAGGGGTAGGTGCTAGACTGTTTAGCCTTGCTCAAACTCAGCAGTCTCAGTCTTGAGGCATGGGTGGATCTAGGATTAGAAAAGGGGAGGGGGGTGCAGATGCTGAGGGGCATCATTCCATGTAACAGCACCTATTTTTCTCCTCATAGAAAGAAACCAGAAGCTTTACGCATAGGTCAGGGGCCCAGGGCTGTGTTATTCCGTTTAAGAGGGAAGCAACAACTCCTTAGAGTGAGTTAAAACCAGGCTGTGGGGCTGTGAACTGGGAGCTCCATGAGCAAAAGTAGCTACCAGGAAGTGGAGCTGCAGAAAAAAGGCCTACTTGAGTGATGGAGCATCAAGAGTACATATATATATAAAAAAAAAAGGAAGAGGGGCTTAAGATCTGTGGAAGGAAGAGTGTAGAAGGGACTGGGTAAATTATAATGAGCCAGGAAGTCAAATGACTTCCTCAGCACTGCCTGACTTAAAATACTGCCGTCACTGCCACTGGTTGATTTAAATTGTGGGTGGAGCAGGAATCTAAGGGGAGCACAACTGCACCAAGACATGCCCTCTCTCCACATCTGCCCCTGCCTCAAGGCATCCTTTGATAGACATCCCTGAGAAAATGCCAGTGATTAGTTTTCAATCTCTTTTTGACTACAGAAAAGTGACAGCAGTTCTTCCGTTGCAAATTGCTCAAGGCTGACTCTAGCAGGGCAGGATGTTTTTGTGGCCCTACAAATTCGTATTTGAAATCCCTGGATTTATCTTATGAATCATGTTTGCTAACTCTGTGCAGCATCCCATGACACTTGAAAAGATCTCAAGGCACCTAGGGTCCCAACTGGGAGAGTCACTGTGCTAGACATGCGTTTACCAAAGAGGCTGAAATGTCCACCTGTAGCAAGATTAGAAAAGAGAGTTTTCCAAACAGTCACAGTAACTCTGACTCAAGGGGACAAGCTTCAGTTATTGAACCTGTTGTCTGGTAAATTCTCCAGAGAATCAGTTGAGAAATCATCCTCAGCCCTTGGTAAAAACATGAAAATGTCCCAAGCCCTATTACTACTATCCTTGTCATCAAAAGGGTAATTTCGGTGTTCAGAAATGAGCCCAGTTAATTTGTGGGAGTGTCAGAGGAATGCTGTGAATTTGTACAGCTTGTTTAGAATGGATCTAAAGTGCACAGGTTCTACATGTGAAATTGATAACATGTAAAAATGGTTGTACTCAGTTTATTGACATTTTTCTTATTTTTATAGCAGATTTTTATAGCAAAACACCATTACTGATTAACCAATTAATATTCATTAAGTAAAGCAGAGGTTCCCAACTGTGGACCACTGGTCATCTAGGAGACCATAGCAAGTGGTCAGAAGATTGCGTGAGGCTCCATGTGCTTTATGATCATAGTATCATAGTGCTTAGGGTTGGAAGGGACCTAAACAGATCATCAGGTCCGACCCCCCGCCCCGGGCAGGAACAGGTGCTGGGATCATATTACCCCAGCCAAATATCTGTCCAGCCTCTTGAAGACCCCCAAGGTAGGAGAGAGCACTACTTCACTAGGGAGCCCATTCCAGAGCCTGGCAGCCCTAACTGTAAAGTAATGTCTCCCACTGTCCAGCCTGAACCTTCTCTCTAACAATGATGTTTTCCAGTTAAAGTTTGGTGACAAGGTTGCATGGTGGTCTGCAAGAAGTATTAAAGGTTGACACTGGCTCATTGGTTCAGAAAGTCAGAGAACTACTAGACTTGAAGGATGATGACAAATAACATACTTATCTTACCTGAACAGTAGAATAACACATTGTCACTGTGTCTCTGACACACCCGTTATCACCAAAGTGTTCCTAAAATGTTTAGATTCATATAACTATTTTGGTGCAGAATAAGCAGTAATGGGGGATGTCAATGGGTGGCAGGCATGTCTGGAGGCTTGGTAGAAGAGAAATGGGAAATACTAGGAAGAGAGGGTTTGAAAATGTTATAAGAAGGTGGGGGCTAAAGAAAAGGGGAATTAAAAAATTGGTTAAGGGGAGGGGATTAAGGAGGGGACACTGGGAACAGAAAGCAAAAATCAGCCTGACATTCTCCCCTCAGGGGGTTCTGCTTCTCTCAGGGGATCTGATTCCCTTTCTTTCCCCAGGTCTGGGACAGGGGGAAGGCTCTTTTATGTTTGTTTAAGAGGAGCATTACATTTATTGAACCCAACCTTTTTACTGTCACTAACTGCCTGATGAAAAGGTTACATACAAATGCTTAATATTCTCATGTGAAGTTGCAATTAGCAGTAATGCTATTCAAATTAATTTCTTGGACAGTATTTCCTGCAGTGGGTTGCAAAGGATATTTAATTTTTGACATAGCGAATGTGACACTGTAAGTCTTTTAAGCAGCCTAAAATAGTAAACATGCAAGCTCCGCAGACCACATTTCTTCTGTATTCCCTTCAGTGTCATTTCTAAAGCTGTCTCAGTTATGGCTGTTATGCCTGCAGCATTTACAGCTGTGCAATTAGGAAACAAATAAGATTTTAGAGGTAAACCTAAGAAATCACCCAGAAGTCTTCATTTGAGGTAAAGAAACTGAGACTAGTTAGGTGTGCAATTTTACAGGATACCCTAAACTATCAAGGTAAAATCTCATACTGAAGTGTGAAAAAATGTAGAGCATTGTTCACATAAACTTCATGTAAAGACTTAAGTTTTCCTTATTTTTATTTTTAAATAGGCTTTTTATCACAAGAAGCTTTACAGTATATTTTCTCTGTCAAAACAGAGAATTTGCTTCAAGCTCTGTCTTGCAGTTTATTTTATGTTTTCCATGTTAGCTGGAATGGAATAATAAGAGCAACCTGTGCATGAAAGATACATGGTCCCTTGTGGTTGTGTATGAAATGAGAGATGGGAATATATGTCTGTGGGAATCTGTGTACATGAGTAGGAATCAGTTGCAAGCCCTCTACTCTCTGATGCCTGTATATGAAGCTGTTACTTCTCACTAAACACCTCCCTCCCAGTGACTCCCAAGATCTGGAACCATCAGGTGGTCAGACACCAAGACTGCTGACATGTAATTAAAGGCACAATGGGATCTGATCTGCAATTCCAACCATCCTACCTCCTGCCATACCACACGATTAGCAGGAGGGATGATTGTGGGACAGGGGATCAGATCCCTGCTGTTAGTTTAAGGGAGTCTGGGATCACAATCATACTCCCCTTGCACTGGCAAGTAGCAAGCCAAGTGCCTTGTGCTCCTGTAGTTCCGTGCCAGTTGGATGAACTTATGTTCCTAGTTGTGGAAGTGCACGGGAGCCTTGAAGGGCTCCGGTGCACTTACATAGCTGAGAGCACTGGTCATCTGCTTGGTACTTCCAGATGCAAGAGCACATTGGGACCCTTCAAGGCTCTGGTGCATTCTCAGCTGATCAATGCTGGCCACACTTTTATCACACCATTGTTTAAATGAATATGTGGTTAGGTTACTACTTAAGACATCATAATTAACTAATTAATCTTAGGTGTAATGTCTGCCAGGGGCCCAAACCAGAAATGCCATCTTGGTTTGCCCCTTTAAAAATTAAGTCCAGGTAACAACAGAAAAAGGAGCTTCACCTTCATTAGCATGGCTTGTAGCTGAAGACTCATAACTTCCCCTCATAGTCGCTACGGTACACTCCTTCACAGAGTTGTTGGGCTGGAGGTAGCAGATTCTCCCATGTACCAACCAGTCACGCAGTGATGGAGGCAGAACCAGTTTAACTCTGCATAAAGCTGTTCTACCTTGACCATTGCACCCCCATAGATATGTTTGGCTACTTCAAAAGTTATCTTCCAAAGTGGAGCCGGGAAGTAAACCTTCCCTAGAGAGGGGAAGGTAAAAGGCCACATCACTGGGAGGTTGTAGAACACTGAGCATAGTCTGCTCTACACAGAAACCAGATCCACCAGAATAGGTGGTTGGGAAAGGTAGAATCCTGAGTTTCACATAATGATCTAGGAAACAAGGATGCAACTCTCTCCTAGTGAGCTCTGCTTGCCATAGCAGTGGGGAGGGATAGAGGCAATTGCTACCATCAGCTGGACATATCACATTGCCTAAAAAGCCCCCCCGAGCCTGAGGAACTCCCCAAGGGTCGGTTCCTCCAGAATTATGGACACTTTTGGCTATAAAAAAGGATCAGGCCCCTATTGCTAATCTGTTAGTGTTGGGATTAAGTCTTTGCAGTCATCCATGAGTTCTGTCAATGCTGGACCTTGTAATCAAGAACAGCAACAAAATAAAATGCTGCACCTTGACATAGAGCTAGTTGGCTCTAAATGGGATAAGTTGGTTCACTGCTAACCTGATCGGTTTGCCTGACTGGCTCTGGCTTCATACAAGCCCAAACAGCTGAACTAAATATAGCAATTTCTTGATTAACCCTCCATTCCTCTGACTCTAATGAGGAAGAGGAAAGCAGTACAGCTATATGTAGCAGTGCTAACAGTCACATCAGGCTAACATGCAGTCTGAGAAATGAGAGAGAATCTTACATCTAATGGAAAGTGCTCTGAGAAGTTAGGAAGGCAGGTAGAATTGCTCAGCTTAAAATCTGGGTTGGGCCCATGCCTGGGCTTTTACAAAGGTCCTGTCAGGTTACTAACATCCAGAAGCAACCCAGCTTTCAGAACTTTTAACAGAACTTTCCCTGCACATCCCTGTGCAGTGGGATGGGTGCTGAGTTTCAGAAGAGACGGCCTGCTTCTGAGTCACCTACACCTTTCCCCACAGCACTGGGGTTTCCTCAGAGGTCTTCCATCAAACTGAGAAGGTCCAGCTAAGCAAATGAGGTTACTCCCTTCATGTTCCATTGAAGAGAAGTAATAGAAAACATCAAGGCAGTTCTGTTCTTTGTGCAACTTGCCATAGCTTCAGAGGCTGTGTCCTTGTCACAATAAGGCTCCCCGGGGCAGGGAATGGGGCACTGTACCATTCTAACCCTAGCCAGTCAGCACTGCACCAGGCCAGACCTTCTTCTCAGGCTTTGAACAACTACTCACAGGACAGGATCAAAGTGTCTGGCTTTGATACAGGCCTATTTGATTTCATAGGAACTAAATCTGTAGCAGCCAAAGATTTGGTTATGGGGAGGAAGAGTTATAAAATGGCTGAACTGGCAGAGTCATTGTAAAAGGAAGGACCTTTTGGTCATGTGTACAACCTGACACTCATCTCATAGATAGATTGCCCAGTCACTGTCTCGTTCCTCAACAAGCAGGGATTGAGCTCAAACTCCTGACCTTACTGCAGCGATCAACATCACGTCTTCACTTGTGCAAACATACTTTCTCTTATAGTTCTGCCAGGGAATTGCAAAAAAGGAAGAGCATCACCAACAGGGTCCCAGGTGGCTTTTGTGTTATTGGAACCAAATGCCCCAGCCAAAAACCCTGCCCAAAATGCCAGTCCAAGCATCAGCCTAAAGGGTTATACTGTGTCACTGATGACATCTGGTGGCCAAAGACAAACAGATCACTGTGCTGAGAGCTAATCAGATTCCAAGTGCTTTTGAACAGTGGGGAGTTAATCTGTCCCTCAAATTAACCTGGCACCTTCCCTGAGTGCCACACCAATCCCCTTTCCTTGCTCTGCTTGATCTGCTGCTTGGCTTTCTGCTCCCTCCCCCGGCTCCTCACCCAAACAGCTGCTCTGCTTCTTGCCCCCTGCCCTGTTCCCCGCTGCCTGATCCATTGCTCTACATCCTGCTCATCCTGCCTAATCCTCCGCTCTATTTCTGCTCCCTGCCCTGTGGTCCTGGTTGCTCAACTCACTGCTCTGCTTTCTGCTCCCTGCCCAATTCACTGTGCTGTTTTCTGCTCCCTGCCCTATCTGCCACTGCACTGCCTGCCCCCATCTCTTTTTCTCTGGGGAGTCTGCGATGAAGAAGGCTGCAATGTGGGGGGGAGGGAGGGAAGCTACCAGCAGGGTACCACAGCCCCGGCTGGCAGCGTCCAGGCCCCACAACAGACCCCTTCCCCCTGCTTGGGGCCGGTCCCCAGCAACAAGCAGCAGCCCTGGACAGCTCAGCTCTCGGACAGCTCCTGGCGAGGAGCCCCGAGCCCTGGGCGGGCTGCAGGCGCCGCCCCAGCAAGCCCCTGGCGGCAGAGGTACGACTCGTCAGTGCTCAGTGTCACCCGCTATCCCTTCCCCCTCCTCACCCCTCCCTCCCATTCAGTCAGGAGACCGGAACTCAGGCGCCGGGGGCCGGGCGGGGCCGGAAGGGTTTGGGAGGCGCACACGGAAGCTGGGGTAGCTTCGTGCACCCGAATGACCCCGGCGCGGCGTGAGTGGACCTGGGGGGTGCTTGGGGCGGGGCGGGAGGGCTGGCTCGCTCCCGGCCGGCCTCACTGGAGCCACTGCTCCTGCATCTGTTGTGTGTGGGGCTAGGGGCGCAGCAATTCCCGGGCACGAGCCTGACCCTGCACTGGCTCCATTTAATTGGGGCGGGGTTGGAGCAAAGCAGGAAAAACGCCGAGGTCACCTCGGCAATGTCCTTGGCCCAGGTGCCTCAGAAAGCTTTCGTGGCTCAGACAGCATGACCTTAGGCCTCCCAGCACAGCAGCAGGCTGCCAGGAGGATAGAAACAAGTCATTCTTTCATGATTCCAAAGTAGAGCACAATACTGAAAATCGCAGATTGCAGTGACAGATTTACCATTACCTTTAAGCTGGTTTAACAGCACCTTGGTTTATATCTATCTATCTAAAATTATCTAGATATAGATAATGTCCACAGTGGGTTTAAATCTGTCCTAAATCTAGTTAAATTAATGATGTGATACTTTGTTTGCCAGTGTGGCTTAGAAAAGTTATCAATTCAGACAGATAAATTAAACTACTCATAACTGAAAATGTAAAAAAAAAAAAAGTTTATTCCATAGACATAAGTACAGTACATGCAGTTAAGGAAAACAGGTTGGAACAGCTGTATGAAGCTTTTAGAAATAGAAATAGGAAGAGAAATATTTGGTCATATTCTTATGTTTAGTATGGAATATCCACTGTGGTTTCATGACAAATCAGTCACATTATTCAGTGCAAAACCAACCCTAGAAAAATAATAGTTTTAGAATAGATAGATCTCTCTCTCTCTCACTACATATATATAGCTAGAGTTCTGCATTTAAGTACCACACACACTGGCCGTTTGTGGTCAAAAAGCAATCTGGCAAATTCTTGGAGGGAAAGGGGCAGTAGGAGCTAGTGGGCACAGGAGTCAGTCTGTACAGCCTCTGACTTTACTTTCTAGACCTTAAATGCCAGAGGCTGTAAGTGGGGGAGGAACAGTGGGAGGGGGGGACCCCTTGTCATACACAGTTCACCATCCCTTTCAATATTTGCTTTCCATCATTGTGTGACACACGCCTATTTGTTACACCACTAGGGGAGCATGGGTCCACCAAATAACACTAAAAGCCTTTCTTACTGTGTGATGCAGGAGACTAGGCAAGGCAGACCCATGGTCTGACCCCATACCTGGCAATTCTTATGTCCCATGGCAAGAGGAAACAGGTGCAAACAGCTGTAATACTTCTCTCTCCCCTCCCCTGCCCTCCTTTCAGGCTATGTGGAATGGAAACTCAAGCCACCTGCAGCCTCAGCTCTAGTTTTGGATAAGGGTCAGTGGAGGTACGCTTTGGGAGAACTTCCTTGTAATTCAATACACTTTACGGCTGAGGCCTAATTACACCAGAAAGATGGTGTTTATGCCCTATGACTGTCTCTGGGAATGTATTTGTATCAGAGGAGATTGGATTATGCAGATCCTATAGCACACTGTAAGAGAACCATTTTCCCTTCCACAAGTTGTTCAGTACTTTATGAAGAACATGGTAATCCGGGCATCTCTCAAGAACTGGTTTCAGTTATTTTATGTCCACAAGTTTCCTGCAGCTGGCTTCAAAACTACAGCAGATGGAGCGATCATTCTACAGTCTGTTTCTAATGACATTTACCAAAATTTGGCAGTGGAAGACTGGATTCATGATAACATGAACTTGGAGAACAGGCAGGTTCTGTATCTCTGGAGGAATTCACCTACTGTGGTGATTGGGAGACACCAGAATCCCTGGCAGGAGTGTAACCTCAAGATGATGAGGCAGAAAAATATAAAACTTGCCAGAAGAAGAAGTGGGGGAGGAACAGTGTACCATGATCTAGGTAACATCAATTTGACTTTCTTCACATCCAAGAAAAAATATGAAAGAATGGAAAATCTAAAACTGGTTGTTAAGGCTCTCAAATGCCTGAGACCACAGTTAGACGTACATGCTACTGATAGGTGTGACCTCTTGCTGAATAGGAATTTTAAAATTTCAGGGACTGCTGCCAAGCTAGGAAGAACTGCTTATCACCACTGCACCTTACTCTGCAGTGCAGATAGATTTCTTTTATCTTCTGTGCTAAAGAGCCCTTACAAAGGTATAAAAAGTAATGCCACTCCTAGTGTGCCTGCCTCAGTGAAAAATCTCTTTGAAGAGGATCCCACATTAACTTGCCAGATAGTTATGGATGCCATTGCTGCAGAATATGCCATCTGTCATCAAATTGATCACCATGTCACCCTCATAAATCCAACTGATGAGACTGTGTTCCCTGGAATTAATAATAAAACAAAAGAACTACAAACCTGGGAGTGGATATATGGCAAGACACCAAAGTTTAGTATTAGTACCTGCTTTAGCATGGTATATAAACATTCTTTCCTTGAAGTTAAAGTAGATATGGATGTAAAGCATGGAAGAATCGAAGTTTGTAATATTAACTTGCCGGAAGAATGGCTGCCACCCGCACTGTGTGGTGAACTAGAAAAGAACCTAATTGGCAGTAAGTTTTGCCCGAGTGAAATGACTGCATTAGCAAGTGCTCTGCTAAGATCATGTCCACAAGACTATGAGGTGCACAGGAGGTGGAATCTGTTATGTGAGAACATGACAACAACACTCATGTGATTTTCATAATGAAAATGCAAGCTATTTTTGCTGCTGATTCTGGGTGATTAAGCATGTGAAAAATAAGCAGTATTTTCACTAGTTTGGAAGTTTATCTTCTAGCACTAAGCTTTTATTGAAGTAATTGTATCTTTACTTCTTCATTGTTCCGTTGAAATCTTGGAGTCCAGTTCAAGGCTGATTACTCCCTCATTAAATGGTTCTTAAAACTAAATTGCTACACTACACTGATTTCCATTACTAAAGGTCTGGCATCTATTTAGGGACTCAAGACCATGAATAAAGTATTTTTAAGCAGGTCAGTATTACAAGACTTCAGAGAAAGTGACTTGGAAAACTATATTAGACTTGGACAGAATGACAATTTTCATTTAAAAAAAGACCTCTAAAGCCACTATTATATCTTATGAAGTAGTATTGTGAGAGCAAGCCTCAAGATTTATTTCAGAGTAATTTCTGATCACTTGAAATGCATAGAGTATTCCGTGTTGTCTACCTTTTAGTTCTGAACATGAAATTTTGCATACCAATAAATAGGCCACAAAACTGTGACCAGCTCAGATGTACTGCAGGATTGGTTTTAAGTCCTGTTTATGGTCAGCTCAGACAGCAAGAAAACCACTATGTGGTGGAAAATGACTGAACCTCAGTTAAGGAAACCAAATAGGTTTAAATCCTGTCCTAAATTTGAAGGATACCTGCCTCAAAACTGGACTACACACTTAGGCAGTCTGATCAAATATGGCATATTGCTTTTAGTTATTTTCCTTTTTACAGGTATATGATACACATATTCTTGTTAATACTGAAAGAGGGATTCACAGAATCGGATAGCCCCTTTAAAGGTTTGTTTAAAGGAAACTGTATCACCACTGCTAGTTAGAACCTTACAGAAAATTTTGCACAAATATTTTATTGACTTTTGCCTCCCTCTAAAACAGGGCAGGGAACGCTAAAAAAAAAAAAAAAATCTGCTTTAGTTTTCCAGTTAAATCCTTTATCACAGCTTAGTTAAATTCTTAAACCCAGAATGTCTTAAGCGTGATTTCATATTAAGGTGTTTATCTAGTTAACGTCTACATAATTGAATTGGCTGTACTGTATCAAAAATATTAAATTTGTGAGTTTATTCTCTTTATAGAAAATTGTCTCCCAAGTGCTATAAATTAATAATGTGACACTTTGTTTAAAGTCTTTAGCTAGTGTGGCTTAGATAAGTTATCAGTTCAGAGAGATGAATTAAACCACTCATAACTGAAAATGTAAAAAAATAGAAATTTATTCCATAGAAATATATACACTACGTGCAGTTTAGTAAAATAGATTGGAACAGCAGAATTAAGCTTTTAAACACAGTAATCGGAAGAGAAATATTTGGTCATATTTTCTTTGTATGGTTAGTGTGAAAGATATCCACTGTGGTTTCATGACATGGCCTCAAATCAAAGTCACAGTATCCGATGCTAAACTGACCCTACAAAAATAATAGTTTTAGAGTAAGCCACTTCATAGTTCAAACAGAGTCAGAAGTCAGGGCATACTTACTTGAGGTTTCTTAAAATAATCAAGTCCCCTTCCAATCTTGATCATCCATCCATTGTTGAACCTATTTTAAAAATCCTCTATGTCACTCTATTCACAGATGTTAAAATCCCAGATATATTAAAAAAAGTAATCTTCAAAAGTTATGCAGCTGTTCCAGCTGGTTCAGTCACAATTACTAAGCAAAGAACTGTGTAAATACAGTAATGATGCATCTCGAAAACTCAATTTCAGTTTCCAACGAGATAGTACAGGCAGTCCTCAGACTTATGATGCAATTGGTTCCTGAAAACCACGTTTTAAGTCGAAACATTATAATTTGGAAACAATTTTCCCACAGAAACAATGTTATAAATGGGGGCTTGGTTCCTTTACGATGCTGGATACAGCTGCATCCAGCTTGTAAGTCTGTTGTGGTGAAAGGGGATGGGGAAAGGAAGAGGTGTGTGGGAGGGCAGATCAAGGTCCCCCATGGTGAGGGAGGAGCTGGGGCAAGTTGCTTGTTTGGTGGCTCATCTGGTCGCTCTCGCTGCTCGTCTGGGAGGGCATGGAGGCGTGTGCCCCCAGATCTGCATGGGGCGGGTGAGGTTGGGGCTCCACTGGAAGCGGGACCTATGCCATCCTGCAGCTCACCCAGCTGGGGCAGGTGGGCGCGGAATGGGGCTGCTGTGCTACCTCCGGACAAGCTGTAGGCAGTGGCGAGAGCTGCCCCCACCCTGGACGAGCCACAGCTCTGTCCTGCGTCCACCCTGTCCCAGCTGGGTGAGGAACTGCAGGGCATGTGGGGGGTGAGGGATGTGCCCTCGGGGTAGGGTGGGCGGAACCATGCTGGGCTGCACCCCTGCATAGTCTCTGCTCCACCACCTGCTCTGCCCCGCCGCCCACTCCAATCTGGGGGCACATGCCTGCCCATGCCCTGCCACCGCTCGCCCAGCTGGAGCAGGGCGGGTGCAGGGGTGGAGCCATGGCTTGTCCAGGAATGGGATGCAGCTCCAGCAGTTTCTTGCCCCCCCCACCATGCCCTCTCAGCTCGAGGTACCAGACAAGCAACTTGCCCCAGCCCCTCCCTCACCACAGGGCGGGTCTTGATCTGCCCCCCACCCCACATCCTTTCCCTTTCCCCTCCCGTTCTACCACAAGACTTACCAGCTGAACGCAGCTGTATCCAGCATCATAAAGTTGAAACCCACGTTGGAAGGTTGAAACAGGGTGTCAATTTATAAATCTCTTAAGTGCCGTTGGTCATAACTCCAAAAGTCATAAGTTGAGGACTGCCTGTATACTCTTTCACTACTTAAAGAAGTTGGTTTCCACTTTTGCCAAGATCTTTAACTATAGTTATAACATAAAAAAAAAAAAAAAAATCAAATAATTTGGGATTAAATTGATTTTCAGCATTACCAACCTAATTTCTCGGTCATGAATTGAAGTTGAAAAGTAGACATCCAGTTTTATTCCACAGTTCTTTACTGATTGTTGTATCTGTTCCAGGGCACTTGTTTGCTGACTCTTTTCACTGCCCTGTTAAAAATAAAAATTGTTGCAGCTCATGCCCTTGGCCTAGCTGGTGAGTGCTTTGTTTCTGTCCCACTCTTGCATGTGTTGTAGCTATTTATCTTCCTCAATTTACCAACTTCATGAAGGAAGCCAGCAACACGTTCTGGACAAGGACTTGGGTCTTTCCCCTAGTCCTGCTGCTAGCTATGCTGCCTCTCCAGTTCTCTGGATTAAGATTTGGGATAAAATGAGTCCAATGAGAATGAAGGATTTTTAAATTGGTATAATTCCGAAGTGACAAATATAAATCAGGCCTTCCTTAATATAATGTTTGTCAGCTGAGTTTTAATGGTTTCTCATAATAAACATACAAATTGGACAGTACAAACAGTTTTCAGTGTCATTTCCACGTAAGATTCCATGGGAGACTTTATTAGATGTGGGTAAATATTTGAAATTATTAAATTCTTGGCTTATGTTAAATTCTGTGAAAAAGTACAGTGTTCTCCTTATGTTCCTATTTACCTTCTTGCATTTACTATAACACACGGGATATCCATTTGATAAATACCAACAGGATTAAAAATCCAAAACCTACACAAAAATGCAGATAATACTTACTTCACCACAAGAAGTGCGGAGATGGATTGTTTTCACTTTGCAGGGCCCTTTAACAAGCATCTCACAGAATCTTAAGAAGTTGTACAACTGTAAAAGTTACAGTTTATTAAAAACTACAAAAAAAATCTGAGTTATAGCTACAAGTCAGATACAAAATCCACTTGCCTGATGAACACGCCTAATATAAGGATCCTCTACCCAAACTTCTGTAACTGTCTCATTAAGGTACTCTTGAAATAGTTTTTCATAGCTAAAACCTGTTGCATTCTCTTCAATTTTAATTTGCTTGTGGCATTTACCATCTAAAAAAAGAGAATCCTTTCACTAAATAAGACAGCAATAATGCACATGCATAATTGAACTGCCACACAATCTTCTTGTAACTGTTCGTATTCACAAATGCATCATCTCTTTACATTTAAATTCCATACCTTCTTTCTCTTTGTCATTATGCTTCTTAATCTGTTCAGCTCTATCCATGTACTCCCTTATTTTTTGTCTGTAATGATTTTTTTTTGTTTCATCCTTTGTTGCTGCAAAGCAAAAAAGGTATCAGATTTACACGCTAGTTTTCAAAGAATGTAACATAGTAATTCATGCTTTTCATATGTTATTGTGTTTATCTCAGATGGGCTTCTTTAAGCACATTGAGAGACTTAATTTAGTGGTTTCCGTGCTAAATGCACTGGATGCTTGTCAAGGGACACTTCTCCAAATAAACTGACCCTTCAGGAGCTGGAATCTTTTGCATGCTGTTTGGTAAATCTAAAGAGTCTCTATAAATACTAACTTACCAGCAGGAATCTGGGTTTTCTGTTCACCATGGAAAAACAATTTTCTCTTTTTAAGGACAAAAATGCAGATTTTCTCCAAAGGAGAAAAACATGGGAAATGGTGAATTTCCCCTTGCAGGCTGGCAGAGTTCCAGCCGCCAGGGGCTGCTTGTGGAGCGGGGAGCAGGAAGAGAATGATCAGGCAGGGGGTGTCGTGTGCACACATGCATGTGGCAGCCTGGCAGCACAGCTCCCTCCAGGTAATTGAGGGAGGAAATGAGGCCCCCACAATGAGGGAGGGTGGGGTTTTTTAAGTAATATATTTTGTGTTCCAGTACAAATCATACCCATTAAGCAGAAGCCAGTCATTCCAAAAACCGTATCAATGGAGCAGGCAGAACTCACCGTTCTAAACACCAGATGTGGCGCTACAACTGGCAAGCATCCTCCACCACAGGCTCTCACCCTGGGACTTCAGATACTCCTAAAACCATTGGCAGGCATCCCACATGCAGGCCCAAACCCAAAGGTCTTGGGATTCAGATACCTGCACTTGATCTTAGTCCATAAGAGGTCAAGGGAGGGAGTCGGATAGGGCTGGGATTTGGGGCACTGCCCAGCCAGAGCAGCGTGTGGGGCCCAGGAGGGAATGCACAGCCACAGGGCCCAGGTGGGAAATGGGACTAAGCCACAGGCAACTTGTCCAGGGATGGGGTGGTGGTGGGAGGGTGGCTCCCTGCCACTGTGCACATTCCCAGAAGGGGTATGGGGAGGGGCACATACCCCACGGCTTTGTGCACAGGGTGGGTGTGGCCTGCCCACTGCAGGCCCAACCAGTGGGACCTGACACTGCAAGGCAGAGTGGGGTGGGGAGGCTTGGTGCCACCACCAGGAGCCCCATGCTGCCCTGGCAAGGTGCCCCCTGCCTGTCCAGCAGCAGCGGGGTCCCTGGCACAGCATTGTCCTTACCTGGCAGGGGAAATACCCTGACTGAGGTAATGCAAGTAAAGTGGCACTGTGCAGTGCGGGGGTTGCACCCTTGTCTGCTTGCAGACAGGGCTCCCTCCAGTCAGCTTCCCAGTGCCTAGCTTCCAGTGGGAGGATCTTGGCTACACACGGACTTTATGAAAATGGGAGACTTCTCCCTAGTCTGCTCCTCCGGCCATTCAAGCCAAACTTGGGGGCATCCAAACCCCAAACTTTTGGGCCTGCACAGGGATGCCCGCCAATGGATTTGCAAGCATCTGAAGCCCCAAGCAGGGTGGAGGATGTTGCCAGTAGTAAGGCCACATTTGGTTCTTGAATGATTTGGGATGGATTGGCTGGTTTGACTTGGACATGAAACATTTTTCCTTAGAAAAATAAGGTGAAGGGGCTGCAGGCCGGCAGCTCCGGGTAGGCACGTGCCAGGGTCTCCCTCCGCTCGCACAAGGGGCAGGCGTGGGGGTGGGCGTGAAGCCTGTCGCATACACGCTCCTGGGAAGGGTTGGGACAGGACCGGACCGGGCGGGGAGAGAGGAGGCTGCAACTGCCCCCACCCCGCGCACCTTTCATGACTTGCATCAGCAGGTCGATGCCCTCCTGGTAACACACGAGCGCCTCCTGGAACCGCAACCCCGCATCCAGCTCCACCGCCCGCCGCAGCGCGGCCGTGGCCGCCACCTCCAGCCCCGTATCCGCCATGGGGCCGCTGGCCTTCCCCCAAAGCGCGTGATGCGGAAGCGGGGACCAGACCAGCGCGCGATGCCGGGCAGTGCTTACCGCTCCCGCGCCGGAAGGAGCCGACGCCACCCGGAACCCAAGTGCGGCAGCTGCTGCGCTCCCCCCCCCGGAAGTACGAGCTTGGAAGGAAGATGGCGGCGCTGAGGCGGGCCGCCACCTCTGCGGCCTGGGAGGTGAGGGGGGGATTCCGCTCGAGCCCCAACTGTAGCCTCTAACGCGGCCCCTGGGGTCTCTGCTCCCCTACTTCATCCCAGCCTGGGGTTTCCTGCTGCCGCGTTGGTGGCGCTGAACCTCTCTCCTAACCAGCAGCCCCCTGCTGGAGGGGTCCCAGCTGCCCTTGTCCTGACAGAGTGACTCAGGCCCCAGTGCAGGCTGGAGGGAAAAGGGTGGGCTTGTGGCATCTCCCCCCCACTCTGGGCTGGGGCTGCCACACCGTGCCAAAAGGCTTGGCCATGGCCCACCCCTCTTCCCTCCACCATCTTCTGGCTGCTCTGCCCCTGCAAGCACATCACCATCCCCTGTGCTGCTGACCTGGGCCCTCAAAAGGCCCCCTGTCCCCTGTCCCCTTCCCCCGCTGAAGGGGCAGGCAACCTCCCTGGCTCCTCTGCCGAGCAGCAGCCCCAGTCCTGCAACCCTGACTTACCTGCCTGCAGCTCCCTGCCTACAATTGCCTCTCCCCTGGCACCCACCAGTGGATTAAAGCAAAAACCTGGACATTTGCTCAGATTTGAAAAACCCACCCGCATGGAGATAGGAGGACTCAAAAAGAGGATGTGTCCAGGAAAACCTGGACATAGGATAACCTTTACTTGGGAACCCCAGGGAGAGTCAGGGATCTAGGCAGTGCCAGGGCTTGTGCCTTCATTTCTTAAATACAAGGTGCCTTTACAGGTTTGTAGTTTTAATTTTAATTCATTTTATTGTTACTGTTGTTGCTATACTTACCTAGCAGGGGAGACCGTGATCACAGTGGTGGTTTTCCCAGGGTGAGGCTCGTTCTTTGCACTCCAGGCCGACTAACCCCTGCAAGCTTCCCAAATGCAGGAGACTTAACTGCACAATTTTACACACGCAATGTGGGGAGAGGGGTTGCTTTTTTGCATTCCACTGGGTTGCTTCCCAGCCTTTTTGTTAGGAATAAGCAAGACTAAGGGGAATCTGGGCTCTGGGCTTGCATGTAGGACACTTGCCACAGATTTGGGGTGTATCTGAAGCCCTAGACGAGTCTGAAATGAAGGATGCTTGTCCAGTGGTAAAGCCACACAGACTTGAACAGTTGAGTTTTGCTCAGATGGAATTTGACTGTTGAGCTGTGCCCAGTAGAAGTGGGAACTGATTTGGTGAAATTTCAAAAAGAAAAATAGCCAGTTGTTGTTTTGTTACTGCAATTACTACTGCCATTATTATTTTTAGAGTCTGGCCAAGAGCCCACAGTCTGTGTTTTGGGCCGGAGGGATTCGCTATAAATTTTCAAAGTCACGAATTCCCCCTGAGGTAAGTGTGGTGTTTAAAAATGCTTGGGCCTTTGAAGCTTTCATTTATAGCTTGCTTTTCCTTTTCTTTTCTTTTTTCCAGTGAAGCATGCGGGTAAAGGTTAGGGTGGCCATCATAGAGGACATTCCGGTTTTCTCTTACTCTGTCCTCTCTTGATACAAAACCCGACACCTTTGTGTCCCCATTTTTCTCTCAAAGAGAAAAAGAGAGTTTTGTATGGACAGAGGACAACCGGACTACCCTCCATGATGGCCATCCTAGTAGAGATGTGTAGCCTTTCTGTTCTTAAACTGGAGAACAATGTGTTTAAAAAAAAAGCAAACAAAATAAAACCACTTCATTAACAAATGCAGTGAAGTAAGTCACACATATGACATTGAAAAATAAGAGGTGTGCTTTTTGGTTGTACTGAATTTTTCCCTCGTATTTCTGCATGAGGAAAATAAATACTGTCTAGCTTGAGATTGTACTGTATTTTCTTGCATAGGGTAAGTTCCACAACATCATAGAAGCCTTATTTCTGAAAGGCAGAATGAAGCAGGGGAGAAAGATCTTTTCATGTAGTAAATTGAGTAGCAGCTGCTGGGAGTGGAGCCTGCTCGTTGTTCTGCTCCCTGTGGATTCCTGCAGATTTTACTTTTGGTTTTACCCCATCAGCAGCAAAACTTGCTCTTACCTTGTTTCTCACATAAGTTGTGCACTCCTGTTTCCAGCAGGTGGTTTTTGGGGGGAAAGTGCATGTTGTTTGCAAGGACATACAGTCTTGTTTCTAAGTCAAGGCCATTTAAAACTTTTCTAAGCTGGTTATACTTCAATCATGGGTCAAATTTTAGGTCTCAGTCCTACAGCTGGATCTGTGTGTATGGATTATGGCACCTATGAGAGTCTCTAATATTTCTCTGTATATACCATATTTACTGAATCAGAGACCACACTGAATTTAAAATGACCCTCCTATAATTAGATTATATACATGGAAGATGTATCAATGTATTATATTTTCCATGTAGAAAATCTAATTATTGGAGGGTTGTCTTAAATTCATCTTCTTCATTCATACAGTGGGGAAAACGCTGGCAGGGGGTCAGGTGATAGGATAGCGTGGTGTGTGTGTATGGTGGGGGGTCAAACAGCTTGACCTCTGCCCCTCCCCACTGACTCTTGCTCTGCTCTGCCAAGCTCTGGCTCTGTGTGAGCCTGGGCAATGGAGCATGGCCGCAGCTGGGATTAGTAGCAGCAATGGTGATGTGGAAGCTCTAGGGCCTGGCCAGAGTTGCTGCTTCTGCCACATCTACCAAGCCAGGCTGGGACTGTGCTCTGTGCCCCAGGCTGGAACGGGGCCAGAGCAGAAAAAGGGTAGGCAATGGCTGGGTGGGAGGAAGGTAGAGGAGACCTAAAATCATCGGGGGACAGGTGGGGAGTCTTGAATTCAAGTAAATACAGTAATTGTAGACTATGGCTTTAACATCATTGCATTCTTCTGCAAAATCTGATGCAGCCATGATTACAAAAATGTTATAGAAGCAAAAGTTGCTGTTTTGGCATTGTGAAAGGGAAGTTAATTTGATTTCCACCCCCACCCCCCCATTTCCAATATTTTTTCTTGTGAAAGGCCAAAGTATTTGTTATTAATATGTTATTGTATAATGTAATGTAAAGTTATTAAATGTAAAATTATTAAAATGTTTGAAAACAAACTCATGTTTTTTAATTGCTTATTTGTAGGTGTTTCAACCAAAGCCTTCAGATCATGAAAAATATGGAGGTGATCCTCAGCAGCCTCACAAATTGCATCTTATAACTAGAATCAGAAGTGTAATAGGTCGGCCGTACTGGGAAAAGAAGATAGTAAAGGATTTTGGATTGGTTAAAGTATGTTTGCTAAATGAATTTAATATTTAATGTGCAGATCAGAAATAGAATTAACTTAGATTTTTGAAGGTAAATTCTTTTTCAAATTTTTATCGTAGTACTCATTTTTATCCTTTAGGGGCCAGATCCTGCAAACATGTGCAGGTGTGCCTTCACTACTTGTGGCAGTCAAGCTGAGGATGGGTAGGTTTGGATCTGTCCTGCATGACTGTTAGTGGAAACTGGTCATGTATAGGGAAAGTAGAACAGCAATATTAAGATGGTCTTGCGTATGTGAGGAGAAGTTTACTCTTCCATGTTCAGTAGCCAAAAATAACATAAGTATTTGTAAATGCTGACCTTGCTTTTATTTATGGATCATACTGTTTAGGACAGGGGTCAGCCACTTGTAGGCCTGCAGGCCAGATTCACCTAAGTAGAGATTAGTTCTGCCCCTTGGCAGCTGGGAGACTCAGCAGCATACTCTAGTGGGAGCAGCGGAGGGAGTCCTCCCCAGGGTCCTTATTGCCTGTCTTGTTCCATATCCCCTCTACAGCATTTGCTGATCATTCGCGGTGTGAAGATTTGCAGCCCATGGGAGGGTTGGGTTGCAGGCAGTGGCCCACAGCTGCAAAATGGTGGGCTTGGTGAATGTGAACGCACAAGGATAAAAATTAGTTTCTAGTAAATGGGAATGAGATCAAATTAAATTTATCATCTTAGTTGGGCCTAGTGATTTGATTGGTTCTAGATTTTCACTTCTTTAGATCGATTTATTTTTCTTTAATGTATCTATAGCCAAATCCTTTATTGGATTTGTACCAATTTTATTGGTACAAAATTAAAATGTTAGCTTAATGCATTGTTCTCTAGGGGTTTGCATTACTATCTGAAGCACATTTGTAAAACTTTCCATTTTGCTTTATTTTTAGGCACATCAGCCCAAAGTTCACAAAAATATTCCTTCTGTGAATTCAAAACTCAGAGTCATTAAACATCTGATAAGGTTTGTTAATTGTTTCTTTAATCAGCAGTATTAAACAAAAATTAATGAGCATGGCAGTGTTTTTAAAATGAGCTCTCTTGCATGTAGAGTGCAGCCATTGAAGTTACCGCATGGGGTTCCGACAGAGGAGGAAATGGGAGACACCTATCTTAACAGCAAAGGAGAGCTAATAATTCGGCAGCGTCTGAAGCCAGTGGAGCAACAAGCAATTGAGTCATAATATACACTGACTAGTCTCATTTTGATCAAATAAATTATTTAATATGTACATTGAAGCTGTGTTTATTAAGAAAGGGTTGCAATGGAACTTAGCCCCTCTGTGCATTATGTAATATATTGCCGTGTTGTAACTGATTTAAATAATTATGTAGTTGTCATATGAGCAAAGACTTGGGATTGGTAGGGGGAAAACCCCTCATCTTGGATTTTGAGTACAAGGGGAGGGTGATGTGTGAAGCAGGTGGCTGCTGTGACTTAGACTGGCTACAACAATCAAGGACAATAAAAAGTCCTTTTGCAGATACATAACAAGCAAAAAGAAGGCGCAGAGTAGCATAGGGCCTCTGCAGGACAAATCAGGTCAGTTGGTGGTTGATGCAGACAAAAAGGCAGAGCTCTTCAACAAGTTCTTCACTTCAGTATTCCTTAATACTGACCAATACAATCCCCCTACCTTGAACATGGATGTCCAAAAGGCACCAGACTGCCAAAGGTTAGTACTGACTTAGTTAAAGAGCACTTGGAAGGGCTGGATGGGTACAAGTCAGCTGGCCCGGATGACCTCCGTCCACGGGTAATGAAGGAATTGGCCAGTGTCATTGCTGAGCTGCTGGCACAGCTGTTTGAGCTCTCATGGTGCTCCACACAGGTCCCTGAGGACTGGAAAAAGGCCAATGTGGTACCCATTTTTAAGAAGGGGAGAAGGGAGGAGCTGGCTAACTTTTGGCCAGTCAGTCTTACCTCTATCCCTGGGAAAATACTAGAAAAAAATCATCAAAGAGCATATTTGTGAAAGCCCAGCAGGGGAAACCATGCTGAATGGAAACCAGCACAGGTTCATCACAGGTAAATCCTGCCTGACAAACCTTATAGCCCTTTATAACCAGGTCACACACTGCCTTGACACAGGAGTGAAGGCCGATGTCATCTACCTGGATTTTAGGAAGGCCTTTGACACAGTTTTGCATCCTATTCTCATAGGGAAGCTAACAGGCTGTGGAGTGAATGCCTACACAATCAGGTGGGTGGCTAACTGTTTTAGGGACCACACCCAGAGAGTGGTGGTTGACAGGTCATTTTCAGCCTGAAAGGAGGTAAGCAGATATGTCCCACAGGGTTCAGTCCTTGGGCCAGGATTATGTAATAACTTCATCAGTGATTTGAATGAGGGTGTGTTGAGCACCCTCTCCAAGTTCACAGATGATACCAAATTATGGGGCAAAGTTAATACACCAGAGGGCGGGGAACAGATACCAACCTGGACAGGTTAGATCAATGGGTGGGATGAAATAGGATGCAATTCAACAAAGATAAATGTAAGGTACTCCACCTAGGAAGGAGGAATTCCCAGCACAGCTACAGGTTGGGGGATGTCCTCCTCAGCAGCTCAGAGGCTGAGAGAGATCTTGGAGTCATAGTTGACTCCAAGATGAACATTAGCCGGCAGTGCAATAAGGCCATCAATAAAGCCAATCGCACCTTATCGTGTATTAGCAGATGCATGACCAACAGATCAAGGGAGGTGATGCTCCCCCTCTAATGCAGCACTAGTCAGGCCACCATACTGTGTCCAGTTTTGGGCACTGCACTTCAAGAGGGACACGGAGGATCTGGAAAGGGTTCAGAGGAGGGCCACCTGCATGATTAGTAGTCTCTGTGAAAGACCCTGTGAGGAGAGGTTGAGAGATCTGCATCTCTTCAGCCTATACAAAAGATGGCTGAAGGGTGACCTTGTGGCCACCTATAAACTTATCAGGGGAGGATAGCAGGGAATTGGGACTGTTTACCAGAGTGCCCTAGGGAATAACTAGGAATAATGGGTGCAAACTAGTGGAGAGTAGATTTAGGTTAGACATTAGGAAGAAATGTGTTACAGTAAGGGTGGCCAGAGTCTGGAATGGGCTTCCAAGAGAGGTGGTGCTATCACCTAACTTGGAGGTCTTCAAGAGGAGGCTTGACAATCACCTGGCTGGGGTCATCTGACCTCAGTCCTCTTCCCTACCAGGGGCGGGGGGTCAGACAATGATCCATTGGGTCCCTTCCGACTCTATTAATCTATGACTCCGAGCTTGGGTTGGGGCTGGAGTCATTGCCACAGCAGCTGCCTGCCCCCCACCAATCTCCAACAGTCTGTGGCTCCCCCTGGCTCTGGCTCTGTTCCCTCCTGGGCACAGAGCATGTAGAAGCTCTGGCTTCTGCCCAGTCATGTGGCAGCAGCAGCTCTGGCCTTGGGATGCAGTTGAGTGGCTGGGCAGGGGCCAGAGCTTCCATGTGCTCTGTGTCTGGGGGCAATGGAGCTGGAACTATGCCTGACAGTAAACAACAGGAGGGGAGGCAGAAGCTGCAGGCAGCAAGGGGTGTAGAAACTGCTTGGGGGGAGGCAGGCCACAGGAGGAACAAGTGTGGGGCAAGGGGCCTGCTTGGTTCCTCAGCTGTTTGCATCACCCCATCATGTCCCCCTGCTGCTGGTTTCCTGCTGAGTTCAAGGTGACCCTCTGATAATTGGATTCCATACATGGGACACTGTAACAGATGCATAAATGTTTCATATATATAATCTAGTTGCGGTGTTGTCTTGGATTTAGGTAAATACAGTACATTTCCACATTATGGTTTGCACATTTCTTGCATCCAGAGGCCCAAGTTCAATAGCGCAAGATCAGTATTGCTACTTAGGAGGAGGTTTATGCCTGCAACTCTTACTACATTTCAGTACTGTTGTAGTAGTTTCCAGGTTTTGAAAATTTAGTGGCCGTGAAGCATGTATGCTGGTCATAATTAGCTAGTGACTATGGGCTATATAGGCTAGTCTACAGTAGTGCCAGCGTTGGTGGCTTAGGACAAAGTTGTAAGCTTGGCTTAAATGAAGGGCCCGAAAACTGTTTGTGAATGATTCCAAAGTGAACTTTTGCTGAAACTGACATATCCAGCAAAATGTGGGAAGTAATAAATATGCCCAGGTAATCTAATAGATTCTGTTAAAGGCTTAGCAGGAAGTCACCTACAAGTCCTTGAAATAATCTAAGCACAGCATATTGTAGTTTTAGCTTAAGTAGAGCTTGCTACAACTTGATAACATTTTTATTTTAACAGGTATACTTTTTTAAAATGTCTTGGATCTAAGTTGTAAAAGCAATAACAACCTTACTTGTAAACACCATAATATGAGGAATAAGCAAACAGGATGATGATTAACAGTGTTCCAAGAAAGACCAGAAATCCTGCCATCCAAAAATGTTAATCTTTAGAGTCCAGTTTCCAGGGTTCCAGTAATGCAAAGGGATTTTGAATTAACCAGTCAGAGAATGATGTTGGAGGTATCTAGTATAAATATGGGGTATGAACTAGGAGAGGTATTTGGAGAACTCAGCACTTCCATGAAAGTCTGTATGTCATCTCCCTTCTGTGTCTCCCCAGGCACTACAAGGCTTATATGTTGTGCTATCTCAGCTAGCCAAGTGGACATTGGGATTAGTGTGTATCTTGTGGTTTCAGTGTAACCAACAAAAGATCAGACTGTAGGCCTTTCTCTTACTGCTTTTATCCATAGCCACCCTACAAATGTGTTAGTAATCAGGTAATAAAATGTACAGCATACTCTGATTTGGAAAAATCTATCACTTTATGATGCATGAATTACAGTCAAAATGATAAAGTTGCTACTGTAAAAATTGTATCATTCAGTGTCCCTATATGTGTGTGAAACCCATTTGCTGACAAGGCAGTAAGCACATCTCTTAGAGCAGTGTAGAGAATAATTAATGTTAATGCTTGCGCTCAACAGATGAGGTATGCTAAAGTAGTAGGGAGGAGTTGCTTGCTTTCATCAGCTAGTCTGAGGAGGACTGCTGAAATGGAGAATGAAAAGTACCAATAACAAACACAAACTAGGTGTTGATAGAGACTTGATACAAGTGGCTGAAGTGTTGTATATAGAAGAAGGGAAAGGTGGGGAAGACTTGTAACAGGAGTTGGGGAGTGGTTTATTTGAGCCTGGAGAAGCCACTCTGAGCTAGAAAGATAGTTTGGCAGATGGGCCATGAGATGCAGGAGAAGCTGGAATGTGCTACTCAGTTCTAGCAGCTAAAGCAGGGGTGGGCAAAATGCGGCCCAGGGGCTGTATGTGGCCCACCAGACCATTCTTTCTGACCCACGGGGCTCCCCCAAATTTAAGAAAATTAATATTTATCTGCCCCTGGCTGCATGTCATGCGACCCTTGATGGTTTGCGAAAACTCAGTAAGCGGCCCTCCGCCTGAAATAATTGCCCACCCCTGAGGTAAAGGCACTCAGCAGTTGGATTACCTTGCAGCAGTCTCATGAGTGCCCAACAGAGGGAACCCAACCACACTGGAAACACATAACATGGTAGTATGTTTTAATAAATGCATGGATCTAAACTGAAATAAATATAGCTGCCACGAATGATGCACGGTTCCTCGGTGACAGAGGAAAAGAATAGGGAAATAAGAAGTGAAGAGGAAGTTTGTGTTTGGTGTTACTCTGGCAAAACATGTTCAAAATGTTAGAAATGGAGTGTTGTTAGAAATGCACAGTTTGCATCTCGTACCTGATAAGCAAAAAACACTACCAAGGACTTTTTTTCCTTGGCCAGCTTTGCTACAGTTTTTCTTATACTAAATCACTCCCTCCCCCACGCTCCCCCTGGTTTTCTCATGCAGATTACAGAAGCTGGAATTCAACTGACTGTGTCCTTGAAAGGGGGGGGATTTAAACTCTTGGTGACCTAAAGAACTTTCTGAGCACGCGCAATTAGCTGATGCATATTTACTTATCCGCCCTGCATACTTAAGTAGTTAATTATAATATACATGCGATGGATGAAGTGACGTAGCCACATACATGTTTGTATGAAACGGAAATGAGCTGTAAGAGTTCCTGTTTCTGCACACGTGCCCAGGAGGGGAAGGATAAAATACCATCTGAGAATTTCCTCAGGGGTTCGGAGTAATCTGAGTCTTTTTGGCTCTGCTCTGACCCTATTTGCAAATACACCTTTTGTGCTGCTAATAAGTGTGTGTCTGAGAATTTTTTGCGAGCCTCCAAAGAAATGAACCGCTTTTTGCATCAAAAACACCATGCCAATGTTTTGTATGTTTTAAATTCTCAAGTTAGATCCATTTCTTCCCTGTTTCATAGCAAAAGAATAGAGAATATGACTGGGTCAGCCTCAGAAAGTTTATTGTAGTAAAAATGTCATAACCAAAGTCCAAATCCAACTAACTGTTTTTTGCCAGCTTGCGATGAGAGTGATGCATTAATATTTCACACAAATGTATTCAGAGTAACCATGCTTTAGGTTTACAGATGTTTACTGAACCGTTAAGGGACGGTCTACACTGCTTCCGTGATACTCCTATACAACTTAAAGGAAACACATTTTTAATTGTTTGACAATGTAAATATTAAGTTTAGGTACATTTAAGGCTCTTCTGGACTGAGATGCAATGCTCCTGAGCAGACCACAAAGGGCACAACTGTTCACCCCTGCCACACCGCAACAGGAGGCAGCAAACTACATTAAGGTCATCCGTCCTGCCTGACCCAAACAAGCCAGAGAGCTCAAGAGCAGCAGCAGGGATGCCTTCTGCACAACTCTACTGCCTCATTTCCAGATTTGAAAGCTGAGAGCGGAGGGGCTGGGGGCCACAGCTGGTAGCACTCAGTGGCCATGGCGGGACCTGTGTGACACTAACCACAGGGCCTGGGGCAGTTGTGCCAATTCGCATCCCAACCCCAGGGATGGCCCTGAACATGTAGACACACACATACAGACAGGAACTGCCCAACAGATAAGTGTGGAGGGGAGTGTGGGGAGAGGGAAGGGATGGAGTGGGGGCAGATTGAGGCCCCCATGGTAAGAGAGGGAGTGGGGCGGGGGCTGGGGAAGATTGTGGGACAGCTGGGGGTGGCTTGTCAAGGGGTGTAGAGGGGTGCGGCTCCCCACTGCTGTGCACGCCCCGGGGGAGGCTTGCGGGGTATGTGTATCCCAGATTTGTGCATGGGATGGAGGTGGGCTGTCCTCTGCAGGCTGGAGCCCTGTGCCTCACTGCCTTTGCCCCAGGAGCCGCACAGTAGCTGAGCATCCCCTGCCTGTGTGGTGGTGGGAGGCAGAACACGGACCACTGCCAGGAGATACTGTCCTCCTGAGTACTCACCGTACATAGCTGTGGTAGTTTTTTAGGGCATAACAAGATTAAGAGAGCAATAGATGCAAATTATTTGTAAAGAAGGATTTCACAAGATGTTTGAGAGAACACATTCTTTGCCTAGGAGAAGAAATGGAAGTAGTATAAACTCCATTTCTGTGCTGTTGCTTCCTTTGGTAGTTGGTACTCTGGACGTTGTTAAAATTGTAGTAAACTACATGGGATTTTTAACAGAATAAAGAATAGTACTGTTCACAGGATGCACATTAGCACATCTTTACTTTACCAGTGATCTTTATTTTTTTCAGCCTTAGCCCCCAAATCATACTCCCCTTTGCTCTTGCTCCTCCTCTTTCTCAAGCCACATTCATTCCCCTCCTTGTGACTTCACATAGTTTAAAAATATCTTGGCTGTTTCAGCCGAGAAACCCAAAATGTTATAATGCACAATCATGTGCAGTTTTTCTTTTGAAGTTCATTGTATAGAAAGATAGTGTTTTAAAAAATATAAATAATTTTACATGTATTTACATGCCCTTATTTCAACTTATGTATTGAGGATTTCTCAAGAATATGCATTTTCAGTAAGTATGTTTGTTGCAACAATTTGTGTTTGATAACCCTTAAAGTTGCAAAGAACCTAAAACCAATTATTTTTTTAAAGAAAGTATTTCCCTTGCCCTCAATAAAACAAGCTACTTGGAATCATCTTTGGCTCATATTACCAAAAATTGAGAACAGTTGCTTTGGGAAGATATAATTTGAGTCAGTAGTACAGATTCTATTTAAAGGTTGCCTTTTTTATATATTCCTGTTTAAAGCAAGTGCAAGACTGATGTAATGATTAGTAAAGTAGTGAATATCAAAATGTGTGAATGCCTGAATTTGAGTAATTATGTAGTTTTGTTCTTGTAGCCCAGGCCTTTCCAATTTTGTTTGGATTGCTATTCTTGCGGCATTATTTTTTCTTTTGCAGCATTGTGCACTAGTATATGAAAAGCTGAAAGCTAATATGACTATGTACACTGTTTAATCCAAGTGAAGTGCACACGAAAAAGAAAAAAAATAGCAGAAGTGAAATTGGAGATAAGACTTCCAGTTTTAATGACCTCTGGTACTATCACTAATACATAACTAAAATTTTAAACTCAGTTTAATCTAAACTAAAAGAGAGCCCCTTGAAGCTTGTAACATTTTCCCCCCTTTTTCAGTATTTCTGTTGGAAATCCAAGTACTAGTTACTATTTGACTCAGTTTGCTTTTAAAATACAATCTCTATACAACCAGCATTCTCAGTATCCATTTCTCTTATAAAATTTGGCTCTTGCAACAACGTCATTGGCATAGTCATTCTTAGTTGTGCCAATGTCCATTCTCTCATAGCTCTGAACGTTCTTAGGCCCTGCATTATAGGCTGAAATCCCACCTGAAAGTAAAACAAAACATATACTTATGAGAAACTTTTTCTTTTGTAAGAAAACAAGAACAATTTCACTTTTGAAGTTCCTTTCTTTAGTGCGCAACTCTTTTGAGCATATCTAATATTACATACAGGACTTATTTTTATTAAGTGTCATTGTCTGTGAAGAAAGCTATATATAAAATATGCTCTTCACCATTTTTTACTGAAAAACAGTAAATATGATTTGGGTTTATTTATGTGCAAATTTGACATGAACTCATGCACCAGATCCAGCTGCTGGTCCTGGGTCATCCAGCTCATGGGGCTCCCTGCATGGAACCCCACGAGCTGTGGTTGTGAATGCTAGATCAGGAGCACAGGGTGACGTGGGGCCCCAATTGCAGCACACGGGGCCAGGCAGAGGTGGTATAGAGCCCCGATCCTGGCTTGAAGGGCCAGGCAGAGGCAGCACAGGGCCCAATCCAACCTGTGTACCACCCCTGCTCTACTCATGTGGCCTGTGGAGCTAAGACAAACGCTACCAAACTAAGGAATGGGATTTTGTTGCATGAAGTATTTTGGAGCCAATAGTTTTGTACCTTTTAGCTGTTGTTCTCTTGTCCATTGTGGAAATTTCTTCTGGATCTCTTTTATCATCCCACACAAAATCTCTGTACCTTGCATAATATGCTCTTCACTGTCCCACGTACCAACAATTTCATGGTGTCGTTTATCAACCTAGAAGAGTAAAGCAAGAATATCCTGGCACCAAAAGGATTTTTTTTCAAGGGTTCTTTATGGATTTTAAGGGTGTATGGGCTGTGTTCATTTTTACTTTTCTCTGTGGGCCATGTTTTCACTTCTTTTTCCTGCAGTCACGGAATTGGCTGATGTGCAGAGAGATAAGGGTGAGTCTGAAGCACTGGCACGTTGTGTAAAAGATTGTCGGAATGTGGGCAGGGCCTGTTTGGGAATCCTGCTGATGGGGGTAAAATGTGACCAATGGACTAGGACATGAATACAGAAATGAGCTCTGGTTTTCCCTGCCTTTTTGCCAGCGGCATTTTGCAGTGCATGGGGAAGAACTTGTCTAAACACACTTTTAACGTAGCTGCTGCCTGAGCCTCTGAGCTTAGTGAACCATTTCTGGTAAGGTACTGTACTCTGAAGCAGGAACAACAATAAATCAGATCCTTTCCTTTCTAGGCAAACCAATGCATTCTAGGAAGCAGACAGTAGCTGTAATGCAGTGCATTATCTCCAGGCTCTTGTTCGCAACCTGGATTCCCCCTGCTATACTGGGGATTGAGAATAACATCAGATTTACACCTGCCAAGGGGCACTCCACAGACTGGTTGTCCTTGAGGGGCATTAGTCCCTTTAGGCAGCCAAAGCAACATGAACTATTGTACGGTAAAAGAAAATCTAGTTTAATTTATTTCACTTAAATGCCAAACCATACAACACAAAAATGTGGAATGTGGCACTATTAACTTACCTTATGCTGTACTTCATCTTCTCCAACACTTTGTCTCTAGGCTGTACCACAAGCAAGGATCGACTTCTGTGTCTGGAAAGTGACTAACCCATTCAGGTTGCCACTTACAATGGTCAGGTCACTATTTATAGTTCTTATGGGGAGGAATTAGCCAGACATGCTGTTTTGGGGCATGTTAATACAAAAGGCTAAATCTTTGCTCAAGTTTTTGGCACCAGGGTGGAGATGACCCCCAAAGCAAAATCCTTATAATTTGTTATGGTTTTTTCTGACACAAAAGAGATGGTTGCAGTTTTTGAGTGCTGATAAATACCTGCATTAAACCAAATCCGTTTCCTCTGTCACCCCAGCCGTCCTTCAGGACTATTCCACCATGAGACTCTCGGGAGATGATAGCAGCAATCAGAGCTGGATCTACACCCAGTTTTTTACCAACGTTCTTAATCTTGGTTTCATATTTTTGCAGATTCTTTAAATCTCTTTCAGCAATCTTTTCTGAAGCAGTCACTCCTGTAGTAAATGTAAATGCCATTTTTTTTGTTTCAAAGAAGTTGGGAGGTGTTCCTCCAAAAGACAATATGGCTACATTTAACATTTAAAAACCCTTATAGATCTATCTAATCTATATAGATAGAATTAGTAATTAATCAGCATCCATCCATGGCTGAAAGAAGTGCCTAAATCTAGGCATAACGATAAATTAATTCTAGAATATAGGAATTTCAAATGGAGACAGCAGTGTTTTGGCAGGGGTAGCCAACCTGTGGCATAAGTGCCACAAATGGCATGCATGAGATCAGGGAGAGGACAAGCAGCACAGCAGCAGATAGGATAGGAGGAAGAAAGCAAGGAAGAAGATTGGGCAGGGACACAGTAGGGAACAAAAAAGCAGAATGGCAGAGCAGGCAGAGGAAGGGTATTGGAGTGGCATGCAAGGAGGGTTCAAGGCTAATTTGTGGCATGGCTGCTTACCATCCCCCATTCTATATAACATGGTGATCTTAGAGATAAGCAGGAATTGTCTTCACTCCAAACCTTTATGCTACAAAAGGTTTAATTCCCTTTGTCGTAGACATATTTGGGAGGCAATGCACAGAAATAATAGCTCAGAGTACAGGGGACTCTCTCAAAGAACAAGTGAAAAGACTGCTGCATTTGGAATTTGGTCCCTAAGACTTCGGGTATTTCTCAGATTGTTCTGAAGACTCCCCAGAACGCCTCAAGAGCACCTTTTTTGTAAATACAATGGAAATGAATTGTACAAATCAGTTTGATTTGTTGAAGGGAAAAGAAACATCTCTCAGGAATAATTAAAAGTTAAACATATTTATTTATAATATGCATTTACCAGTGCTCTAAAGCCAAATAATGCCTACCTCCATAGCTTAGACCTTCTTGTTTTCCAGTTTCAATGGAAGCCCCAGTTGTATCGACATCCATTAATTTACCGTAGTGTTCAGAAAGGTCTAAGTGGAAGCATGGATTAGAATCAATAGATTATAAATATCATGAATATATTCTGAGTTATATCTGTGACTCACACTTATCATTGATGGGAAACTTGTAATTAGGCAATATTTATGTGCTTATCCATGCTAGAAGGTGCCTTACCTATCAGCAAATTCAATGTGAGGCATTATAATGTAATTTATTTGTAATTTACCCAACTATACCTATGGACTAAGCAAACCATTTCAGAATATGATTAAAATACCCATATGCACAAACACAATTCTTCATGAACAATGCTAAATTTAACTCAGTAAATTAATGGGAGACAGATCTCTTGTTCCAGTGCTACAAAATTGTTAGACAAATATGAAATACCTGACATGGTTGCTTGATGATCTGCGTTTTTCTGTTCCTGGGTCTCCTAAAGAAACAATCATGCAGTTTTAGTTTCAATATGAGTAATCTGTCCAAACAAATCAGTTCACTTCCCCAAACACTGTCTATTTTTAACATTAAACAACAATACACTTTACTACTTGCTGTTCAGCTCATCCAGAGAAATAAAATGAGATTTGTGCTCTAAAACTATGATTGTTATTTATCTACTTTTAGTTGAGTACTTTCCTGCAATCTTAACAGTTCAGAATTAGGAGGAGCTTGACACAAGCTACCTACTCTCTTCAGGGGTTGGAAGTTACAGGGGGAAACAGGAAATTGAATTTATGCAGAATGGATTTTGCCGAGTAAGCCATGTGAAACAATATCATTGTAAACAATTACAACCACTCAGCACTTGGATGTGCAGAGAAATTTACCTCCCCCCTGCCAGCTACACTTCTGCTATTAGTAGAAACAATGAAGATTAATACACAAATCCAGACTAGGATACAGGGTGTTTAAAAAACTCTGTAACTCTTTGCTAACAAGTAAAAAGTTAACTGCATGGTTGGACAAACCTATTGTTTTTAGTACTGTACTTATTTGCAGGGACTGTGGTTTTCTCTGATTAAAAAAAAATCCCCAATTTTTGGATTCAAAAAGTAACCCCAAACCGACATTTTTCTGTGATTAAAATAAAACACCACTACATATATATATTTATATAGCGTAAACCAATTTAAAAAGTAACCCAAAATCACATTTTTCTGTGATTAAAATGAAACACCACTATACCTATCTATCTATCTATCTATCTTAAGATAGATAGATAGATAGATAGATAGATAGATGCACCAAGTGGTGTTTCATTGTAAATTTTGGCTTACTTTTTAATCCAAAAATTGTGGATTTTTTTTAACAGAGAAAACCAGAATTCCTGATGATAAGGAAGCAGGAATGTGGGCCATCAGTAGTCATCTTCTATTGTATCTTAACATTACCAATCCCATCTTTCCTCTATAAGCCACATCCATTCTATTTTTCTGCTCCTTGGAGCTGCATAAATGATGACAAATGTGACCTTTAGACATGTTTCCGTGTGGGTTTTTTTAAAACTTATTTGCAATCTTGGTTGTGGATTCCAGTGTACATAGGTTCCTATAAGTTTTGGTTGCTGGTGCTGGTATGGATATATATATAAAATGTGATTTTTGATTGTTATGCATGGTCTCCATATTATTTAAAATCCGAAATTTGGTCTGGGTAAGTAAATGTATTTCACCATCACCAAACTTGGATGTCATGGAAAACAAAGTCTAAAATATTACAAATATGCAGGGATCTTGGTTTTGTCTGATAAAAAGAAGTCCCCAGTTTTCAGGTTAAAAAAGTAAACCAAAATCCACATTTTTCCTTGTTTAAAATGAAACACCGCTAATATATACAGATATATGTAAACACACAAACACATACACACGCCACTAATATATATATATATTATGCTGTATCACATTCTGATCTATTAAAATGAAACACCACTGATATATTTACATATATATATATATGCACACCACATATATATAGTTAGTGGTGTTTCATTTTAATCACAGAAAAATGTGGATTTTGGCTTACTTTTTCTAACCCAAAAATTGGGGACTTTTTTTATCAGAGAAAACCAGGATCCCTGCTTACCATCATAGGAAGAATTCTATGGTAATATCATATGCTGTTTCCCTGGCAAAATAATAGGTGTGGCAAATTAGCTGTCTTTATACCTCCTCTGAAATACTCTACATCTAAACCTTTTGGTCTCACTTGCATGCTTCCAGAAAACCTTCAACTCATTGTGGGAGATATGCCCCCTAAATCTGCACATAACAAAGAAAGAGACATAATAATTAAAATATTAACAACAGTAGCAAGGAAATGCACCACTCTATCATAGCTCATAGTTGAAATTCCAGTTTAAGTAATACAAGTTACAGTGAAGGCTGCAGCTCAGCTCTGATGGGCCAGAGGCGGCTTTAGAGAGCTGTGGATTAAAGCCCATATAGGCTAATTTCCCATGTACAAAATACAGCAGTGACCTTGTTGATGCTCATATTATAGCCAGAAGCTTCAATTTTTTATTTGGTGTTAGAATAAAGAACACCTGCGGCCTTAAAAATAAAATAAATAATACTGCAAAATGTCACCTTATACCTAACCCCCCAGGAGGTCAGCTCCATGTTCCATTGGGACTACATGTGAGCTGTATCACATTATGATCTATGCCAGCATGTCAGAATGAAAGGGGTAGTGTCCCTTTGGGAGACTTAAAATGTCAAAAAATTGCTTCTGTACTAAATTACCTCTTTCACATACTATTAATCAGGCATTCAACATCACATAATTTTATATTAGGCTAATTTTAATTTTTCCCCCTTCGTCTTTCATAAATGCTACATGAAGCCCTCTAAAGTGTGGTTCTACCTTGAGAATGATTATGTAAAAATGTCTCTTTATTAAATATAACTGCACTTGCTGACCTCAGTGATAAGTGTGGTAATTTGGGGTTTTAGCCTCCATTATACCTGTAGCATTAACACTGCTAGGAGAATAATCTGATGCTTCTTTTTTATGATTATTCCTATCAGTCAGTTATGCCTGTGTAATCTCATTAAAGAATAACAACTTGTATTGGTGTTACTGGGAGCATAATGTGAAGTTACAGTGCTCATGTGTAACTGAAGGCCTAATTTTGCCAGCAGATCCCCTCATATTGCTAGTGAAGTATGAAAGAGAAAAGGAAGAAACTTAATTCAGCTACATCAAGTTTATAGGAGCAAGGAATTAAGCAACTCTAACAAAAATGTAGACAATAAATTTGAAATACCTAGCTGGGGTTTTTCAGAGTCAAACTAGGAATGTCTACATGTGTTATTCTTGTGCATGAATAAACTGCAGAGCTTATTGCTCTGGAGTTTATTGCTCCTGGGCATGCCGTTTAAATGTGCACCTGGGAGCAATTAACTCCAAAGCAATAAGCTCCACAGTTTATTCATGCACAGCATGTGAAGCCTGCTTTGAGCAGCCCTGGCTTGCAAGGGATCCTGGGGGTCAGCCTGCCAGCCTAGGGCTGGTCCCCCTCACCCAATGTGCTGTGGGGCGGCTGTCTAGGAAATGAGGGAGCTTCAGTGTGGGACTAGCCACAGACAGCCCCCGCAATGAAGCAACCCTCATGCCCAGCCAGCCCCTCCAGCATCTACACATGTGCTGCTGTGGAGTTTTTTACTCCGCAGCAGAATAGTACTTGAATTTACAAGTACTATCTTTCTGTGGAGTAAATTAGATTGGTTTACTTCAGCCTAATAGGGGCACACACATAGGTAGAGGGATAAAACATTATTTGGGCTACCCCTCCAGCAGGTAAATCTGTGGGGGAAGGGGCAGGGGGAGGGGGAAGGGCCATGGGGGGTGGGGCACAGACAGGAGCAGGGGCTGGAGTGAGTGGGCCTCTGGTTAGGCTGGGTGGTGGGATAAGTGGGCCCAGGGGCATGTGCCCCGCTGATTTGTACGCAGGGCAGAGGTGGCTGCTGCTGCATTCTGAGCTTTGTGCCTTGCTGCCCTGAGAGCCATGTGATGCCGCGTGATTCCTGTTGCTGGGTTGGCAGGGGGTGTGGTGCAGCCCAGAAGCAGCTGGCACTTGGCGTCGGCTGCTCCTGGGACTAATTTATGCTTCTGGGACTAATTTATGCTCCTGGGATTAATTTATGTTTCTACCTATTTACTTCTAATGACTAATGGACACTCTGGCTGCATCCAGACAACCATGGACATTTGGTTCCCTAGGGACAAGTAGTGCTGATGCAAGTGGTTCCTGGTGTACTCGTTCCCAGGAAATGCCCATGTCATGCATATTTTGGAACATAGTAAGGTACTAGATGGGGTAGGGAAGGCTGGGGCCAGCACTGGGCTGGCCCCAACAGTCTTACCTGGGGTCCTGGGGGCCTCCTGGGGATGCAGCTGTGGCAATTCTGCTGCATGGAGCCTGGCTGGCAGCCAGAGCATGGCTCCGAGTGGCCCAGCTCTGCTTTTGAGCAGTGTATGTTGCCTGTGTATGTGCTGCTTCACTTTTTTTTCCCATGGGTTTTTTTGACCCCTGGATATACATGTGTGCTGGTATTAGGGTTAGTAAATAATTAAGTTCCCCAGAAAATAGTACTGCTAGGGATGGTATTATCCTACAGCAGAGTAACTGTGTTAGGGAGCTTCTGGAGGGGTTGGACGTATTCAAATCAGCCGGCCCGGATGATCTCCACCCTAGAGTTCTAAAGGAACTGGCCAAGGTCATTGCAAGTCCCCTGGCACTCGTGGTGCTCTGGTGAGGTACCAGAGGACTGGAAGAGGGCCAACATGGTCCCCATCTTCAAAAAAGGCAGGAAGGAGGACCCGGGAAACTATAGGCCGGTTAGTCTCACCTCGATCCTAGGCAAGCTGTTCGAGAAAATTATGCTGGCACACATCCAGGAGAGGCCAGCAGGGGACTACATGCTTAGGGGCAACCAACATGGGTTCATCAGCGGCAGGTCCTGTCAGACCAACCTGGTGGCCTTTTACAATCAGATCACCAGATCATTAGATGCAGGGGTAGCAGTGGATATAGTCTTCCTGGACTTCCGGAAGGCTTTTGACACTGTCTCTCACCCCGTTCTCATTAAGAAACTGGGGGGCTGTGGTGTAGACACCCACACAGTCAAATGGGTTGCCAACTGGCTGGTGGGCCGCGCCCAGAGGGTGGTAGTGGATGGGTCCTTCTCAACCTGGAAGGACGTGGGCAGCGGGGTTCCGCAGGGCTCGGTCCTCGGGCCCGCACTGTTCAACATCTTCATCAGCGATTTGGATGAGGGGGTAAAAAGCACCCTGTTCAAATTTGCTGATGACACTAAGATGTGGGGGGACGTGGGCACATTGGAAGGATGCAACAGGCTACAATCAGACCTAGACAGGTTACAAGGGTGGGCAGACGAGACTAGGATGGGTTTCAACACAGACAAGTGCAAGGTGATGCACCTCAGAAGGAACAACCGGCACCATACCTACAGTTTAGGGAACTCCCCTCTTGTCAGCACGGAGGCGGAAAGGGATCTGGGGGTCATCATTGACTCCAAGATGAACATGGGCCAGCAGTGTGGAGAGGCAGTAAGGAAGGCCAACTGTACCTTGTCATGCATCCAGAGATGCATCTCGAGCAGGTTCAAGGAGGTGATCCTCCCCCTCTATGTGGCACTGGTCAGACCGCAGCTGGAGTACAGCATCCAGTTCTGGGTGCCGCACTTCAAGAGGGATGTGGACAGCATGGAGAGGGTCCAGAGGAGGCCACTCGTATGATCAGGGGACAGCAGGGCAGGCCCTATGAGGAGAGGCTGTGGGACCTGAACCTGTTCAGCCTCCAAAAATGAAGGCTGAGGGGGGACCTTGTGGCCTGTTACAAACTAGTCAGGGGGGATCAGCAGGCATTGGGGGAGTCACTGTTCCCCTGAGCACTGCCAGGAGTGACCAGGAATAACGGTCACAAGCTGGCAGAGGGTAGATTTAGGCTGGATATCAGGAGGCGCTACTTCACGGTCAGGGTGGTTAGGATCTGGAACCAACTTCCAAGAGAAGCGGTGCTGGCTCCTACCCTGGGGGTCTTTAAGAGGAGGTTAGATGAACACCTTGCTAGGGTCGTTTGACTCCAGTAATCTTTCCTGCCATGGCAGGGGGTTGGACTAGATGATCTACTCAGGTCCCTTCCGACCCTAGAAACTATGAAACCTGCTGTGTGCCAGAACGTGCATGGCATGGGTGTTTCCCAGGAACAGGTAGCAGTGGCACAAAGTGTGCTGTTGCTACTTGTTGTCCCTGTGGAAACAAATGTCCTTGCTCATCTGGATGCGCCCCATGTGTCTTAAAGCTCATAAAAGACTTTTTGGAAAGTTCTCGCAGTAAAGCCACAGAAGACCAAGCTGGACCATCTCAATACTTGCAAGGTAAAGCAAAATTTAAGCACATGAAAAGACTTAATAGAATGACATCAGCCTTTTCAGGCTCTCTTTGTATTTTGTAAAGAATAAAATATGACAGCTTAGTTTTTAGTTGAGAAGTCTTTGCAAGTCACCATTAAAATCCTTCATACCTCTATTCAACATCCTGCTTGCCATCAGACAACTCTGAGGTAAATAGACTGGTTCAACTCTTATCAGAGGCTATTTTGCATAAAATGAACTTTTCCAACCAGGAAATCTTATACCACCTTTCAACTCTCCTACGAAATATGAATTTTCATTTCCACCTGGGAGAAATGTTACAATCTGTGCACTCCCCTATGCCTGAGGAAAGGTGTGCGTGCCCAAAAGCTTGCAAATAAAGATCTTTTTTTGCAATCATTTAGTTGGTCTAATAAAAGATATCACCTTCCCAAGAGTTCTGATTATTTTTGCCTGCAGACCAACATGGCTACAACTTGTATCGCTCGTACCTCCATGCTTTTTTTAAAAAGTTGCCCAGGCCAGGGTCCCAGCACCCTCAGTACTTTATTTGGGATTACACTTGCCAGGAAAAAGATCAGTGATCCTGCTGTCATCCTTATTTTCACATTTTATAAACTCAGCTGTATAGCACACAGTGGTCCGTAGGTCACTGTGTTACTTGGTTCTCAACTAGAGCGCAACTATTGTGTCTGAGTTAACTGTTACGAAGTGGGCTCCAGAGGTGAAACTGACTGAGGTTATTAATTTAAACGATAATCAGTAAGACATGGGTCATATGTTAGTGACCCAGAGGAAGTGGAAAGACTGGTGTTTTGGCTGGAGCAAAATGTATCAATATGTCTATATTTATACTCCACTAATATTAATATTTAAAGCTCTGCAAAATTTAGCCAACACCTTGCATTCTTATCAGCAGCAGAAGTATCTGTGTTACTTACAGGACAATTCTACTGTTGCATCCTCACAAGCTTGTCGGAAAGGTGACAAAAGTGTGGTCTGGAGTGTTTGTTTTAGTAAATGCAGTATTGTGTCAAAGCCTTGCATGACTTTCTCTGGCCAGAGGAAGAAAGATGAATGGCAAATTATTTGTTACATGGCTATTTCTGGCACTCAGTGCTCCTACTGGGCATGTGGAGGTGCTCTACCTGTATGCTCCTCAGCGTGCTGGAGCAGCTCATGCCAAAAAGGAAGCTGCAACATGCACTGGCATCAATGCTGTAGTCCACTTCATCCCATCCCTTTGAGGTTGTGTGCTCAGGAGACAAAGTGAAGGCACAAAGATAAATTCCTCTCACTTCCTCTTGCTTCTTGCACTCCATTCCCCTGTCCTTTTGCATATTTGCATAAAGGTAGTCACAATCCAGCCCTGAATCTTTCTCTTTCATATATGCTAGAAGAACAACTGAACATTTACACAGCACAGGGCATACTGCCTGAGACTTGCTCGTCGTGACACTGTCACTTTCCTAAAAAAAGTTTTAACTTCAAAGCTTCAAATCACAGAAATTGGAGATTGCTTTGCTGGCTTAAACCAATATAGTTTAACTTATGTCATCACTCTTCCAGGTGTAAGTCACAAGTCTTTTGCATGCAGCCAAACTTCCAGAATGTAATATTAGATAAAGATATTATCTGTGGTCATCTTTACATGTGCTTTGGAGGTTGGGGTGGGGGAAGGCACTTTAATTAGCACTCACAGTGTCTTGATATTTATCATCCCATGCTTCAAAATGGCACTGGTGGTGCTGTAACTAAAGCTCATATGACAAGCTTTAGTTAAAGTACCCCCGCTGCTATTTTGAAGCTTGGGGATGCTGAATACATGAGATGCCAAGGCTACTGGACCATGCTAATTAGCATGTTTTAACAGACTCAATGAACTGAGTCTGTTCCAATGTGCTGCAATTACGGCACATCGGAGAAGATGTCCCACAGTCTACAGCTATCCTGTATGGCCATGCTTGTCTCAATGCACCTGATCTTAGAAGCAAAGCAGAACTGGGCCTGGGACACTAGGCTGGATCACCAGCTTCAAATCCCAGGTAGCGTATATTCAAACTGAGGAATGGTTGTTGAATACTTGGAGAACACTAAACCATAGGAATAAGGGGTGAGACTTTGTTTGGTCCAGTTGCTGGGCTGATGGATCACAACTAAAGAAAGGAAATGTATTTTTATATTTGAAACTTGTAGGGGTAAAGGCTCTGTGTTTAGGTGATTTCCATAACCTTGTCAATATTGTTTGCTAATGGAGCTGGAAGAATGAACATTTTGGAGTGTTGGTCATTTGCCACAAATTAGTACCTTGTTTCTAAGTCTAGTTACTTCCACATAACAATAAAATACATACAAATAACACCCCCCAACATAACAAATGCATGTATCTATATTAAGTACAGATCAAAAGATACAAAAGAGAAACCATTATCAAATATTCTCTAAGAAAGTTATTTGTATTTGTTAATTATGAGAATGGCAGATACTGAGAAACATATTTAAAAGCTGAAAGGCAGCAACCAAATTATAACTAGGCAGGGTTGATTTTACTTCTAACAAGCAGTGAAGTAGTTAAATTTGGTATAGCATATATAAACTACTCTCAACATTTCTGTTGGCAAAATCTAGATCAAATTTGTTTTGAAGTTAAGACAATTCTCTTATAGATCACAGTATTGTTTAAAAATCAAGAGTCAATGAGTCTATTTGTACAAGGATTTACAGGATTGTGGTCTTAATCTCTGCCTAAGCATACTGTATCATCAGTTTGGTAATTTTGAAAATCAGAGTTTATCTGATGGGCAGAGGCTTTTCATCAGTATTATTCTCAAAGTTAGTATCCATTTTTCTATAAAAATGTGGCTGTGGAACAACAGCAGTGACACGGGCATTCTTGATTGTGCCAACATCCATTTTAGCGTTGGCTCTGATGCTTAGGTTTCCTGCACTGTAGGCAGAAATTCTGCCTGAACAGAAATACCAAAAGAGTTCATATGGATTTGAAACAAACAACAATTCCAGTCAGCTCAGAAACTGTCTGCCTCGGTTTGTAAAGCCTATTGGAAGCAACTAATTTTTAGGGGTGTGCGAAACAGGCCCTATTTGATTCAGATTCAGCCTGAATCAGGGACAGTGATTCGATTTGTTGATTTGGATCACTGTCCCCAATTTGATTTGGCCGAATCTGAATCTGAAGATTTGATGCTGATTCAGAGAATCAATGATTCGGCCATAGACACAGCTTTAAATGTTTTTTCTATATACCTTGAGGTACCAGGTGCGGCTCGTGAATGTTGCAATGCTGGAGCGCAGGGGGGCCTCCCACGTGCTTGGCGGCAAACCTGGAAGTGGACTGGAAATAGTTCTGCTCCACTTTCAGGTCTGCCGGGGAGCACGCTGGGAGCCCGCCCCCCGCCGGCTTGCCCCCAGACCCTCAGCGTGCTCTCTGGCAGACCCAGAAGTGGACTAGATGTGCTTCTGGTCCACTTCCAGGTCTGCTGCCGAGCACACTGGGATCCCCCTGCACTTCTGTGGGGCACTCCATCTGCCCCACCATCACAGCACTCACAAGCCACCTGGTACCATGAGGTATGTACAAGAAACATTTAAAGTTATCTCTATGTCTGAATTGCTGAACTTTCCAAATCGATCCAGACGCTTCTGATTTGATTTGGAGAGATTAAAGGGTACTCTGATTTGATTTGGATTTGGAGATTCAGTCACCAAATCAGGCCGAATCTCTGCCAATTTGAATCAGGGACCGAAGCTTCTCACAGCCCTACTAATTTTGTCACCTCATGGTAACATTTTAGCAGTTTAACAGAAATCATTAAATTCCATTGCCTTTTCAGCCATAGTCTATGATTAGTGTGGGATTGGGTGAAGTGACTGCATGGAGATCTGAATTCACTGTATATCCAAGTAGGTTTGGATTACCTTACATGCCTAAAAATCAGTCTCGATTCAAGAAAGGTTCATGAACCCTGAACATGATAGAGAATTTGCAGAGGATATATTAGAAATCATAATCCCATGAAACCACGCAACATCTGTCTATAGGGTCTGGTCTTATGCTTGCTAGTTTTCATCCAGTTCTGAAAGAAGTTGTTTATATCCTATGTTTCCTCTCCTTCATTTCCTGCAAATCTCCATGTTGAGTAGTGCAGTGCTAGGATCTCTTGACAATCTGTCCAGTTTCCTTTATGTACTTTTTCCCTACTTATTTGTTGCTAGTACGCTGACAGACTTAAAGCATTTGTATTTTATGACATGATTTTGTAAAAATCAGTATGAATTGACTGTATTGGTGAGCACAGAGAGAGAGATTAATAAAGGTGTGTGCTATTAAACGTAGTGAATTAGTTTGTAAAATACTTTGAAGAAACAAAGTGCTATGCATTGTGATAATTAGCATCTGCTGAATGGCAGATCTGGAAAACAGAATAGTGGTCATCAAAGCAACTTAAATTCCATTGTCCTACCATTGCATAGGAAGCCTCAGTGGTATCAGCTGTGTTTCCATATCCCAGAGTATCCAGACTGACTTTCAGGAATATCTAAAAGGACAGGTGAAAATATGTTACAACCATAGACTTGCCTTGTTTTAAGACCATCTATGTCTTTTGATTCTGTTCTGCAACCAAATACCCATGAGCAGGCCTCTGTGCCTGTGGAGAGCCCCTTTCACTTCTGTGCAGGTTCTTCCCTTTTCCACACAGATCCTTTTTGAAGAACTGAGGTGATTAGGTCAATGCCAGAACTCTCAGCTGGCTAAAATACATGTGGCTCATATCTGAGAAACAAAATGGAACACACCAAAGTTTTGTTGCACCCCCTTCTGCTTGTGCAGCCCAGCTTGGCCCAAGCTTGAAGGCTTCTGGTCCGTATAGCTGGAACTAAAGAGCGCAGTATTGTCTGAGCTTAGGCTGGCAAGTTTCTGAGCATCTTTGGCTGTTCATGGAACCTGAGGCCATGAAGTAGCATGCTAGCTTAAACTTTCATAAAACATAATTCACATAGCTAGAATAGCTTTGTGATTTAAAATGCAGCATTATGTAGAGATATAGTTCAGTATAATAGTTATGGGCAAAATCCCCAAACACGGAAAACAGAAGAAGAAAATGCCCCTAGTTTAATAAGTATTGCTAGAGTCAAAATGGAAGAGAAGTTTCCTCCTTGTTGTTCAGTTTACCCTTCCAGCTCTGAAGGAAAAGCCAGGGATGGGGAAGTAAGCAAAGCTCCTTCCAGCCTTTCATGAAATGGACATTTTCCCCATTTGCCTTGTCAGGACCGGATCCTCTCTGTGACAAAGCGCTGAATACACAGATTCAAAATTACTCTTCGATGAGTTGTATTTAGTAGATTATTGTCCCAGAAGTTCTCCCCTTATTGGTCTGGAGGGCTTGTTAGCCCAAGTTGGTGCCTGTATTGCAGGGGACCTGCATCTATTGCATAAGACCTGCCTTCCATCCTGAAGGATACAAGGCAGATAACTTTCTTAGGTATCTATTCAGTATCCTCCTCCACTGGCTACAGAATCAGACAAAAGGCCCAGACTTGTTATTACTGTGCTGAATCTTTGCCAACACAACCAAGGGCTGAAGCACATGCGGTTCAGTGCAGTTGTGCCAATGGAGTATTCTTCTTATTGCCCTCAGTCCTCTACCAGCTTCCTAAAATCATGTTACATTCTGATTGTTGGAAGATGGTTACTGTTAGAGGGTGACAGCATGGCCTGGGGCTAGGGCAGAGCCACTATCCAGGGCTTGCACCAGATGGGTCCAGAGGCTCAGAATGAGGGGCTGTAAAGCCCCTTACCCTTTTCAACGGGCAGTCCGCCTTGTTTTTGCCCACCCCACCTTGATGTTAGTTGTTAGTAAAGTGTGGGAATGGTGGTTAGCAAAATGCTGCCCTGGTCTCATTGTAATGACCAGCAGGTTTGTGGTCAAGGCCTTATGGACCAGTTGCATGACTCTGTTCTGCCCCTGCACCATTCCCCAAGTCTCGCAGATGTCATCATTGATGTTCTTCCTTTTACTCAAACAGCCCTTCCCTGGGCCCTGAGACCCCTCAGTCTCTCATCCATCTCCTCTCCAGGCTCACAGTCCACTCAATCTCTCACTCAACCCATCCGCGGACTGCCAGGTTTTTCAGTGTCTCACGCAGCCCCTCTCTGGATTGCCAGGGCCCTTTGGTGTCTTCCTGGCCCCACTCTGAGCCTCTGGACCCATCTGGTCCCACTTTCTCTCTTCCTTTTCTCTCAGGATGTAGTTGCTTAGCTGTCCTCCTCCATGGAGCAATGCACAAGGCAGTGGGAGCTGAGGCTTTCAAGCACTCCATCCTCGCTGTTCCCTGGGGTGGCTCATGCACGGCACTTTGTGAAAGCTGTCCTGCCACAGGCAGCCCCACCATGCTAAACAACCCCAGTAGGGTAGAGTTTCAGGTCTTTCCCAGAACCACTCTCTAGGCCAGGGACGGGCAAAGTCCACGGGCTGGATTAGGCCCACAGTGGACTTCGTTTCCCAGCAGCTCTTCCCTACATTCCTGCAGCTGGTTTCCATGGAGACCTCAGCAGTGGCAACGCCATGACAGCACAGGGCCAGGGTTTCCATGGAGACCGGCCCTTGCAGTGCTGGCAGTGTGTGGCAGGGTGGGGAGCTGTTCTGGGGTTGGGGTCTTGTGGTGGTGATGGCATGGTCTGGAGCCGAGGCGGAGCTGCAATCTTTCCTTTTTCTTTTTTTGTTCTCTCTTCTCTGCTTTGAGGGCGAGAAGCTTCACCATGACATGGGCAGACACTTGTTTGCGGTGTCAGTGCCATAGGAGTTGGTCAGGAGTCAGCTCCTCCCATGTCTTGATGTTGGCATCTGTTTTCTTGAGGTATGCCTTCAATGTATCCTTGTAGTGTTTCCTCTGGCAAGCGTGAGATCTCAGGTCATTACTAGACTGTAAGTAGAGCACTTGTTTTGGGAGCTGAGAATCAGGCATATGCATACAATGGCTGCGTCTACGTGAGACGCTGACTGCACAATCCTTACTGCGCAGTCATTTAGTACTTGTTTATACAACCTGAGTTACTGTGCAGTCATGCCAACAAACGGCTTTTTTGTGATGCTGATTGCACAGTAGCTTGAAAGTACTGTGCAGTAGCATTGCATCATGGTTTCTGTCACATAATGCTACTGTGTAGTAGTTTTGGGCCTCTTCGCAGTCAGTGTCTCATGTAGACGTGGCCAATGTCCGAACCATGGTTCATCGTAACTCCTAGGTCCTTCTCTGTGGTGCTGAAGCCTAGACAGCCATCCCTCAGTCCATATTTGTGCATGCAATTATTTTGTCCTAGATATAGGACTTTGCACTTGTCCTTGTTGAATCTCATCTAATTGATTTTGGACCATTTCTTCAGTTTATTCTAGATCTTAGCTCTGTCCTTTAGAGTGTCTTCAACTCCACCTAACTTGGTCTCATCTGCAAAGTTGCTAACTGTGCACTCAACCTTATTGTCTGAATCATTAATAAAGGTGTTATATGATACCAGACCCAGGGCAGACCCCTGGAGAACCCCACTTAATACCAACTAGACTTGTTGAGTACAGTTATATAGCCACCTTATAGTACTTTCACCTAGTCTGTATTTCCTTAGTTTGTTCGTGACAGTGTCCTGAGAGACTGTCAAAAAGCCTTGCTAAAACGAAGGTACATCAGATCCAGTAGTCTTTCCTCCCATCTACAGAGCCTGTTACCTTTTTATAAAAAGAAATCAGGTTAGTCAAGCATGACTTGCTGTTGGTGAATCCATGCTGGATGTTCCTGTTCACTTTGTTCCCCTCTAGGTGCTTTGCAATAGATTCCTTGAGGACCTGCTCCATGATCTTTTCAGGTATTGAGGTCTGACTGGCTAGTCTGTTGTTTTGTGGATCCTCCTTTTCTCCTTTCTTAAAGATGGGCACTATATTTGCCCTCTTTTAAACATTTGGGACCTCAGCTAACCACCATGAGTTCTCAAAGAGAACAGCCAATGGCTCTGAATTTACTTCAGCCAATTCCTTCAGTACCCTAGTGTGCATTCTATCCAGCCCTGCTGACTTGATAACATCTAGCTCAATTTATTTTTAACCAGGGTGCCACAGCCAGGCACGTCAATACAAACATCATTCACAAGACAAACCCAGAGATTTCAGATAGGAATTCATCGTGTCATAAACATTCTGAGCAGCATAGGATCTACATTGTAAACAAAAAGGCAACAACAACATAACACATTACAATCAGCATCATAGGATTCACTGAGGCCACATGAATCATGAGGAGTACCTCCTGCAGAAAGCATTTTGGACGGGGGCCTCTGTCTGTGGGGCTACCTAGCCCTTCACTGACATACTGTATTTCTGTTAGGTATCAAGAGGAGCTAGATTGGAACAGCTCTCAAGACAGAGGCCCCCTTCCAAAATGCTTTCTGCAGGAGGTGCTCCTCATGATTCATGTGGCCTCAGTGCCATTCACAGTGAACACAGGACAGATTTCTAGCAATATACTGCACCTGTCTATTTCAGTTTATTGCTATCCTGAGGCTCTTTAACCTATAATACAGTCTAAGGTATGTGACCAAGAGCAGGGACATATATTATTTTGTATGTAACCTGTGGAAGCAGCAGTTCAAGAAATCAATCAGCATCATAGGATCTACATTTTAAACAAAAAGGCAACAACAACATAACACATTATAAAGAAAAGCGTGAGTAGGGTATTTCTTTTATGAGTAATGAAACTTGTTCAGCTTTAATCATGGGCGACTGATGCTGCCTTAGTCACGGGGGGCATGCGCCCTCCCTGCCACTAGTCCCACTGACCTGAGGCAGTGGGGGGAGTCCCCTGCAAGCAATCTCACTGCAGCTGACCGCTGCACTTGCTGTGTGGCCACAGCTACTCCTGGAAGCGGCTGTAGTGATCATGAGTGGCTGGTGCTTGCAGGGGGCACTGACACTCCTGCCTGCCCCCACTGCCCATCGCCTAAGTGGCGAGCGCGGCCATCAGGGAGTGCATGTGACCCCCTATGCATCACCACTGGCTTTAATGAAGCTTAATTCAATTCACATTGCACTGCACTCCACTCCAGCAAGCAAATGGATATTGCTGTGATTTCAGATTGAGGGGAAGGGTCTGTCTATAGGTGCTTACACAAGTTACAACTTTTGCATGATTGTGCCCCTCAAAGTGCTCTACAGCCATGATGTAACACATGTGCACCACTGCAGAGCCCTTTCAAAATGGTTGATCTTGCAAAAAAAAAACAACCCTGGTCAAATGAGGTAATAGATGAACACTCTCTAAAGCAGAGCACCTTAGGAAACTTGTGTTCCCTCCAGGGTTCATTTTTCACTTGGGAGCTGTCAGTGGAGGAGGGAGCTACTGGTTGTTTTGAATGGCCAGAACTGAGGAGGGGCTGTGGGTGGGGAAGTCCTCCTCACCTCATGGGTCCCCCCAGCTATCCTGGCTGGGGTACTGGAGGGACCCAAGCTGGACATGCAAAGTGAGGGGGCCCCAGTCCACCTTTTCCCCCTGCTCAGCTCTGGCCCCCTTCAAAGCAGCCAGCAGCTCCATGCTGTCGCTGTCAAGAGGCCCAAGTGGGGGGTGGGGGAAGGGAGCTCCCCCTTACCTTACAGGCTCCCTCACTACCCCAGCTGGGGTACTGGGGGGAGCTGGGTCTGGCCCATGAGGTGATGGGGGGCTCCTTTTTTCCACCTTCCACCCAGGCCTCTTGACAGTGGCAGAATGGAGCTGCTGGCTGTTTTGAATGGTCAGAGCTAGCAGGGCATGGAGCAGAACCCTCTTGCTTCATGGGCCCAGTCCAGCTCCCTGCCAATACCCTAGCTGGGGTAGGTAGCAGGCAAGGGTCCCCTCCACCTCCTCAGCTCTGACCATTCAAAGCAGCTGGCAGCTCTGTGCTGCCGCTCCCCCTCGCGCTTCCCCATATCTCTCCTGCTGACAGCCCCACAGCTAGGGTAACCACCTTTTCAAAAGGGGAAGGCAAGACACATGCCTGCCTCCCCCCACCTTTCCTGTTGCTAGATCAGAGATGAGCAGAGTGGGCCATGGATGTGGCCCCCATTACGCCCACATCATCATGGTGCCCTGTGACCAGTGGGGTCCCTCAAGGCTCTGTCCTTGGACCCATATTGTTCAACATCTTCATTAATGATGTGGACATTGGAGTCAGAAGCAGACTGCGCAAGTTCACTGATGACACCAAACTTTGGGGCAAAGCATCCACACCAGAAGACAGGAGGGCAATCCAGGCTGACCTGGACAGGCTCAGCAAATGGGTGGACAAGAACCTGATGGTGTTTAACACTGAAAAATGCAAGTTTCTCCACCTTCAGAGGAAAAACCTGCAGCATCCTTATAGGCTTGGCAGTGCTACGCTGGCTAGCACTATAGAAGAAAGAGACTTGGGGGTCATCATTGACCACAAGATGAACATGAGCCTGCAATGTGACGCTGTGCCTAGTAAAGCGACCAAAATGCTGGCTTGCATCCATAGATGCTTCTCAAGCAAATCCCGGGACGTCATTCTCCCCTTGTACTCAGCCTTGGTGAGGCCGCAGCTGGAGTACTGTGTCCAGTTTGGGCTCCACAATTCAAAAAGGATGTGGAGAAGCTTGAGAGAGTCCAGAGGAGAGCCACACGCATGATCAGAGGTCAGGAAAACAGACCTTATGATGACAGGCTGAGAGCCATGGGGCTCTTTAGCCTGGAAAAGCGCAGGCTCAGGGGTGACCTGATGGCCACCTATAAGTTTATCAGGGGTGACCACCAGGATCTGGGGGAACATTTGTTAGCTAGTGCACCAGTAGCAGTGAAATCATGTGAAGATGAACCAAAGAATGTGGTTAACTTTGCAGATGGCACTGAACGTGGGGCTGCTATGACATCATTCTCCCCTTGTACTTGGCCTCGGTGAAGCCACAGCTGGAGTACTGCATCTAATTTTGGGCTCCACAATTCAAAAAGGATGTGAAGAAGCTTGAGAGAGTCCAGAGAAGACCCATGTGCATGATCAGAGGTCAGGAAAACAGACCTTATGACAACAGGCTGAGCCATGGGGCTCTTTAGCCTGGAAAAGCGCAGGCTCAGGGGTGACCTGATGGCCACCTGATGGCCACCTATAAGTTTATCAGGGGTGACCACCAGTTTCTGGGGGAATGTTTGTTCACCAGAGCGCCCCAAGGGATGATGAGGTCAAACGGTTATAAACTACTGCAAGACTGTTTCAGGCTGGACATGAGGAAGAATTTCTTTACTGTCTGAGCCCCCAAGGTCTGGAACAGCTTGCCATCGGAGGTGGTCCGAGCACCTACACTGAACACCTTTAAGAGCAAATTGGATGCTTATCTTGCTGGGATCCTATGACCCCAACTGACTTCCTGCCCTTTGGGTGGGGGGCTGGATTCGATGATCTTCCGAGGTCCCTTCCAGCCCTAATGTCTCTGTGAAATCTGTGTGTAACCAATCTGTACTGCTGTCAAAGGTGGCAGTGAGGCATGTACATGGGGAGCAGGCAGAGCCCAGTTCACAGCTGCAGCCTGCCCTCGCTGTGTGCAAAGACTGGGGGGCCATGTGCCCCCCCTTTGGCTCCTCATCATCGAGCCTCTGGAGGAGCCACCGGGCTCTCCCCGGGGATGACTCAGGGCAGGGTGGGCGAAGGGGACCTGGGAGCTCTGCCCTCTCCAGCCCAGCAGTGCAACCAAGGCTGGCCCCCTCTGGCCCCTGGCTCCAGGCCCACCTTGGGTGGTGCAGGGCTGGGGTCGGTGGTTCACAGAGGCCGGCAGCACTGAGCAATGACCCTGGGTGCAGGGGAAGGGGAGGCTGCACGGGCGTAGCAGGATCCAGCCTGGCTTTGTTCTACTCCCTCCTGATCCCAGCCCCACTCCCCACCATGGCCCTTTCCCTCCCCCTGCAGACTTTCCCACCAGGGGAGGGGGGCACACATGCTCAGACACCCCTTCCCCCCAAATTTTGTTTCTTTCCCTGCCTATGTGGGGACCGAGGCTGGGCTGGGGTGGGTGGGCAGGGAACAGTCCTGGACAGCAGAGTGGTGGTGTGGGGGAGGACCTCCATCCCTGCCTGCCCAGCCCCACCCCCTCATTCTTGACAGGCAATCTGCTAGTTGGCAAGACACATGCTCGCAAGATGAACAGATTTAGAAGAGCAGAGGTCTGTTCTCCTGAGGCAAATATTTGTAAATAATCCTCAGGCAAATGTTGCTTTGGCAGTTGAATCTCAGCAGCAGATGGGTTTGCAACAGCCTCTTTCCTACCTGCATTTTACTCTCAGAAGTGTTCTGGCTAATCCCTTCCTTCCCGAGGGTGTCACTCGAGTTGTTGCAGCTCATGTTTCATGATCTGAACTAGAAGCCAGGGGTGAAGCAAACAGCTCACTTGGGGCATTTTCCTCAAAAACGTATTTATTGGTGGAACAGGGAGCCTCAGCCTCCTGTTACTTTAATGAGAGAAAAGGCAGCAGATAGACCCCAGGCAGCTGAACAGAGGCTACCTGCAAGAAGGAAGGCAGCAAAGAAACACTGCTGCCTAGGCAGGGAGCTGTACCTTAGAGGGAAGGGACATGCCTGCAGCCAGTGAAAACAACTCTGCCTGGGGGGAGCTGGCAGCAAGGGAATAGGCACCTAAGGCAGTGTTTTTCAACCTATGGGTCATGACCCAAAAGCGGGTCACAAGAATATATAAAAGAGTTGCAAAGAAACTTTAAAAATGGATCCTCCTATAAAGGAAAAGAACAGGAAACCGTGGCTTTTCTCTTGGAGGCTGGAAGATTTTCAGCCTGCTTGGGACTGCTTGGGGGTTCCCCATGCCCTAGGAACCCTCCCCCCTTCCCCACCCCACACACTGTGGGGCCTGGGGGTGGAGGGCAATGGGTCAGGAGGGGCCCCTGGGTTGCATTGGCCACTGATGTTTACAAATGGGTCCTGGTACAAAAAAAGGTTGAGAACCACTGACCTAAGGAAACAGGCCAACAGGCAGAGACTAGGAAGGCTGCTAAAGCAGCAATCGTAAACTGCCATAGCAATCAGCCTTCAGGCTCTAGCAAGACCCCCCTGCTCACCTGCCCAGAAGGAGCAGGGCTTAGGCAGCCTTATAAGCCTGGACCCTGAGCTAGGTCAGGCAGACTGGCCCAGTCCGTAACCGGCTTCCTGGCTGGAAGGGGTTCTGCTGACTCCTGGAATCCCCTAAGGCTGCAAGCAAGGTGCTGAAAGCTTGTAACTAAGGGCAAGGGGAGGTATGGCTGCTGTGACAGCAAGCTACTCTTGATGTTTGGACTCAGCAGCACAGATTTAGTTAGTGTTATAGCCAGTGTGCTTAGTCCTTTGTTACAGTTTAATCCAGGGCTTTGGGTTTGGGAGTTGGTGGAGGTGCCAATGGTGCCTGAGGACATGCATGTGTCCTGAGCCCACCAAGGTCTAGGGGCCTAGGACACAGAGTGGGCTTTGGTCCAAAAGCAGGCAGCAGCCAAGAGGGAAAGGGTAGCCTTGTTTGGGTGGAAGCCAAGCTGGGTCAAGGGGCCTGAGCTGGGTCAAGGGGCCTAAACAGGGCCAAAATAGCCTCAGCACCCAAAGCAGGGTGGAGACAGGGCCAGAGGCCCAGACAAACCGAACCAGAGCAGGCTTATTGCCCAGAGCAGGGCAAGGACAGGAGTGTCTAAGAAGGACTGACCCCAGGGCCAGGGGCCCAAGACCCAGGGAAAAGAGATAGGGGCTGGAATCCAGAAGCTCAGTCTGGCACAGTAGGCTGGAGCTAGAGAAGTCAGTGAAAGATTTGCTAGAACCTCTGCTGCAGTTCTCTCTTCTGCTTGGGTTGTATATTTTTCTCTCTTTGTCACAAAAGATCCATTTCTCATTTTAAGCTGTTTCTCACTAAGTGCATTGCTGAGGTTTGCCTGTTTACTTATGGAAAATGATGCAACATGTGTCTGACGCAGGGGTGAGCAGTTATTTCAGCTGGAGGGCCGCTTAATGAGTTTTGGTGAGCTGTCATCTTGGGACTGGAAGCCCTGTGACCTAACCCCTGATCTTTGCCACCAGAAGTCCCCCTGCTTGCCCCCAAAGTACTCCTTTTGGGTGTGGGGTGGGGTTCCCATCTTTGAGCTGGAATAAAACCAAATAGTATACTAAAAATCAAACATTTACTATAATATTTTAAATTGAATTTCAAAAAATATTTTTGTCCTGATTTATGTGTATTTGCCTAGTGTGTGCATATATAGAGGCAACTGCATAATAGCTCAAAATAAAGCCTTACACTTATATATGGTGTGTGGGGGAGTGTGTGGGGTTTAGATGGGGTGGGGTGTGATGGGATGGTTGGCGGGTGGCTGTGGGGTTTGCAGGGGGTGGAATATGTGGGGAGTGTGTATAGGAATGAGGAGTGGGGTTTGTGGGTCAGTGTGGGTGTGTGTGGGAGTGGGGTTTGTAGAGGGTATGGGGTTATGTAGGGGTGGGGGTTGTTTGTTGGGGGTGTGAATAGGGGTGGGGTTTGTGGGGGGTGTGTGTGTAGGGGTGGGAGGGATTTGTGGGGGGAGTGGGGTTTGTGGTGGGGTGTGGGTGTGTAGGGGGGAGGGGGTGGGGTTTGTGGAGGGTGTGCATAAGGTTGTGGAGGTGGTGGGTGTGTTTGTTGGAAGGTGTGGGTGTGTGTGGGGAGGAGGTGGTGTTTGTGGAGTGTGTGTGTGTGTGAGGTGTATGAGTATGGGGGGTTGTGCATGTGCCCTCCCCATGGTGCACAGCCCCCACCATGGCAGCAGCAGGAGGTGGACCCTCACGGTACACCCTTAGGGTGCCCATGGCCCGTGCAGGTGGAGCCTCCGGCAGCATGTGGCTCCGGCCAGTTCCAGGAGCTGCACATGGTGGCAGTGAGGGTTTCATGGTTTTATAGTTGGTAGGGCTGGAAGGGACCTGAGCAGATCAAGTCAGGTAGGCTCCGGAGCAGTGAGAGATGCACGGGTGAAGCCCGCTGTGCCCCCGCTCCCCCGAAGCCCCCCAGACACCCCCTCAGCAGCCGCTGAGCCCCCTGCCGACCCCCAGCACAGCCGGAGGTAAGCGGGCTTGTGGTGGGAAGGGGTTAACTCCTCGCTTGCTGGGAGGAGGCCGCTGCCTGGTGCCGGGCCGGGTCAAGCCCCCGCCCAGGCCCCTACTTGGCCCAGCCCCCCAGGGAGAGAGAAGAGAAGAGGAGGGGGTACTCACCAGTCCCCCTCCTGTAGGGCAGGGCCCCCCAAATCCCGGGCAGGGCCCCCCTGGCCTGAGAAGCCAGTGTCCCCCGACGGCAGGCCCACTGTGCATGTGCATAGTTTAAAAGGGCCCGCCAAACAGGGAAAAAAAACCAACCAAAAAAAACCCAACCACTCAGGTAGGCTCTGGAGCGGTGAGAGATGCGCAGGTGAAGCCCGCTGTGCCCCCGCTCCCCCAAAGCCCCCCAGACACCCCCTCAGCAGCCACCAAGCCCCCTGCCAACCCCCAGCACAGCCGGAGGTAAGCGGGCTTGTGGTGGGAAGGGGTTAATGCCTCGCTTGCTGGGAGGAGGCCGCTGCCTGGTGCCAGGCCGGGTCAAGCCCCCGCCCAGGCCCCTACTTGGCCCAGCCCCCCAGGGAGCCGCGCGACCGGAGCTGCGCAAACAGGTGCCCGAGTTAGCGCGGAGTTCGCGCAGGGGAGGGCATGGGAGGGCACGAGACCCTGCCTGCGACCCCCCCCAGCCATAGCCAGCCCCAGCCGTAGCCAGCCTACCAGAGGCATGACACAGATGGGCACGCGCCGCACCCCTCGGGTCCCCTCGGGCTATGTGTTCCCTTCATTGGCCACCTCAGAGATGGCCACCCAGACGGAGCCCATGGTTCCAGGCTCCATGCAGACGGAGCCCCTGGCTCTTGGCTGCGGGGGCTGCCTGTCCCTTTTTCAGGCTCTGGGGCCCAGGAGCATGGCCACCTCCCCTTGCGGGGTCTGCTCCCTACTGGGGTCTCTGGAGCGCCAGCTGGAGGAGCTCCAGGCCACAGTCCAGAGACTGCGTGCCATCAGGGACTGCGAGCAGGAGATAGACTCCTACTGCCAGGCCCTTCTCCCCTGGGAGCCTCAGGGGAGAGCTCCGTCTCCCTCCATGACTAAGGAGGACTCTGGGACCTTCCGCTCTGCCCAGTCAGGGGCATGGACCAAGATGGTCAAGGACCCCAAGGCCCGCCGCACCAAGGCCCCTCCCTCGCCGGAGCTTAGCAACAGGTTCGCACCTCTTGCAGCCCTGGCAGAGCCTGCTCCATTGCCAGCTCCCACAGGCAACCCAGGCTCGACCGCAGCTACTGGCCCCGCTCCCCCCAAGACAAAGCGAAAACTGTTTGTTGTGGGAGACTCCATCCTGTGGGGGACTGAGGGGACAATCTGCTGCCCCGACCCCTTAGCCTGGGAAGCCTGCTGCCTCCCGGGGGCCCGCATCCAAGACATTGCGGAGAGGATCCCACCGCTCCTCCGGCCCACAGACCACTACCCCATGCTCCTTATTCACGTGGGCACCAATGACACGGCTCGGAGCACCCCCAGCCAGGTCATGAGGCACTACAGGGATTTGGGAGCGGGGCTTAGGGGTCTGGGAGCTCAGGTGGTGTTTTTGTCCATCCTCCCAGTCTCGGGCTATGGGCTGAGGAAGGGAGAGGAGGATCCACGCAGTCAACCAAAGACTGCGGCGCTGGTGTCATCAGGAAGGCTTTGGCTTCCACAACCACAGCCCGCTCTTTGGCGAGAGAGGCAGTGAGCCCTGGCACAATCTGTGGGTAAGGCAAGAGCCCCCAAGGGCACACTTGCCTGCCTGTACACTAATGCCAGGAGCCTGGGCAACAAGCAGGAGGAGCTCGTCCTCCTGCTCAGTACAAAGAAATATGACGTCATTGGGATAATGGAGACCTGGTGGGACTCCACCCATGACTGGACCACGGGTATAGAAGGCTATACCCTGTACAGGAGGGATCGTGTTGACAAAAGGGGCGGGGGTGTAGCTCTCTATGTGAAGGAAAGCTACATGTCCCTGCAAGCTGATGTTGGCGACCGGCATGGACAGCTAGAGACCCTCTGGGTAAAAATTCGTGGGGAATACAGCACAGGGGACACAACGGTGGGAGTGTACTACAGACCTCCCACTCAAAGTCCTGAGCTTGACCAGGAGTTTGCCCAGGAACTGACTGAGGCCGCTTGCTCCAGGACCTTGGTTGTCATGGGTGACTTCAATTACCCGGACATCTCGTGGGAAGATCACTCAGCAAAATCCGAGCGGGCGCAAAGCTTTCTCTCGTGCGTCGATGACCTCTACCTGACTCAAGAAGTCTGTGGGCCAACGAGAGGCAAAGCGCTGCTCGACCTGGTGCTGGCTACGGGGGACGACCTAATCGGTGACCTAGTGATCGATGGGAAGCTGGGTGACAGCGACCACGAGCTGATCACCTTCACCATCCGCCGTAAAGCTGGCAAGTCAGTCAGCAACACAGAAGTCCTTGACTTCAGAAAAGCCAACTTTGACAAGCTCAAGAGGCTTGTCAGTCAGGCCCTTAGGGACCATGACCCCAGGGAGATGGGAGTTCAAGAAGAGTGGTTGCTTCTCAAGGAATCGATCCTCAATGTACAAGCTAAATCTATCCCAACACGGAGGAAAGGCAGCAAGAAGGCACAGCAGCCCCCCTGGCTCTCCAGGGACCTAGCAGACCTCCTGTGGCTAAAAAGGAAAGCCTACAAAGGATGGAGGACGGGATTCACCTCCAAGGAGGATTACTCCGCGCTGGTCCAGTCCTGCAGGGAGCAAACCAGGAAAGCCAAGGCTGCAACTGAACTTCAACTAGCTTCAGGCATCAAGGACAACAAAAAGTCCTTTTTCAGATATGTGGGGAGCCGGAGGAAAAGCAAGGGCAATGTTGGACCCCTGCTAAACCAGATGGGGCAACTGACAACTGACACCTAGGAAAAAGCCAACCTATTAAATAGGTACTTTGCGTCAGTCTTTCATCAGTCACATGGGGCGCCCATGCCCACTATGGGACAGGGAGATCTTGGTGGGGGAGATCCCCTGCCCTCCATAAATGCTGACCTCATGAAGGAACATCTTGAGAAGCTGGATACCTTCAAGTCAGCCGGCCCTGACAATCGACACCCCAGGGTACTCAAGGAGCTGGCGAGCATCATAGCCCAGCCCCTGGCACGGATCTTTAAAAACTCCTGGTGCTCTGGTGTAGAGCCCGAAGACTGGAAGAAGGCCAATGTGGTGCCGATCTTCAAAAAAGGGAGGAGAGTGGATCCGGCTGACTACAGGCCCATTAGCCTGACTTCTATCCTGGGGAAGATCTTAGAAATGTTTATTAAGGAGGCCATCCTTGAGGGACTGGCCCAGGCTAACATTCTAAGGGATAGCCAGCATGGGTTTGTTGCGGGTAGGTCTTGTTTGACCAATCTCATTTCCTTCTATGACCAGGTGACCTATCACCTGGACAAGGGAGAAGAGGTTGATGTCATATATCTTGACTTCAAAAAAGCTTTTGATCTGGTATCCCATGATCACCTCTTGGCCAAACTGCCCAGTTGTGGCCTTGGCTCCACCACGATCTGCTGGCTGGGAAACTGGCTCCGTGGTCGGACCCAGAGGGTTGTAATTGATGGCAGTCGCTCATCGTGGTGCCCTGTGACCAGTGGGGTCCCTCAAGGCTCCATCCTGGGACCCATACTGTTCAACATCTTTATTAACGATGTGGACATTGGAGTCAGGAGTGGACTGGCCAAGTTTGCCGATGACACCAAACTTTGGGGCAAAGCATCCACGCCAGAGGACAGGCGGGTGATCCAGGCTGACCTGGACAAGCTCAGCAAATGGGCAAACAAGAACCTCATGGTGTTTAACACCGAAAAATGCAAGGTTCTCCACCTTGGGAGGAAAAACCTGCAGCACCCTTATAGGCCTTATAGGCTACGTTGGTTAGCTCTACAGAAGAAAGAGACTTGGGGGTCATCATTGACCACAAGATGAACATGAGCCTGCAATGCAATGCTGCGGCTAGTAAAGTGACCAAAACGCTGGCGTGCATCCATAGATGCTTCTCGAGCAAATCCCGGGACGTCATTCTCCCCTTGTACTCGGCCTTGGTGAGGCCGCAGCTGGAGTACTGCGTCCAGTTTTGGGCTCCACAATTCAAAAAGGATGTGAAGAAGCTTGAGAGAGTCCAGAGGAGAGCCACGCGCATGATCAGAAGTCAGGAAGACAGATCTTACGATGACAGGCTGAGAGCCATGGGACTCTTTAGCCTGGAAAAGCGTAGGCTCAGGGGTGATCTGATGGCCACCCGTAAGTTTATCAAGGGCGACCACCAGGATCTGGGGGAATGTTTTTTCACCAGAGCGCCCCAAGGGATGACGAGTTTGAACGGTCACAAACTCCTGCAAGACTGTTTCAGGCTGGACATAAGGAAAAATTTCTTTACTGTCCGAGCCCCCAAGGTCGGGAACAGTCTGCCATCGGAGGTGGTTCAAGCACCTACATTGAACACCTTCAAGAGTAAATTGGATGCTTATCTTGCTGGGATCCTATGACCCCAGCTGACTTCCTGCCCTTTGGGCAGGGGGCTGGACTCGATGATCTGCCGAGGTTCCTTCCAGCCCTAATGTCTATGAAATCTATGAAATCTATGAAGTCCGACCCCCTGCCATGGCAAGAAAGGATGCTGGGGTCAAACTACCCTGGCAAGGTGTCTATCTAGCCTCCTTTTGAAGACCTCCAGGGTAGGAGCAAGCACCACTTCCCTTGGAAGTTGGTTCCACATCCTAGCTGCTCTGACTGTGAAGTAGCGCCTCCTGATATCTAGCCTGAATCTACTCTCTTTCAACTAGCTGCCGTTATTCCTTGTTACTCCCAGTAGTGCTCAGGGGAACAGGGACTCTCCCATTGTCTGCTGGTCCCCCTTGGCAAGTTTATAGATGGCTACCAGATCCCCTCTCAGCCTTCTCTTGTGGAGGCTGAACAGGTTCAGGTCTCGTAGCCTCTCCTCATAGGGCCTGTCCTGCTGCCCTCTGATCATGAGAGTGGCCCTCCTCTAGACCCTTTCAATGCTGTCCATATCCCTGATGAAGTGTGTCACCCAGAACTGGACGCAGTACTCCAACTGCAGCCTGACCAATGTCATATGGAGGGGGAGGATCACCTCCTTGGACTTGCTCGTGATGCATCTGTGGGTGCATGACAAGGTGTGGTTACCCTTCCTGACTGCATCCCCACATTGGCAGCCCATGTTCGTCTTGGAGTCTATAATGACTCCAAGATCCTTTTCTGCCTCTGTGCTGATGAGAAGGGAGTTCCCCAACCTGTAGGTATGCTGCTGGTTCTTTCTCCCTAGGTGCAGTATCCTGCACTTGTCAGTATTGAATCCCATCTTATTCTCATCCACCCACCCCTGTAACCTGTCCAGATCCAATTGCAGCCTTTCCCTCCCTTCTAGTGTGCCCACTTCTCCCTACATCTTAGTGTCATCTGCGAATTTGAACAAGGTACTTTTCACCACCTCATCCAAGTCGCTGATGAAGATGTTGAACAGTGTGGGCCTGAGGACCGAGCCCTGGGGGACCCCACTGCCCACATCCCTCCAGGTCGAAAATGACTCATCCACCACCACTCTCTGGGTGCGGCCCTCCAGCCAAATGGCAACCCGTTTGACTGTGTAGGCATCAACACCACAATCTGCCAATTTTTTAATGAGAATGGGGTGAGAGACAGTGTTGAAGGCCTTCCTAAAGTCCAGAAAGCCGAAGTCCATCACGACACCTGCTTCCAAGGATTTTGTGACCTGGTCATAGAAGGCCACTAGGTTGGTCTGACAGGACCTGCCTCAAATGAACTCATGTTGGTTGCCCCTAAGCATACACTCCCCTGCTGGCCCCTTGCAGATGTGCACCTGGATAATTTTCTCAAAGAGCTTCCCCAGGACCGAGGTAAGACTAACAGACCTATAATTTCCTGGGTCCTCCTTCCTCCCTTTTTTGAAAATGGGGACCACATTGTCCCTTTTCAAGTCCTCTGGCACCTCGCCAGAGCACCATGAGTGCTCGTAAAGCTGTGCCAGGGGTCCTGCAATGACCTCTGCTAATTCCCTCAGCACTCAGGTGGAGATGGTCAGGACCTGCTGATTTGAACACGTCCAGTCCCATCAGAAGTTCCCTGACTAGGTCCTCACTGATCCTGGGCCTGGCTGTGCCTCCCCTGGGACCATTGGGGATCCCAGTGGGGGGGATGCCCCAGTCCCTGCTCAGAAAAATGGAGGAAAAGAAATTGTTAAATAGGTTAGCTTTGTCATCTGGCAAGACCACCAGATTTCCAAGCGTGTCCTGCAGAGGCCCCACATTACCCGGAGCCTTCTTTTTACCCCTTATGTATTTAAAAAAGGATTTCTTGTTATCCTTGATCTGGTTTGCTAGTCCCAGTTCCATCTCCGCCTCGGCCTTCCTAACAGTCCCTCTACAATCCCGAGCAATGGAGGTATTGTACCTCCCTTGTGATGGCTCCTCCCTTCCATTTGATGTATGCCTCCTTCTTAGCTTTAAGACGTTCCTGGATGCTTTTGTTGAGCCATGGGGGCTTTTCATAAATTTCATAGATTTCATAGACATTAGGGCTGGAAGGGACCTCGGAAGATAATCGAGTCCAGCCCCCCGCCCAAAGGGCAGGAAGTCAGCTGGGGTCATAGGATCCCAGCAAGATAAGCATCCAATTTGCTCTTGAAAGTGTTCAGAGTAGGTGCTTGAACCACCTCCGATGGCAGACTGTTCCAGACCTTGGGGGCTCGGACAGTAAAGAAATTCTTCCTTATGTCCAGCCTGAAATAGTCTCACAGTAGTTTATAACCATTCGACCTCATCATCCCTTGGGGCGCTCTGGTGATCAAACATTCCCCCAGATACTGGTGGTCACCCCAATCAACTTATAGGTGGCTATCAGATCACCCCTGAGCCTGCGCTTTTCCAGGCTAAAGAGCCCCATGGCTCTCAGCCTGTCATCGTAAGGTCTGTTTTCCTGACCTCTGATCATGCGCGTGGCTCTTCTCTGGACTCTCTCAAGCTTCTTCACATCCTTTTTGAATTGTGGAGCCCAAAACTGGACACAGTACTCCAGCTGCGGCCTCACCAAGGCGGAGCACAAGGGGAGAATGACGTCCCGGGATTTGCTCGAGAACCATCTATGGATGCAAGCCAGCATTTTGGTTGCTTTACTAGCCGCAGCATTGCATTGCACGCTCATGTTCATTTTGTGGTCAATGATGACCCCCAAGTCTCTTTCTTCTATAGTGCTAGCCAGCATAGCACTGCCGAGCCTATAAGGATGCTGCAGGTTTTTCTTCCCAAGGTGGAGAACCTTGCATTTTTCGGTGTTAAATACCATCAGGTTCTTGTCTGCCTATTTGCTGAGCCTGTCCAGGTCAGCCTGGATTGCCCTCCTGTCTTCTGGTGTGGATGCTTTGCCCCCAAGTTTGGTGTCATCAGCGAACTTGGCCAGTCTGTTCCTGACTCCAATGTCCACATCATTAATGAAGATGTTGAACAATATGGGTCCCAGGATGGAGCCTTGAGGGACCCCCCTGGTCACAGGACACCATAATGAATGACTGTCATCAATTTCAACCCTCTGGGTCCGACCACGAAGCCAATTTCCCAGACAGTGAATCATGGTGGACCCAATGCCACAATTGTCCAGTTTCGCCAAGAGGTGATTGTAAGGGAGTGAAGAGGGTGCTGAGCCCGGATGATCCCGGCGTTGGCGGGGCCCAGCCCGACTTCTGGGTCACAGCAGAGGGCAAGGGCCGGAAACTTCCCCCTTACAGGAACCCGGAAGCTGCTGGTGCGGAAGCAACCCGGGCCAACTTAAACGGAGCGGCAGCGGGTCCAGAGGCAGCGGCGGGAGTTGGCGCCAGCGGAAGCAGGCTGCGGAGGATCCAGGTGGCGTGGAGGAGAGGACGGACCATTTGGGGCTGGCAGAGCCCCGGACAAGGTAGTTAATGGAGGGAAGCGGCAGACGCTGGCCAGGAGGAGCACTGGGAACACAGGAGCTGCCGGTACTCCGATTCTTTTGTTACTTACCGGAAGATGAGGGCGGAGTAGCCCCGTCAGTAAGCTTAGGACTATAAGCAGGGGATGGGAAGGAGCACCCCACTCCCCGACCGACGAGGAACCTGGGCGCACCTAGAGGGCGGGCTGAGTCCTTAGGTCCCTCATCCGTACTGGGCGTTTGTTTGACTGTGTTAATATTGGTGCGCGCGGACCAGAGCGTGTCGCGCTGAGGACTGCTCCAATAGAACGATCTTCCCGGTGGATCGGGCGAAGGTGTAGGGGTGGAGGAGCCCTCAGGACCCCAGGGCCCAGCAGAGGACAAGAGTCTCATTTTTCCGGACTGCACGTGCTATAACATCTGAACCCAATAACATGTCATCAAAGTCGTGGCAGGCGAGGATGGCGCGGGGGTTCGTTGATGCCGGTGAGTCTCTACGTGTATCTCCCTACTAGGGGTCCCCTTAGAGGGAATTGACCGGCGACGGACGGAGCCGGGGTGGACAACTCCCTCACAGTGATCATGGGATACCAGATTGAAGGCTTTTTTGAAGTCAAGATATATGACATCAATCTCTTCTCCCTTGTCCAGGTGATAGGTCACCTGGTCGTAGAAGGAAATGAGATTGGACAAGCAAGACCTACCCACAACAAACCTGTGCTGGCTATCCCTTAGGATGTTGGCCTCGGCCAGTCCATTAAGGATGGCCTCTTTAATAAACTTTTCTAAGAGCTTCCCCAGGATAGAAGTCAGGCTAATGGGCCTATAGTTAGCCGGATCCACTTTCCTCCCCTTCTTGAAGTTAGGCACCACATTGGCCTTCTTCCAGACTTCGGGCACTACACCAGAGCACCAGGAGTTTTTAAAGATCCGTGCCAGGGGCTGGGCTATGACGCTCGCCAGCTCCTTGAGTACCCTGGGGTGTCGATTGTCAGGGCCGGCTGACTTGAAGGTATCCAGCTTCTCAAGATGTTCCTTCATGAGGTCAGCATTTATGGAGGGCAGGGGATCTCCCCCACCGAGATCTCCCTGTCCCATAGTGGGCATGGGCGCCCCATGTGACTGATGAAAGACCGACGCGAAGTACCCATTTAATAGGTTGGCTTTTTCCTGGGCGTCAGTTGTCAGTTGCCCCATCTGGTTCAGCAGGGGTCCAATGTTGCCCTTGCTTTTCCTCCGGCTCCCCACATATCTGAAAAAGGACTTTTTATTGTACTTGATGCTCAAAGCTAGTTGGAGTTCAGTTGCAGCCTTGGCTTTCCTGGTTTGCTCCCTGCAGGACCGGACCAGTGCGGAGTAATCCTCCTTGGAGGTGAATCCCGTCCTCCATCCTTTTTAGGCTTTTCTTTTTAGCCTTAGGAGGTCTGCTAGATCCCTGGAGAGCCAGGGGGGCTGCTGTGCCCTCTTGCCAGCCCCCTTTGATCCGCATGGGGATTGTCACCCTTTGGGCTTGGAGGATCATCTCCTTCAGGAATGACCACTCTTCTTGGACTCCCAACTCCCCACCTCTCTGGGACCACAGTGCCTCCCTGACTAGTCTCCTTAGTCAATGAAATTCACCCTCCTGAAGTCCAGGGCTGCTGCCTTGCTGCAGGCCTTTGCCACCTTGCACTGGATGGTGAATTCCAATAGGCGATGATTGCTATTGCCCAGGTGATCGAGCACACTCAGTCCCCTCACCAGGTCGTCGCTTGTGGCCACGACCAGGTCTAACAAGGCATTTCCCTTGGTGGGACTGTGCACCTCCTGGGTTAGGTGGAGGTCCTGTAACACGGCTAGGAACCTACGTGAGCAGTCAGACCTGGGTGACTGCTCTTCCCAGCAAATGTCTGGATAGTTTAGGTCACCCATAATGACCACATCCTTTGACTTAACTGCCTCTGCAGGCTGACCTGAAAATTTCTGGTCTAGCTGTTCTCCCTGGTTGGGTGGTCTGTAGTAGACCCCCACCATTAAGTCCTTTTCCCCCCAACCCCCTTGTATTCTGACCCAGAGCACTTCAGTCTGCCCCTCCTCTGACTCAGTGCTGCTCGTTGAGGATGTGAATTGTTCTTTGACATAGAGCACCACATCCCCACCTTTTCTCCCTGTTCTATCCCTCCTGTACAGCCTATAGCCCTTGATGTTCACTGCCCAGCCGTGCATTGGATCCCACCACGTTTCGGTGAGCCCCACTATGTCTGGGTGTGTGTTAGCTAGCAGGAGGGCAAATTCCTCCTGCTTGTTCCCCATACTATGAGCACTAGTGTATAGGCATTTAAGGCCTCCTGAAGGTGTATGCACCACCCCCTAATCCCAGGACTATCCGGGTCTCTTACCTGGGTATTTCTTGTGCTTGTCATCAGTCTTGGCTGGTCTGTTTTTGTGGGCGACACTTGGTTTGGTGTTCCGAGGCTCCTTCTGACTTCATCCTCCTCTTCCCCCACTGAGCCTAGTTTAAAGCCCGCTGGATGACATCAGCCTACCTGAAGGAGAACACATGCTTACCTTTGGGGGAGAGGTGAAGCCCATCCCACCCAAGCATGTCTCTCATCTTGAAGTACAGGTCATGGTCCAAGAAGCCGAAGTCTGCCTCAAGACACCATTCCTGAAGGCACAAGTTGACCTCTCTGATGCAGGTCTCATGGCGTCGTTCACGTCTGCTCACTGGAAGGACAGATGAGAACACCACCTGTGCCCCTGTCTCCTTCAGCTTGGCCCCCAGAGCCTGGTAGTCCTTCATCAGATAATCTGGGCTTCTCCTGGCCGCATCATTAGCGCCCACATGAATTAGTACCATGGGGTAGTAATCAGTGGGCCGGATAATGGCCGGGATCACCTCTGTCACATCTTGAATCCTCGCTTTGAGTGGGGTCAGGCTGGCCCAGTTCTATTTCATGGGGCTCCTGGTGGCTCACGTGCAGCTCTTGGGACTCGCATGTCGCTGTGGGGAGGGGCTGCATGATGGAGTCAGCAGCCTGGCCCCACTCCTTGCCACTGTGTGCAGTTGCCAGGACCCCACTGGGAAACAAGGGGCAGTGCCAAGCCCAACTGTCTCCATTGTATGGTGCTCCCTGCCACTTCTGATGGAATCCCATTCTGGACTCTGGACTCCTGGTGCCCCACTGGGAGTAAGCCCTATGCTTTGAGTTCTACACTCACACTGGCCCTGGTCCTGTGCCCCCCTGGTCTTGCCCAGCTGCAGCTTCCCCCTGCCCACTCCTCTCCCCTACCTGCTGCCCGGGGAATTGCCCTCTTCTCAAAAAAAAAGACTTGCTGCCTGCACCTCCCTTGACAAGACACCATGCCTCTCCAAGGAGGCCCACCTCATAGTTTGAGAACCACTGATCTAAGACTTAGGCAGCCTCCACATATACTTCAAGGCATGGTAGAGGAGTGAGAAGCAGAGGGCACCCTAGAGCAAGACTAGGGTGAGGGTTCTGCAGTCACCAGGGAGTGTCATGGCCACCCCTGGAACATGAACCTTGCTATGATCAAATAAATAAGGGCAATATTAATTAAAATCAAGCAGTTGTATGCAATTTTTATTTAACTATTTTTAAAAAAATATTTAAGTCTATATCTGTAATCAACTAAGAGGCCAAGGTAGCAGCATGGAAATGAAAGAAAGTCCCTTTATAAATGCTTTACGTGACAGATCATTTGGAGAGGTAATATCCTACAAGTCTAGTGTCTTGTAGGTAAAATCTTGTAATTAACAGAGTGTGCCGGGCTGGCAGGCAGTGACCTGGCCCAGGGGTTTTGAAAGGGCAAAAGATGATTGGAGGACTTGGGATTCCCTTTCCGCACCAATCAGGCCCAAGAGACTCACCCCCCCCCCGTGTCCACTTATTAGCCCCTTGGGTCACCTGGAGGGTGATAAAAGGGGCAGCATGGGCTAACTCAGGAGAGACTGGTGAGGGACTACAAAGAAGGAGCTTCACAGAGCTGGCAAGAGCTGATCCAGGAGCAGTGTCCCAGAAGAGCCTGAAAGAGCAGGACCTGCAGGCAGCAGTGGGACCCTCAGCAGCATGGTGTGTGGCTGGCAGGAGAGTTCCCCGCCTGGGCTCCAGGATCCTCTGGGAGAGGCTGCAGCCAGCAGGAGAGGCTCCCCTATGCTCCAGCAAGGATCTGAGCAGCAACCTGAGATGTTCCTAGCTCTGCTTCCAGCTCCTTCAATCAGAGGCCAGGCAGCTCTATGTGAGGCCAGGGCACCAGGAAGGTCAAGACCCCTTGTAGGCTAGAGAAGTGTTGGCTGTGTAGCAGTGTTCCTGCCTACCATGTGGCAGATTTGGGTTCAAGTCCTAGTTGAGGTGACTTGGGATGAGTGAGCTAACAAGAAGCAGATCTTCTTGCAGTGGAAAAGGGGCCATTGTGCTTTCTCCCCTTCTAGGTACCAAGGTCTTATATTTCCTTGTCATTTGATATTTTGCATTTGTGCCTTTTTTATATTTCACCAACCTGTATTGTTTGTTCTGTTTGTGTTTTACATTCTGTTAACCCTGTTTTTGTCAATGATTGTAAGTGTCTAACCTTTGAATCCTGCCCCCTTGGGGCATTGTAGTGTCCACTCTGCCCTCTGATTTATGCCTGTTATGTTCCCGGTATTAAAAGGTATATGGTTAAGTCCCCATTAGTGGTCTGGCTCTGCTTTGTAGGGGGAGGAGAGTCCCTACACCTCCCACAGTGCTTGTTCACCTGCTTTGATCCCTTCAACTGGAGAGGGGGTACATCTTGGAGTACTGCCCATGTTACAGAGTGACTCAAAACACTTTGAGGTGATTAAGGGAAGATGTAGGTTCAGATATGAATCATAATTTGAGGAACAATATATGTTATATGTATACATATAAACAACAAATTTATATACGCCTGTGAGACAACTCCCACCACTGCATGTACCCCTGGGCAAGCATGGGGGGGGGGCATATGTCCCCCATATCTCTGCATGGGACAAGGGCAGGCTGCTACAACACTAGCCTGGCTGCTCTGCTCTGCACTGCTCTGTGCCAGAGCCAAGGGACTTCTCAACAGGACAGAAGAGTTTTTTTGTTTTGTACGGTTATTTGTTGGTTTGTTTGTTGCCTAAAGACTTTGGGAGGACTGGCTGTGGAGGTCCTCTGGGAGCAAAGTGTGCCTGCAGTAGCCATCAGGCTAGGTAACCTGCTTACAGTAATAATCATACTATGTTATGCTACATACTGAAAATAGAGGTAGAATGATTTATTAAATGGTCTTGTAGTTTGTTGTGTCTTTAAAACAACATGGAATCATTGCTCTGGATTAGGTAAGAGGATCATTTGAATAATTGTTTCAGTAACTGTTGCACTGTCATCCCATTTCTTTCAGGTAGTGGATCTGATGACATCATTGTTAATCCACACTGGTTATTGGCAACGCATAGTGGGTGCATGCAGGTGCATGTGCACCCCCTGAGCGTGGCGAAAAGGCACTGCTGACACTGCTGGTGGCGCTTGCAGGCTGTTGTTGCTCGCCACCCCCACTCCTTTGCTGCCAACACTGCTGGTGGCATTTGTGGGCAGTTTGCAATTACTGCTGGTTGCTGCTGCCAGTGGCATCTGTGTGTGATCGCCGACTGCTGGTGCTTACCACCCTCCCCTCCTTCCACCACTGACACTGCTGCAGCTGCCTGCGGGAGCTTCCCGCTTGCTGCTGCCATGCTCCTGCCTCCAACAGCGCCACCACAGCCTACAGGAACTCACTGTGCCTCCCCAGCCTCTGGGGCAGCATTCATGCTGACGGTTGTACAATATGCCAGCAAAACTAACTGTAGATCTTGTATGCATTATCCACATTAGTGCTGGCCAACCTCTTTGCCCCATGGCACATAGTGTTGGCTCAGGTTAGGCTTGATCCAGCCACACACAAATGGCCTAACTGCAGCCTGACCCAGCTGTGCGAGTGTAGGAGCAGTGTAAAGATTGTTGCTGCCCTAGGCAAATAAACTGTTGCCGTCCTCCCTTCTAATATACCTAGGACCTGTCGAGGGAGGGCCCCAGACACTACCCCAATGTAGCAGTGTGGCTGCCAGTTCTGCCCTGCTTGCTTTGGCACATGCTCAAACTCTTGAAGTGGCCCTCAATGAGCATGCACACTGTTTTGTTTTGTTTTGTTTTTTCTGATCCCCTTCAGTTTGTTGTCCTAGAAGGCTGCCTGGCTGGGTATGCCTGGCCTGGTGGGGTGGGGTGGGTGCAGCTTGGAGCCAATCCAGCCATGTGCAGCCAGGCCAACAATGGTCCATTGTCCTTCATACAGCAGTGGCCCAGCTGGGGCCCTGTATGGGGCCAGAACAGGGGGTTGGATATTTGGGGGTGGGGAAATGGTGGCAGTGTTTGCCACCACTCCCCTGCAACCTAAACTCCAGGCCTGTGTGGAGCCCTGTGGGCTGGATGATATGGCCTTATGGCCTGGATCTGGCCCACAGGCTAGGATTGAGCACCCTTGGTTTAGATGAAGCTGACATTACCTGCTAACAGTTTGCTTGCTAACCATCCTCCTGACCTCCCTGGCTTTAGCAGTCATGTATGCTGTGTAGTCTGCTTAAATACTAACTGCTCAAAAAAGGAAGATATTATAGAATGACAGGAGGGTTACCTAGGGCTGTAGTATAGTACTTGTACTTTTTAAAGAAAAATGTAATACCTGCTATGGCAAGCTGAATGGCTTGCACAGTAGGTGCTATAGCAGACTATACCCAGAGTAAGAGAAGGTGCTTATAAAGACATTTCTGGTTGTGGTTTGTAAAGAGATCAGCTCTAGCGGAGACACATAATAAGCAAGATATGCCAAATTGCTCAGAACCCACAGGTCGTGTTTTTTATAGAAGATACTGGGTGCTGAGACATATCAACAGAATTCAACTTCCTTTCAAAGGCTGAATCAATATTAATTTAAGTCAAAGGCAGTAATTCCATTAATCTAGGAGCTCCTCTTCTTACCATAGGCTGTTGATTTATTTTTTTGGAATGCATTCAATTTAAAAAAAAATAAAGTCATAGGAACATAGAATGTAATGAACAGAATAATCCTAATATTATCCCTTCTTTACAAGTAATGAATGTTAAGACCCTCAATAGCAGAGAAAACCCTATAACTTAAAGTTGTCCTCATCCAAACTTTGCTGATAAAGAGAAACCACAAAAGGCTCACTTTCACTTCACTCACTAATATTTTATTAAGATTGTCTTAATTCGTAAGCGCTCACTCCAAGCTCTAAGCATTTTCTGAAAAATTCTAATACATATGCATGATTTGCATAGTACCTGAAGATTTCCAACCAAAAGCTGTAAGAATGCATTTTCAAAGTAATTTACAAAAAAATTGAAAATGAAAGCTGAATTCTCTAGAAAGAGAACTTCCCCTTTTGATTTCTTAGCAAAATGACAAATAACGAAATAAGCACCGTTTTAAATTGGGAAGGCAAAAAATTGACAAGGAAGCCTCATAGCTCAGAGGAACAATTAGTAACATTGAGGAATACTCAAGCTCTCTCGTGAAAGTTGGACCGATCAACCTAAGGACTGTAATTAATCCAAGTAGAAGGGCATTCCCACATTTAGTATCCATTTTTCTTGTAAAACTGGGCTCGTGCAACTACATCATTGGCATAATCTTTGTGTGTTGTGCCAATATCCATATCAGCATAAGTCCGGACATTTTCAGGTCCTACACTGTAGGCAGCAATCCCACCTGAAACAAAGCATCAGAAGTGTAAACACAGACAGAAAACTAAACATTCTCTCCTAGTTTGTAAGAGCTTTTGGAAATGTCTGAATTTCTCTTTTACTTTGTATCTTATTAGACTGAGGCTCTGTGAACAGAACGTATAAAATCCTAAATTCACTCAAAAATCAGGATTTGATGGTTTTACATTCACAGATACCAGTTGCTGTGTGAAAATATAGCATGCAGAGGGCTAACCATGTTCAAACAGGAGGCCTCATTCTTCAGCCCACACCCACACTTAATGAATGAAGACCCAGTAACCTTGTCTCAGTCATTTTCAGGGCTGAATGAAAACTACAGTGGATGAATATTGAAACATGAGCATGAATGTCATTCTCCTCCTTTTTCTGAATCTCTGTGCCAGCACTGCATGCTGCAGTATAGCATAGACTTGAGCTAGCTGTAAATGAGTTAACCTGGATAGTAGAACCAGTCTAGATATAGCAGCACAAAGCTCACCACTGGATGCTAATTTACTCTATTCCATCTTTCATGCTAACCTGCACAATCTTGTAATTCTGTCAAGATTTATCTATAGTCCTCAAAAAGACTACACTTCTACAGAGATTCAGAGTCAGATGCTGGCTATGTTTAAAAAAATGCCAAACCTTCCTTTATCTTCAATGGCTTCCCAATAGTACTCGTAGGCCACGTCTACGCAAGATGCTGACTGTGTGGCCATTTGATACTTGTATACACCAGAGTTACTGCAAAGTAGCATCACTAGACAGCTTTTTTTGTGATGCTGACCACGCATTATCTCATTACTACTGCACATTAGTGTTGCATCACGTTTCCTGCCATAGAACACTACTGCACAGTCAGCGTCTCATGTAGATGCAGCCATGGTGAAATAGTTGAGGCCCAAATAACAACATAAAGGGTGCATCCACATGTTCATTACTGAACTTTAGGTAATGTGCGTTAAATTAGTACCTCCCTTATGAGGTACTAGAAAAGGGAGCATTAGCTTATTTTAATGCACATTAGCAAAAGAGCCCATTGTTTTGTGATGCTTTAATGCACATTAAAATAGGGTAATGAACATTAATTCTTTATGGATTTAACTATTCCCCTGCAGTTTTGAAAACTCAAACCCAATATTGTGCTAAAGAAAGGGAAAACCAATGTGAAACAGATGTATTTAGTTTCACTGTCCAAGCTCTGGGAAATCAGGAAGCAGAAAATTGTATCAATGGTGAAAATTATGAAAGATTCTTGCAGAAGTTCAGTAACACAAGATATTTAATAGGATATGTGTCTTAGGATTTCCCTTGTCTCATAGCCTGAATATAGTCCATACTTTATACCTTTCAGCTGTTGTTCTTTAGTCCACCTTGGGAACTTTCTCTGGATTGCCTTAATCATACCCACAAGGATTTGTGTGCCCTGGATGAGATGAGCCTCAGAGTTCCATGCCCCAACGATTTTATGATACCTCTTATCAACCTAGAAGAAACCAAGGGAACATTACTCTTCTAAGGTAAAAGATGATGGGCTAAATCTTGTATGCAACCAAGTACCTATGTAACGTTGTAACTACAATTTTGGCCTTTACATGCAGTTTTCATTCTATGTAACTATGCACCCCCCTGCATTTCCCTTCTGAATAGGCTCATTAGGCTTCATTATGTTTGCATAAGTGCCTGTAGGAAACAAAAATGCCTGGCACCTATATAATGGGTGTTAAGTCCAAAGCTTTCATCAGAGATGCTGGAGGAGGGTTTGATGCTGTAGGAGGGTCCTAATACCTTTTATTTTAGCCCAAGAGCCTGCTACGTTCTAGGCTGCTGGTCACTTAACTGGAATTTGAAGCTATAATTTTCTCTTTTTTAGTAATGTGCTTTAATCACCAGGCCATAGGCTAGGCATTGTCCACCGCTTCCCTCCTGAAGTTAGCCCACCAAACAATGCATTTAATATTCACTGGATAACACCAATCAACAGGAATGGAATTGTTTCTGTCCCAATGGGACAAGGATCAGGGCCAGAACTCAGGTCTCCCTGTGCCATGATTAAGGCACTTTTTCTGAGAAGCAGGAGATAGAGGCCCAAACCCTCTGGGTGATCAAAACCTAGAATCTAGAATGCCTCCCCAGGCAAGTGTTCGAACCATGAGGCCACTGGGCTAAATGGTGGGAAGGACTTGCTCCTCCACATGAGTTCTGGCTAGCATGTGTATAGGATGATCCTGTTCCACCACAGGTGGAAATAAGATCTAAATTTGGCAGAAGTGCCAAGAATTGTAGTTAAGTGGCTATATTCGTGCCACTTACACATGTAAAGGTGAGCTAAGACTTTCCCCAATAAGCTTAGGCAGTTTACTGCCCCCTCAATGCATTCAACTAGCTTTTATTGTGTCAAATCTTTGCCAGAATGCCCCATGATCTTCTCTATATACTACGTTTTCACTATTAGATACTGGCTAACAGAAGAGGAACTGTGCTCAGAACTCAGAAGTTCACTTTTCTAATTGAGGGCCCTAAGCACTAAGCTGAAGTCATGCACCTCACGTACTGTGACTTGGTGAATCTTGAATAGAGAATGCAATCCAGCCCCACCACACAATAGGCTGGAGGCTTAGTGGGTTAGGTTTGAAGGTGGTGAAGGTTTGAATCCCCTGCAGCAGAGGTGGGAATGACACTCACATCATGGGGGAGTGCTCTAACTACTAAATTATATGGAAAAGGGGCCACGTCCTCTCCAATCCTTTCCTTTTGCGCTTTTAATGAAAATGCAGCTGCCACTGCCTTATAGCTAAACATGTTATGAGTATCCTTCCTAGACTGAGACCTTTTGGGTGGAGATAGGTGGAGGTAAGTCTAGCTGTTGCATTATAGAATCATATAAATTAAAGACTGGAAGGGACCTTGAAAGGTCATCGAGTCCAACCCAGTAGATACCACTAGACCAGGGGTTTTCAATTAGTGTACCCTGGCGGCCGGACACAGAACAAGGGGTGGAGATGGCAGTGCCTGCATTTGGAGCAGCGACAGCACAGGGTGGTAGGTGGTGGCTGGCCACCACGTCCAAGCTTCCCCTCCTCCCCATCACATCCAGCTAGCTGGGCAGCACCTGTTTGGGCCACAGAGGGGTGCCACTGCCCTTGCCCTGCCCCGGCCCTGCTCCTAGGAGGCAGTGGTGCAGGGTGGTAGGTGATGGTGCTCCATCCCCGCCGACTCACATGGACCCACTAGGTACAGGGACCCCCAGTTGACAACCCCTGCACTAAACAATGGGGGTGAGATGGGCACTGAGGTGCTCAGCCCTGTCAAGACTAAAGTGTTTGTGGGTGTGCACAGAAGCTGAATATTACGTGTCTCAGGACCTTTTAAAATCAAACCCTGAAGTACCCATTTGCTTAAAGAGTTCCAGAGCTAGGTAAGACCTGAGTGAGGGAGGGTGTTTCAGTACATATTTCCATACAAATTTAAACATGTAGCTGGTGACCAGAGGAGTGGGAAGCTGAAACCAATGGAAAAGGTCATAGTAAGCTTACTATGATGAAAATGTAGAATCACCTCATTGCTTCATGTAAGGCTTTCACCTTCACAAATGCTGCCACCACAAAATTGACTGTCTGGGTGGCAGAATAAAATGCACCGGCTCTTAAGGACCCTCTTTAACCTCCTAAGACAGTGGCTTTCAACCTTTTTTCATTTGTGGAACCCTAAAATATTTTGAATGGAGGTGCATTGAATTGTGAGTGTGGACATTCACATATTTTTGATTGATCATAATCATCTTTTATGGACCCATTAGATGTACCCTGTGCACCCCTATGGTGTTTGTGGATCACAGGTTGAAAAACACTGTCCAAAGAGGAATCAACACTTTAAAGAAGCTTGCTTACAGATCTTGGGTGTCTCTTGTGCCAGTGCAACATGCTGGTGCTGCAACTCTAGTTTGTTTTAATGGTATGGACATCAGCAGTAGCTGCACTATTGAGAAATAAGGCTGTCTTCTTGCCTATAACACCCATTCATGCTATCTTGTAAATTACTCACTTGCATCAAACCAAAGCCATTTCCCCTGTAACCCCAGACATCACGGGTTAGAGCAGCTCCTGCATGTGACTCTCTAGAGATGATGCCAGCAATCACAGCTGGATCTATGCACAGTTTTCTGCCAGCACTTTGAATTATGCCTTTATATTTATTCATTCTGGGTAGATCCCTCTCAGCAATTGTTTCAGAAGCCCGGACTCCTGTACAAGTAAAGGTTTTCATTATTTAATTTCAGAACTATTTGTCACCCTAGGTAGACACTGTATGAGTTAGGTTGTGCATTTTAATTTATGAATCATGTATATAGTGTCAAGGTGAAAAAGAAATGTGACTTGAAATGATACAGAAAATGTTGGTGCTTATCTGTATTGTTGGAGTCAAGGAAGAATGGGTGTGGATTTGCCAGGAAAGTGAAGGGGAATTGTGCACTGTCTTTGGGGAGGAACAGACAGCACCTGGGACCCTCTAGGCAAGGATCTTGTCTCCAGACAGAAGGATGAGGCAGAAGTATGGAGGGTTACAATCAAAAGGAGGACCCATACTCAAACAGATGGTGGACTTTTATACCTCCAAGAGGCATCTGTGGGAAAGGAGGTAGTAGTCCCCACACCTGCATTTTCCCCTCCTTCTTTCTTTTGAAGCCTCAACATCAGCCCATCCTGCACTGAGAGAAAATCCTATAGGGGTGGAGTTACACATTACATTGAGACTATACTAAATCTATGGAGTGCTAATTAGTATCAAAGTTAGAATGTACTGTGAGTATTTGCATGTTAAAGGTTAATACTGTTTTTTGCCTGCAGAGCTCAAATTTGCCACTAGAGGGCTGGTAAGCAGGAATGTGATAGATTAGTAGCCAGGACACATGGACTCTATCCCTGCTAAGGGGAGGGATTGATGGGGGTGGGAGTGGTGCACCTGGGATGCTGGAGGACTGTTATTTTGCTCACTTTAACTCTATGGAGCAGACTGAAATTACCCTAACACAAGCTAGGGAGGGTGCTTAGCACATGTTAATGAGCTTTAACATGTGGACACTTGCTTTAGGTGCCCCTAGTACAGAGTGCAATGTGTAACTTCACTCCTAGTTAAATCATGTCTCTGTGTTAAATCCTATCTTATTTTTGGAGCAATCAGAATAAGGTGTTCCTTCAAGTTTACTAGCAGTACCAATAATGACAGCAATGACCAAGTAAGAGATGGGAAACCAGGAATCTCCCAGTCAGCTCCATCACTGATCTACTGCACAGCTTTGGGGTGGTCAGTTAGGTTAAATTTTATAATTCAGGACCACCTAGAGCTTCATCTTCTGAGGTTTATAGCACTCTCAGCACCTTTGACTTCAGTTTGAGGTTTTTGTCTGACTGCTTCAAGAACATAAAGAAGGATCAGAGCTGCTGATATAAAAATGGACTGTTTACTTTCTGGATCAAAATTTGTCAGTCATTTTACTCTTTTAATGCCAACGGAACAACATAATTTTGGTATTTGCCCACAGGTAAAAACAGAAAAGGATTATTTTTGCTAGAGAAATATTATGAGTTGGGTGACCATAATAATTTGAAGGAAATCTGGGATGGGGTCAGGCAGGGCGAGGGGTAGCGTCAGCAGTCTAGGCCAGGTAGGACAGTGCATGCATGTCTCTCCCTTCCTCATGGCTGTCAAGAGTGGGACCAGGCACAGACACAGACTGTCCCTTGCCCCCGCCTCCACCACTCCCAGAAGGGGGCCAGACAAAAACTCTGCAGCTCCTCTGCCCTCCACCCCCCTCCCTCCAACCTCCCACTGTACTGCACAAGTGACTTTGCTCACAGCCCAGTGGAGTCCAGACCAGGGAACAGCCCATTGGCTGGGCTCCCTGGAGAAAACTGAAGCAAAAGTCCCCAGATTGGTGGGGACCCATCCACACATGTTCAGCTCCTGACTCAGGAACTGGGCATGTGTGGACAGGTTCCCACCAATCTGGGACTTTTGTTTCAATTTTCTCCAATGGCTGGGATGCTGAGACAGCCTCTGAAATCTGGGACTGTCAGTGTCATGGCTAATCTGGGACATATGGTCACCCCAGTCATAAGATTTAATCAATTAACCCTCTTTTCCGTGGTTGGAAGACATCAAGAGCTGTGGATTACAGTGATCACCTGTATTCTAAAATGAGCCTGAAAACAGAATCATACTCACCACAGTATGTTAAGCCTTCTGATCTTGCAGTTTGACAAGAAGCCCCAGTGGTATCAACTCCATTTATATTGCGATAGCATCTAGACTGACTGAAGGAAGTGTCTGAAAAGTTAAATAGAGACATTTTACATTAAGGAGCTTTTGTGAGCAGGAGTAAAGCTAAGAGAATTCAGAGTCATTAATCATACATACTCTGTTCAAGATGGAGTACTCTGTATTTCATAGGTCTTGGGGAGCTTGCCAGCCAGAAATGATTGCCTCTACTGAGGATGAAGTCCTCTTTAGGACTTCATCCTCAGTAGAGATGGATGAAATGGATCTTTCATTGTGTTCTCCAAGAGGCCAGGGATAAAAGCATCCTGAGCCAAACCCAAGTGCCTATGAAGGGACACCTCCTATGTCCCCATTCTGCAAGTGTCCTCTAAGTACTATGAGCTCCATCATGTGATAGATTCTAATTTTGTAATTCTAATTTCCATTAACTGTTGACACCCATTCCCTATGCTCATGTACACAGCTAGGATTGGTGGAAATATTAATTAAATGTACTAGGACAGGGGTAGACAATGTTTTTCGGCTGGAGTCCAGAAAAGACCGCAATGTCTACCTTGAAAGGTGCCAAAGTGCCGACAAGCCAGAGCCTGGAGCAGCTGTTTGCAGCCTCCCAGCTGCAGCCAGTCCCCAGAGCCCAGTCTGCTTGCAGCAAGGCTTGCAACCTCCCAGCCGCCTGATGGGAGCAGCCTGGGCTCTGTGGCTGGCAGCAGCTGCTTAGAGCTCAGGCTGGCATTGGTGTGCCAAGCAAAATGCCCTAGTGTGCCATGCTTGGCATGCGTGCCGGGGTTTGCTGACCCCTGTATTAGGGTATGGACAAATGAGCAAACTCAGGAGAGATATCAGGAGGTATGGACTTTGCATGAAAAAAAATGATGCGTGGTAACTGGTCGCATTCCTTGAATTATCTAACAGTAAGTGAGGGTGCAGATAGAAGTGCAGCTCCCTGTTGTACCTGAGAATGCTTTGCAGGAAGTGTTCTGAGTTCAGTGATCTGAGTTCACTGTTGGTTCCAGGAGGGAGAGGAATGTAGCTGCTGGCTGCCCCTAGCAATGGCCCCTCCTCCCTGTGAGGCTGCAAAGCTGTCAGACTGGGAAGGGGGAAAGGGGGTAGAGAGAGTTAATTCTAACGGTTCCCCAGCTGGCCCTGGGGGGTGGATTGGAGCCCCCCTCCCCTGCCACCTTGGGAGGACTGCAACACACCTGCCCCATCCTCCAGTGGGGGTTGAAGACCCCCAGACTGAACTCTCTCCATTCCTTTTTCTCCCTCCCATTCTGAAAACAGCTTGAGGCTGGCGGACAGAAGTTACAAAAGATGCTGTTCTGAAATGTCTTCATCTGACCCGTCATTCAATGAGGTGTGAGATTTTCACTCAATCGGCCATTTTTAAAGCTGTCTGCACCCATGCACATGGGCAACTGGTGCCTCCCAAGTCTGGGGGGAGGCACCAGGTGGCTGATGGAGGTGTGGGAGGGGTCCCCAGCATCTGATTCCTGACCGGGAGGAAGAGGTCCCTCAGCAGCTGAGCGCTGAGTGTAGAACCACCAGCAGCGAAACTGGCGAAGCCAGAAGTGCATTCCCGTTGGCACTTCCGCTTTAGCGGCTGGTGCTTCCAGGAGGTACATGGCCAATATCGGGGGTGCACGTGCACCCCCTACGCGTTGCCAATGGCTTTGCACTTGTGTCTGGTCATGGTTTTAAACCACTTATTGTGGCCAGTTAAGGCAAAAATTGTCACTTCTGTCTGCTCCTGAGTTTTACCAAGTCAATTTACCCCTGAATCAGGTTGGGTTGCTTGACCTCATGTAGCTTTTACTTTCTGTGGGGTAACTGTGGGCACATGAGCAGTTATTATCTGTCAACTGTTCAGTGATAAGCCTTTTCCAGGTCTGGTGAACCTTCTTTCAGCCAAGTATTTGCTTGTAACCTTGATGTCTTATGTGTCCCAAATCTCTTGACTCAGTTGTCGTGGCAGAAAGTTTAGTGAACCAGAGATTGCTCCAAACTCACCAATAATGGCAGCTAGGCCCAGAATGATCAGTGGCAGATGCATGGGGGTGGTTCTTCCTGAGCACAGAAGAGAATCTGAAAAAAAATCAAAAGCAGCAAACATGACAAAAGAAAGGCCTTGACATGTCCTCTAACTAAATATAAATACTTGTACACCATTTTATGAACAATTGAATACTTTTCTTGACTGAATGTGCCAATAGGAAAATAGAAAGCAATTCTATGTCTTGGTGTATGGGTAGCCATGGCAGAGACCACAAGAATAGTTCTGCCTTTCCCTGACAGAGCATACAAAGAGTCCAGAAGAGAGAGGAGAGAATAAATGTGGAATCAAGCTTTAATAATTCAACCTTGTTGATATTCTAATTTATCTTCCTACTTGTCTTCAAAACTATAATCTCCAAGAATATTTGATTTGAAATTAGTATGATTAACTGTTTTAAGAATTACCAGCTGCTGTTTTCCCTTCAAAATTGAACCTTGAGCCTGTGCCAGGGTATCTACAACATATTGTGATAGTGTTTATTATAGCTTATGCCATATCTGTGAGCAGGGGCAGGATATGATAACTTTCCACAATCTGTGTTAGTCCTTTCTAGCTCTAATTCTCCATTAACCCTATTGTATAATGAAGATCTGTTCAGGAGTGAGGACTGTAGCCTTTGGCCTTCTATTACTGCCTATCAAAATTTACTGATGTATAGACTGAAGAATAGCTCACATTCTGAATCAGGTCAATTTTTTACTTGCTTCCCTTCACTTTGTATTTTGCCCAAAGATTGATGTTTTGGGGGGTTTTTATATATACAAGAAGAATATATCCTATTTACTCTAAAAGTTAATGTGATCTCAGAGATGATGAAATGTGCAGTAACGTTTTGTAACCAAAATAAAATCCATCCAGTATCCACATGGGAGCTGGCAAGGAGGAAAGTGATCTCACAATTCCAGTTTGCTGTGACTCGGATTTCAAATCTCAATTCTTTCTTTTCATTGGGGTCTCTCTTTCCACATGTTCCTCTTGTTTCCCCATCTCTTCCCTAAAAAAAAAGCTGGGGGCAAATACCAAAACAAAGATTAAAGAATTCCTAGCAATGTTTTTTTTTTTTCCCCCAGTCGTGTTCTGGTATCGTAGACTGTTCTCCACAAAGGAGACATGGGCTTGTCTTAAAGCACCTGAAGAGATTTACTTAGCTTAGACACAGGAAGCTGGCAATGCAAATGTGCCTCAGAAGTTGTTGTATACTTGCACTCCAAGTGAAAATGACGATGTGGGAGATGTTTATCAACAGAGAGTACCAAGAAGGTAAAAATATACTGATCTAGGAACAAAGGACCTATCCTGCAGTTTTAGGACCGGGCTAACTGAATCCTAAAGACAGTGATTTGTTTCTTTGAGAAAAATCTCAAAGAAGGGGTTGTATAACACCCAGAATTAGCCTCCAGGAAACTAGAGCAAGCAAAGGAAGTCACCCATCCAAAAAAGAATCTAAAATACTACAAAGAAATGTCCTGAGGAGGAAGTACATTAGACCTGAAAGTCAGAGACTCCAGCAAAAAACAAAGAACTGTTTCTGCCCACCAGCAAAATCCAGAATAATGCTGAGCGCGGGACAAATAGCAAAGTAGGCATAGGCTTATTTATATGAACACAGCTCCATTTAAAAAACTGATTATTAGATGGCCCTCCAAGGGATAGACAGAGGAGAAGTACCTTGTAAACAAACCTGTATATGAAACTCAAATATAAACAACATGACTTTGGGAAAAAAAAGCAAAAATCAGACAAGCTAAGCAATTCCCATGACAGTAATACTACTTACATGGTCCTACTGAAAGAAGAAAGGTGCTGATGGGCCAGCGGTCAAATAGTCAGTGCTGTAGAGTTTTTTTCTGCCTCTCCCAAAATTGGTGGCACAAGATTGCACATATTTGTACCTGCTTGCCCTCTTTATTACTGCATTTGTCAGCTCATTTATTTCCCAATTTTAGCCCCAAAATGTTCAAACACTTCTTCTGCACAGGGTTGTGGTTTATTATGCCATCCTTGCTTAACTGGTTTATAACTGACAGTTGAAGGTTGACAAAACCTTCCAGTTTGTGGAGTGTGTGTGCGCGTGTATGGCGGTGTGTGCAGTCCCTCCCCCCAACATTGTGCACAGCCCTTGCCATGGCAGCAGCAGGTAGTGGAGCACTGGGGTGCACCCTTGGGGTGCTCATGGCCCATGCAGGGAGAGCCCCCTGACAGCACGTGGCTCCAAGAGCTGCACATGGTGGCAGTGAGTAGAACCATGCTGGGCCTGCTCCTCATGGGGCTCCTGGTGGCTCACGTGCAGCTCTTGGGACTTGCATGCTGCCATGGGGAGGGTCTGCATGATGGAGCCAGTGGCCTGTCCCTGCTTCCTGCCACCATGTGCAGCTAGGGGTAGGGGGTGAGCTGGCCAGGCTCCATTGTGTGGGACTCCCTGCCACTTCTGGCAGAGTCCCATTCTGGACTCTGCACTCCTGGTGCCCCACTGATCACAAGTCCTGTGCTTCAAGCTCTGTATTCCCACTGGCCCCAGTCCTGGGCTCCCTGCTCCTGCCCAGCTGCAGCTTCCCCCTGGCCACCCCCACTTCCCTACCTGCTGCCCTGGGCACTGCCCTCTCCTCAAAAATACCCAAAACTCACTGCTCGCGCCTCCCTTGACATGACATCGTGCCTCTCCAGTGAGGCCTATCTCATAGTTTGAGAACCACTGATCTAAGGCAGCCTCCTTTCAATCAAACAAATACTTCAAGGCGTAACAGGTGAGTGAGAAGGGGAGGGCACCCTAGAGCAAGAGTAGGGTGAGGGTTGTGTGGTCACCAGGCGGTGTCACGGCCACCCTTGGAATATGAACCTTGCTATGATCTGATTAATAAGGGAAATATTAATTAAAATCAAGCAGTTGTATGCAATTTTTATTTAACTAGTTTTTAAATATTTAAGTCTATATTTGTAATCAAATGAGAGGCCAAGCTAGTAGCATGGAAAGGAGAGTTCCTTTTATAAGTGCTCTATTATTATGTGACAGATCATTTGGAGAGGTAATGTCCTACAAGTCTAGTGTCTTGTAGGTAAAATCTTGCAATTAACAGAGTGACTCAAAACACTTTGAAGTGATTAAGGGAAGATGTAGGTTCAGATGTGAATTATAATTTGAGGAACAACATAAATTATATGTATACATATAAACAACAAATTATACAGGTTTCCCTCGCTTTATGCAGGTTCTGTATGTGCGAATTTCCTCTTATGCGATGACCCTTTTTATACCAAAAATTCATTATATGCGAGGTAGATTCACTCTTATGCGATGGGTGTGGTGGAAGCCCACAGTCAGCTGCTTTGTGCAGTGCGTTGTGAGAGTGATGTGCACCAAAAGATGTGAAGTGCTCCTGTGTGTATCTGTGCTCCTCACTCATTGTCTGAGACGTGTTTCTGTAGTTGCAATCCCCATTATGTTAACATTCACCACCATCCTGTGCTTGAGTGTACTGTTTGCTGTTGGTGAGTCCCAAAATTGACTTGTAAAAGTGGTAGAAATGGGTCTGGGGGTCAGTACAGTTGTGGGCTTCGAATGTATCCCCATTTGTTACATTGTAAAGTGGGTTCCCTTTATGCGAATTTGAGTTATGTACCGTTTTCCAGGATCACATGTACAGCATAAAGGGAGAGAAACCTGTATGCATACTGTCACGGAGTCACAGAAGGGCTCCGTGATTGTGAGAGTGATTGGCAGGGCTGCCAATCACCCAGGCAGCTCAGGTGCCTGGTTGCCAGGGGCAACCAGGTGGTCACATGACCGGAAGGGGGCAGGGCCAGGCCTTTAAAACCAGCTCAGGCCAGAGCCTGAGACACAGTTCCCTTCTGGCTGCTGCAGGAGCAGGAGCTCTGTGGCTGAGCTGAGCGGCCGGGGTTAGTGGCTACTACTTCATCGCGCTAACCGGCTGCAATGATGCAGGGAACAGGATCGCCCTAACTGGAGGTAGGATTGAGAGCCCGGGTGGGGCTTGGAGTTATTAGGTGTGTGGAGCCTTTGCTTATGTTATAGCCAGATGGCTTGAGTGTTTAGTTATAGTTTACATCCGGAGGACCGGGGAGGCTGTAGGGGAGCGAGGAGGCCTCAAGGGGAGCTTCCCCACAGCTTGGGGGTTCCCAGTGCCCAGTTGGGCATAGTGCCAGGGGCACTATTGTCGGTGCGATAGGGCACCATATTGCGCCGGCGAGGCGCGGGGTGCGGGGTTACAGACCCCGGCCCATAAGGGCGGTGTTTAGCCCCAGAGCGGGGCAGAGACAGAGCGCGAGGCGCAGAGTCAGCCTCGAGAGGGCGAGGCCCCTGGAGCGGGGCAGAGACAGAGCGCGAGAGACGCAGAGTCAGCCCCGAGAGGGCAAGGCCCAAGGCGGGGCAGAGACAGTGCGCGAGGCACGTGCAGTCAGCCCAGAGGGGGCAAGGCCCCAGCGGGGCTCCCCAGCAGTTTGGGGGCTCCGGGTGCCCAGTAGGGGCACAGTGCCAGGGGGCCAGGCACGGCTACGGCCACCTGAGCCCCGAGCGCGGGAGGCGCGCAGCGCGGAGAGCGCGGTACAGGTTTGTGCCGGCGTGGCACGGAGCACGGGGTTGGACCCCGGCCCGTAAAGACGGCACTTTGCCCAGTGGGGCAAAAGACCCAAGAAAGGGTCAAGGGGGCCAGGCACGGCTACGGCCACCTGAGCCCCAAGCGCGAGGCGAGCAGGACGGCGATAGCGCCGGTCCGAGGGCGCCGGGAGCAGGACGGCGATAGAGCCGAGATCCGGGCGGCGAGAGCGTGCCGGCCCTAGGGCGGCGAGAGCGTGCCGGCCCTAGGGCGGCGAGAGCGTGCCGGCCCTAGGGCGGCGAGAGCGTGCCGGCCCTAGGGCGGCGAGAGCGTGCCGGCCCTAGGGCGGCGAGAGCGTGCCGGCCCTAGGGCGGCGAGAGCGCTCCAAACGGAAGGCAGAGCCGGCGGTGAGCCAGGCGCCGGCTAGAACCCGGCCCAAGGGGCGCCGGTAGTGAGCGGCGCTGGCGAGCCGACCCAGGAAGTGCCAGCAGGTAGCTGGCTGCTAGCAGGACAGGCCCAAGGCGTGGGAACGGGCCAGAGATTGGGGCCCGACCCAAGGAGGCGCCAGGTGGGCGAAGAGCCCGGTGCCCGAGAGTGAGAGCAAGGGCACCCGAGGGGCGAGGGACCATACAAGCGTCCCCAGGAATAGCTGCGAGGCTTGGGGCGTGCTAAGGGGGAGGCTTGGAGGCACGCATTGCCCTTAAGGCAGGACGCTTATCAAATACCCGTCTGGGAATAGGGACGACTAACAAGACCGTCCATTAGGGAAACTGGCAGCCTCCACATCATATATCTTAACATCAAAGTCGTGGCGGGCGAGATTCTGAGGGTGCTACGTCACCCTAACGTGACGGTAGGCGGTGCTAGGGAGCTCACGGCCGCCCCTAGTTGCTACACCCCCCCTCACAAGTGGTGCATTGGCCGGGAACCACCGGCCGTGCACGGGGTAGAACCCGTCAATCCAGGCGGGGAGAAGCGATCCCAGCTGATTAGGGCAGTTGATATTGTTGGGGCATGGAAGCCCAGTACTCAGCGTGTGGTGCCGAGAGAGTAGGGCACATACGTAAGATAGAGAAGGTAACGGCCCTAGAGGGGCTTGGACATTGTTGGGGCATGGATGCCCGTTCCGAAGCGTATGGTGCCGAGACAGGAGGGCACATACGTGAGACCGAGAAAATAACAGCCCTAGAGGGGCTGGAGGAGAATATGGACGACCTCATGAGTAGGTTAAGGTGTGAGGAGCTGGAGGAACAAGTGCTCCAGCTCAGACAGGAACTAGAGGCAGCCAATATCTGGCGTGAGAGTGCAGAGGCTAGAGCAGCCGCCCTGGAGCGACAATGGTCGCCGGGCAAAAAGAGCGGGGTTGCCAAAGAGATCCGACGCTTCCTAGCGGAGGAGGCGGAGAGGGTGCGAAGAATTGAGCAGGGAATAGCGCTCGACAGGGAGAAGAGCCTAAAACGGGAATACCAGCTCGGCGTTATGCAGGCAGAAGTGGGGCGCTGGAGGGATCAGGCCCGGGAGGCCAGCGAAACCCCGGCAAAGGTAAAGCAGCGGTTAGAAGTGTCTAAGGACCTGATTACGTCCTTACGGAGAGAGATCCAGGCTCGTGAAGAGCAGATCCAAGTCCTTCAGGAGGACTTGGAGACTTGGCAGGAGAGGGGCCTGAAAGCAGAAAGGGTGATAGACCAATATCAAGACGAACTCACCCAGAACCGTGGTCAGCTGGAGGAGTCTAGGAAGCTTTGGGAGGCGCAGTATACAAAAATGAAGGCTCTTGTAGATAAGGGCGAGAGAAAGAGCCTGAGAGAGCAGGGAGTACAAACCTGGGAGAACACAGGCAGCCTGCAAAAAGAGCTGGAGGCGGTAGAGGAGTGGCTACAGGGTTACCTAGGGGGTGTCCAAGAGGAACTCCAAGAGAGGGAAATACTTATCGAGACCCTGAGGCAAACCGGACCTCAATTAGAAAACCTTCAGCTCCAACAAGAACGGTGGCTGAGGGAGGCTAAAAACCAGCGGGCTCTAGAAGCTCAGAGGGTCCAGCACGCTGAGGAACTAAGAGAACAAGCGCAGGGTCTGCAGATAGAAAGAGACCATCTCAAGGAGCAGACAGTAGCACTCGAAACTCTCCTGGCGGAGAGACAGGTTAAGGTAACATCTCTTATGGCAGAAAGAGGGCAACTGCAACAGCAATTACTTGCCATGCGGGAAGAGCTGCAGAGGCTGGATAAGGCCGCTCGGGAGGTTCGTGAGGCAGGTAGCCAGGCGATGGGGAAGGACCTGAGAGACCAGGAGGTACAAACCCTAAGGAGCTCGGGTGATCTAGGACAATGGAGGGACCAGAATAAAACATGGAAGGCCCTCCTTGCGGAGAGTCGGAACAGAGAAGCAGGCCTACTAGCAGAACAGGGGCAGTTGCTACCCGAGTTGCAAGCCCTGAAGGAAGGGCTGCTAGGGTTACAGCCATGCCAGGGTGACCAGCCGCAGTCCTCCGAGGTAGGCAGCCAAACTACCGAGGAAATGGTACGGGTGCAGCAAGGTAAAGAGACAGAAGGGAAAGATCTGATGGATTGGGGAGTGCAGACCACCAGGAGATCAGGCACCTGCGAGAAAGAGCTTGAAGCTACAAAAAGGCGTTTGCAGGAAAGAGAAACCCTCAGTGAAGTCTCGAATCGGAGTAGAGCCCAAGGTAAAGAGCCCCAGTTACCACAGACCCAGGGGTTAGTAAAAGGGAAATCTCCCAGAAGGGAAAATCCGGACCAGTCTGGGGGGAACAGTGACCCAGAACAGGCAGGAGGGCCGGACCAGGATAAGGATCCCTTAGACAGGGGACGTTACGCTGCGCATAAGGAGACCCAGGTAGACCTCTTTGAATGTTGGGAGGCGAAGTGGGCCCGGTGGCAAGAACTTCACCTGCAGGGCCTAGCTCGATTAGAGCAACGTTTAGGAGACCTGGTGAAAGGGCCAGACAGGCCATACGCACAAGGGGACGCCTGTAATAAACGGCGCGGGCGTCAGGCCAGAGGTAAGGCCAGGGTAGTTACACCACCCCAGCAAGAGCAGAGAACCCAGGGCGGCGCGAAGAGCACCGCAGCGCACCCAGGGAAGGGAAACCTAGCGATGGGGAAGAGGCCGTGTCTGTATATGACCAGGATACCCCGACAGGTCACGTGGAGGACACTTAAGTACCTCATAGAAAGGAAGGTGGGGAAAGTGGCCTGGGTCCAAATTTTTAAGGGCCCAGGAGGAAAATCCGCAGGCCGGGGTAAGGTGGAATTTTGGAGTAAAGAGGAAGCCCAGAGGGCACTAAGGTGCCAGTGGGAGATTTGGGGAGCACTCCAGGATGCCCAAGCACAGCAGGAGAGCCGAGCGGCCCGGCGAAACATCAGGCCGGAAGAAACCCGAAAGGGGACCGCCGAATGGAAATCCCGGAAGGCGATCCGAAGAGCAGCGAACGAGGTAGGGAATCTACCGAGGTCTGCTAATGTGGGGGGGCTACCTGTGGCGGGTAAACCCCAGGAAATCCCGCATGGTGCACCCCCGGGTAAAAGGCGAGTTGGGGGCGCCTCAAAACCTCCGCCACCCAAATTAGACGCTGCTGGTAACCCCAGAAGAACATTCCCAACGGTGGGATAGTTCGTGGAGAGGCTGAAGAGCCCCTCCCCGGTGAGTTGGGAACTTAAGTGGGGGGGTATGTCACGGAGTCACAGAAGGGCTCCGTGATTGTGAGAGTGATTGGCAGGGCTGCCAATCACCCAGGCAGCTCAGGTGGTCACATGACCGGAAGGGGGCAGGGCCAGGCCTTTAAAACTAGCTCAGGCCAGAGCCTGAGACACAGTTCCCTTCTGGCTGCCGCAGGAGCAGGAGCTCTGCGGCTGAGCTGAGCGGCCGGGGTTAGTGGCTACTACTTCATCGCGCTAACCGGCTGCAATGATGCAGGGAACAGGATTGCCCTAACTGGAGGTAGGATTGAGAGCCCGGGTGGGGCTTGGAGTTATTAGGCGTGTGGAGCCTTTGCTTATGTTATAGCCAGATGGCTTGAGTGTTTAGTTATAGTTTACATCCGGAGGACCGGGGAGGCTGTAGGGGAGCGAGGAGGCCTCAAGGGGAGCTTCCCCACAGCTTGGGGGTTCCCAGTGCCCAGTTGGGCATAGTGCCAGGGGCACTATTGTCGGTGCGATAGGGCACCATATTGCGCCGGCGAGGCGCGGGGTGCGGGGTTACAGACCCCGGCCCATAAGGGCGGTGTTTAGCCCCGAAGCGGGGCAGAGACAGAGCGCGAGGCGCAGAGTCAGCCTCGAGAGGGCGAGGCCCCTGGAGCGGGGCAGAGACAGAGCGCGAGAGACGCAGAGTCAGCCCCGAGAGGGCAAGGCCCAAGGCGGGGCAGAGACAGTGCGCGAGGCACGTGCAGTCAGCCCAGAGGGGGCAAGGCCCCAGCGGGGCTCCCCAGCAGTTTGGGGGCTCCGGGTGCCCAGTAGGGGCACAGTGCCAGGGGGCCAGGCACGGCTACGGCCACCTGAGCCCCGAGCGCGGGAGGCGCGCAGCGCGGAGAGCGCGGTACAGGTTTGTGCCGGCGTGGCACGGAGCACGGGGTTGGACCCCGGCCCGTAAAGACGGCACTTTGCCCAGTGGGGCAAAAGACCCAAGAAAGGGTCAAGGGGGCCAGGCACGGCTACGGCCACCTGAGCCCCAAGCGCGAGGCGAGCAGGACGGCGATAGCGCCGGTCCGAGGGCGCCGGGAGCAGGACGGCGATAGAGCCGAGATCCGGGCGGCGAGAGCGTGCCGGCCCTAGGGCGGCGAGAGCGCTCCAAACGGAAGGCAGAGCCGGCGGTGAGCCAGGCGCCGGCTAGAACCCGGCCCAAGGGGCGCCGGTAGTGAGCGGCGCTGGCGAGCCGACCCAGGAAGTGCCAGCAGGTAGCTGGCTGCTAGCAGGACAGGCCCAAGGCGTGGGAACGGGCCAGAGATTGGGGCCCGACCCAAGGAGGCGCCAGGTGGGCGAAGAGCCCGGTGCCCGAGAGTGAGAGCAAGGGCACCCGAGGGGCGAGGGACCATACAAGCGTCCCCAGGAATAGCTGCGAGGCTTGGGGCGTGCTAAGGGGGAGGCTTGGAGGCACGCATTGCCCTTAAGGCAGGACGCTTATCAAATACCCGTCTGGGAATAGGGACGACTAACAAGACCGTCCATTAGGGAAACTGGCAGCCTCCACATCATATATCTTAACATCAAAGTCGTGGCGGGCGAGATTCTGAGGGTGCTACGTCACCCTAACGTGACGGTAGGCGGTGCTAGGGAGCTCACGGCCGCCCCTAGTTGCCGCTCCCTCACACATACATGTAATAAAAGTAAATTTCCTTGAACTTTCCTCCTTAACTGTTTAATGATAATTCATTTGCTTGGCAAAGCAGCTCTGCAGTGTATTTTCTAAATGCTTTTGCAACACCTTTGATTGCAAATTCTAAGAGTGCTCTTGCATTTTGGTTTACTGCTTTATGTCCAACAAGTGTTAGTATGTAAACAGGTTTTTGTTTGTAGCTGTGTTGATCTAAGGACATAGGCAGGCAAGGTTCTTTGGGTAGATGTGATATGTTTTATTAGACCAGTTGAGTAGTTGGAAAAAAAGTTCTTAGTAAGCTTTTGGGCACAGTCACCCTTCGTAAGTTAACGTCTATTTAAAACATAGTACAGTGGGAGTGCTGTTGCTCTTGGAAGTCAGAACTGTAGGTTGAGTCTGTCTTCAGATTCTTGATGCTCACATCATTCAGAGATGTAGGTTGTAGCCGTGTTGGTCTAAGGACATAGGCAGAGAAGGTTCTTTGTGTAAATCTGATATCTTTTATTAGATCAACTAAATAGTTGGACAATTTTTTTTTTTTTAGCAAGCTTTCAGGTTTAACAATCCTTTGTCAGACTGAGGAAGTCTCTGCAGTTGGTTTGTGCTGTTCCTGGATGGAATGAACAGTAAAGAAGCCAGAGATTGGTCTGCATGCAAGAACACCAGCTAGTGAAGATGTAAATTGAGGAGTCAGTGGGTGAGAGAAAGGCTAGTGGGGTGGGGAAGGGGAATGAATGTACAAATTAGAATACATATGCATGATTTGCAAAGCACCTGAAGATTTCCAACCAAAAGCCAGCCACTGTAAGAATGCATTATCAAAGCAACTTACAAAAAATTTGAAAATGAAAGCTGAATTCCCCAAAGAGAATACGTCCCCTTTTGATTTCTTAGCAAAATGACAAATAACAAAATAAGCATCATTTAAAATTTGGAAGGCAACAAAATGACAATAGTAAGACCAAGGAAGCCTCATAGCTCAGAGAAACAACCAGTAACATTAAGCAATGCTCAAGCTCTCTCGTTAAAGTTGGACCGATCAACTTCAGGACTGTAATTTATCCAAGTAGAAGGGCATTGCCACATTTAGTATCCATTTTTCTTATAATACTTGGCTCGTGCAACTACATCATTGGCATAATCATTGTGGGTTGTGCCAATATCCATTTCTGCATAGGTCTGGACATTTCCAGGTCCTGCATTGTAGGCAGAAATCCCACCTGAAACAAAGCATCAGAAGTGTAAAAACAGAAAACTAAACATTCTCTCCTAGTTTGTAAGAGCTTTTGGAAATGTCTAAATTGCTCTCTTACTTTGTATCTTATTAGACTGAGGTTCTGCAAATAGAATGTATAAAATCCTAAATTCACTCAAAAATCAGGATTAATTACATTCACAAATACCAGCAGCTGTGTGAAAATATAGCACGCAGTTGGCTAACCATGTACGAACAGGAGCCCTCATTCTTCAGCCCACACCCACACTTAATAAATGAAGACCCAGTAACCTTGTCTCAGTCATTTTCAGGGCTGAATGAAAACTATGGTAGGTGAATGTTAAAACACAAGCATGGACTTCATTCTCCTCTTCTCTCTCAATCTCTGTGCCAGCATGCTGCAGTGTAGCATAGACACCTGAGCTATCTGTAAATGAACTAACCTAGATATTAGAATCAGTCTAGATCTAGCAGCACAAAGCTCACCACTGGAGACTAATTTTCTCTATTCCATCTTTCATGTTAACCTGCACAATCTTGTAATTCTCTTGAGATCTATCTATAGTTCTCAAAAAGACTGTAGGTCTACACAGATTCATAATGACATGCTGGCACTGTTTCAATAAATATGAAACTTCTTCCTACCTTCAATGGCTTCAGGATAGTTCTCATGGCTGCTTCTACATGAGATGCTGACTATGCAATCATTTAGTACTTGTATGAAGAAGTACTAAATGCCTGCACAGTAACCAGAGCTACTGTGATGTAGCATCATCAGATGGCTTTTTTGTGATGCTGACCATACAGTAGCTCATTACTACTGCACAGTAGAATTGCATCATGTTTCCTGCCATACGACACTACTGCACAGTTGTCACAGGCTACTGTGGAGTCAGCATCTCATGTAGACACAGCCATGGCCAAATAGTTGAGACCCAAATAACAACATAAAGGGTGCATCTAGACATTCATTAATGCACTTTAGGTAATGCACATTAAATTAGTACCTTCATTGTGAAGTACTAGAAAAAGACACATAAGTCTATTTTCATGCACATTAGTTAAAGAGCAGTTTTTTCATGATGCTTCAGTGCATATTAAAATAGGTTAATGAACATTAAAGCACATGTGTATACAGGATTTCTTTTTGGATTTAACTATTCCCCTTCAGTGTTGGAAACTCAAACCCAATATTGTGCTAAAGAAAGGGAAAACCAATGTGAAACAGATGTATTTAGTTTCACTGTCCAAGCTCTGGGAAATCAGGAAGCAGAAAATTGTATCAATGGTGAAAATTATGAGAGATTCTTGCAGAAGTTCAGTAACACAAGATATTTAATAGGATATGTGTCTTAGGATTTCCCTTGTCTCATAGCCTGAATATATTCCATACTTTATACCTTTCAGCTGTTGTTCTTTAGTCCACCTTGGGAACTTTTTCTGGATTGCCTTAATCATACCCACAAGGATTTGTGTGCCCTGGATGAGATGAGCCTCAGAGTTCCATGGCTTAACGATTTTATGATACCTCTTATCAACCTAGAAGAAACCAAGGGAACATTACTAAATCTTGTATGCAACCAAGTACCTATGTAACATTGTAACTACAATTTTGGCCTCTACATGCAGTTTTCATTCTATGTAACTATGCACCCCCCTGCATTTCCCTTCTGAATAGGCTCATTAGGCTTCATTATGTTTGCATAAGTGCCTGTAGGAAACAAAAATGCCTGGCACCTATATATAATGTCTATTCAGTCCAATGCTTTCATGAGAGAAAAGCTATGACTAGTGGGTGTTTGATGCTGTAGGAAGGTCCTGCCATCTAAGAGCCTGCTAGGTTCTAGGCTGTTGGTCACCTAGATGGAATTTGAAGCTATAATTTTCTCTTTTTTAGTAATGTGCTTTAATCACCAGGCCATAGGCTAGGCGTTGTCCACCGCTTCCCTCCTGAAGTTAGCCCACCAAACAATGCATTTAATATTCACTGGATAACACTAATAAACAGGAATGGAATTGTTTCTGTCCCAATGGGACAAGGATCAGGGCCAGAACTCAGGTCTCCCTGTGCCATGGTTAAGGCACTTTTCTGAGAAGCAGGAGATAGAGGCCCAAACCCTCTGGGTGATCAAAACCTAGAATCTAAAATGCCTCCCTAGGCAAGTGTTCGAACCATAAGGCTATTGGGCTAAAAGGTCCTCTGCATGAGTTCCGGATAGCATGTGTATAGGATGATCCTGTTCCACCACAGGTGGAAATAGGATCTAAATTTGGCAGAAGTGCTAAGAATTGCAGTTAAGTGGCTATATTCGTGCCACTTCCACATGTAAAGGTGAGCTAAGACTTTCCCCAATAAGTTTAGGCAGTTTACTGCCCCCTCAATGCATTCAACTAGTTTTTATTGTGTCATATCTCTGCCAGAATGCCCCATGATCTTCTCTGTATACTGCGTTTTCACTGCTAGATATTGGCAGTGCTGACAGAACTCAGAAGTTTACTTTTGCTATTGAGGGCCCTAAACACTAAGCTGAAGTCATGCACCTCACATACTATGACTTGGTGAATCTTGAATAGAGAATGTAATGCAGCCCCACCACACAATAGGCTGGAGACTTAGGGGGTTATGAAAAATGGGTGATGAGGGTTTGAATCCCCTGCAGCAGAAGTGGGAATGACACTCACATCATGGGGGAGTGCTCTAACTACTAAATTATATGTAAAAGGGGCCACATCCTTTCCAATCCTTCTCTTTGTGCTTTAAATGAAAATGCAGCTGTCACTGCCTCATAGCTAACGTGCTATGAGTATTCTTCCTAGATTGGGTGGAGATAGGTGGAGGTAAGTCTAGCTGTTAGATACCAGTAGACAATGGGGGTGATATGGGCACTGAGGTGCTCAGCCCTGTTGAGACTAAAGTGTTTGTGGGTGTGCACAGAAGCTGAATATTATATGTCTCGGGACTTTTTAAAATCAAATCTTGAGGTACCCATCTGCTTAAAGAGTTCCAGAGCTAGGTAACACTTGCATGGGAGAGAGTGTTTCTTTACAGATTTCCATACACGTTTAAACATGCTGCCACTGCTACCAGGGAATTTGGAAAGTAATGGAAAAGATCAGCTATAAACTTGCTATAATGAGAATGCCGACTCACCTAGTTCCTTCATGTGAGGCTTTCACCTTCACAAATGTTGCCACCAGAGAATGGACTTTCTGGGTGGTAGAGTAAAATGCACAGCCTCTTAGAAGGTTAAAAGACAGTCCCTAACACAGCGGTTTTCAACCTTTGTTCACTTGCGGACCCCTAAAAAATGGAGGTGGGGACCCCTTTGGAAATTTCAAATAAAGGTACAGACCCCTTTGAATTGTAAGAGTGGGTATTCACATATTTTTGACTACTCATAGTAATCTTTTGTGGACCCCTTAGATATAGTTTGCTGAAAAACACTATCCAAACTGTAGTCAACACGCTAAAGAAGCTTGCTCGCTGATTTCAGTTGTCCTGTGTGCTAGTCAGCATGGTGCTGCTGCAACTCTAGTTTGTTTTCATGGTATGGACATCAGCAGAAGCTGCACTATTGAGAAGTAAGGCTGTCTTCTTGCCTATAACACCCATTCGTGCTATCTTGTTCTAAGATTCTTGTAAATTACTCACTTGCATCAAACCGTAGGCATTTCCCCCGTCACCCCATCCATCACGGGTTAGGGCAGCTCCTGCATGCGACTCTCTAGAGATGATGCCAGCAATCACAGCTGGATCTACGCACAGTTTTCTGCCAGCACTGTGAATGATGCCTTTATAGTTATTCATTCTGGGTAGGTCCTTTGCAGCAATCGTTTCAGAAGCCCGGACTCCTGTACAAGTAAAGGTTTTCATTATTTAATTTCAGAACTATTTGTCACCCTAGGTAGACACTGTATGAGTTAGGTTGTGAAACTTATGTATCATGTATATAGTGTCAAGGTGAAAAAGACATGTGACTTGAAATGATATGGAAAACACTGGTGCTTATCTGTATTGTTGGAGTCAAGGAAGAATGGGTATGTATTTGCCAGGAAAGTGAAGGGGAATTGTGCACTGTCTTTGGGGAGGAACAGACAGCACCTGGGACCCTCTAGGCAAGGATCTTGTCTCCAGACAGAAGGATGAAGCAGAAGTATGGAGGTTCAGAGTTGAAAGGGGGACCCAAAGTCAAATAAATGGTGGGTTTTTACATGTCCAAGAGACAGTATCTGTGGGAGAGGGAGTAGCAGTCCCCACACTTGCATTTCCCCCTCCTTTTCTCTTTTGAAGCCTCAACATCAACCCATCCTGCACTTAGAGAAAATCCTATAGGGGTGAAGTTACACATTACATTGAGACCATACTAAATCAATGGAGTGCTAATTAGTATCAAAGTTTGAATGTACTGAAGTTACCCTAACACAAGCTAAGGAAGGTGCTTAGCACAAGTTAATGATCTTTAATGTATGGACACTTGTGTTTTAAGTGCCCTTAGTATGGTTTAAGTGTAATGTGTAACTTCACCCCTAGTTAAGCGATGTTTGTGTTCTAAATCCTACTATATTTTTGAAACAATCAAAATAAGGTGTTCCTTCAAGTTTACTAGCAGTGCTGGTACTGACAGCAGTGCTCAGGAATGGCTAAGTAAGGGATGGGAAACCAGGAATCTTCCAGTCAGCTCCATTGTTGATTTACTGCACAGCTTTGGGGTGGTCTCTTTGGCCAAATTTTAAAATTCAGGGCCACCTAGAGCTAGGCCTTCTGAAGTTCATAGCCATCCCAGCACTTATAACTTCAATTTAAGGTCTGATTGCTTCAAAAACATATAGAAGGATCAGAATCTGCTAATATAAAAATGGATTCCTTACTTTCTGGATTAAAATGATCATTCATTTAACTTGTCTAATGCCAACGGAGCAACACCATTTTGGTAGTTGTCCCATAGATGAAAACAAAAAAGGATTATTTTTGCTGGAGGGATGTTTTGAGTGCAGTGACCATAATAATTTGAGGGAAATCTGGGATGGGGGGGGAGCGGTTAAAGTCAGGATTAGGAACGACAATGCATGTATTCCCTCTTCCCCCTCTCACCCCCTGTAGCTTCCAAGAGTTGGGTTGGGCAGGATACACACATACATACAGACCCCCCACCCCAAACCCACACATCCCAGGTGCAGGGCCAGGCAGGACACTGCTCCCCCCAGTCCCCCCAAGGACCCTCCTCCGCACCAGAAACTCTGCTCACAGCCCAATGGAGTCTGGACCAGGGAGCAGCCTGTTGGCTGGGCTCCCTTGAGAAAATTGATGTAAAAGTGCCTGGATTGGTAGAAAGCCACCTGCACAAGCCCAGCTCCTGACCCAGGTGGGTTCCCAGCAATCTTTCTTCAAGTTTCTCAAATGGCTGGGATGTTGAGACAGCCTCTGAAATCTGGGATTGTCCTGGCTAATCCAAGGTGTATGATTGAGCACTCTAGTTATGAGATTTAATCAATTAATCCCTTTTTCATTGCTTGGAAGAAATCAAGAATTGTGGATTACAGTGATTACCCTGTATTCTAAAATGAGCCAGAAAACACAACAATCATACTCACCACAATATGATAAGCGTTCTGGTCTTGCAGTTTGACAAGATGCCCCAGTAGTATCAACTCTGTTTATATCACCGTAGCATCCAGACTGACTGGAAGTGTCTGAAGAGTTAGAGAATTTTTACATTAAGGAGCTTTTGTGAGCAGAAGTAAAGGTAGGCAAATTCAGAGTCATTAACCATACTCTTGTCAAGATGGAGTACTTTGTATTTCATAGGTTTTAGGGAGATTGTCAGTCAGAAATGACTGCCTCTATTGAAGGTAATGTCCTTTTCAAAGAGATGGATCTTTCATTGTGTTCTCCAAGAGCCAAGGGAGAAAAATGTCCTGAGCTCTATGCCCAAGTGCCCATCACAGGACACATCCTGTCCCCATTCTGTAACTGTCTTGCTAAGTACTACGAGCTCCATCATGTGATGTATTCTAATTTGATTCCATTGACTGTTGAACTCATTCCCTATGTCCATGTATACAGCTAGGATTTGTGGAAATACCAATGAAATGTGTTAGGGTATGCAGAGCAAACTCAGGAAAGGTATCAGGAGTTATGGACTTTGCATGAAAAAAATGATACATGAAAACTGATCATGTGCCTTGAATTATCTCACAGTAAGAGTATTTTACCAGGTCAATTTACCCTTTAATATGGCTAGGCTAGATTGACCCCATGTAGCTTTCACTTACTGTAGGGTAACTGTAGGCACATGAGCAGCTGTTCTAGGCCTGGTGAACCTTCTTTAATCTGAGTGTTTGCTCATAACCTTAACATCTTATGTGTCTCCAAATCTTTTACTCAGTTGTCTTGGCAGCAAGTTTAGTGAACCAGAGAGAGCTCCAAACTCACCAATAAGGGCAGCTAGGCCCAGAATGATCAGTGTGAGATACATGGGGATGGTTGTTCCTGAGCACAGAAGAAAATCTGAAATCAAAAACAGCAAATGTGAAAAAAGAAAGGTATTGAAATGTTCCCTAACTAAATGCAAATACAACATTTTCTGAACAATGGGGTTATTTCTCCTGACTGAATGTGCACATACTGAACTAGAAAGCAATTTTATGGCTTGGTGTATGGGTAGCTATGACAGAGACCACGATAATAGTTCTGCCTTTCCCTGACAAAGCATACAAATAGTGCAGAAGAGAGAGGAGAGAATAGATGCAGAATCAAGCTTTCATACTGCAACCTTGTTGCTATTCTAATTTCTCTTCCTATTTGTCTTCAAAACTATAATCTCCAGGAATATTTGATTTGCAATTAGTATGATTAACTGTATTCAGAATTACCTGCAGCTGTTTCCCCTTCAAAATTATCAGAACCTTTAGCTTCTGCCAGGTCACCTACACCATACTGCCTGCATCTACATGAGATGCTGACTGTGCAGTAGCTTGTTACTACTGCACAGGTGTGTTGCATGGCACAATGTGCAACATGATGCTACTGCACAGTAGTAATGAGCTACTGCACATTCAGCATCACCTAAAAGCTGTTTGGCAACATTACTGTGCAGTAACTCTGATTTCTGTACAGTCGTTTAGTACTTGTGTATGCAAGTGCTAAATAAGCGTGCAGTAGTGATTGCACAATAAGCATCTTGTTTAGACATGGCCACTGTGATAGTGTTTATTATAGTTTATGCCATATCTGTGAGTAGGGGCAGGATATGATAACCTCCCACCATTTGTGTTAGCTCTTTCTAACTCTAATTCTTTGTTAAGCCTATGGTATCATTAAGAAATGCCTTATCTGTTCAATAGTAGAGACTACAGAATTTGGCCTTTTATTACTGCCTATTGATTTTTACCAATGTATAGATCAAAGAATATATCATATCCTGAGTGAGCTATTCTTTACTTGCAAGGAAAAATACTTGTTTGTTGTTTAATGATAAACTTTCTATTTGTAGTACTGTTGTGATAGTCATTGTGAATTCTGCTTGTGACAAGTGATATATCTGCTGAATATTTTATTTTAGATTCTACATCTTGTTTAGATGGGTGACTTCCTTTTCTTACCTTAATTTCTTACTTGCTTCCCTTCAGTTTGTATTTTGGCCAAGATTGATGTTTTGAAGAGCATTGTATATACAAGAAGATCCTTCCCTATTTACTCTAAACATTAATGTGATCTCAGAGGATGAAATGTATGTAACATTTTCTAATGCAAAGAAAATCCACCCTGTGTCCTTGTGGAAGCTAGCATAGAGGAAAGTGATTCCACAATTCCAGAGTTTGCTGTGACTCAGACTTCAAATCTCAACTATTTTTCATTGGGGTCTCTTTTCACATGTTCCTCTTGTTTCTGAGTCTCTTTCCTAAAAAAAAGCCTGTGGCAAAGTAAAAAATGAAGATAAAGAATTCCTACAGTTTTTTTTCCCAGTCTTGTTCTGGTATCATAGACTCCTCTCCAGAGAGGCTCTGGGGACACGGGGTTGTCTTAATGCACTTGAACAGTTTTACTTAGCTTAAACACAGAAAGTTGACAATGAAAATGTGCCTCAGAAGTTTGAGAAGTCCTGCACTCCAGGGCTAGGGACAGACATTCAAAAAGACTGAGCCTGAATTGATTCAACCTTTGCAGGTTAGTCTAACCTGGCTAGGCTGAACTGGTTTCCAGCCATACAGACAATCCATCTGGACTGAGGAAATTCAGGCACATTCCTGCAGTGGCTCAGCCTGGAAGCTGGGGGGTGCTAGAGCAGCCCTCCCTTCCCTTGCAGAGTTGAGCTGAGGAGGGTGTGGCCAGGTCCCAGCAGGAGGCTCAGATTAGGGAGGGGTGTGAACCCCCAGCCTGCCTGCAGTCCCAGGCTTTTCCCAGCTTGTTGCTCAAGGGGCAGGAGTGTTGCCATCCCTCAGCTAGCACTGAGGCAAAGGCAGGGTATGCAGTGCATGCATCTGTTGATGATACGGAGCTTTTTAGTCTCCCTCAGTGCTTCTGTATACTCTCTGCACTGCAACAAACTGACAGGCAAGCAAGCCAGGGGTGTGGGGGTTGATAACAGTGTCACCCCATCTCAATGTTTATCACTCTATGAAGAAAACAGAGGGACATTACCAGCTACCTGTTGATTCTGTCTGTTGATTCAGCATAGACCCAGAATGTGGTATGCTAGCTAATACACAGATACCTTCTCCACAAGGCAGAGAGGAGGGGGGAATTCCTGCTTAGCAGGGAGTGGTGAGGGGGAGAGGGGATCTAACAGCTTTTCCAAGGAAAGACCTGTTGAATAGCTCCAAAAAGCCCGCCATCTCCCACAGCATGGACTGTAGCCAGCATGTGGTCTGCTAGCTAATGCTGAGGTGTCTGTGAGGGGGAGCATGCCCGCTTAGCACAGAGTGGGAAGGGGAGCGGGGGGGAGCAGAAGCCAGGCAGATGCCTGCAGAGACTGCTGAGCTCCAGCAAGGCAGCAGAGGGGAGGGGCCAGCTCTGCTATGGAGCAGAGAGCCCCATCCAGCCAGAGAGCATGATGGGATGATGGGGGACTCTGATTTATCTTAAACCAGCAAGGAGTTTGGGACAGACATTGCAGATACTTATTTGAGCCAAATCAGATACTACATTCAACCAGGTTTATCTAAAACCGGTTTCAGCCATTTTCAAACTGGTTTATGTACACTGAACATCCATTCTGTTACAGATTTAAAACCAGTTTCTGATCACTTAAACAGGTTTATGTGTAATGTCTCTCCCTAGCCCATGTGAAAATGATAATGTGAGAGATGTTTATAAATAGTACCAAGAAGGTATAAATATACTGATCTAAGAACAAAGGACCTATCCTGTAATTTTAGGATCTGACTAACTGAATCATAAAGACAGTGATTTGTTTCATAGTTTCATAGGTTGTAGGGTTGGAAGGGACCTGAGTAGATCATCTAGTCCGACCCCCTGCCATGGCAGGAAAGAGTACTGGGGTCAAATGACCCCAGCAAGGTGTTCATCTAACCTCCTCTTAAAAACCCCCAGGGTAGGAGCCTGCACCACTTCACTTGGAAGTTGGTTCCAGATCCTAGCCGCCCTGACTGTGAAGTAGCACCTCCTGCTATCCAGCCTAAATCTACCCTCTGCCAGCTTGTGAAAAATCTCAGAGAAAAATCTTTGAGAAAAATCTCAGAGAAGGGTTGTACAACACCCAGAATTATAGCCTTTGAGGAAAGGAACTAGAGTGAGCAAAGGAAGTCACCCATCCAAACAAGATGCAGAATCTAAACTACTATAAAAAGGATGTCCTGAGGAGGAAGTACATTAGACCTGAAAGTCAGAGACTCCAGCGAAAAAAAAAAAAAAGAACTGTTTCTGTCCACCAACAAAATCCAGAATAATGCTGAGCACAGGAAAAAGAGGAAAGTAGGCATAGACTTCTTTGGCCCCAATTCAGCACTGTTTAAAAAAATGATTATTAGAGGGCCCTCCAAAGACAGACAGAGGAGAATACAAAATCTGCATATGAAAGTCAAACAATGTGGCTTTAGAAAAAAAAAGAGAAAAATCAGACAAGCTAAGCAGTTGCTGTGACAGTAATGCTACTTACATTCTTCTACTGAAAGAAGAAAGGTGCTGGTGGGCTGGCAGGCAAGTAGTCAGCACTGGAATGTTTTCTGCCTCCCAAAAGCTGTGGCAAAGATTGCATGTATTTGTACCTGCTTGCCCTCTTTTTGCTGCAATTGTCAACTCCTTTACTTCCTGATTTTAGCCGCAAACTGTTCAAACATCTCTTTTATTATGCCATCCTTGCTTAACTGGTTTATAACTAACAGCTGAAGGTTGAATGAACATCCTGTATTTGTGCTCACGCCCACTAGGTTTCAGCCCTTACTCCGGCCAGCTTTCTACATGTAGCAGCATTACGAATGGACCCACCTGGAGGAATATGAAGGGCTGCCCTGCAGAGGGGCAGTGTGTGAAGAGACAGAGTTTGTCCCAGTAGGGCAGGGGTGGGCAAAATGTGGCCCAGGGGCCAGATGTGGCCTTCCAGGCCATTCTATCGGGCCTGCAGGGCCCCTAAACATTTAGAAAATTAATATTTATCTGCCCTGGGTTGCCTGTCATGCAGTCCTAGATGTTTCCTAAAACTCAGTAAGCTGCCCTCTGCCCACAATAATTGCCTGCCCCTGCAGTAGGGACACCATTTGCCCTGAGAGCTAGTAAAGCTGCTTTGGAGGTAGCCCTCTTGGAATTGGGGGGAGGAGTGATGTAACCCTGGCAGGGTTTGAATGAGACTTTAGCAAAAGCCCAGGAAGGGCCTTGGCCTGGGATTGGCTGAGAGGCTTGGTTAAAAGGGGGGAGCAGTTTCCCCTGGTGGAACAAAGGAGAGAGAGAGGGGGTGAGAGACAGGCTGGAGACCAGGAAAAGGGGCCCATGTCTGCCCCCCCGAGAACCCCTGGCAGAGCCCTGCAGAAGTAGCAGCGAGAGGCTGCATGGAGAGTGCTGCACTGTGTCCTTCTCCCTCCTCTCCCCCTGGAAGCCCTGAAGGGGCAGAACAAGAGAGGAGCAGACTCCAAGCCTGGGAAGAGCCTCCTGCAAGCCCCTGTGTGGCTGGGTGACCACAGCAGGGGAGGGGGATGAAGGGCCAGGAGGAGACTGCTGGAGACTGCCCTGGTTTTCTCCGCTGTGAATGAGAAGGCCCTGGGGAGGGGCAGTCTCAGTTGCTGGAGGGAGACCTGGGCTAGAGGGGCAGAGATTGCTCCAGCCACCAGAAGCCCTGGAGCAGGCAGGGCCCAGGGAAGGGCTGCATTTGCCAGGTGCCTTGAGGCTGTGCTGGGCAGGGGAATCTATTACAGCCTGCAGCCCAGACTGCTCTAAGGTGGCCATCAGAGTCTGGTTGTCCTCTGTCCTCTATTGATACATAACTGAATGCCTTTATTCCTCTATTTTTCTCTTAAAGAGAGAAATAGAGGACATAAAGGCATCAGGTTTTGTATCAATAGAGGACAGAAGAAGATAGAGTAGCAGAAAACTGGAGTGTCTTGCTCCTTGCTGAGCCAGGGATGGGGGTCTGGGCAGGAATCAGCTCTCTTGCAGGGACTGCAGGGGAGAAGCCACCACCTGCTGCATGGAGACCCCTGGAGCTCAGAGAGGGACACCAGCAGCAGGGGCCACCCATGGCTCCTGTGCTGGGACAGAGATGCTGTCCTGCTCCCTTGAGACACCCAGCCAGGGGCAGTGCACACAGGGTGTACAAGTTATAGACTGTGTAAATAAGTTCTGGATGGTTTATTAGTTGGAGTATCAATGTATATATGTATTGGTTCCTTATTTATTGTGGGAAATTTATATACCTTCCCCTAATGTAATGTGTATCCAAGAAGCATTAACCCTTAAGCCACCATTGCCAGGTCATGCGGTCTAACATTTGTTTTATTGCATTGGTTATATGACCTTGTAAATAATTAAATCGTATTTTATAATGGTCTGCAAGGTTGTTTGATTATAAGGACAGGATCTTCACTCAGGGACCCTGAAGTAGGTACCCAGGGAGCGGAGCAGGGCCACCGGGTACCACAGGATCCCACTATTCAGGTGAGGGCACAGGTAGCATCGCACTCAGGGTTACATACATCATAAGCCTTGCTAGATCCCAGTTTTGAATTACAGCCTTATTTTGTTTTCTTGTTATATTAAGCCTTCAGGTGCACCAGTGTAGACAATGAATCTTCCTTCCCTGACAGAGCCTTAATAGATGGTACTACACACAAGTAATTCTGCCTATCACATGCATTTTTTCTAGAGATGGTATACTTGGGACAAAATACTGTATGACAAAGAGCCAGAATCTAGTGTGCTTGGCTGTTCAAACAGTTTGCAGTAAAGTGCTAGTTTGGGCACATGACCAACAGTTCCCTTTCCCTACTTCAATCAAAAAGCAAATCTGTAAAGTCACCTGATACTGATTATATATTAATAATACATGCCTGTACATAATTACTTGCACTAGAACAGTGGTTTTTAACATTTTTAAACTTGAGGCACCCCTTGATAGATCCAAGACACCCATCAGAAAATGCCAGCTCTTAGTTTTCAGTCTTTTTCTGATAACAAAAACCCCCAGTAGAACAATTCTTCATTGCAAAGGACTCAGAAAAACTACAGCTGGTCAGAATGTTTTTAACACTATGGCTTCCTGTTTGATAACTTGGGGGTCGTTTTGTGAATCATGTTAGGATCATGTGGCATCTGGTGGTACCCTTGGAAGGATCTCAAGGCACCCCACAGCATCCTGGCTGGGAATCACTACATTAGAAGGACACATTTTCATTGTATGTATTAGAACCTCTTTGCATCCCTCTGTAATCTCACAAACACTTATTACCCTCCCTCCCATTCCCCTCTGTTCCAGAGATTCTTTGTGTGTGTCTCTCTCTTTCACCTCTTACCCCTTTCCGCCCTACTCCTTCCAGGAATAAGGAAGCAGGGCACAGCTGCTGCCTTCTTTTTCTCTCTCTGTTCTTGAAAGAAGAATTTTTATGAAGAATTTTTGTCCCGAATAATGGTTGCAGAGACAGTGCTTAAACTTCAGCTGACTCTGCTTAACTAAAATCCTAGCTTCTGCTGAAGACTGGTCTCCATGGCTGGACCCCAGATCTTGAAAAGAGCTAAAGAGGTGTGAAATAGGAGAAGAAACCAAAAGCCCTAGGAGACAGCAAACTTCCTCTAAGAAAAGCTAGCTTCTTTAGTGGAACATCAAGACCATTAAAAAGGAGAGATGATCTTTGATATCGGTGAAGTGAAGAACAATGGATCACCCTTCAACTGCTTGAAAATTAATATCAGAGCTGCTGCACTGAAGAGCAGGGATCAAAGCAGGGTGCTTCTATCTTGGGCAAAAGAAAATCAGCTTCCTTGCTTCATACACAATTCAATTTTGAGGGGCTGATTTTGAGGAAAAGGTGTGTGCTGTATCTGAGAAAATACAGTAAATGCAAATGGCTCTTCCAATTTTCATCAAAATCATTCACATTCAACCTAGTGATGGTCTGGAGAATTGCCAAAGTTCTGGAAGTTCAATATTTGAAAGTTACTGAAAGTATATACTGACTATATACTTATATACTGAGACAAGCTGAGAAATGCCTTCAAGTTTGGTGGGCCAATTAAGGCTACATCTACCACTAATGGCACAGCTGTCAGGCACAAGGTGTTGCATACATGATGTGCTGTAGGATGCTGTGCCACCCATTGTGGACAGCAGGCACCTACTCCAGTCACTAGGGCACTGCAGTAGCTCTTGCTGCTGCCAGGAAGAGTCTCTGAGGCACGTGATCTGCAGATAGGAGAGGCAGAGGAGGGAATAGGGTCGAACCCAGATACTTCACAGGCTCAAGTTCCAACTCCCTCAGTGAAGATAAATGTTTGGGAAGTTTCCAGGGGTACACAGAGCTGTAGCGACACCATAAGACCACTGAGGTAATACAGCTTTTGACTACGTAGCCCCACAAGGGCTACAGGGTTGTGCTGGACTCTTTCTGGGGATGTGGGCCCCTGGATCTGCATTGGATGACAGGAGGCTGCCACTGTTGCCTGGTACATGGAGCCCAGCGCCTGGCTCCATGGAGCTGAGCCCAGCAGCAGGAGGTGGAGCACAGCCCCAGCTCTGCCCACCTCCCACCACCGGGCTGTACTCTATGTGGCTCTGCAGCCCATGGAGCTCAGCCTGGTGGTTGGAGGTGGGCAGAGGTGGGGCTGCACTCCACCACCCGCCACTAGGCTGAACTCTAAGTGGCTCCGCAGCCCCACGGTGCTCATCCCAGTGGTGGGAGGCAGAGCTCATCCCAGTGGTGGTTTCTCAGAAACTGCATCTCAAAGTTTTGAAAGAAAAATTTGCTGGCAGCGGCAGCCTCCTGTCATCTGCATGCAGGTCTGGGGCCCCACACCTCCAGGAGAGCTGTGGGGCTGTGCTGGACTTCTCCCGGGGGTGCAGGCCCCCGGATCTGTGCTGGATGACCAGAGGCTGCCACTGCCACCTGGGACTGGTGCTGGTCATAGCCCACACCCAGCGCTGGGCTCCATAGAGCTCATCCCAGTGGCAGGAGGCGGAGCATGGCTCTGGCTCTGCCCACCTCCTGCCGCTGAGCTGAGCTCTGAGTGACTCCACAGCCCCATGGACCTCAGCCTCCTGCCACCGGTCCCAGCACCGGTCCCAGGCAGCAGCAGCAGCCTCCGGTCATCCAGCACAGATCCAGGGTCCTGTACCCCTGGGAGGAGTCCGGTACAACCCTGTAGTCTTCCCAGGGGTGTGGGCCTCTGGATCTGTGTCTGATGACAGGCAGCTGCCTCTGCTGCCTGGGGCCAGTGGCAACATCTGTCTTCCCCAGTGCTGGGTGCGGGCTGCACCTAGTGATGGTCCCTGGTGGCAGCGGCAGCCTCCTGTCATCCGGCGCAGATCCGAGGGCCTCCGTTATATTTGCTAACAATCTGGAACTGTCTAAAGCTCCATCTCTTTCTTCCCATGTTCTGTCATCCACTTCTATTACGCAATTGAAGTCTCCCACTATTATCTGTAGTCTTCCTCCAAACACATAAACGGGTAGCTTTCTAAGCAGAGCTTTCCTCAGCTCCCATTGTGCTTGTTTAGTATAGTACCCATATCCTCAGTTTTGCTGGCAGTACAGAAACCAGACATGAAGTTGACAAAAGAGAAACCTAAGTGTTCTGACTGCACGGTTGCTACGGGGCTGCCAAAATAGGGAAACATGTGGTTTCACGTCATTGTCAAGGTAATAAAGCAACTGTACTGGCAAACTGTGAAACTTTATCAAAAGGTGAGCAACTCAGCCCACCAAAGCAAATAATCAGTGCAACCCATCTAATGTCTAACCTCAACAGGATACAATATGAACTAGGTTGCACAAAGTATACAAGGTCTGTTAACTGCAGGCAGGGTAGCCACTTAGCCAATCACAGTAAGGGCTAAATCCAAATCCAAATTTGGTTCTAAATTCTGCTTATATGTGAATACATTTGGGACAAAATTTGAGCAAAGTGTGCATATCTTCGGGTTCCCATAGAAGCGTACTGCTGGGGGAACAAATGACCTAAGAAGCTTTACAGGTACTGCAGGACTGACGGCTTAGCTGATCTGCTCCAGGAGTCATCTTTAAGGGTGTCTTTAAAAATTGCGCATAAGAGGTAACAAGGTTCGAACATGCTATACTGGATTTTGTGAGTATACTCTAGCTATTCTTCTCTCTTAAGTAAAACAAAGCTTGCCTCAAAGCTCTGCATGTCTACTTTAAATAACTCATCCACTCGACCCATTACGGGTACAACAGGTTTTAGCATAGCCGGCAGAATACAACAGATTTGAGGCAAGCTGTATACGAGGTGGGAAGACACTCTCTCCCCCCTGTATATCTTAACTCTTCCTCCTATCCCTGGGTTTAACATTGCAACTTTTAGAAAACCATAGTTTAACAGGAATTGTTATATCCCCCTAGCATTATTTGGTATAATCATTTTGAAGTCTTACATTTGTTTTGTACTGATCATTATCGCCGACCAATAGCTTATTGTCACAGGAGCACTGAGGCGTCCTGTGCCTTAGATAAGTAAATAGCTGCCAATCAACAGGGCAGTGCAGCTGTGGGTTGTTATGGCAACCAGCTGGTCAGGTGACTGGAAGGGGGCAGGGCCGGGCCCTTTATAACAGCTCAGGCCTGGGCCCAGGAGCAGTTCCCTTCTGGTGGCTGCAGTAGCAGGAGTTCTGTGGCTGAGCTGAGTGGCCTGAGTTGGTGGTTGCAGCCTTACCTTGCTGACCGGCTGTGATGATGCCAGGGATGAGAACACCCTAAAGGGAGGTAGAGTTGGGAGCCCTAGAGGGGCTCGGAGTTTGCATTACGAGCGAGAAGGCCCTTTGTTGGTTTCGTTACAGCCTTTTGGGCTTGGCTTGTGTTATAGTTAACTGGAGGACCGGGTGAGGCTGTAGGGGTGAGAGGAGGCCTCACGGGAGCTCCCCAATAACCTGGGGGTCCTGAGTGCCCAGTAGTGGCACAGTCAGCGGTGCCAGTGGGGCACTACTGTTTGTGCTGGAGAGGCGCGGTGTGCGGGGTTTTGGACCCCAGCCCGTAAGGGTGGTGTTTTGCCCGGTGGGGCAAACGACCCAGAGAAGGGTCAAGGGGCCAGGCACGGCTGTGGCCACCTGAGCCCCAAGCACGAGGAGCGCGGTTTAGGCCCCAGAGACAGCGAGGCCCCAAAAGGGGCAACGAGTGCGCATGAAGAGTGCGGCGTAGGCCCAGAAGGGGGCAACGGCTGCGGAGAGTGCGTCATAGGCCCCAGAGTGGGGCAGCGGGCTGAGTAGTAGCCCAAGAGTGTAACAGGCCCAGGGGCGCTGGTAACAGGGCGGTGGCTACGGGCCAGGCCCAGGGGCACAAGGTGGGTGATGAGCCCGGGGTGCCAGAGAGGGTGCCAGAGGGCAGGGGACCACACAACATCCCAGGGAACAGCTGCGAGGCTTGGGGTGTGCTAAAGGGGAGGTTTGGAGGCATGCATAGCCCTTAAGGCAGGGGTGCACAGGAGTAGGGGCAGGAACATATGTACCGTTCACCAGGGGGATAAAGGCAGCCTCCCATCTAAACTTATTTATTATCAAAGACATGGTGGGTGAGAGTCCGAGGGTGCTGAGTCCACCTTACGTGACAGTAGGGGGCGCTAGGGAGTACACGGCCGCTCCTAGGCCCCACTCCCTCACACTTATGTACCCAGTAATAACGGAGATCATTTTGTTCATTTTGAGCTACAGTCTAATTGTAATTCTGGAAAGAGTAAGCCTATTCCAGTAGGGTGACTTTGTCGCTTGGCTAAGGAATCTTTTCTTAGTGTTAGGCATTTAAGGAAGTGATCATTTTGCGCTGGATGCGAACTGAAGGGATTATATACACTGTAGTTTTTATTTTAGCTATATTAATATGCATTGTAATTATTGTTGTATTTAGTATTAAGAAAAATGGCAGAACCTAGTAAGGGCCTAGCTAAGAATGCTAGAGATAGTAAAGATCATATAATGATACCTTCATTCTGACCTACCTTTATAGCAAGTCTAACAAGGCAGAGAAAACTCGGTTATCACCTGTGGCAGTGTCTTTGTGCTTATCCGCTAGGTGAGAGTCTGTGTCAGCCAGCACACTTATATGGTATTTAGAGGCGGGGAGGAAAATGGATAACATTAATCGGCTTTGTGAATATTCAGACAATAATACTTTAATCCAGCGACATCCATTAAAATATTGGAAAGACAAGTGTGTAGCACTAAAAAGAAGATTGCTCTTTCCTGCTAGCAGCCCGCCTATGAGTTTTGTTCCCTGTTCCCCTTATTATACCTGGGATTCATGGAACGATGAGGAAAAAGGAGTCTTTGTATGTTATCAAACTGGATTCCCTCTTTTAATTTGAGCAGAACTAGAATCTAGTGCTTGGTGGGCAGCCACTATTTTTTTTTTGTACGTCAATCCACCATTATAGTGGTCCTCTCCTACTGAGTTTTAATCAATACTTTCCAGAGTGGCCGCCATATACACAACCTATAGTTCTCGGAGCCAAGGACATAGCTTCAGTTAGCTAATACTCCACAATCACAACCCTGTAATAGGTCCAATTCACTGGTACTATCAAAAACATAAATGAGTTTGGATTTTGCAGTTTCACCCAGAATATAATTGTATTCTAGTATCAGCCCAATCACAGGGATGTCTTCCAGAAGCGCAGACCTGTCCCGAGGATCAAGATCCCATTACCCTAAACAGTTGGGACAGGCCTCATATATTCCCCAACCCAGTCATCAGAGAGGGTCACCAAATCAATGCCCATGGTTGTTGCAAGCAACGCAAAAGGTAGGGCAATCAAACTCTGAGGAAAAGGAAGATCTGCTATCAGGATCAGGGATGGAAATCCTTAGGCATGGAGATCACATTGTCAGTCACCATGTACCCTGAGGACCTATACAAGTAATTTGTGAATTTATAGATACTAACCCCACCAGTTCAGGGAGTAACCAGCTGCTGTGAATAGAAGTCCAAATGAATCGGGAAGGATGGAGCTGTTGTTCTAACGCAGGTTCATTCAGAGCAGCAGTTTCTTGCGCATGGCGATATATGCCGGAGGAACTCGAGGAAAATTCAGAAACTGATTTGTGGGCCACAAGTGCAGTTCAAACCCTGGCACAAGCCAAAGAAACTCAGGTTGAACAGGATGAGGGAAAGAGGCTGACATACTTCTATGACTATCTTCATGATAATGCCAAACAAGCATACCTTTTGAAGAGTCTGTGCCAAAAGGAGGATCAGTCACAGGTAACTAATCTTTTAAACGATTCCCTTTTGAGACAGAATTTGTACTGGCAGTTAGTGAAAAATGGAATAGCAGGGGTAATTATAGCAAAAGGTAAAGATCACAAGTGTGAACTGAATGCCTCTAAATTAGCCCCAATATTGGTACAAACATGTTGCAAATTGGTCTGCAATCGAATGGACGACCAACGAGCAATTGTGTGACTGGAGCATAGAAATCAGCAGCTGTGCTCTCAGTTAGAATCACAGGAAATCAAGACTGAACTAGCTCCCCTGTATAACCTGAATTTAGACCCAGTAGCAGCCTCAGCACCAGTGCGAGGTATAAAATCAGAAACTCCTTTTGTCCCAGATGGTCAGCAAGCACCGGCAGAACCCCCTCCACCTAGGTTTGTAATTGAGGAATGGTCCTTTAAGGACTCAGAAATAGAAGACAGGGCAAAATGCTGTAAACGAAAACCAGATGAACCCCCACTCACTTGGGCAGGCAGAGTAGCATACTCCTTCTCAGGAGAAAATTTTATGAAACAGGAGTTCTGAGCCCGTCTACAGAAAATTTGCGGAGGTGGCAGCATGTTAAATCTTCCAAATAATGCTTTATGGGATGTACAGTCTTAAATCCAGGAATTTGGCTTGTCATTTGTTTAGCTGTAGAAGGTGAACCTTTGTTAGAAGGGTGGTGGAATACTAAAGAAAATTGCTGCCGTTCTATTATTGGTTTATCAGCAGAAGCTGTGAGAAATCAAGTAGAAAACAGACATGAATGGAACCCAGACATGGGACGTGTTTCTCAGCTTGTATTAGCTTGCCAGTTGATTAAAAGACATGCGCCTAAGCAGATCTTGTTAGTTTATGTGTTATCAGGACTAGCACATGATGCGACCTTAATCGAAGCATGCCAAAAGGTCTGTGATTTTATTTTTATTTTTTTATTTTTTATTTTTTTGAAGAACATCCCAAATGAGGACAAGTAAATCAAGTAGAAGTAGACCAAATCTCCCAAAATCAGACGAATTTTCGTGGCCATGGAGGATTCCGTGGCATAGACAGAGGAAGAAGCAGAGGATCCGAATGGATCCTCGTACCATTAGTCAAACAGGGAATAGAGATGGGTTTAGACAAAGTGTATGGCAGTGGTGTCAGCAATATGCACCAGATCTAATAGGACCTGGGAAAACAACCAACCAGCCTGTGATTGAAGCGTACAAGCGGGGATGGAAGCCAGAGAGTTAGGGATGCCCAGGCCCTCGCGACTCGGGCTTTGTGATCAATCCGAATCACGATTTGTGAGTGCCTTGGGAGAGCCAAGATCACCATTAGATAATCGGCCATGGGGAATAGTTGTAACAAATGAAAGAGAAGTTCCAGTATTGATTGACACCGGGAGCCAAATAATGATTTTACCCATAAAAATCCAACCAACAGGTCAAACCATAACATGCGTGGGAGTGACAGGCTCAATGAGGCTTCCTCAATTTCAAGGAAACTTGCTAATAGCCGGAGAAGAAAAGTTGTGTAAATACTATTATCACCCAGGCAAATCAGGAATTTTAGGTGTTGACTGCATGCCCACCAGTTGGTTAAGTTCAATAGAATGTTCAATATTAGAAGATGAAGGATTTGCTATTACCCTCAACAAACCTGGAACTGTTGTGTATACAAAACAGTTTTATTTAGCTCCTGAAAAGCATGATTTTATAGAAAATTTGGAAAAAAGAACTTTTACAAAACAATGTTTTAGAACCTTGTATTAGTAAACACAACAGTCCTGTTTTTTGTGTGCCGAAGAAGGACGCAAAGTTCAGAGTGGTAGTGGACCTAAGGAAGGTAAACATGAATACAATATTCTGTAGTGCAGCAGGGCAACCTGATCGAGGAAAAATGTTAACAGAATTGTGAAAAGACTTACTGAACAGCTCCTGGATAGTAGTATTAGATTTAGCTGACATGTTCTATTCAATTCTGTTACAAGATCCAGAAGGAATAACGGCAATCACTGTAGGAGCCCAGCAGTATAAGTTTAAGGTTTTGCCCATGGGTTGGTACAATAGTCCTGCTTTTGCTCAACAAGCGATAAGGAACACTCTTAGAAACTACCCTGGTGTATTTTATATACATTGATGATTGTGGTATTATCTCCTTCCAAAGAACAGGCTGAAGTACAAAAAGTAAATATAATACAATTATTAGAAAACAAAGGATTCAGAGTGAACCCCTCTAAAATTCAAGGACCCTCACAAGAAGGAGCAATATTAGGAACAAAGTAAACACCCCACAGTTTCTCTCCTAGTTAACAGCTTGTTTTGAAAATTCAGAACTTTGTGCCAGGGCTAGCTGGTTATTTAAGTCCCATGAGGACTCGTGTTAGAAAGAACTGAAAGTCTACTCCAGAAGCTCAAAGAAAGTTAGAAATATGTGTTCAAAACATAAAACGCTTGCTAAAAGCTCTGGTACAGATTCATAATCCCGTGCCGGAAGAACCCATTGAAAATCATTTGTCCCATGAACTAGGAAATTGGGCCTGGATGGCAAAACAAAGAGGACAGTTAGTAGCATGTAACTCTGGTACCTAAACTTCCAATGAAATGTCTATGGATTTAATCACATTACAATTTAAAACATTGCTTAATGCGTTAGAAGTAGTTGAACTGTGAAACAATCGGGTTATATGTTAAGTCAGCACAGGAGCTCTAACTTGGCTTGTTGATACAAACATTCCAGTTAAACTAATTCCTGTCGAACAGACAATGCTATTAGAGTGTTGTCTTACTCTGTTACGGAACCAGATATCAATTTGAAAAGAAAAGGGGAGTTTAGTAGAATTTCAAATTTAAAAAGTGGTTAAGCCTATAGTGTTCTATTTTGAAGAAACAGAAGACTATCCGTGGTTATGGTCTGATGGATCCAACCAGAGAGCTTAGTGTAAGAGAGCCCTTTACTGCGAAAAGTGTAAAGCCAGTTTTGAAACTTTGACAGAAAATGGATCAGCACAAAAGAGAGAATTATTGGGTATAAAATTACCTCTGATTCACGTTGAATGGGAGCACCCCGATGATCTAGTTAAGTTGAGAATTGATTCGATGTTTGTGTTTACTGTGGCTACAAATTTTAAATGATCAGAATACTCAACCTTTATTAGAAAAAGGAAATAGAGCTCATTCAGAAACCTGGAAGGATATTATGGCAATAGTTACTAAATTAAAAAGTCCAACATCTATCAAACATGTATCTGCTCATCAAAAGGGTCTGCTGCCAAGCACCCTGGAGAGCCCCCCGTGCTCCTGTGGGATGCTTCATCTGCCCCAGCATTGAGATATGTAGAAAAAACATTTCAAGATGTGTCTATGGCCAAATTGCTGAATCTTTCCGAATCGATTCAGAGGGTTCTGATTTGATTCGAAGAGATTAAAGAGTCCTCTGATTTGATTCAGATTCAGAGATTCAGCCGCTGAATCGGATCAAATCTTTGCTGAATCGAATCAGGGACCAAATCTTTGCATAGCCCTGATGACTGGTTTATTTTGGTGACACTCAGAAAGTGGCAGGCCCTTCCCCACACCCACTTTGCATATGTATACTCCCAAAACATGTCCCACTGTTTCTTCTTCCCCACATCTCTGCCTTCTCAAGCCATATCTGTACTGCACTTCTCTCACTGGCAAGATATTTCTTACAACCATTCACACTAGGTCAGCATGTTCACCTTTTAGATGTTTACCCACCACCACTCCCCACACCTTCTTCACTTGTCCTTCTGTGAAGTTTCCCATTGGTGCCATCCTGTCTCTCTCTTACTGTTCTCATCAATTTCTTATGATCCTTTGGGACCTCCAGCCGTACCTTCCCTATTTTATACTTCTACATGAATCCTTCAGTCCTGATGTAATGAATCGGAAATTGTCCTCTCCATTCTCCGCTACCATGGCCAAAGCCACCTGGCACAAAGACAATTGGCACATGATCTTCCATCTTCCAACTTCACCCTAGCGGGGAAGAGGGTGGTGAGAGCGAGGAAGAGACAAATGGAACTGAGGGCAGCAACGGGTCCTCCAGTGGGAGCTGGAGTGAAGGTGACATGGACGACAGGTGAACTAAGTATGTGACCCTACAAGTGGGTTGGGGATAAAAGGAAGGGGTTTCCTGGTCTGAGAGATCAGAGTTCATTTGTGTGCATAACACATGGAGCGGATATTGTAATGGATCCAGTTTGCCAGTGGGCCTTTGTATGAGTGTGCAGCTGCATGGGTGCAGTTTTTGTAATGGGTTAAGGTTTTCTTTGTGGGGTGATACTCGGAGTGTAGATAGACATATATTTTTACAAAAAAAAGTATAGCTTGTGCTATATTTAAGTAGGTAAAAAGTGCTGCTTAAAAATGTGTTTATGGAGTACCTGTACTAAAACTTGTAGCAGCTTGTGAAAGGGTAAACAGTGACGTGGTGAAAAGAGCTGGAAAATGCTGCTTCCGGAGCTATTACCATATAAGGATAGAAGCTCTGGGAAAAGCAAAGAGAGAGGAGACGGGAGTCTCGGAGAAAAATAAAAAAGAAAGCATGTCTGAAGGAGAAAGCAAGGGAGAAAGAAGATCCCCAGGAGATAAAAGACTTAGCTGAAGATTTTTCTCAACACTGGAGACAGCGGAGCTGAGAGAGAGAGTGGCGGATCTCAGAAGAGGCACAGGAGACGCGGCTGGCAGCCATGCTGAAAAGTAAACAACAACAAAAAAGAGAAGAGTGAATTGACTCACTCTCACAAGTTTAGAGAAACATCTGAGTGCTGACCACAAGGACTCAAGGCTTTAGGTATGCACAAGATAAAAGGTACACACTCATGATAACAAAAATAAAGAGAGAGAATATAACAGGGTTGAAGAGAAAATTTTGCCCCATAAAAAAAGAAATAAACGGACAAACCAGGGTTAAAAGGACTTAGTTTACTAACACCAAGTTCAGCCTGAACAAACGGATAATAGTTAAGTTAAAACAGTATGTAGATAGAATTACAAAGTTGATATAACTGGTATTAAAAATAAATAAATAAATAAAAAAAAATAAATGGACCACTTCTGTTTAAAGATAAAGAAAGTTCATATAGCATTATAAAGAATAAAAATAAAGACAAGTGTTAATATGCATCTGATTGTGAATATATGTATATATCGGTGTGTGAATGGTCAAGTGAAGTTTTCCTCTATAATACCAGGACTCCTAATAAAGACATCCCCCCAAAGTAAAATAAAACAACAAATATATATATAACAACCCTCCCAACGAGTAACATCATAAAGTAGAACATATTATAATAATATCCAAGATGTGGCAGGCCAGAAAGTTGGCATCGTAAGGTCCACAATCACACAGCTTTAAAAAATTCTGGATGATCTAAGTCTTATGGGTACCCCTAGCAATTTCCCTTGGTGCAAATTGCTACAGGTATGTTTATTTTGAGGCCAGAGATTTCAAATTTGTCTCTTACTTTCATATGCTCAGGAAGTGCAAGGTTTGACAGTAAAGGAGCAGGGAAGGGGGCTGGAGGAGGTGGGGCAGAGGGCAAGGGGTCTACCTGACACCCCCCCCCGCCCCATTTTTTTCTCTGGTGTAGCAGTAGGAGGGGAAGAATTCAAGGCAAACCTCCAATAGTTGGATTCTATACCTGGAAAACTATAACAAATTTAGGTTTTCCGTGTGTGTGTGTATAAATCTAATTATTGAGGGGTTGTCTTATATTTTGAGTAAATATGGTAATAAGAGGAGGCTAGGGGCTGGGGACCTCCTGTTATTACTACTGTAAAGACCTTTAGGCCCTATTTTCTACAGACATTAGCTCTAACTCAGACACCTAAATTAATAAGCCTGAACTTCTAAACTCTCAGAGTCTACAATGTCAATTTTACAAGAGTTTGAGTGTGGAACACACCTTCCTTTTACAGGCATAATCAATATTTACTTAAGTCAGTGGGAATCCAATGACTTAATCAGTGGAGTACTGAGTGTCCCTGGTTCCCAGGGACCAACGCCTCCATTTGTGACCCCCTGGAACAATCGAAGCAGGATGTGGGGCAGAGGCAAATCAGCCTGTGTGGGACCCCACCTCTCACCACACAGCATGTCCATGGAGGAATTACAAGCATGGCACACTGGCCACAGGGGAAGGGGTGCCAGCTGGAATTTCCAGCCAGAACAGCTGAACAAGCCCACAACCCACTGAGCAGGCAGGTGGACCACACAGCAAACATGGAAAGCTCTTTAGCTGGTGCCCCACCCCCGGCTGGTGCCCAGGGGCCGTAGCCCCTTTACCCCCTCCCCATTGGTATGCCACTGGACTTGATATAAATAAAGTTTCAAGTGGCAGGATTTTCAAAAGAATACAAAGACTATCCGGTGGCTCTGATAAACAACTGGAACTCCTGGATTTTGAAGGAATTTAAAAAAAAATCAGGCATGTTCAGCTCTTAAAGTCAGAGCATCTCAGGACACGCTATACTGGATCCATCCTGTGTATCTATCCAATGAGTGTTGACACCTTCAGTTGCCTTTTAAATGTCTATATCTGCTTTAAATTAATATTGTCTTTATCTAGACTTTGTTCTTGAATTCAAAAAAAGTGAATATTTTGGGGTCTTATTTTATTTGCTAATAACGTTTTTATTAAGAATCTATTTATTTCTCTTTGATTGAGAGCACCCAAATTAAGGTGTATGCATTTGATGAAAAATTCAGACCCACCTGCTATGAAAAATAAATTTTCCAATTAAGTTGAGAGACTGAGAAGGAAAAAAAAGAAAAGTCCTTTCTGATTTCTTAGCAAAATGACAGATAAAGGAATAAGAATCATTTTAAATTTTGAAGGCAGCAAAATGACAACAGCAAGACATGGTCACTTTCATATTACAGAGGAATAACTGAGAAATGCTCAATATCTCTCATGCAGGTTAGACTGATTATTTTAAGAGCTAGAATATTTTTGAGTGAAAGAGAATGTGCATATTTAGTATCCATTTCTCTTATAAAACTTGGCTCGTGCAATCACATCATTGTCATAGTCACTGTGGGTGGTGCCAATACCCATTCCAGCATAGGTCTGGACATTTTGATGTCCTGCATTGTAGGCAGAAATCCCACCTGAAACAAAACACCAAAATCATTAATCCAGACTTAAAACCCAACACATATTGTTTCATTTTCACCAAAGAATATTAGAAATAGCTGAATTAATTTAGTACTAGTGTGAGGCATTATGGACAATTTGCATGAATTCCTGAATGCATCCAAAACCTGGGAGGATTTGAAGCTTTTACATTGGGGCAGGCAATTATTTCAGCCCGTGGGCCATATAGGCAGTTCTGGGGAGCTGCCACAGGCTGGTCGGCACTCTTCCCACCCCCACAACACCCTGAAGCCTATGTCCTACCTGCCACTGCCAATAGTGCACAGCCCCAGCCCTGATCCTGCCCTGCCCTGAGTCCACTCTGGACTTGCCCCAGCTGGCCAGAACCCATATGTATAGCTCTGACCCTGGCCCACCCCATGCCTACTCCGGATCGTCTGCCCATGCTGAGCAGTGGCAGTGGCAGTGGCCACGTAGGAGCTGCTGCTCAGTATGGGAGGGGTGTGTGTGGGGGGGAGTGGCCCCTTCCCTTCACTGCTACTGAGCCCTTCTTGTTTCAGCTGCCCAGAGCCCATTCCCAAGCTATCCTGTGGCTCCTTTCCACCACCATTACTGCCACCTCTGGGCCGCCCAGCAGGGCAGTGGTAGCAGTGCAGAGGAGCCACAGTACAGCTTGGGCATGGGCTCCGGGCAGCTGCATTAAAAAGGGCCCAACAGAGGCAAAAGGGAGGGGCTGCTTTGTCCCTGCGCTGAGCAGCAGCTTCTGCCTGGCTGCTGCAACTGCTCAGCATAGGTGGGTGAGTCTAGAGCAGGCACAGGATGGGCTGGGGGCAGGCCTGTGTGCATAGGTTGTGGCTGGTTTGGAGCTGGTCTGCTACACCAGGCCAAGTCCTGTGTGAAGCAGGGAGGGGTTGTGGTTCTGTGCGTGGGTCCCTGCCAGTACCATGGGGCTGGGGTCAGCAGTGGTGGCAGCCAGAAGGAGCTGCCGCCACCTGGGCTGCCTAGAAGTGCAGTCCAGATGTGCAGCTGCCCAGCCCCTCTGTGTGCCCAGGGGACTGCGGGACATGCTCTGGGTCAGATGGTGTCTGGGCTAGGTGTGACCAATGGACATGCTGTGGACTAGATAAAGTCCCTCCGTGAGCTGGATCTGGCCCATGGGCCATATTTTGCCCGTTCCTGTTTTACATTCACAGATATCAGTAGCTTGTATATGACCAATTATGCTGAAAGAGAAATTCTTGGGCAAGGCCTATTCTTGATAAAACAGTAAGGCCCAATAACATAGTCATTTTCAGGCTAAATGAAAAGTAAATGATTAATCTCATTTCAGTGCATAAAATATAGGAAATCCAAAACTGGAGGTTTTTGCAAACAAAAAATAAGTAACAAAAATTTGTGAAATCTGATTTTTGTTTTAGATTTTTCCTTATCAGTAACAATTGATCAATCACAGTTTCAACAATCACAGTAACAGTTATTGATTGCAGCTGTTGCTCTTTAGTCCATCTTGGGAACTTTCTCTGAATTGTCCTGATCATATTAACAAGGATTTGTGTTCCTTGAAGAATATGTTTTAGAGTTCGATTGTCCAACAATTTTATGACGCCTTTTATCAACCTGGAAGAGACCAACAAAATGTTAATTCTCTGTGGTAGACTAGTGTTTCATGAAGTTTATTTCCCTCTCATTATATTCAACATTACTTTATCAAGTTCCTTTTTTTATAAATGAATCAATTTTTGTCAAAATCCCTCCCCTTCTGCATAGACACCATGGGTTGTACCTAGTATTATCCTAACAGCATAGGAGCTGTCCCTGCAACCCAGGCGTTCACCCTCTCAAGTGAGTGTCCTAAACACTAGGCCAGAGTTATGCTCTTCTGCTTTCTCTTTCAGGCTTAGTGAATCTGGTAGGATTGGGCTGTCCCCCTGACAGCCCACAGGCCTCATATGGCTCAAGGGAGCTGCTCTCAGGTTGGACTGCCCTTTTTTAGGAGATGTGTGTTAGAATCCCTTGTTGCAGAGGTGTGAATGGAACTCGCATCATGGGTGAGTGCCACCAGTACTTAGGTAAAAGGACACCCACAATCACCAACTCTCCCTGGATTTAAAATAAAATGTAGCTGCTCTTGCTATTTGTTGACCCTGCCCCACAACAGGCAATTGGTAAGCTTGCTCAGAGGGTACCTCCTGGACTGAATTCTTCAGAAGACACTGGACTGTTGAGTTTCTGGATCTCAGCAAGGCTTTGATCTGAGTTGTTCAGCCCTTTCAAGGCTGAGGTGATTGTAGGCACTGCTGCCAGTGCCATGGCTCTGGTACTTGGCCCCTTTGCACTCTAAGGGCATGTCCACATGAGTGTACACATGCCTCTTGCCCCACCTCAACCCCCTTTGAGGCAGGGCAATAGGCATGTGCAGGAACAAAAAAATGTTCCCTGCACTGCAAACTTGTTGCACAGGAAGAAAATTAGGTCCCTGGATATCCAGGGGTCTAAAAAAGGGAAATATAAAATAGCAGGAGGCTAGGTCCTCCATAGAGACGCTCTGGCTGCCAGAGCATCTCTATGGTTGCCCCTCGCCATGGTGCCAGGGAATAAGGGTTCAGGGGGACTTGAGGAGGGGAAACAGACTGTGGGGGGAACCCCCAATGGCCCTGCCCACTCCCCCAGTCCCTCCTCCCCCTGCCAGCCCCCCAGAGCCCCCCAAGCCCTGCTGTGGCTGGCCCCTCTCTCTGCCATCCCACCGAGGCCTCCAAGCCCTGCCCTGTCCCTGTCTTCCTAAGCCCCCCATCCCTGCCCCCCCCACCCCATACTTAAAAAAACCCAAAAAACCCTGGCACTTACCAGCAGTTGTAGCTGCCATGTGGCTGACTGGGGCCCCGCCTGCACAGTGCAGGGAAGGCTGACAGCCCCATTGGCCCAAGTCTGGGCCCTGCTGCCCCTCAGCTGTCCTGTGCTGCCCTGGGGGGGCTCTGCCAGGAGGTCCTGGAGCCCCCCCACCCCTGCTTGTAAGGTAAGTAGAGGCTTTTGTTTTCCATTTTTTTTCTGTTCTTTTTCTGGTTTTTTTTTTTTTTTTAAGTGATGGTGCTTGTGGTTGTGGGGATAGTCTTGGGGGCCTGGGGGTGCAAGTTGGGGGAGTGGGGCTGGGTGGGGAAGCCATCGGGGGATCTGGGGGAGTGAGTGGGTGGGGCAGCCATTGGGGGGGCTGCAGCAGCTGGTGGGGGATGGGGCCAGGTGGGGCAGCAATTGGGGGGCTGGGGTGGGGCATGTGGGCCTTGAAGGGGGGATGGTAGACCCTGTGGGGGTCATTTGGCCCCTGTTGGGGGCTGTACCCCTTGTGTGGGATATGAACCCCCTTTTGGGGGGATGAACCCCATTTTGGGGGGTGAAACCCCTGTTGGGGGGCTGAATCCCCTGTTGTGGGGGTGTAGCCCTTGTGTGGGGCTGAACCCTCTGTTGGGGGGATGAACCCCTTGTGTAGGGGCTGAATCCCCTGTTGGGGGGCCATCACCTTGTGGGAGGGCAGCAAAATATGTATTCATGAATTCATGAAACCTGTATTTAAGGTTCACTTTATTATTATGATAAGAGACTTGCTTTAACACTGTAGATATATCAGTAAAACTTTGTCCAACTGATCGCTGTCTCTGTCTCACTCTCACTCTCTCTCTCTCTCTCTTTATAGTGGTCTTTCATTTTATTCGTGGAGGAACATGGATTTGGGGGTATTTTAGAAAGTGACTTTGGGATTTTTTTTTTATCGGGGATTTTTCAGTTTTCCAATAGGGAACACCAGAATTCCTGCTAGGGAGGCCAGTGGAAGGACCCTGCCTGCTCAGAGCTGGCACCTTGGACCCAGCAGGCTGTGGCTGACTTCCTGGACAAATGGGGCCAGGAGGACAAGCTTTGGCAGTTCAAAGCAGGCCACCACACCTGGAACATCTTCCGGGTGATAGCTGCCCAGATGGCAGGGCACACATGGCAGTAGTGCCGCACAAAGGCCAACCCTGCAACCACAGTCCACTGGCAGCTGGCCCAGAGGGACAGATGCCTCTACTGGCTGTGAAGTCCCCATCTGAGTCTGGCAGATGCGCAGCAGGTCACAGCCAGGCAGCAGCCCCCACTGCCAGACTGCTGCAGTGGGTAGAGGGTGCAGGGAACTCTCAGGGCTGCTTCAGCAGTCCAGCTGGCACAAGGGGCAGTATCCCCAGGTACCAATTGGCTGGGCCCCAGAAGCTCCTGAGAGCTAGTAGCTCTGAGCTACTTGCCAGGGCAGCTTTTTATACTGCTGGGACCAGGACAGGGCAGCTTTTTTATACTGCTGGGGACAGCACAGGTGCTGGCCCCGGGCTCTAGCTCCCCCTGACTGAAGATCCAGGAGGAGCCGGGTAGGGTTATTTTGCCCCAAGTGGCACAATTTGCTCCACAACAAAGTGCATGTCCGAGCACATGCGCTGAGGCAAAAAGCCCTGGCTCAAATTTGCACAGCTTCTATTTGAGCTGCTGCAAGTGCACATGCTTGCATGTGTGGACGTGCCCTAAGTGTCAGGAGCAGCAGTACAGAGAGTGCTGGAAGTGGGGATGGGGAGGCCAGCAGCAGCCAGGGTGTAGGGAAAAGGGGAGCAGCAGGTGAGACAGCAGTGCCCAGGGTGCTGTGAGACCATGGCACTACACTATGGGACCAACTATACAGATATAAGGTGAAACAACCAGTACAAAATAGTACTTCCAGGTCATACGAGGGAGTGTGTTATCCCACCTGTGCACCTGTACGCTCACCCCTTTTGAAATGTTTCAAAGGTGTTTGAAACACAATGTCTTTCAGCACCCTCAGCCTTTTCACTAATATCAGGTGTCCCATATGAATGACAGTGCCATAAATGGCTACTGCAACTCTTATTCACTGTGGGCAGCAATGTGAGCTGTGCTACTGAAAAATGACGCAGATCCCTTTCTGCAACAGTTTGACTGCACAGAAATATTTTAGTTTTAGTTCCTTACCTGCATCAAACCAAATCCATGTCCCTCATCACCGCAACCATTTTTTAGGAAAGATCCCACATGTGACTCTCTAGAGATTATGCCAGCAATCACAGCTGGATCCACACAGAGACTTTGGCCAGCATTTTTAATGATTTTTTATATCTGTTCATTCTTCCTAGGTCCTTTTCAGCAATTTTTTCTGAAGCTGCAACTCCTATAGAAGTAAAGATCCTTATTTAATCCAGGGATATCCAGCTGGTGGCTCATGAGCTGCCTCTGGCCCACAGAAGGGGTTAAAGTGCAGTCCCTGGTCTCCTACCTAGCTGCCTCGCCCCCCATCACTCCCCCAAAATGGCTGAAACTGGTTTACGATAAACCTGGTTGAATGTAGTATCAGACTTAACTGATTTGGGTCAAACCAGTTTATGAAACTTCTGTCTCAGACCCCTTCATGGTTCAAGTTAAATCAGAGTCCTCCAGCATCCCAGCCTTTTCAGCCCTGAGGTGGGCTGGGCTGTCTGCTTCAGCAGGGCAGGGTTGGGCCTGCCCTCTGTTCTCTAGCTGGAGCAGTGAGGGTTGGCTGATGTGCAGGGGTGGGGGGCAAGCCCAGCTGGAGATACAGCCCAGTCTGCAAGAGGAGAAGGCTGTCCCCCTCAGGCAACCCCAGCTGGAGTTTGGGGTCTGGGGCCAGGGTGGGACGTTTAAACACTTTCCCCTGCTCAAATTTACTACTGGCTGCAACTGTGGATTACAAATCCCAGAGGCACCTGGAAGTAGGAAGAGGAAGTGATAAGCAGGGATCCTGGTTTTCTTTAATTAAAAATTTTTTTCCCAATTTTCAGTTAAAAAAAGTAACCCCCCAAAAAGTAACCCCAATGAAAAAAATCATTTTTCTGTGATTTAAATGAAACACCACTAATATATAGCTATATATAGTGGTGTTTCATTTTCATCATGGAAAAATGTGGATTTGGGGTTACTTTTTTAAAATAAAAAATTGGGCTTTAAATCAGAGAAAACCAGGATCCCTGGTGATGAGCAATCCTGCAGAATTTTGTTGTTGTACGTCTGGACTGCTAATCCCAGAGACCTCAGGGGCAGCAGGAAGAGTAAGTCAATACATGGTCATAGAGCTGTACTGTAGGTACCCCCTGGCTTCTGGTCTGAGCCACACACAAATCCCAAGACATCATCTGCCTGCTGTACTTGGCCTTGGTGAGGCCACAGCTGGAGTACTGCATCCAATTCTGGGCTCTGCAATTCAAGAGCCCCCCTTGGGCAAGGGGCTGAACTTGATCTTCCGAGGTCCCTTCCAGCCCTCATGTCTGTGAAATCTATGAAATCTATTTCCTGAATCAAAGGTAAATGTCTGTTCATTTCTGTTTCAATTTCGTCTGTGCATCTTAGACTAACCTGCAAAGACTGAATTGATTCAGCCTTAGGCTTTTTGACTGTCTGTACCTAGCCCTGGTGAACAGATCCATGCCTTGAGAAGCTGACAAGACTGAGACTACCTCTCTGCCTGTCACTTTTACAGCTAAATATACTGGACTTTGCATTGGGCTCATTTAACAGTGAATATTTGTAGTAAATAAAGTCTTTCTGTCATTGATTGAACAAGTTGTCTTGTCAATCCTTTATATACTAGTCCAGAATCCCATTTCATGACTTAACACTGCCCACACAGTTGGAGTGCTGGGACTGTGGGAAGAGCACCCACAGGGTGTGCAGCCTGGGAGTCTGCAGCTTGTGGAGTGTGCAGCCCCTCATTGTCCACAAGTAGGACAGACCAGGTATAATTATTTTAAATCAAAATTTCAAAACTAAATTTTCATTTGCCTAGTATAGGTATTGCATGAGTTAGATGAGTCATGCATTTTGATTTACAGATCATGTACACAGTGGCAAGTCAAAATATAACTGTGACTTGAAACAATGTAAAAAGAGGCAGTGAGCCAGAAATCCCCTAGTCTTAATCTTAGCTCTGTTGCTGACTTGCTTTGCAGCCTTGGGGAGGTCACTTCAGATTAATTTTACAAAAAGCCCCAGTTACAGATAGTTTGTCCTGGGCTTTCTGTTGCTTAGAGCACTCCTCCCCCATCTATGACTTCAATTTACATTGTTTGTTCAGACCACTTGGGGGCGGGGGGGAAGAAACATCTCAGATTGGACACCTACAAAAAGATTCAGAAGCTATTTATGCAAAAATAGGCATTTTCATTTCTGGATCAAAATCAGCCCTATCATAACTCTTCTGATGTTAGTTGAATTGCATGATTTTGTTTATAGCCCTGTAGGGGGAAATAGAAGAGGATTTGCTATGGCATCCTGAGATGTCTTGAAATCCTTTCAAAGGTATTGTACAATTGTTAGCACTATTTGGTATGCAGACATGATTCACAGGAGATTTAAAATGGGAATCCATTGTGTCAAAACCATTCTGACCTGCTGTGGTCATTCTGAGTTCTTTGCAAGAAGAATTGTTGTACTATTTTTCTGCAGTCAAAAATGAGTGAAGGCTAGGAGCTGGCATTTCCAAGGGGTGCCTTAAGTCTAACAAGCTTGCGAACCACTGGCCTAAAGGAATGCCATGAGATTTAATCAATTAATACCTCTTCATTCCTTTGAAGATATCAAGAACTGCGGATTATTGTGATTAACCTGTGTGCTGAAATGTACCAGAAAGTAGAATCATACTCACCACAATATGGTAAGTGTTCTGGTCTCGCAGTTTGACAAGATGCCCCAGTGGTACCAACTCTGTTTATATTGCCGTAGCATCCAGACTGACTGGAAGTGTCTGAAAAGTTAAAGACATTTTACATTAAGCTGCTTTTGTAAACAGATGTAAGCCTAAGAAAATTCAGAGTCATTAACCAAACTCTGTTCAAGATGGAGTACTCTGTATCCTATGACCGCGTCCACATGAGCTTGGATATTTGGTTCCCCAGGGACAAGTAGCAGCATCACAAGGTGTGCTGCACCTTGTGATGCTGCTACTTGTCCCCAGAGAACACCTGTGCCCTGCACCCTCTTGCACATGGCAGGTTACCCCAGAGGAGTAGGGGAGGCTGGGACCAGTGCTGGGCTGGCCCCAGCAGCCTTATATGGAGTCCTAGGGGCCTTCTGGGGCTGCAGCAGCACCGATCCTGCTGCTCAGAGCCTGGCTGGCAGACGGAGTGTATCTTCACCTGGCCAGGCTCTGGTTTTGAGTGGTGCATGCTGCCATTACGTGCTCTGCTCCAGCTTTTTTTGTGCAGTTGTTTTTGACCCCTGGATATTCTGGAGTCAACCCTCCCCTCCCCATGCTGTGTGGAGAACAGCTGTGTGGAGAACAGCTGAATGCGCGATATATTGCACCTCAGCCGTATCTGTGGTGCCATATACCACATGGCCACGCTCATCTAGATGTGGCCCATAGGTCTCAGGGACAAGAGCTTGCTAGCCAGAAATGGCTTCCTTGATTGAGGCTAAACAGACTTGTCTTCCATTGTGTTCTACAAGGGCCCATAGATATAAGCATCCTGATCTCCATGACCAAGTGCCAGTCAGTAGATACTTCCTATCCTTACTTTCCGCAAGTCATGCTTCATTATATTGTGTCATATTGTTGATTCATATTTCATTAGGTAATAAACTTCCTTCCCCATATACATTTAGGATTCATAGTGAGGTTAGGGTATGGACAAATGAGCAAACTGAAGACAGTTATTAGCTATATGAACTTTTTGTTAAAAAGTTGGTTGGAGTTTATTATTCATGTGCTTGCAATTACCCTTCAGTAAGTGAGAGTTATACCTGGGCAGCTTATCCTAGAGTAAAATAGAGCTAAACTGTCTCAGGTTAGTTTTCTCGTAGGGAAGGGTAATTGTGGGCACATGAACATTTATTGTGTCTCTGTTGTTCTGCAGTAAGACTTCCCCTCATTCAACCTCACTTTAATTCGATTATTTGCCTGTAACCTTAATATTGCCTGTGTCCCCACATCTCCTTTCTGTGCTGCTTTGGCAGTAAAGTTAGTAATCTAGAGACATCTAGACTCACCTATAAAGGCAGCAAGACCCAGAATGATCAGTGTTAGAGACATGAGGATGGTTCTTTCTGGGTGCAATCTGAAACAAAATCAGTGTTTGCAAACTTGAAACAATCCTGTTGGGCACATATACAATAATCCTCTGAGTACACACAGATACATTACTGTTGGAATTATGGGATAATATACTTAACTGAATGTGCAGATACTGAGGTAGAGAATAATTCCATGTCTCTGGCTGTGTCTATGCAAGAGGTTTACTGCAGAGTTGCCTAATTAGCTCTGCAGTAAACGTCTCAGCATCTACGTAAGCAGGGCTATGAGGCTGGAATAAACTAATAAACTCCACCGCAGGTTAGTACTTATAAATACAAGTACTGTCCTATGGCAGAGTTTTTTACTTCACAGCAATGCATGTGTAGACGCTGACGGAGCTGGTTGGGGTCAGCTTCAGTATGAGGGTGCTTCAGTATGGGGGCTGCCTGCTTGCTAGCCCCTCACTGAAGCACCTTTTGGCCCGAGCCAGTCCCTCTGCAGCACATAGAGCTGGGTCAGAGCAGCCCTGGGCTGGCAGGCTGAACCCCCACAGTCACCCCTGCCAGCCAGGGCTGCTCTGACCCAGCTAAGCATGCTGTGGTTCTGGGCACACAATCAAATGCAGTGCCCAGGAGCAATAAACTTCAGCATAATATGTGCTGTAGTTTACTGCTGCAAATTAATTGCACATGTAGACACATCCTCTATGTATAAATAGCTATACCAGACACCATAGCAATAGTTCTGCCTCTCTGACAGAGCATACAAAGAAGGTTTGTATAAGGTAGAAGAGAAATAAGAGCATATATACAGAGCCAAGTTCTGCTAATTCAACTTTCTTGATATTCTAATTTGTCTTCCTCCCTGTCTTTAAGATAAAAAACTGCAAGAATATTTGCTTTGCAATGAATAAAATCAATTCTATTCAGGATCATCTGCTGCTTCTGCCCCTTCAAAGTGATCAGAACCCTTTAGACACTCCTGTGGTATCTATCACATACTGGGCATCTCTACACATGTATTTACTCCAGCCTACATTTACTGTACACTAAGCTGACCCTTTCTTGTGGATGATATCACTCTTTAGTAAGGGAGTTAACCCTTACTACTACATCCCCTTTCTTAAGGCAAAACTTGATACACAGTTACAAAAGAAACCTAAACAAAGCAGAAAAATTGGTAAGTCTATTCGTTTAGACCTGACTAATTCACAGGTCTAATCTCTTTGATGGAACTGAGGCACGTCCAGACCTATTGTGGTAAACAGATGGAGTTTGGTGGAGATGTTCTCGATGCCTGCATTAGAAGAATTTCACAGTAAGAACATTGTGTTGGGAAATCTGAGCGATCCAGGGTCAAACCTGCTCTGGGCAAAGGGGACCTGTAACCCAATTCTTCTGGCTTCCTAGTTAAGTGCTCTAGCTATTCAGCTATGAAAAGATAGGAAGTCAATTCAATCTCATATTTTGTTGCCAGTCTCATATTTAGAGTTTAGTCTGTGAGATTACAGAGTTTCTCTGGGTCTGAAGTGCCAAAAATGCCATGTAGACAACCAAAGATGGCTATTTACATGATCAAGAAAGAAAAGAATGCCACATTATGGCATCAGTCTGACCTGCCTGTGTATAGAAGCCCTTTATTTCATGCCTGTCACCCTTGTGGAAGTGTTTGCTATATATTGGTACTATTTCCATGCACGGATTAGAGGCACATTATCAACTCTTTTTCTTTTCCTTTCACTGTTTTGATTTTCTATAAAGAAGACTGAAGTAACCAAAGGCCCCTCTTTGCTTAGATGCATATTCCAGCTGAGAAGGTAACAGCCCCTAAGGGTTATATCATATAGGGCCATTTGCTGTGTTGCATTGCCTACATTTTACAAAGGTGTGCTGGCACATTCTAGAAAGCTAGGGGAGGACCAGAGGATTCTTATTTAAATCTTTAGTAAATAGATCAAACAATTTTGATATCTGTATGGGACATGAGTACAATCTGACATACTGAAAATTGATTATTTAGTCCAATATAGTCTTTGTTTTCTGTCTTCTCCCTAGATCAGCATTTTATCATTCATCTTCTAACTTCTTACATTCTCAATAGCATCTTTTGAGGGATTTGGTCAAAGGCATTTTCAAAGCCTAGATTAGTAATATTAATTGGTTATCTCTAATCCATGCCTTTGTTGATTCAAAAATTGTTTCACACTAGTTTACAGTAGTAGAAAGATTGTTTCTACTAGAGTGCTGGAGCAAATGATATGGTATCAGAGGGGACAAAACAATGGTGTTTCTGTAAAAAGCTGAGTGCATACCTCTGTCTCTCTCTCTCTCTCTCTCTCTGCTTTGGCTTCTTTAAGATACGTAAGAAAGATCAGTAAAAATGTAGAAATTAAGTTCATATCCTTATGTTTGCTTCTTGATGTTGTATAACAAAAGTCTGAAAATGTGTGTGTGAAGGGTATTTATTTATGCTTAATTTTACTGAGAGTTTTTAACCATAGAAATGTTAGATTACCTCTCCCCTTTCTGGACAACTTCTTGGTGTTCTCATAATATGTAAAGCTTTCACGATTTATTGAAAATTGTTTCGTAACAATATATTTCTTTCTCTAAAATGTTGATTAGTCACTGAAAAAAAATAGATGTTAACATAAACCAACAATTTAACAAATGAGTAGAAGTCTTCCCTTCTCAGCTTCTCCATTCTCACTGTCATGACTCTTATCATGTCATAACCATTCACAGGATTTCCAATTATGAGTGAGCCATTTAGCTTAGATAAGACCTGAAATTTCTAATGATAATTATTCTCCTGTTAATATTGTAATAGGAGAGGTTTATAATAATTCTAAATTACAATAATGTGGGCAGTAGCTAAATAATTAAAAACAAATGTCAATAATCATGTTAAATGTTGCTGAATGTTAGGATATGTAAGACTTGCTGTTACCAGCTGAAGTGTCAGAGTCAGTGACAGACTCTAGATTGAAGAGAGGTGCTCAAGCTGAATGTCTCCTTCTATTACTAAAGATTGCACTGGGGTTTATATCCACAGAGTTTCAATGAAGGTGGAGAACAAACCTCTTGGGGGTTTGACTGAGTTCAGGTATCAGTTCAATGGGCTGGACTTGGCAGTAGTTCAGTTCTTGCATATGTAGTTGAGTTGTAAATTCTTATCAGATCTAATTTTAGTACTTGAGGGGGCCATGTCAGTGTATTAAATAGTTTGAAGACTATTTTTTCCCCAACAAATCCTGCTTAAACTCCTAATTTAACATTTGTAGGACTTGCAGGATTCATTCAGTTCTGTTAAAATTCAAAACATGGGTGTCTGCTTGGAATGCCTTATTATCTTACTTAAACATATATATCATAGCAGCAGTATGCCCAGATGGCAAATTCTGTTGCAATGTAGGATACATTAATAGCTCCTCATCTGAAATAATGCAACAAGAGCTATCCTGACTTGTTGGTGCTGTACACAATTCTATTTATTATATATGTCAACTACCTCTTACACATTGGTATTTGATTAGGTGCTGATTACAGCCTTATTATAAACTTAATTTCCATCTGCTGATTAGGCTTGCAATGAAGCATTCCAAATAAACTACTGGTGCTTCTTTGCTCATTCTACATTGCAGTCAACATGGTAATAACTACCAAGGTATTGTGTGGCAGGGCACCTTTGGTGCTTGCCATTTTAAGAGGCTTAAGCAGGCTGCAGAGTAGCCAGTAGTTGTGGTGCAGCCTAATGAGCCAGTCACATGACCGTGGGAAGGCTCTTGGATTGGAGCATGGGGCTGAGCAGCCTTGATATAAAACCAGGCCCTCGGGGCTGAGCTGGCAGCTGCTGCAGGGAGCCAAAGAGAGAACATCATCAGATGGAGCTGCTGCTCTCTGAAAGCCTGGAGGTCAGGGGCAGGAACTATGGGAATGGCGTTCAACATGGAGAAATGCAGCGTACTTCACCTCAGGAGAAAAAACCTGCATCACACTTGGCTCGGCAGTGCTACACTAGCTAGCACCACGATTGAAAGAGACTTGGGGGTCATGACTGACCACAAGATGAACATGAGCCACCAATGCAATGCTGCAGCCAGAAAAGCAAACAAAACTCTGGCTTGCATCTACTGATGCATCTCAAGCAAGACCCAGGAAGTCATCCTCCCACTTTACTCGGCCTTGGTGAGGCTGCAGCTGGAGTACTGCATCCACTTCTGGGCTCTGCAATTCAGAAAGGATGTGGAGAAGCTTGAAAGAGTCCAGAGGAAAGCCACATGCATGATTAGAGGATAAGAGAGCAGGCCTTATGATGAGAGGCTGAGAGCCATGGGACTCTTCAACTTGGAAAAGCATAGGCTCAGGGGTGACTTGGTAGCAGCCTATAAGCATATAAAGGGTGTACATCAGGATCTGGGAGAATGTCTGTTCACCAGGGCATTCCAAGGGAAGAAAAGGTTCAGCGGTCACACACTCCTGGAAGACCATTTCAGGCTGGACATAAGGAAAAACTTCTTTACTGTCTGAGTCCTCAGGGCCTGGAATAGACTCCCCACAGAGGTGATACATGCACTTATACTGGACACTTTCAAGAAACACTTGGATGCCTATCTTGCTGGGATTATTTGACCCCAACTGACTATTGGGCAGGGGGCTGGACTTGATGATCTTGTGAGGTTCCTTCCAGCCCTAATGTCTGTGAAATCTATGAAGGAAGTTCCTGGTTCTAGGAAATAACCTGAAACTACACCCTGCTGGGGATGAGTGGTGTGGTGGGGCTGCCTGTGGTGGGGTGGTCCAGTTGCCACACCAGTTGCCTCCCTAGTGAAAGGCAAGTATGGGGTGCCTTATAGCCTCAGCCTCCCACAACCTTTTGATTAACCCTATAGCAGGGACAGGTAGGATCCAGGCATGTAAATAGACACTTGAGACCTAAGTGGGTCATAGGCCAAGTTGGGGGTCTAGGTAGGTCGACAGACTTCTGAGTCCCAGAAGCCCCAGTAAGGGGGTGGAGTAGTGGTCCCACTAGGGGGGCATATAAGGAAACAGCTGAGCAGTAGGGCATGTAGAGTAGGGTCCATATGGCAGCCTGAAAGACTGTGCATAGATGGCATAGAGTAGGGTCCATGCAGGCAGGCCTGAAGAACTGCACAGGGGCTGTGTAGAGTAGGGTCTGGGAGCAGGGCCTGAAGGACTGCGCATAGGCCAGCCCCAGTAGTTTGTCTGTGCATAGATTGAGCCCCAGTGAGGGGGCAGAGTAGTTACTCCAACAAGGGCATAGTGATGCCCCAGTGAGGGGGGCATGTGACCCAGGTAAGTCTCCAGATGCCTGAGGTGAAGTTTGAGCCAGAGGCCAAGTGTGGCCCAGCAATGGGGCCAGGGGAGTTCAGAGTAATTTGGATGCCATCTGTGAGTAATGGGACGTATAAGGGAAAGTTCGGAGTCATGTATTATGCTCTTGGCATCAGGCATTAAATGGGCTGCCTGCCACCTTAGAAACAACTTATCAATGACATCAAAGGCACGGCAGGAGAATCAGGTGGGTGGACTGCCTTAGACAGGTGGACGTTTTTGAAAGGCCCCCGAGACTACCGCCTGTCACACAGTACTTCTCAACTGGTAAGCACATAGTAGAGATGGTTGGCTGCGAGATAAAGGCAAATGCTGCCTTGGTGAGGTGCTTCACCTAGAATAATTAGTTCTGCCTCTCAGTAGTGCATCCATGCTACCTCACTGTGCCTGGTAAACAGCATGCCTGGTAAACAGACCATGGGTGACTAGGGCTGTGCATAGGACTGTGGGAAGATCAGATGCAGGGTGGTAGGTAGGTTCCTGGGGGAGGTTATACTGTGAACAAAATGGAGGAAGGTGGACATCAGATGGCAGCTGAGAGGGGTAGTACACTGTGGAAGGTTGAGGGGAGGTGAGTGGCGAGATCGAAAAGGTGGAGAACTACTGTATTAAGGGACAAATCATACATGGCCATGTTCTGTGTTGTGTTACATGTTTATAATGGCATGGCAACATATTTTGAGTGTAACGTAATTTTAGGTAGCTGGTGGAAGATTGATGTTCTAAAATACATTCTTCTTAGGTGAAAATGCACCTTCCTGCACATTGCTTCAGTCTTTGGCTGTCTCTGCTGCAAGGGCTGAAAGAGGTCCCTGTTACCGCAGATAACTGGACTGTGAGTTGTGATCAACCAGGTTTGAGCTTCTGGCATTAAGAGAACTGTCTTGTAACAGGTCTTAATGCAGTTACAGTGAGCAGTTGGAAGCCTAGATATGTTACATAATATCAGGAAATCTAATTTGCTGGTTCGTTTTTAGCATGTCTCCAGTGCCATAGTCAAGTTAGTGTGCTTCTACCAATTTTTCCCTAAGCTGGGGATGTTTGGGATTATGATTGCGTTTTGCAAATAGGTATAGGATGGAAGTGCTATTAGACTGTTGCCCACCTGGTCTTACTGTGACAAATAAGCCATATAGCCTTCTGGGGGTCTCGTCACGTAGTATTCACTTACACTAGTGTTCACAACCAGGGTGCTGGGGCACTCTTGAGTGCCTTGAGATCCTTTCAGGGGTGCCACAGGGTGCCAGACAGTGTTAGCACTGCTAAGTGTGCAAATAAAGTGATTCACAAAATAAACCCAGAGATTTCAAATAAGAATTCCTCATAACATTAAAACCATTCTGCCGTATTGTTGTCTTTCTGAATTCATTGCAACAGAAAAATTGATCTATTAGTTGGAAAATTCTGAAAATTTAGCACTGTCATGTTCTGAGGGTCTTGAATCCAGTAAAGGGTCTGTTGAGTCTAACAAGGGCTAAACCTCTCTCTCTGTGGAGGACCCAGCCTCTGGTTGCCAGGTCTGAAAAGGTTGAGAGCCACTGACTTACACAATAAACAAACACGAACTCCATCTGAAATGTGGGCCTATCTACCACGTAACTGCCATATGTCAGATGACTACATCTCTTCTGTGTGTGCAGTAATACAAATATTGACTGTACTTTTGTTAGAAATGGAGTATTGTTAGAATATTGTTAGAAATGGAGTGTTGTTAGAAATGCACAGTTTGCATCTCGTACCTGATAAGAAAAAAAACCCTGCCAAGGACTTTTTTCCTTGGCCAGCCTTGCCACAGTTTTTCTTATACTAAATCACACACTCCCCCAAGCCTTTCTCATGCAGATTACAGAAGCTGGAATTCAACTGACTGTGTCCTTGAAAGCGGGGGGATTTAAACTCTTGGTGACCTAAAGAACTTTCTGAGCATGCGCAATTAGCTGATGCATATTTACTTCTCTGCCCTGCATACTTAAGTAGTTAATTATAATATACATGCGACGAATGTAGTAATGTAACCACATACATGTTTGTATGAAACGGAAATGAGCTGTAAGAGTTCCTGTTTCTGCACACGTGCCCAGGAGGGAAAGGATAAATACGAGCTGCAAAGTTCCTCAGGGGTTCCGAGTAATCTGAGTCTTTGGCTCTGCTCTGACCCTATTTGCAAATACACCTTTTGTGCTGCTAATAAGTGTGTGTCTGTGATCTTGGTGGCCTCCAGAGAAACAAACCGCTTTTTGCATCACTTTTTTCAGTTTGTATTCCACAGCAGTTCCTTATGGAAGGCAGGTGAATATTCCTGTCGTTGTAGCAGGCCAAGAGGAAGGCTATAGCCACAGTACAATCACAGCTGTGACTGAAGACCAGTGATGCTAGACGACCTGAGCTAGTTCTAAGCTGTCTTAAGTCCTAGGAATAGAACATCCTATGTAGCCACGTAACCTGGAAATCCATGAAGGCCACCCCCCAAGTATTCACCCTGCTTTTGGGAGTGATTTTGCAAAATAGACTTAGTTCTGTGCTCTGACTGAACTCCTACGAATAGCCAAGCCAGTTTACTTCAAAAGCTTTAATATTAATTAATATGTTTTTAAACAGTATAATTTACCACCTTTTTTCTCCCCAGTTCAGCCAGAGACTACATTTTGGCTACATGTAATCAGGAGTATGTAGAGGGTGATTCTTTTGTAGAGAGCTATAGTATTTGCAGAGTACTTTAAGGAGGCTAATTGTTATGTCATATTTCTGTTCACACAAAAGCAGAGATTAAGATGGGTTTCCTGAATAGGAAAAGAAAATGCAGGGCAAGAAAATATGGGCTTTGCTTTGCTTTTCTTTTGATGGGTCTGGGGAAAAAATCTTGCAGGACTACCTGGAAATGCCTTCTATCAATGTGGCAGTTTATTTGGGAGGCATTTTTTGTGATATCTTTTATCAGACCAGCTGTATAGTTGGGAGAGTTGTTGGACAAGCTTCAGGCATCAAGTGCCAAATGTTCATGTTTAACTTCAGCTGAAAATACTGGCAGTGGGAGGTGAATGCTAATGTAAATTTCTCAGACCAGATTAGACAAGTGGATTCCAAGAAGCAACAAACAGGTTGAATAATGGTCAGAAATGTTAGCGTTTGGACTTTTTGTATAGCTGTATTCATGAAGCCCAGGGAGATCATTTGGGTTTTCAGGAATACTACATCCCCATGCTTTTTTAAACACTTGTATCCATATAGTATTTAATTTTTCTTTTGTTCATAATTTCCCCATTTACAGTAGAGCGAAGTATCAGTGAAAACAGTGAGTCCATGGGATTCTTGTTTTAATTTAAGGCTGCAGCTCATACTGCTTGCTGAGAAGTCAGAGCACCTGGCTCTCTTGGCTTTAACAATGGCACATGCAGGTGAGGAGTGTTTTAAATATTAAGCAGTTCAAAAAGGAACTTAAGAGTACAGGAGGGATTGGAATAGAGGTTACCCAAAGCCACTGTATAAATTTTTATTGTCATTTGATACCTTTCAAAGTAAAGTTAAACTGTAATTTGGATTGCAGGTTCTGTAGCACACTACTGTGCATAGTCATGTTTACATACAGAGTGAAAGAGGAGCTAGGAAAAACATGTGTAAGGACATTTTTTCTACAGATGTGAACTGGGACACTGAAATTGAGCAGTGAGACTTTCCAGGGTGCCCAGGACTTCAAGCTCTTATTTTTCAACTGAAGGTTTCGGGTGCTATGCTCTTTCAAAAGTGACAGAATACATGAGAATTAATCTGTGGCAGCTTATCTTTGAATTTTAAAAAAGGACTAATTTGTCTTGGTTTAGCTTTACTATGTGGTAATTGTGGGCACATGAAGAGTTACCATACATCAGTTGTTCTGTGGTAAGCACCTACTCCCTGGTGACATTGTTCAAACTGTTAATGTCTTACGTCTCTCCACATCTTTTTCTGAGGTCAATTCTGTAGCCACAAACAGAAAACAATATAATGCCTGGTGCAGGAGTATGTATGGTTTACTGGACTCTGATTGGAAAAAGCTACACGGTTTATCATGAATAAAAGGTATTATCTTAGCTTCTAAGCCAAATAGGTTGTCTAGTTCAGCTCCATTTTAAAAATAATTATTAGTGGGTCCTCTGAGGGCAACCAGTGGGGACAAGTTCCTGGTACACAAACCTTTATTAATAACTCAAATATAAAAATATTATTGCAACTCAGGGAAAATGAAAAATAAAATGCAGTTTCCTATTACATTAACACTATTCTAGTGACATTAATGGAAAGAAAAACCTGCTGCTGTGGGCAGGCACTCAAGTAATCTTTCTATCTGTCTTTCTCTTCCCACACATTGTGGTACCTTCGCTTTGCATCCTGCTAACCTTGCTTATTAAGTTGTCAACAATTCATTTCCTTCCCTAATTTTATCCCCTTCCCTAACTTGACCACCAAATGTGTTGTGCGTTAGTTATTGCTTAACTAGTTGATTTCCCATTATTGCTTAATTAGCTCATAATAACTGACAGTAACAGGTTGAATCTTTAACTTCCATGACCCTCCATGACCCTCTAGGCCTCACACCTTAAACAATCCAACTTCACTGCTACTGGTCCTATGTCATGCAGGATTTCTTTTTAAGTTACTGCCTGATTTTATTCTTATCCTCTACCTCTTAAGCTACAGCTAATTATGGGCCATTATTCTCATCTCCTTGACATATATGTCTAGAAGACACTAGAACAAGATGAATAATTATGCATGATAAGGCGTGGTATAACTGTGGTATAAGTAAGAACAATGTCTGACAAAAGGGCTTCAAATTTTAGTGGGCCTGACTTCAAGCACTTTGCAGTTTAGTACAGATTTAAAAACATCACCACAAGTCCCCTTTATGCTCTTTCCAGTAAGAAAGCACCTACCAGCAAAGCTGTGGAGTCAAAGTGCTTCATAGTTAGCACTGTTACATTTGAGGATGGCATCAGTGAAGGATGGACTGCTACCAACTACATTTTTGTTCGACAGAAACCTGAAAACAGGAATGCTGATAATGTTAGAAGCTAATATTAGAAGAACAGGGGATTTGTAAGTATAAAGTTGCAGATAAAACTAAAGAAAGACCACTGGATTTCTGCACTTTATGCTTTGCATTTTTGAACCAGGAAGTAGTAGTCACAAACTGTAGAGGTGTCACAAGAGGTAGCCTTATGCTTAATTCAACTGATCACTACACAAGGTTATATACAAAGAAGGAATAGGGCACACCTTCTCTAAAACCCAAAAAAGGAGGGAGAGTAGAAGCTGTGAGTCTGTCACTTTGTCCAATGGCAGAGGGGGTTGGTCAAGGCAGCAACCACAGCAGAGTGGAACAATGGAGCCGCAGGACTTGGAGGTACCAGATCATGTGGACTTCGCACAGCAGTGGTGATAACTGAGTGTAGTCCTACAGGTCCAAGGATCAGTGCAGGGCTCCTCAAAACTCACAAAACATAAAAAGCTTATGCTCTGTAAGAGCGCGCTGGCGTTTGCGCAGGCGTTCGCGCCGGCGGGCGAGCCGGGAGGGCCAGGAGTGGGACTCCTGTACGGGTAGGACGTAGACACCACACAGGTCTACAAACAGCAGCTTAGAATGGTGTCTACGAGGAGTGCTGCTAGGGCCTCTGCCCGGGGGGACAAGGCTAACCGGGGCTGGTCTGAGGCCTCCACCCAGACTGAGCCCATGGGGGAGCTGATGTCCCCCTACCTCCTGGCCTGTGGGGGATCCCCAGCAGGGCCGGGGGGGGCAGAGATTGGGAGCCCCCACACCTGTCCAGCAGGTGCCCGGCTTAGGGCTCTGGAGGCACAGGTGAGGGAGCTCTGGGAGGAGGTTAGCAGGCTGAGGGGGATCAGGGAGGCGGAGGAGGAAATTGACAGTTATTTCCTTTCCCTGCAGGACCAGGTACCCAAGGAAGAAGCAGCCTAGGGAAGGACCTCCACAGCAGAGTGGCAGACGGTCACAGCCAGGACCGGAGCAGCTCGCAGCGAGCAGGTACCAGCTTCTCCAGTCCGACTGGAGAACAGGTACAAGGCCTTGGCGACTCTGCAGGAGATGGAAAGGAGGAGGAAACCCTTGGGCAGGAAGAAACGCCACATTCTTCACACTCCAAACAGATCAAGAGATCCGAGAGGACCCAGAAGAGGAGGAGACGCGTGCTCGTCATAGGCGATTCCATCCTGAGAGGTGCGGAAGGGCCCATTTGTCGCCAGGACCCTTCAGCACGAGAGGTCTACTGCCTGCCTGGAGCTAAGATTCGGGATGTGACGGAGGTAATCCAGGCCAGGATCAAGCCCACCGATTACTACCCCATGGTCCTTGTCTATGTGGGTACTAATGATGCGGCCAGGAGAACCCCCGATCACCTGATGGCGGACTACCAGGCTCTGGGCGGCGTGCTGAGGGAATTCGGTGCACAGGTGGTATTCTCTTCCATCCTACCAGTGAACGGACGCGGCAGACGGCATGAGAACTGCATCTGAGAGACCAACTGGTGGCTTCGGCAGTGATGTCTCGAGGCAGGCTTCGGCTTCCTGGACAATGACCCACACATTACAACGAGGGACATGCTCAGCTGGGATGGGCTTCACTTGTCCCCCAAAGGTAAGCGTGTGTTTTCTTACAGGTTGGCGGATCTCCTCCGGCGGGCTTTAAACTAGGCTCGTTGGGGGGGTGGGAAGCTGTGGACCACCAAACCAGGTGGCACCAACAAGGACAGCCCAGCCTGAAGAAAGAGAGCTTTGGGAACATGAAAGACAGGGGGTGGACAGCAATACGGCACAGGTAAGGAACTTGGGACTTGGAGCGGGGGGGCAGCAAAGGCACAAGTCGCAGGGCTCAAGTGCCTATATACTAATGCTAGGAGCATGGGGAACAAGCAGGATGAACTAGCGCTCCTGGTTGCACTAAACGCCTATGACTTAGTGGGGCTGACAGAAACCTGGTGGGATTCATCCCATGACTGGGCAGTACATATCGAGGGCTATAGATTGTACAGAAAGGACAGGGTGGGGAAAAAGGGGGGAGGGGTTGCACTCTATGTTAAGGAGCAATATACATCAACCCTCATCAAGACAGAATCAAAGGATGAGGAAGTAGAAGGACTGTGGGTTAGGCTAAATGGGGGGCAAGGAGAAAAGGATTTGGTGGTAGGGGTCTGCTACAGACCCCCACATCAAGGGGAAGAAATAGATTTGGGGCTCCTGAGGCAACTCTCAGAGACCATAAAAGCTAAAAAGGCAGTGGTCATGGGGGACCTAAACTACCCGGACATCTGTTGGGAGACACAGACAGCAAAGTCCCACCGCTCACGCAGGTTTCTAACCTGTGTACAGGACCTCCACCTGACGCAGGAGGTACATGGTCCCACTAGGGGGAATGCCTTACTGGATCTGGTATTGGCAACGGGGGATGACATAGTAGGGGACCTACAGATCGGTAGCCATCTGGGGGACAGTGATCACCTAAAAATACAATTCAACATAAGGCGTCGAGTGGGTAAGGTAACTAGTAGGGTGAACGTGCTGGACTTTAGGAAAGCTGATTTCAGTGAACTCAGGCGATTAGTGAAGGACGCACTACAGAGTAGTAGTTTTGAAATGATGGGAGCCCAAGAAGGGTGGCTGTGCCTTAAGGAAACTATCCTTCGAGCACAAAGCGAGACAATCCCCGTGAAAGGTAAAAGAGGGAAAGGGGCCAGGAGGCTTCCCTGGCTGACCAGAGAAATCCAGGGCAGACTAAGGGCCAAAAGGGGAGCACATAAAAAGTGGAAACAGGGAGAGATCACCAAAGAGGAATATACCTCTTCTGCTTGTGCTTGTAGGGAGGCAGTTAGACAGGCCAAAGCTACCATGGAGCTGAGGATGGCAACCCAAGTAAAAGACAATAAGAAATTGTTTTTTAGATATATAGGGAGTAAAAGGAAGGCCCAGGGAGGAATAGGACCTCTGCTAAATGGGCAGAAACAATTGGTGACGGACAGAGGGGACAAGGCTGAACTCCTCAACGAGTTCTTCGCCTCAGTGTTCCTAAGCGAGAGGCATGACAAGTCTCTCACTGGGAGTGTAGGGAGGCAGCAGCAAGGCACCAGACTTCCATGCGTGGACCCTGAGGTGGTGCAGGGTCACTTGGAAGAACTGGATGCCTTTAAGTCGGCAGGCCCGGATGAGCTCCATCCGAGGGTACTGAAGGCACTGGCCGACATCATTGCAGAGCCACTGGCGGGAATATTTGAACGCTCGTGGCGCACGGGTCAAGTCCCGGAGGACTGGAAAAGGGCCAATGTGGTTCCCATTTTCAAGAAGGGGAGGAAGGAGGACCCGGGCAACTATAGGCCAGTTAGTCTCACCTCCATCCTTGGCAAAGTCTTTGAAAAAATTATCAAGGCTCACATTTGTGAGAGCCCGGCAGGGCAAGTTATGCTGAGGGGAAACCAGCACGGGTTCGTGGCAGGCAGATCGTGCCTGACCAATCTAGTCTCTTTTTATGACCAGGTTACAAAACGCCTCGACGCAGGAGGAGGGGTGGATGTCGTATACTTGGACTTCAGGAAGGCCTTTGATACGGTATCCCACCCCATACTGGTGAACAAGTTAAGGGGCTGTGACTTGGATGACTGCACAGTCCGGTGGGTGGAGAATTGGCTGGAGGGTCGCACCCAGAGAGTCGTGGTGGATGGGTCGGTTTCGACCTGGAGGGGTGTGGGCAGTGGGGTCCCGCAGGGCTCGGTCCTTGGACCGATACTCTTTAATGTCTTCATCAGCGACTTGGATGAGGGAGTGAAATGTACTCTGTCCAAGTTTGCAGATGACACTAAGCTATGGGGCGAAGTGGACACGCCGGAGGGCAGGGAGCAGCTGCAAGCAGACCTGGACAGGTTAGACAAGTGGGCAGAAAACAACAGAATGCAGTTCAACAAGGAGAAATGCAAAGTGCTGCATCTAGGGAGGAAAAATGTCCAGCACACCTACAGCCTAGGAAATGACCTGCTGGGTGGCACGGAAGTGGAAAGGGATCTTGGAGTCCTAGTGGACTCCAAGATGAACATGAGTCGGCAGTGTGACGAAACCATCAGAAAAGCCAATGGCACTTTATCGTGCATCAGCAGATGCATGACAAATAGGTCCAAGGAGGTGATACTTCCCCTCTATCGGGCGCTGGTCAGACCGCAGCTGGAGTACTGCGTGCAATTCTGGGCGCCGCACTTCACGAAGGATGCGGATAATCTGGAGAGGGTCCAGAGAAGGGCCACTTGTATGGTTAAGGGCCTGCAGGCCAAGCCCTACGAGGAGAGACTAGAGAAACTGGACCTTTTCAGCCTCCGCAAGAGAAGGTTGAGAGGCGACCTGGTGGCTGCCTATAAGTTCATCAGCGGGGCACAGAAGGGAATTGGTGAGTATTTATTCACCAAGGCCCCCCCGGGGGTTACAAGAAATAATGGCCACAAGCTAGAAGAGAGCAGATTTAGATTGGATATTAGGAGGAACTTCTTCACAGTTCGAGTGGCCAGGGTCTGGAACGGGCTGCCAGGGGAGGTGGTGCTCTCCCCTACCCTGGGGGTCTTCAAGCGAAGGCTAGATGTGTATCTAGCTGGGGTAATGTAGGCCCAGCACTCTTTCCTGCTTATGCAGGGGGTCGGACTCGATGATCTATTGAGGTCCCTTCCGACCCTAGCATCTATGAATCTATGAAATCTATGAATCTTAGTAATCATGTATATGCGTAATGGGTATTTGTAATTATGTACAGTATTACTTTTTTTAAAATATTAAGTTTTGGCTTGTAAAGGGAGATGTGGTTTTGGAGACTATATGTTTAGGGATAGACATTACACATAAACCAGTTTAAGTGATTGGATACTGTTTAAACCTGTAACAGAACAGATGTTCAGTGCACATAAACCAGTTTGAGAATGGCTGAAACCAGTTTAAGATAAACCTGGTTGAATATAGTATCAGACTTAGCTGATTTGGCTCAAACTGGTTTATGCAATGTCTGTCCCAGACCCGTTTCTGGTTTAAGATAAACCAGACACCCCCAGCATCCCAGCATGCTCTGTGGGCTGGGCAGGGCTCTCTGTTTCACATCAGGGATGGCCCCTCCTCTCTGCTCCCTCGCTGGAGCTCCAGAGACTGTGTGCTGCTTCCCCCCTCCCTCTCACCACTCCCTGCTGAGCAGGAATTCCCCTCTCCCTTCTGCCTTGCTGAGGAGCTGTCTGTGTATTAGCTAGCAGACTACATGCTGGCTACAGTCCAGCTGAATCAACCAGCAGAATCAATAATTAGCTGGTAATGTCCCTCTGTTGTTTTCTTAATTGGGAGCTAAACAATGTTATCAATTCCCTCCTGCGCTAATCACAGCCTCCTGCCCAAGCCTAGCCATGCCCCACTCAACTCCATGCTGTGGCAGGAAAGGAAGGCTGCTCTAGCATCCACCAGCTTCTAACCTGAGCCACTGCAGGCAGGTGCCTGCATTTCTGGGATGTCTGTCCAGTTACAAAACTGATTTAGCTTAGCCAGGTTAGACTAACCTGCAAAGATTGAATCAATTCAGGCTCACACTTTTTGAATGTCTATCCCTAGCCTATGTCTTTAAGGGTGGAGCTTCACAGACAGAGTCTTTAGCCAGGGAGCTGTGGAACCTGCTCTGGCTGGCGCTATAATGCACCGTCAGTCATCCTTGATCACCAGTGACTCCATGAATCTGTGTAGTCTCCCATTTCCTCACTTCCTCCTGCCTCAACCATACTAGGGTATCTGTGGGTGTTTACTTTTCCTCTCCACACCAACATATAGTGGGCATCCAGCTAATTATCTCTCTTTCTTTCTGTTGCCACAGAGCAAGTTTTGTGGAGGAAACACACATAACTCCCTGGACTCTGGCTAAGTTGGTGTTTTATTAACATTGGCTTTGCAATATTCACTCAAGCACTAGGATTTATTTCAGAAGCAATGATGAGATGCTGTACATATTTATATATCTCACTGTACTATGCTGCAGCCTCCCAGGCATTTCTGTGGTATCCAAGATTGCAGTTTTACGTTATGAAATCAAAACAGAAGTGAAGCAGCATGCATACAATATTTCTGTTAAAGCTGTCAACCCAGGGATACTTATATTAGTCTCACAGTTCTAAATATTTTAGAACTAATCTCCAACCACTTTTTGTCCATGGGATACAAAGGACACTGGTTACTTTTGTTTGCTTCCAGCCCCCTTTACACATTACCCATTAGATAGTCCTTAGATAAGAACAGAAAAAAGGCTGGCATTAGGTTTCCAAACTTTGAACTCCTCCATCTTGGAGAAGGACCCACCTCATTACACTGTGTACTTTCTCTTGGTTATTCTTCTTCTGACACCTTGACTCTTGCATGCTTGGTTGCCTAATGACTCAGATTCAGCAGAAGGCTAGAAGATGCCCTTTCCTTAATGTGTTTTTGGTAGCCTGATGGTTACAGTGCTCTTCCAGGAAGTGGATGATTTGGGTTCAAAACTCCTCAGGTCAGAGAGGCCCAGAAGCGAGAACTTCCATGTTTTGGCAAATGATCTAAGTCAGAGGCTATTGGGTGGCAGCAGCATCCCTGCTTCTGAGCTGAACCCAGTGCTATTGATCAGAGTTCAATAAGCCTTTGTCTTCTTTTTGTTTTGTCCCACACTGGTGACTCAAGTGGAACTTGGCCATCTCCTAGGACCAGTGTGAATCTCTCTAGAGTGGTGAGGGTGTTGGCTGCTGAAATGCATGCTGTGGGGTGCTGCTATGCAGGTGTGTTCCCATAAATGTGGCTGTACAGTGATCCTTGCAGTCCCAAATGGCAGCAGGGTAAGGATCTTGTCATGCAATGAGTTTTTCAGGGGTTGGTGACAGGCCAATTTGAATTGAACCTTGGAACTTAGTGGCTATTTAGGCCACTTACCCACCTACTGAGGTAATTTGAATCTGACCCAAAGTCAATAACAGTCAGCCTGACCTGCTACTATGTATACAAACTACCTGGTATAGGTATGTATCTTATTTTATTGCCGTTTCTTTGTACTGATTCAAGGACCATTATCAACTCCTACCCTTTTTTCATTCCTTTGGCTACTTTCCACAATGAAAGCTGAATACACCACAGATGCTTCTTTACTCATATGCACATCACAGCCAAAAAAGCAACAGCCAGGGAGAGAAAATTAGGGTTATGTTCCTTGTTGCATTTCTTGCTCTTTACAATGGTGTGGCAGCCTATTCTGAATGTAACAAGTTGTTAGGAAGTTGATAGGGGGTGGAATGAGTGGTCACGGGAGGATTTTTCCATTGGTGCAATGCACTGGAGTGTACATGCGCTGTAGACTTTGGCAGTCAGTGATACAGGGGTTGAAGGACACGTGGGTATGGTTACTACTGACAGCTGCTCAATTATTTCTTAGTAGACAGGTTTAAGCTTCAGGGAAACTGTAGAGCTGCCTTGTGTGTGGCCTAAATCCTGTTGCAGTGAGCAGCCCAGTGCCAGTAGCTTTCACATATTCTTAGGAAATTTAATTTCCTGGTTGACCTTCAGTATGGGGAGTATATTACTCAAATTGCCAATTGCTCAAATCATGAGTGAGACTTTATAAAGGGGGATAAGGCAAGGTGTCGTGTTTATTGATCACATGAGTTAGACATAGAGGTTCTGGCACACCATTCATACAAACACACACAAATCATCATACACATCATTACACACAGGCATACACATACACAAAACAACCATTTCATCCACACATACATTAGATATAGTTACCAATAGTTGCTCAATATCATCCTAATATCATCTACTCAATAACCCGGGCTTATTGAGCAGATGATAATGATTTGAAGATAGCTGATTTGAAGATAACACCTGGAGCAGGGTGGACAGATGCATCTGTGCTCTGATGAAACAGCCGTAGAGAAAGAACATCTGTGCTCTGATGAAACAGCAGTAGAGAAAGAGACTCACCCAACTTGGCCTTTTCAAAGTGTTCTTTTATTGGCATTGGCAACCTTTGTTTTAGTGCTTTGGGATTTTTCCATACCCAGCTTCTGTTTTTGCGGTTGTTGTTCTTTTGTCTTCAGCTTCTTTTGCCTTGGAGTGTTTTTGCTGCCCACGTGGCAGCATTTCTTCTTCTGTTATCTCCTTTGTGCCCTTGAGCTTCAAAGGGATTCTTCAGCTGTTTGATAGCTACTGGCTGGTAATTTACACATCTGGTGCCTTGTTGCTTACATAAACAGTTAAATCTTCTTGTCTCTATGCCATTCTCTCACCATTCACCCTTTTACACACTCTCATACATAAAAGCTATGGAGAATTTATTCACTTATGTCAAGCAGAAGGATACAAAATGCAGTTTTCAAGTTGCTTACAGGGCAAGACTAACATGGTTATAGTTCACTATTATTATGCTCTATGTTAACATCAGATACATTACTTCAGTTCATGCTACAAGTATGTCCAGTGCCTTAGTATGTTTGTGAGCTCCTACTAATTTATTCCAAAACTGGATTACAGATGCGTTTCACAGATATGTGTAAGATAGTCACTACTGTGGCTCATTGCTTTTGGGAGGTTATTTAACTTGAAATACACAGACAATCCAAAAATAATTAGGGGCCTGGGAAGTATGACTTCTGAGGAAAGGTTGAAAGAACTAGGATTATCTACTCTGGAGAAGGAGGACTGAGGGAGAATTTGATAACAGTCTTCAAATACCTGAAGGATAATTACAGAGATGACAGAGATGGGTTTTTCTCTGACTTCAAACTAACACAGCTAATAACTTGTCTTTTCTCTGTGGTCATACAGGACTGGACTAGGAGCAATGGACTGAAGCTGCAGCAAAGGAACTTTAGGTTGGAGACTAGGAAGAACTTTCTAACTATGAGGGTGATCAAGCATTAGAGCAGGCTACCTAGAGAAGTTATGGAATCTCCCTCTGTGGAAATTTCCAAGGGCAAATTGGGGAGCCATTTGGCTGGGATTGTGTAGTCAGAGACAATTCTGCCTTGAGCATGGGACTGGATTAGGTGACCTCATGTGTTCTTTTGCATCCCAATTTTCCTATGACATATGTATATGATAGAAGCATGTAGTAATAGCTAAGTAGCAAGAGCAGGGACACGCGTTACCAGGATACCCAACTTGTGTAAGTAGCAGTTCAAAAAATTAAACCTCTACATTAGGCATCTATATTTTAGGGCAAAAAGTTAAGAACTGCACAACATAGATCAATAAAGCAGACAGCTCTTTTATTAGTGCTTTAATAAAACTGCTTGCTATATTGCAAGAAGTAATTTTTTTGGTGATATCTTTGATTGAACAAATTGTATAGTTGGGAGAGGTGTTAGACAAGGTTTTAGGCAAAGTTACTTTCTTCAGTGAGCTTCTGGTTTGGGAAGATTTAAATGTAACCTGATCCTGGATGTATGTAATATACAAAACAGTGTGACTATTGCTGTGAAAACACGATTTCTAAGTGAAAATTAATGTAAATAGAGAAGAACATGCTGTAATATAGACATATTTTTATTGACTTTTTTACAATGTACCTAACAAGATAAGTAAGAGTGGTATTGTAGCCATGTTGGTCTGGAAATTATGCGAGAGGCAAGAATTTCTTAGGGTGATATCTTTTATTGGATGAACATGTGATTGGGATAAAGTCAGACAAATTTTTGAATGCAAGATATTTTTCATCAGGTCTCTGATCACAGGAAGCCAGGCCCAGCATAGTGAAAAAAGAACCTTTCTCCTTGGCTGTTTTTTCACTATGCTGGGCCTGGATTCATATGATCAGAGACCTCACAAAGAAAGTCGTGCATTCAAAAGTTTGTCTGACTTTTTCCCAATTACATAATTGATCCAATAAAAGATACCATCCTAAGAAATCCTTGCCTCTTGCATAATTTCAGGACCATTAAGGCTACAACAGGTACTACCCAGAACAGCAAGAAACCCTGGGAAGGAGCCTTCCCACTGAAAAAGAGAAGACCAAGTCATGGCAGGAGAGTGTCGTGGCTTCCATCAGAGTGGAGCACAACCTAACACCTAAGTTCCGGGGACATACCCCTTGGCCAGAGTCAAGTGAACGCTCGAAGGCCACCCAAGAATGCCTCTGCGAGATCACACGGAGGCAATGACCCTCTCTCCTTTTTAATAGTTTTGATGTTCCACTAATCAAGCTAACCTTTCTTTTGCAATTCTGATGTCTGTTAGTTGCACCTGGTAATGTAACTCCCATTTCACAACCTTGAATGTTTTTAACTCATTCCAATGATGTTATGTTTTTTTTGCTTCAATGTTAAACTAAATAGTATAGCCTTAGGCCCCTAGCAGATTAGTAAAGCTTCTAGTTTCTTTTTACATGGAGAAAAATATGTGCCGTAATATATAGGACTATGGACCATGCCATCTGCACCCCCTTTTTAAAATCTTAGGTCCACCCATGGGCTTATTGTTCAGTGTCTCCTTGCATTCATGGGCTCCCTCAGAAGCACTTTGCAAGTCCCCTTTCATACAGGAGAGGGAGACAAAGGAAAGGGGCATAAGTGCCAATAGGTTTCCCACTTTTTCCTATTGTTGCCTAAATTTAAGAAGGTTTTATATAGTGGTGTTAGCACAGTCTTTGAAATTTTGGACTTACTCAGGTCTGCTCTGTTCAAATGATATTGAGTTATTTCCAGAATGTCAGGGAAACTGAGAAACCTTCAAGTGAATGGACCAAGTAAAGACTAAGCCTACCATTAATACCCAGCTGTCAGCCACCATGATGATTTAGTGTGGTATGGCTGGTGTGCTGCAGGGCACAGTACTGCTTGGTGTGGACAGGGAACTCCTGCTGCAGTTACTGAGGGCTGTAGATATTAATACTACCAGGAGGAATCTCTGGGGCAAGTAGGCTGTAGAGAGGAATGCCAGAGTGAGGAATACTTTGTGGGGAGGGAGGTGGGGTTGTTATGATTATCCCCTCATTGAAAGAGTAGTATAGGCTGTGCTGAAACTTTGATCAATATATATACTGCTCACACAAAGGCTTTGCTAAAGCATTGGCCAGAATAGCAGTGGATCAGCAAACCTGACCAATTCAGGAACTCCTTACATAAGCAAAACTTTGAATGTGGGCCAGATGTGAATTCATGTCAGGAGATGGGAGGGGGAGATGGCTGTACAAGATACAGAATAGTCCAGTACCAGGATAATAGAGGTGTAATGAGAACACCCAGATCAGGATATGGAATAAGTCCATGGTACAGGACAGTTGAAAATATTCAAGATATTAGTGGAAAGTAATAAGTAATTTGTTTGATCACCGTATAAAAGGAGAATTCAAAATTATGGGAACTTTGTGTTGGCCTAAAGGGCCTATGTGGTGTTGTGCCAATACCTTGCCACACGTGTCTTAACACCTTTTCTGTCAGATCACAAGTGTGTTAGGGCCACACCTTGTAGACAATCTGTGCCACTGAACTGAGTTTATGGTTGTCCTCTAAAACAAGATTGGTGTTGGGATCTCCTGGGAGCAACTTTTTGCCAGTACCTCAGTCCCTGAGATTTCAACACTGACAACACATCAATAACACCTGAGGAGGACAGTGATGATGACAAGTAAAAGTTTGTTTCCCTATAGGTTCCAGATCCTGACTACATGAAGCATAGAGCTGGGAACACAAACTTCTGAGGGTCTAGTGCAGGTCAGTTATTGCTGGTGCTTATAGCTGCACAGGACCCTGCTCTAACTCATGGCACTTTACAAAAAGCATTTAATCTAAATGAAACACCACACACACACACACACACACACAGGTATATAGATATATACACATACATATATGTGTGTTTCATTTTAATTATGGAAAAATGTGGATTTGGGATCACTTTTTTTTAACCAAAAATTGGAGATTTTATTAAATCAGAGAAAACCAGGATCTCTGCTCATTAATGCATGACTTTGTGGTGATCTTCCAGTTCTCATGAGCCCATGTACACAACAAAACACATTCATGATATAGAACAGATTCGTCCAACATATGGCCAGTGGGCCACCATGCGGCCTGCCAAGCTGTTTTCTGAGGCCCAAGGTGCTGCAACAGGAAACGAAAGTAAACACTGTTTACTTTCATTCCCAACCCTTGTCCCTCCCCCAGCCCCACAGCAGCTTCCTAATGGCTGCTGAAGGGCTGGAGAAGGGACAAGATTCCCACACACACCACGTCAGCTTGACACTGCTGATGCAGTGCAGCTCCTCCTCTCCCCCCTCATTTCGCCAGCCCACTGGGTGATAAAAAGTTCATGGTCTGGCCCCACATTCAAAAAGGTTGGACACCCCTGATATAGAATAATTTGCACATTGTTTGTAGCAACAGGATAGTCTCAACCTGCTGTTGCTGTACACAACTGCTTTCATCCTGTCAGTCACCCTTGGTGGAGGCATTTATCATATTACCATTTCCTTATGCTGATGAGAGTGACATTATCTACTCTGAACCCTTTTTTTCATGCCCTCTGACTGCTTTGGTTCCCTAAAAGAAAGCTGAGTAGGATCACAGGAAAGTAGGACTGGAAGAGACCTCACAAAGTTATTTAGTCCAGTCTCCTGCTCAGGTTAGTTCATCTTGTTTAAACCATCTTAGCTAAGTGTCTATTTAACCTATTCTTGAAAATTTACAGGGATAGAGATTCCATAACTTTTCTAAGTAGCCTATTCCAATGCTTGACTACCTGTATAGTCAGAAAGTACCTCCTAACCTCCAACCTAATTTTCCCCTGATGCTGCTTGATTTCATTGCTCCTAGTCTCGTCCCCTACAGCCACAAAAAAGGCCATCTCCATCTTCTCTATAATCAACTGTCAGGTATTTGAAGACTAAGAAGCCGCTTGGTCTTCTCTTCTCCAGACTCCATAGTGACCAGCTTGAAGCTAGTGAATGTTAGAAAACAGGAACTTTGTTTTCCTGGTTTGCTTTTAGCTGAGGGGTCTCTTCATTATCTTAGACATGCTACTGTATTCTCATCAGTTTCTACCAAACCACAAGCTGCTTAGGGTTGCATATAGTAGAACCCAGATTCTTTGCAGAATTAGGTTTCTTAGGTTCCTGTGAAGAAGTATATCTGCTATGTGTCTATCTAGCCTCAGTTATTTTGGCCCAGTGAGGTTTTTCATCTGTATGGAAAAGCAGTGGTGCCCTTTGAAGTAAAAACTAGCAATCAGATGAACAGTTTGTCCTGAATCCAGCAACCTACTAGACTCATCTACATGAGGTGCTTAATGTGCATTGGACTAATTGTACTGCACATTAGCGTGGCTGGGAAAAACCATGCAAATGTTCTAATGTGCTGTAGACTTAGTCTAATGTGCATTAAGGTCACAGAAAAAGCATTTATCTGTGCTAATGTGCAGTAGCGCTGATTAAGGTGCATTAAGTTAGTACCTATCATTACAGGTACTTAAACTTAATGCACTGTAATTACGGTGCATTAATGAATGTGTAGATGCACTCACTGTGAATTAAGCTGGGTACAAATCCTGATAGGGAGAATAAAAGTTCTACTATGTATTTTTTTTCAGATAAGTATAGGACTGCAACTACTTTGCCTGGTTGCCATCCTGAGTTTATTTAACTGCGGCCTTGGCCTCACCACGATCCACTGACTGGGGAATTGGCTCTGTGGTAGGACCCAGAGGGTGGTGGTTGATGAAAGTCAATCGTCATGGTGCCCTGTGACCAGTGGGGTCTCTCAAGGCTCTGTCTTTGGGCCAACACTATTTAACATCTTCATTAATGTTGTGGACATTTGTATCAGAAGTAGACTGGCCAAGTTTGCTGACGACACCAAACTCTGAGGTAAAGCATCCATACCTGAGGACAGGAGGGTGATCTAGGCTGACCTTAACAGGCTCAGGAAATGGGTGGATGAGAACCTGATGGTGTTTAACACCAAAAAATGCAAGGTTCTCCACCTTGGGAGGAAAAACCTGCAGCATCCTTATAGGCTTGGCAGTGCTACGCTGGCTAGCACTATGGGTGAAAGGGACTTGGGGGTCATGATTAACCACAAGATGAATGTGAGCCTGCAATGTGATGCTGTGGCTAGTAAAGCGACCAAAACACTGGCATGCATCCATAGATGCTTCTCAAGCAAATCCCGGGACGTCATTCTCCCCTTGTACTCGGCCTTGGTGAGGCCGCAGCTGGAGTCCTGCATCCAGTTTTAAGCTCCACAATTCAAAAAGGATGTGGAGAAGCTTGAGAGAGTACAGAAGAGAGCCATATGCATGATCAAGGGTCAGGAAAACAGACCTTACAAGGACAGGCTGAGAGCTATGGGACTCTTTAGCCTGGAAAAGCGCAGGCTCAGGGGTGATCTGATGGCCACCTATAAGTTTATCAGGGTTGCTCACCAGGATCTGTGGGAACGTTTGTTCACCAGAGTGCCCCAAGGGATGACAAGGTCAAACAGTCACAAAATCCTCCATGACTGTTTCAGGCTGGACATAAAGAAGAATTTCTTTACTGTCCGAGCCCCCAGGGTCTGGAATAGACTGCCACTGGAGGTGGTTCAAGCACCTACACTGAACACCTTCAAGAGACAATTGGATGTTTTTCTTGCTGGGATCCTATGACCCCAGCTGACTTCCTGCCCTTTGGGCAGGGGGCTGGACTTGATCTTCCAAGATCCCTTCTAGCCCTAATGTCTATGAAATCTATGAAATCTATGAACTGCTAATGCACAGACCAGGATGTACAATAGGCACATGTGTAATAGTCGAATAAATCGTGTTCTTAGCTGACCATCCAGTGTTCCACCAGTGCTCTCCCGTTGGTGTTGTCACTGTGGAACATTTCAAGAGAAGTGGTTAAACATTCGCTAGTTTAAAAGAGCTGGCAGAATGACAAAGAGCTCCAGGCCTGAATAAATTATTATTAATATGCTTTTAAGGAGAATAATAAGGTGTCTTTTGTTTGAACCCTTCTGCTCTGGAATGTTTTCAGGGTAATTGTCTCATAGATAGTTATTTGCAATTTTAAATGTGAAGTAACAGGAACCTATGGAAGACGTATTAGGTTTTTAATGTAGGTTTTTAATGCTTATGCAAAATACATAGATGAAAATGTTTTGCCTGAGCAGTGAAGCAAAATACAGAATTTGTTGGGCTTTGTAATGTATACCTTTCAAGATCCTTTAAATACTGCTGTGGAGCATCTGAAAATACTCATGTTTAGCTGATAATATTGACAGTCAAGATGACTGGCACTGAAGAGGTGGAATCCAATGAGCACCAGGCTATATTAGGCCTTGAATAACAATCAGAAATTTTTGGATTGTCTGTCTAAGCTATATTTATGAAGCCCAGGGTGATAATCAGGGATCCTGGTTTTCTCTGATTTAAAATAAATCTCCAGTTTTCGGTTTAAAAAAAAAAGTAATCCCAGATCCACACTTTTCAATGATTTAAATCAAACACCAATAATATATAGATATATACAGCCACCTAACTGGATGTTTTTTTTAACTGTGTTCTTTAAGAGGCTAAACATGAAATCCTGTTGACCTCCTTGCCCAGGTCCTCATCACAGGGCACACCCTACCCTTACTTTCTGTGAGAGTCATGCTTGGTACTAAGGGTCTCATTGTTTGATTCAGTTAAATTATATCACATTGCCTGGTGAATGAAACATGCTGTTCTGAGTACACAAGATTTGTTGACATGCAGAGGAAGCATCTTGGGCACAGAAAAATGATTAACCTGAAGCAAGTCAACAGATGGCAGGGACTTTCAGATGATGCATGACAGCTGTTTGTGTGCCTGCAATTGTCCTGTGGTAAGTGAAAGTTTAATCAGGGCAGCTTATCCTTGGATGAAGCAAAGTGTAGTTGCCCCAATTTTTTCCAGTCTTGTTCTGGTATTATTGACTTTTCTTCAGTAAGTCTCTGGCAACAACAATGACCAACAAAAACAAAAGCAAAAATGCTTTTCTGTCTCAGGTAGAGTCACAAGACTCATTTATTTCATTGCCACGTTAGGCTGAGCTCATTACATGTACAGGGGGCTCCTGACATCATCCCACAAATACCCTAAGGAAATGAGACCTGAGGCAGGAGGGTATGCTGAACTTAAAGTCAGTCTCCATCCTTCCCAGTCCACTAAGTTCATGGGAAGTGGTGTAAGAATGATGGAACATTTACTGTTAAGTGCTTGGAGTCAGTCTCTGATCCACTGCTGTTCATCCAGAGCGGTTCACTGTTACATTACAGCATGGTACCAAGGAAGCATGGGCTGCCACTTACTGATATTTTGTTCACAAAGACAGGAAAACAAAAACCCTGTAAGGTTAGTAGTTGTCAGAAGAACTTGGGACAAACAAAGAAAGCCCCAGTGATTTGGGGACCTGCCACTGCTTTATGAAAATGACCCTGTGCATCTCTATAATGGAAGGCAATGTTCACGTAATGCAGTGGTCTTGAAAGAGGCCTCCTTCTGTTTGCATTCATTTATCTCTCCAGAGTTATACCTATGAAAAAACAGACAGTTGAAGTAGGCCACTTAGAGGCTAACTGGTTAAAGACTAATCAGACTCTGAGGTAGTACCTAGCCCTACTCTCTGCCTATGAAGCAGGAATAGATGCTACTGGGCATGTCTAGACGTGTGCTTTTAGCCTATTTTAATGCGTATTAAAGTCCTACAAAAACGGCGTGCTTTTGCTAATGCGCATTAAAATAGGCTAATGCACCTTTTTCTAGTACCTCACAATGGAGGTACTACATTTAATACACATTACCAAAACACATTAATGAATGTGTAGATTCTCCCACTGTACCCAAAATCTCACAAGGGAGGGAGAGAGGGGGCTGTTAGTCTGTTGTTTGCCCAGAAGAATTTCAAGCAGGCAGCCACCACAACTGTGCGATATGGGAGCCCCAGGAGATAGCTCAAGTGGACTTGCTGCCTCATGACAGGAGCAGTACTAATAATCCAGGAGGGCAAGTCTAAGCAATAGTGCAGGACACCTCAAAACTCATTGCACATGATTAGTGAGTAGGTGGGTTCTGAGTATTTGTAACTGTCCCCTATATTAATATTGATTTTTAAATGTTAAGTTTTTGGCTCGCAAAAAAAGATGTGGTTTTGGAGACTGCCTTAAAGACTGAACTTCCAAGATAGAGATTTGGTGAGTGGCATGTGACCCAAGGTAGTAAAAAGAATAATTAAGTAATGCCTAATTATTACTGAATATCTCACTTAAGGAGGAATAAAGAAAATGAAATACAGTGAATCTATGAACAAAATGAATATAGAGACAATTTTCCTTGTTCTCTCCTCACCTATCTCATGTGAAGGAGATAACGCCACTGAACTCTGGCTGACTCAGTGCATCCTATTGTCATTTTCTTTGCAAGGCTCATTCACTTTTTGGACTAAATCAAAAAACGGTTGATTCAGCATGTCTCTCTGAATGAACAGTGAACAGTTGCAAACATTTAATGTAACTGAAGGCACCATGCACAGCTATTCCATTTGCATTTTGGGTTGCAATGTTTTATAGTTTGAACTTAGAACATTCTGCATAAAACAAAAATGATGTGGCATCTGTTAAAGTTATCAAACCAAGACCAGTTCATGAGCTGTGAATCTCATAGATATTAGAGCTGCAAGGACACCAGCGCCAGATCCTTAGTCAGTCCACAAATCGCTCCTTTTAGATTAGCTGTCTCTGTTCAAAGTCCTTAGATTCCACATTCCTTTTTTGTCCCTGGGATACTGAGATCTGAGGCATTTCTGGTTACTGGGTGTTTTTGTGCCAGACAGACTTTACACTACTTTGCTATTGAAGATAGTGATCATATATTAATAATACAAAAAGTACAGTTACCTGTATTACATCGATATACAATTTATTGTTCTACTGGACCAAGCTCTTGCTTCCATCTGCTCCCTCACAAGCTCCCTTTCATTCCCCGCTACTCCAGAGATGCCCTACAACTCTCTCCACCTTCTCTCCCAGGCCAGAGGCTGTCCCTGGCTTCGCATTCTCCCCCCGTGCCAGGGCTTCTATGTGGGTGCATTTTTCTCCTGCTACCCTCCTCAGTTAGGCAGGAACAGGGGCACAGCTGGTGCCCATCCTTTCCCTCTGTCTCACCATCAAGCAGGATTTGGGGAGGCAGTGTGTTTACAGGGAAGCAAAGAATGAAGTCTCTTCTCTCCCTACCTCTCCCCATTGGCTAAGCTTCCTCCTCACAGGTCACAGCAAGGAGAGCAAAAGACAAGTTGTCAAGTCCAAATAACTTTTGGTGATTTGAAAGAGGGTTTCTGGTGATTCTAGCATGGGTCCCTCAAATTTTAGAATTTGTGGGATTAACAGATTATCACACACACACATTCACATATATAAAATAAACTGGACACATGGCCAGGGAAAGTGAGAAATACCTTCAAGTAGAGATGGCCAATGTGTGCTTAAGCTCACTGCTACTGCTTCTGCCGTCAGCTACAATGCAGACCTAGTGTCATGTGCAAAGGCAGCCTTAGGGGTAGGTGGGATTTGCGACTGCCCAGGGTGTTGTGGTCAGAGCGGGGTGCACACCTGTGAGCAGCCCATGCTCACAGCAGTGCTCTCCCCCCGGCCCGTGTGTGACTAGCGTGCATATATTCCTTGTTAGAATTCAACCACTTATCATTTAAGGTTCCAAGTAGGGGTACATATGGGGACTGATGTTGTGGGAGGGGAAGGCTGCCTCTAGAGCTGTGGTTTTCAACCTTTTTAAATCTGTGGATGCCTAAAAAACTTAAAATGGAGGTGCAGACCCTTTTGATTAGTAAGTGTGGGTGTTCACATATTTTTTATTGATCATAGCCAACTTTTGTGGACCCCTTAGATATAGTCTGTGGGCCACCAGGGGTCTGTGGACCACAGGTTGAAAACTACTGCTCTTTCTTCCCTTACAAGGTTTAAAAAGTTGGTGCAATCTATTACACACCAAGTGGTGCTTGTTCTATGACCTTCATTCCTCATGGTACTAATCTTATTTGTAGCCTGGTCTGGCAACCAGGCCTGATATATTCAGTTAATGTGAGATTTTTGCTGAGCTTCCAGCTCCCATGAGCATGTATACACTTATGATGACACTTTCACTATACTGAACAGTTGACACAATGCTGGTACCTCTAAGAAGCTTGATATGTTGATCCTGTAGAACTCATTTTTTCTTTCTTGCCCATACAACAGGGAACCACACAGAGACATGAACGCTGCATGCCCCCAGAGGCTGGAGGGGCATGGTGAGCTCCCACCGGCAGCAGAGGTGCTGTCAGTGGTGGAAGAGTGGCAGCAGTGAGTGGTGAGCTCCTGCAGGCAGCAATGCCACTGTCGCCAGCGGGGAGTGTGTGTGTGGGGGGGTGGCAGGCACCGACCAGTGGTTGGCAATCACCTGCAGACATTGCTGGTGGTGTTGGTGGCAAGGGGGGGTGGCATGCAGCGACCGCCCACAGGCGCCACCAGCAGTGTTGGCAGTGCTTTTTGCAGGGGGGTACACTGCCAATCCCAGGGGGTGCACATGCACCTGCATGCACCCTCTACATATCGCCAATGCACATGTAATATTTAATCACCCTGGCATATTCATTCCATATAGATGTTATTTTAGGAGTATACTCTTAAAATCTCAATGAAGAAAAAGGAGAAATAGGTTAGTATGGTATTGCCAGGCTATCAAGATTCACTGGAATGGGAATCTCCCTTTTCACAGGAAAGAATAACACAAGTCTTGTATCTTGGGCAATAGTAATCTGTATGTCAACCATACTTACCCAGCAGGTTTGATTGGGTTTGGTATCTGAGACACTTCCCTTTAGGAATCTCTAACAAGTGACTTTATTGACCCAAAACAGTATTTTGAAAATATTGTTTCGATAGCCATAACTATAAAGCACATCTATAGCATCAATTCCCAAAGGGTATGCTGTGGCACACTACCATGTCACAAGTAGCTTAGAAGTATGCTGTGAAACATGACATGTTACCAGTATCAGGTTTTGCTGTGGAGCTCCCCACAGGTCCAGAAAGTTGGTGCAGGAATGATGGCAGTGAACACCATTGAGTTCCGCTGCTCCCTGTTGCCTAATTTCTAAGTCCCACATGGTGAGGTCAAGCCCCAGCCATGCTGGCTCTGCACAGTGGGATCTGGCTCTGGCTCAGGCTCTGGCCATGCCAACCCTGTGCAGCAGGATCGGATCCAAACCACAGGCCAACCCAGCACTGCTCAGCCATGTCACAGGAGCACTGAGGTGTCCTGTGCCTTAGATAAATGGAAGGAGAGATGACAATCAGCAGGGCAGTGCAGCTGCGGGTTGCTATGGCAACCCACTGATCAGGTGACCGGAAGGGGGCAGGGCCGGGCCCTTTATAACAACTCAGGCCGGGGCCTAGCAGCAGTTCCCCTCTGGCAGCTGCAGGAGCCGCAACTCTGCAGGAGAGCTGAGCAGCAAGGTCAATGATGGTGGTTTGGCTGGCTGCAATGATGCGAGGGGAGAGAGAGAGAGAGAGAGAGAGTCCGGACAGCGGTATGACTGAGGGTCAGCACTGTGTGAAGTTTGGATTATAAGCCGGTAGGCCTTTTGTTGTGTTGTAGCTGGCTGGCTGACTGTTTGGTTTATTTATGGTTAGAACCGGAGGACCGGGTGAGGGTGTAGGGGCGTGAGAAGGCCTCACAGGAGTGCCCCAGTGGCTTGGGGCTCCTGGTGCCCAGCGTGGGGCACGGAGCATGTGCCGTAGTCGGCACAGCGGACGAGTGCCGGAGAGCTGCTCGGTGAGTGGGGGTTGTAGCCTCAGCACGGGAAGCGCGGCTTAGGCTCCGGAAGTGGGCAGCGGGCGCGAGAGGTGCAACATAGGCCCTAGATTTCATAGACATAGACATCAGGGCTGGAAGGGACCCTGGGAGATCATCGAGTCCAGCCCCCTGCCCAAAGGGCAGGAAGTCAGCTGGGGTCATAGGATCCCAGCAAGATAAGCATCCAATTTACTCTTGAAGGTGTTCAATGTAGGTGCTTGAACCACCTCCGATGGCAGACTGTTCCAGACCTTGGGGGCTCGGACAGTAAAGAAATTCTTCCTTATGTCCAGCCTGAAACGGTCTTGCAGGAGTTTGTGACCATTCGACCGCGTCATCCCTTGGGATGCTCTGGTGAACAAACATTCCCCCAGATCCTGGTGGTCACCCCTGATAAACTTATAGGTGGCCATCAGATCACCCCTGAGCCTGCGCTTTTCCAGGCTAAAGAGTCCCATGGCTCTCAGCCTGTCATCGTAAGATCTGTTTTCCTGACCTCTGATCATGCGCGTGGCTCTCCTCTGGACTCTCTCAAGCTTCTCCACATCCTTTTTGAATTGTGGAGCCCAAAACTGGACACAGTACTCCAGCTGCGGCCTCACCAAGGCCGAGTACAAGGGGAGAATGACGTCCCGGGATTTGCTCGAGAAGCATCTATGGATGCACGCCAGCGTTTTGGTCGCTTTACTAGCCGCAGCATCGCATTGCAGGCTCATGTTCATCTTGTGGTCAATGATGACCCCCAAGTCTCTTTCTTCTGTAGTGCTAACCAACGTAGCACTGCCGAGCCTATAAGGGTGCTGCAGGTTTTTCCTCCCAAGGTGGAGAACCTTGCATTTTTCGGTGTTAAACATAGAGAGGGCAACAAGCGCGCGTGAGGCGCGGCATAGGCCCAGAAGGGGGCAGTGGGCGCGAAGAGCGCGGCATAGGCCCCAGAGTGGGGCAGCGGGTTGAGTGGTAGCCCAAGGGTGCAACAGGCCCAGGGGTGCCAGTAACAGGGCGGCGGCTACGTGCCAGGCCCAGGGGTGCCAGTAACAGGGCGGCGGCTACGTGCCAGGCTCAGGGGCGCCGGTAACAACAGAAGTTCTAGAGAGGGGCGCCGGGGCAGGACAGCCTCGGGGCGCCAAGTGTGTGGTAAGCCCAGGGGTGCCAGAGAGGGGCACCAGGGCGTGATAGGCCCCGGGGTGCCAGAGAGGGCGCCAGAGGGCAAAGGACCAAACAACGTCCAGAGAACAGCTGCGAGGCTTGGGGCGTGCTAAAGGGGAGGTAGGAGGCATGCGTAGCCCTTAAGGCAGGGGTGCGCAGAGGCACCCCATATGGAGTAGGGGTAGGAACCCACGTACCGTTCACCAGGGGATAAAGACAGCCTCCCATATAAACTTATTACCATCAAAGACGTGGCGGGCGAGAAACCGAGGGTGCTGAGTCCACCTGAAGTGACTGCAGGGGGGCGCTAGGGAGTTCATGGCCGCTCCTAGGCCCCACTCCCTCACAAGCCACTCCACAGGGCCAAAAGTTCAGCACTATTGTGCAAGTCATATACACACACATACATCCATAATGTTGAAGTAGATTTATCCAGGCCTCTCTAACTTGACTATAAATTTATCCGGGCCTCTATCCGACTATAGATCAATCCAGGCCTCTAACTTAACTAAGGAAAAAGAGTGAAGGAAAAAAAATGGTCTTGCTTTGTATTTTAAAATGTTTTAAGATAAGAAAAACTCTTCTGCTTATTATGACTCCATGCACAGTTCTTTTGGAACAAATATTCTTCCTTTCCTAAAAACAAAAAGGGTAATAACATTTTCAAAACAAAATGTGCTGCTGAACAAGCAACTGACTTTCCCTGACTTTCTTTTCAAGGATGCTTTGTTTAAACAATTTTAGGTATAAAAAGGTATGCTAACTTGTAGAGGGGAGGAATTCTGTTAGATCTCTTCCCTACGATCGTATGGTATAGTCGCCAATAAACTCGGACTGAGTCTGTGAATTCTAATACCAAACACAATGCGAAGTTTGATTTCTTCCACAATACATACACCTTTCTGGGTAGAAGAGTGAAGTGAAGTGTGCAGCCAATTTTAATCCAGAGGAAAACTGTATCCCAGATATTAAAAAAATGGGGAATCACTGATCTAGAGAAATGACAAAACATCTACATAATGGCTTCCTTATTGAGAGTTCAAGGCAGGTCTCTCTCACCCTGGACGCCCAGGAATAGATCCAAATAATTTTCTTACACGCTGCAACTTGTTTAAAAATTAGGCCTCTTGCCCCAGAAGGGCAATTCAAACTGGAAAATGCATCTAAATTCCCATTCCTTCTTGAAACTTAGGCATCTAGGTCAGGGCTGCAAATTTGGTGCCTATATCCTCTTTGATCCAAGCCACACTGAAAGGAGGTGCCTCCCTGAGAGAGTTCATCAAAGTCCAGTGCCCCATGTTCACTTCTGAATATGATGGTGGTGGTACCACTTTACCTCTTGCACGATAGGCTTGTGGCTGGAGTACTTGCCCAGAACACAGCACACCTGGATTCTAGGCGCTCATCAGGCTAATGTGACCCAACATATCTCTCCTGCTTCTCAGGAGAGTTCCTTACCCTATAGGTGTCTTCGCCTTGGGTAGGTACCCTCTATATCCCTCCTTCAGAAGATGGGCTACTGGGCAGCCAAGAGCAAGAGTGACTGGTGCCTCCTGAATCTGGGGGGGCACCCGCAGAAGCCACTGATGGTGGTGGCCCTGTCAGGGGGGCAACAGCCCTGTGACAGTATCAGTGTTGGCCATCAGAGGGGGCACCGGCCCCTCAGGGGGGGCACATACACCCCTATGCACCCAATACCCGTCACCTATGGCCAAGAGTGGAAGGTTTATGGGGCTGTAAGGAGAACAAACATGAGAGTGCTTGACTCTGTAGCCAAGTAGATATGCCTCTAGGAGGAGGGCATCTTGAAACCTAGTCCCTTTTTGTGAGGATGGTTTATGCATTTTACACCAGTCAAAAAGCACAAAAAACCCTAACAGAAGGAAATAGAGCTAAGTACTCCCCCTTTCCCTGAGACCCTCCTCACTTGGGTAGAGAGCGAGGCTCCCTCCTGCTTATTCCCCTTCTAGCTCTATAAATCTTGCACTGAAATAAAACACAAAAATAGTTAAGACACACTTAAAATCAAACATAGGGTCCAGCTAGACATGTCTCATTCTTATTTAATTCATTAAGACCTTTGGAAACAACTAAGTTGCTTTGTTGAAGTGAAAGTGATTTCATAGTTTCTACGGTCGGAAGGGCCCTGAGTAGGTCATCTAGTCCGACCCCCTGCCATGGCAGGAAAGAGTACTGGGGTCAAACAACCCCAGCAAGGCATGAGCATCTTGCATAAAAGCCTGAGTCCATCCCAAATCAGAGAACCGTGGAGGCCTATCATCTCAGACATTAGTGACTTGATGAGCCTGCAGCATCCAGGTTGCTATGGGGAGAGCATTAGTGCCAAGACAATATGTAATGGACTAGAAGAACCCGTAACAATATATATTCTCCACCAGGCCTAGTAAAGATTCTGTGATCTGTCTGATTTTTATAAAATGTCCCTCCTTCAGAAATAAAGCATGTGGACATGTAATACAAGTCAAATCAATTTACTCCATAGTAAATGTTTCATTTGTTTGCATTCACAAAGTGAACTCCTGGGTCCATTAACATAAACAGCAAAACCCCATTGACTTCATTGAGACTAGAAATTCACCCATGGTCAAATAACTTAGTCTCAGCATTAACATTTTATTACAAGACTTTGAAAAAAGTGTATTTTTTAATAATTTTTTTAAATGTCAGTAAGGCCAAAGCTTTTGGGGATTGGTTAATACTGTATTTTCTTGCATACAAACACAGACCTTTTTTTTTTAGTCCATTTTTATATGCTGAAACATTTTAATACACAATTTCCTTTGATTCAGTTTCTTAGTAAATTGATATACCCACATCCAGTCACACTAAGAAAATACATTTTCAAACGAAGTTTTGACTAGTTAATTAACTGTCCCATTAAGAATGACATTCTGGAAGGCAGGTGTGGTATCCTGCTCATGATTAAAATCTGGAAAGCACCATGTTAATTGCACCAAAGCTAAGGCAGAAAAAATGTTAGGGTTATGTTAGTAGGCAGTGCCATTATTATGCAAGTCATAGGAAGATCATTAAAAAGTAGGGCCCTTTTTTGCTCTTAATGGCTTTCTTTTTTTTTTTTATACTCCAGAGGGACCGACTCTACATGCCTTCTGTGCTCTCCAAAAAGTTTCCCGTTTGGATGTGACCTTGTGCTGCTCATTTTGACTTGTTGGAACTCACTAAATCTGCCACTGGGTGGAGTTTGTGGCTCATAAGAAAGCTGAGGATACTATGAACTGAAGATTAGTGTGTCCTTTGATGTCTTAGCAGGATGCTCTTTAGTTAATAATGGCCTACTAAAGTTGTTTACAGGGACTGAGGAGCCAGAGAGAAGCTTTTTATCTCTAGTAGGAATAAGCTAGAGGAAAGAAGCCTATGGAGACAAAGAGCTCTTCTTCCCTTTTGACTACGGAGAGAATGGAAAAAGGGCTACTATAACAAATACATAGGGAGATCACCTGTCGTTTCCTCTCTGGATGCTGTATGAACTGCCCCTAACTTACCTCTGCATAGAAGAATATGAGGATTCCTCTGCCACTTGGCAGATTAAGATTTGCTGGCTGTACTTTTTAAAATAAAGTCATTGAATTCTTAGATTCCCTCCTGCACAATACAGCCTGCTACCTTTGCAACCCTAGCAGTAAAAAAAGTAGAAACTGAGAAGAGGTACTAAATGGGGTGAGGTTGCAAGAGGAGTTAACTTACATGTGCCTCCAATTTCACAACTCTTGGGACACCCCACAGCAAAATTAATTTTGAAGTTACAATCACTATTTGATTAGCATATTAAGCATTTATTTTTTCGTCATCTGTCATAATAATCATGAGAATTTTAGTTTGTCTGAAAAGAGAAAACTTTAAGCCACCTAGAATTTAAAATTCGCTTCGCTTGAAATACTTTGCTCGAATAATAACATTATAAACATAATCATTGCCTCCACAGCAATAGTCTCTTCCATCAAGGACGTGGATTTTCCAGTCCCTCGAATGATAGGCACAAAGCCCCCCTGTAATGGGACAAAGATAGTTAATGTAGATTTAAACATGCATAAGAAAACAATAATAAATAAATATTATTAGTAGTTATATTGTGTTACAGGGAAGCCATTGGGTAGTTTAGGGTATGAAAAGTAGGTTCTGAATTGTGGTGGTAGCACTATTGTTTAGTGGATAGAGGTATGGGGCATGTCTACACATGCATTAATGCACCATTGTACTGCGCAGTAAGTTTAGTGCCTGTAATAACAGGTACCAACATAACGTGCAGTAACTGGCACTGCTGCACAGTAGTGCTGGCACATGCCTTTTTAGTGATGCTAATGTGCAGTAGACTAATTCTACACCTCATTAGCACAATGATGCCGCTTTTACTGTGATGCACTAATGCACAATAGAATTAGTCTACTGCACATTTAGTATCTCATGTAGATGCTCCCCATGGAGTTCTATGTTTAGAAGTAGCTGTGCTACTTGCCAGCTATCCTCTCACTTGTCTTTTCAGATTAGAAACTCTTCAGTTTTGTGCCATAGCAAAGGTCCAGTAGTGTAAGGACAGGTCAGTGGGCAAGCAGGGCGTAAGCCCTGTATTGCCTAAGGCACGTGTGTGGGGCGGGGGGGGGGGGGGTAGACCAGAATGGACTAGGGAGTGCCTCACCCTCCCACACTCTACTCCCTCTGCACTTTCCAGCCCCAGCAGCAAGTTACCATGCTGAGTGTGTATAAGCAAACTGTAGGGAATTCTAGTTATACAGAGCAGTAGTGGAGGTGATTGCTGCTGGGTGGAGACATAGCCACATGTTTTTGCCCCCTAAATCAGGAGGCTTTTTGCCCACTCAACATGGGCATCTGTGGCAAAAAAAATTAGGTGCCATTTCCCCTCAACCTCAACAAACTTCCTTTCTTACTCCTAATGCCAGAGCCAGAAGGTACAGGGGAAGGGAGAGGAAGGACTGTTCTGGATGTAGTCCTTGTCAGTTATACCTCTGATAAGGTCTCTGATATTGCTGGACACCTCTGTGCATTACAAAAAAAGAAGTAATAATTTTGTAAGTTGTAAAGAATGGGGTTTTACTTAATCAAATATGAAGGCTCTTGTGAGATTTAACTGCTGATAAGAGATAAATATTTTCCTTTTCATGTAAACCTTTCCTTGGAAATCCAATACCATGTTACGTCATGCATGGTCGCCAGAAAATGAAACTGCACATAAAGGCAGAAAGAAGCTGCCTTGTGGGCCATGCTAAAAGCATTCATGGTGAAAGCCCAAATTAGGTTGTTACATTTTTTTCTGCTTTAGAAACCTCAGCTATTTAAATCTTAACAATACAGCTACATCAATTTTTCAAATCCTGGTATATAAATTTCTTTATCTTGTGGGTATTCCTTTATTTCTAGGGCAATATGCAGCATATACCATACCTATTAGCTGTTGTTCCCAGGTCCACCTAGGGTATGCTCGCCGCACATTTTTAAGTGCAATGGTTAAAATAGTTGATCCTTGAATTATATGTTCTTCACTGTTCCATGTTCCCCTAATGGGATAGTATCTTCTGTCAATCTAGAAGTTTTAAACAAGAACATCATCAGTTTGCCTGTAAACAAAGGTAACAATTTTGTTTTCTTCTATTCACACATAAAGAATAATTCTACAGGCAGTCCTCGACTTACAACGTTTCAAGTCACAACTTTTTGCACTTACAGTGTTTATAAATTGACACCCTGTTTCAACTTTATGACATTAGTTTTGACTTTACAATGCTTGATCCAATGCAGCACCATGCCAGCTAACAAGTTTGCTGAGTTGCTCATCTCCCTGGAGAACATCTGTCCAAACTTCCTTGGACACTTTCTTTAAGAAAGCAGACAAGACTCCAGAAAAACCTGCAGGCAAGACTCCTGCAAAGACTCCAGCCAAGAACCCTTCAATAAGTTCAACCAAGAGCCTTTCAAAAAGTCCAGCAAAGTCACTTCAAAGAAGTCCTTCCAAATCAATGTGATTGCTATTTACAATATAAATACATTAATGTAGCTATGTTACTCATCTGTAATAGATCGAGTACAAAATTATGGGGTATTTTTGGTGAAAATAGGGTATCGGGCCTTGGTTCAGGAACCAACCCCCCATTTATAACGTTATTTCTTATGTGAAAATTGGTTCCACGTTACATTTTGAATTAAGACATGGTTTTCAGGAACCAATTGTGTTGTAAGTCCAAGGACTGCCTGTACTTCAGTACTTGCGATTTTTATTTTTCCTTTTCTTCCTTCTGTACCTGCATCAAGCCAAACTTAACTCTCTGACGGTCCCAGCCATTCTCTAGTAGATGACCGACACGACTCCCTACAGAGATGATTGCAGCAACCAATGATGATTCTAAGCACAGGTTTTTGGCAACTCTCCTAATAATGGTTCTATATGGCCTTAGACGTATTATGTCAATTTCAGCAATTTTTTCTGAAGCAGAAACACCTGTAATAAATACAAAGATGAATGTGTGATTTATTTGCATTCAAATTTTATTGAAAAAACCCTCATTTTCCAGATAAATTGGCATTCCAAAGCCATATTATGGCTAGAAAAAATGCAGACAATAAATGTCAATCACAGCACATCAAAACATGGTTCCTAATTTTTTTAATCCAGATGGCAATATCCTGCATGTATTTCTGAACCAGTAACAAAGCGATGCAGGGAGTTTTTACAATTCTTAGGCAGCCTTGGACATCTCTCTCATCTCTCACATTTTCCTATTCCTGTCTTTTTTCCTATTTCCCTCCTGGTAAACATTTTAGTAGTTAATTTCTAGAGGGGCTAAGCATCCACAGTTCCCATTTACCACAGAACATATGAAAATCTACAGAATGAGAAGGAAGTCTCAAAATGGGGCACTCCATGGTAGCATCCCTACAGATTTGGGGCCTGACTGATTTGGGCCTACAGATCAGTGGCTGGCAACATTAAGGGCTAGGGACAGACATTCAAAAAGCCTGAGCCTGAATTGATTCAATCTTTGCAGATTAGTTTAACCTGCCTAGGTTGAACCGGTTTCCAACTGAACAGACATTCTCTCTGGACTGAGGAAATGCAGGCACATGCTTGCAGTGGCTCAGGCTAGAAGCTGGGGGGCGCCAGAGCAGCCCTCCCTTCCTTCTATAGTGCTGAGCTGAAGGGGGGAAAGCCAGGCCTCAGCAGGATGCTTTGATTAGGGAGGGGTTGTGCCCCTCCACACACACACACCCAGCAGCCCAACAGGGAATTGATAACAGTGTTTATCAGCCCTAACTCAGTGGTTATCACCCCATTAAGAAAACAAAGGGGCATTACCAACTACCTGTTGATTCTCCTTTTGTCCTGCCACAACATGGACTCTAGCCAGAATCTGGTCTGCTAGCTAATGCTGACATGTCTGTAAGGCAGAGGGGACAGGGAAGGGAGGGGGGGAGCAGGCAGGTGCCTGCAGTCTGTGCCAGAGCTGGAGCCAGGGAACAGAGGGGAGGGGCCAGCTTTTCTGTGGAGCAGAGAGCCCTGCCCAGCCCAGAGAGCATGCTGGGGTGCTGGGGGAGTCTAGTTTAACTTAAGCCAGCAAGGGGTCTGGGATAGCCATTGCATAAGCCGGTTTGACCCAAATCAGTTAAGTCTGATACTACATTTAACCAGGTTTATCTCAAACTAGTTTCAGTCATTTTCAAACTGGTTTATATGCACTGAATATCTGTTCTGTTACAGGTTTAGACCAGTTTCTGATCACTTAAACCAGTTCATGTGTAATGTCTGTCTCTAGCCTAACAAGCCACAAGGTGGAACAAGCCAGCTCCTGTTCGATGTGGGCCAGGTGGCTTTGACGGTGTGTCAGAGGTGGGTGGCTTTGCTTGCACCCATGCTGAGGCCAGGCAGCTGGGAGCTGTGCCCTCACTGCCACTGCTTCCCCCAGTCCCACACTGCTTAGCTGTGGCATAGGCTCAGACTCTAGCCAGTGGGGAGCTGCAGTGCAGCTGGGAGGCAGGAAGCTTTGCTTGTGGTTTTGCTTGTAGTTGCACTGGGGTCAGGCAGCAAGATTTTGTGCTGGGATTGGGGACCTGGAAGCTGTGCCCACACTGCTGCCTCTTCTCCCCATACCTCTCCTGCTCTGCCCCCAGTCACCTCCCAGCAGCTTCCCACTGACTAGAGGCTATGATTGCACCACAGGCAGAGAGCAAGGGGCTGGGAGAAGTGGTAGTGGCACAGGCTCAGCTTCCTGCTGCCTCACCTTAACATAGCTCTTTGCTGCCTGGCCTTAAAAGCCCCCTGGATCCAGAGGCCATATCCAGTGGCTCCATTGGCTTGATCCAACCTGTGGGTTGTATGTTGTGAACCTGTGCTATATAGAGCATGTTTTTGACATATTACAGTTGACATCAAGCATTGATTCAAGTCAAGACACGGGTTTGTCTTCTTCCTCAGACTAGGAGAGTCTGGGATTGTTGAGGACAGCATATATGGAGATAAAAATACTAAAAACTAAAAAAATCTGTTTTGACTAGAAAGGAATCTTGTCTTTCCTTCTTTGTTCAGAGGAGAAGGCCCCCAGCTGTAAGTCCTTGAAAGGTGGGCTCCTCAGAAAGGGATAGACTACAGAGTTAAGAAATGCTGCTGTTTGAAAACAATTGCCTTAACCCTTGGCCCTCCCCTTCAGCTTGTTGTGTCATGGCCATGCTCAGTTAGGACAGTGTCCCTGACAAAAATGGATGGCTTGCTCTTGGAAATTTAATTTACCAACAGTGGGAAATAAAATTTTGTTTTCTCATGTGTAAATAGCATTGTGCACTTAGGTACAACAAGTCAAGCACTGAGTTATACTTACCACAGCCTGTAGTTTTTACCGTTCCACAGGATATTACCGGAGTTTGAAGGCTAGTTACATCACCATAGCAACTTTGACTGACAGAAGGAGCTAAACAGTTAAATAAGAGATATTATTTTTAAAAAGGATGCTTACTTAGAGTGTTGAAAGCATTAATAAACCTTGAGCACAAAGGACATGTCAACCTTAATAGTTATTTTGTATTCTCCTCCTTTATATTATTGCCACTATAATTATCCTTGACAGGCTCTCAACAAAAAACAGCATTAGAGGATTGCTTTTTTCTAATATTATATATCAAAGTCAATGAATTCATGGTCATTTACATCAGCTGAGGATCTGCCATTTTATATCCACCTAACTGGAAAAAAGTACCAGCTTCTGAACTTATTTTACAGAGCCCCTTCCATCCAGCTCCTACAGACAGAACATAAAATGTCTCTCCACTAAGAATAGAAGGAATGGTTCTTGTGCCCATCGATGACACAATATAGGCTTTCATGAATGTTAGGAATTGTGGCTGGGCAAATTATTCTACTTCCTAGATGGTTGGAAGTTCATGGAACCTTGCATTCAAGTTAGAGCATTCATGAAATCAGATGAAAAAATAATACAAGGTGATTTTTTAAATTTATGATTCTATTCTGGTGTCTGACATATTCTTCAACATCCATTGTTTAATGGGTGTAGATAGAACGTAAGAAACTTCACACAAAAGCCCACATGAAAGACATTATAGCTCTCTGTACTAGGTAGACTCAGATCCGATGCACCCTGCAGCTCTTCAAAAAATCTTTTCATTTTGTTGCCTTGACAGTAAGGTTAATTAAATGGAAATAAACCCCAGGCTTACCAATAAGGGCAGAAAGGCCCAGAATCAACAGTGCAAGGAACATGGTGGTAGTTCTTCTCAGGTGCATCAGAGCAATCTGAAAATTAATCGGACTTTATGAACATGAAGAAGCAAAGAATGTTTTCAATGGCCCTACAAAAGTGTTCTTACACAAAACCAGCAAATTGTATTGAAACCCTCCCGGAGGAACAGGCTGGGGAGAATTGTTTTAATCCTATTAAGAAAATTAAAACTGGGGCAACACTATATTCAGGATATACTACACATTCTGATTCACAAAACAGGGATACATTGTGCAAACAATTTATTGGATAATTGGCACAGGTCAAATTCAAATACAAAACAATATTTTGGACTAGTACAGCAAAAACAGAGGGCAATGAAGTTTGGCACCCAGCACAAAGCCTGCAGTGGCAGCTCACCCTAGCCCCATGCACAGATCCAGGGGGCACATGCCCCCCATGCTTGCCAGGGAGTGCACAAAGTGGCAGAAGCTGCCCTTCCCCCATCCCCATGCCCCCCAAAATAAGCCGCTCATGGCTCCATCCCGTGCCCCATCCCAGCTGGGCAGCACCTGTTTGGTGCCCCTTTGCTTTGGGATGGTCACCCTGCTCACCTTCCCTCCCCCACCCCCAGTCTCTCCCTTGCTACAGCACTGGCTGAGAGATTCTCTGCCTTGGACCTCTTGTCTCCTCACATAGTTCCCTTTGTCTTGACAAAGTAGCCTTGCCAGAAAACAATCAGATTTGGTTTTAGATTGGTAACAGTGGATGCATCTACATGAGACATTTACTGTGGAGCTGCCTAATTAGCTCCACAGTAAAGTCTCTGCATCTGCACATGTGGCTCTATTAGGGTGCAGTAAGCTAATTAACTCCACACTAAACTAATTAACTCTTTAAATACACATACTATCCTGCAGCAGCATTATTTAGTGCACAGCAACACACCTATAGACGCTGACAGGCCTGGCTGGGGCATGAGGGTGCTTCAGTGTGAGGGCTGCCTGCCATCTAGCCTCTCACTGGAGCACCCTCCTACCCCAGCCAGCCCCACTGCAGCACATTAAGCTGGGCTGGAGCAGCCCTGGGCTGACAGGCTGACCCCCCAGGCCCTCTGCTAGCTGGGGCTGCTCTGACCCAGCTCAGTGTGCTGCAGTCCTGACTCACATGTAAACACAGTGCAATATGCACCAGAGTTTTTTGCTTTGCATTAATTGCATGTGTAGACATGCCCAATCAGTACAGCTCTCCTGCACACACTTTTAAGTATGCAGTAGTTTAAATTCTAGTGTGCTATATATGGTGCTGGACCCTGAGTTAACAATTTGAAAAACTATATAAAATATTTCAAAAGCTATATAGTCATACAAGTACCAATCAGGAGGAGGGACACTGCTGCACTTGCACCCCTTTTTGATTCTTGGTCCACCCAAAATTTAAAACCAACTGTCTGGCAGTGGTAGCACTGTTTCTAGGCAGGCAGCACCGAGGGTGTCATTTGACTTTGCAGCTCATTATCGTCTACCTGCTCCCTTCTAAACGTTTCATTCCATGGGTGTTAATGACCCTCTTTTCGTTTTCATGGTCTTGATGTTTCGTGAATCTAGCTATCCTTTGTTCTGCAATTCAGCTGCCTGTTAGCTGCTTTTGGTAATGAAGCTCCTATATCACAGCCCTGCAGATTGTTTTTAACTTATTCCAGTGAAGTTATATTAGTTTTTGCTTCAATCTTACACTGAATAATACAGCCCTAGGCCCCTAGTCTATTATAGTAAGGCTTCCCTTTTCAAAATTCTAGACCCACCCATGCAGCCAAACATTTATGCTTTTTTCTGGTAAAGTAGCCTTTCAAGAATCAACCAATAGTCTTTTAGTTCATCATTAGTAACACACAAAAAAGGGATCTACACTCTTGTGGATGGTATAGTATTTGCTTATGTCATTACACGTGTGTATCATACTGGGAATTAATATTATAACAACTTGTTTGCATTTATTCATAATATATCCAAATGTTAATGGGGAGTAAGCATTCACTCTAAAATGCTCATTGTCTTTCGCTGCTGATGCAAATACTGGAGAAAGAAAAAATCCTTTCTAAAAAGAGCTGTCCTGGTTTCTCTTGCTTAAAAATGGCTTCCCCAGTAGGGTTTCAAATAGAAATTACTTCATTAAGATCACAAACAGTAATCATGAATTGTTTTTTATACATAGAAAAAGGATTTTTTATTAATTTTACTAATATGTTACCCTTTTCAATCCACTATTCATTTCCACCTATCTCCATACATACAGAACCTTAGGGCCCACTGAAATCAATTGAAAGACCCATTTTTTGGAGAAGGACCTTATTGTCCACCCAGAAAACATTTACTATTTAGGATGGAGCTAGCTGTCCTATAAGCCGTATATAAGCCATATATTGGTAAAGAAAATTTGAAGAACTGGACTATCATAGCCTGACATTAAACTAATCATAAACACACATTGATTAGCCCCATGGAGGAGAGTTTTACTCATTTTTATTGCCATTTCCACCTGCAGGAAACTGCTATATGATCAGATCTTAGCTTTTCTCCTTTTTTTTTGCTCAGAGATATTTATTTTCTGTAAATAATAAAAAAAATATTCAGCAAACATACCACTAGTCACAAGTAGAATTCATGACTGTCACGTTACTACAAATAGGATGTTTACTGTTAAACAAAAACAAGTATTTTTCCTTCATCAGCTGAGCATGCTATGAATGAATTCACACTCACCTGTCTTCAATCTGCATGTGTTTATCAGATGCATCGATTCAAGACCTTTATATATCCTAAGGGATACCTGTCATTTGCTTTTAGGAATGTTGATCTCCACCCAGATTAATGATTTGCAGCATAAAGTTTAATACTAGTCATACTTTAAACTCATACAATGCCTTTCATCTAAGCATCTGCAGAAACTTCATTTTCTTGTAGCACATTTACATTTAAATAAGCTGATGCAAAACAAGTGACTTGCATGGATATTTCAGTGAGTCAACAACAGGGTCAGAAGAGAATTTCTGTCCTATTTAACATTCTTCTCTGCGTCTCTAGACCTCACAGCACATGAGCCATGGTGGATTCACTGTTCAGGTCTTTAAATCAAGACCAGGGGTCTTTCCAGAAGCTAAACTTTAGTTTCATGTGTCTCATTATTTTCAAGCTGGCAAATGTTTATTCAAAATAAAAACAGGTTTGCAAGTTGGTTATATGAATTTGAATAGTAAACAATAATAATCCTATATAATTTGTATGTGTGTCAGTTTTGAGAGGTCCAGCTAATGTGATGCCGCTTCTGGGATTCACTGTGCTTGATGTGGGGGCTTAAATGAAAGTGCTGTTTTTATTTTCATGCCTGTAAGCAGCCTGTATTTGTACATTAACTCACATACAACTTTGAGTGTGCATTGTGCACTCAGAAGAAAAGGGGTTCCTATTTTATTATTATTTTTCCATGCCACAAAATTTCCCTGAGTGGTGGAAATTCTCTCTAGTATTAGCAGGAATGATTAATGCACACACACAAACACACACACTATTACTATTATTTCTTTATGAGTTTCAATTGTGATTTCACAACTTTCTTACAGAGAGAGAGATGCTTAGTCATTTTGTACAAAACTTACATTATAAGTAACACAAGCCACTTATAGACTTAAAAAACCCACAATATGCTTGCTATAGAAACTGAGGTGGAATGCACCTTGGGGCTGGTCCAAGCTGTCCACATGTACCTTCTCAAATTGGCCAATTCAAAATGTACCTATGACTTCCCTCAGGGATATGATCAACCCAAAACCCCTTCCTTGAAACTAAGGAGTTTTAAGGGGACATGTCAAACTGGTGTCAAACTCACCCTGGGCCCCAGGCCATATCTAGATCACCAGGGTTCCTCCTAGACTGGATGTATTGTGCTGTGTATTGTGATAATTACCACCTGTTGAATGGCAGATCTGAAGAATAGAATAGTGGTCATCACAGCAACTTAACCCTCCTTGTCCTACCATTGCATAGGAAGCCTCAGTGCTGTCAGCTGTGTTTCCATATCCCAGAGTATCCAGACTGACTCTCAGGAATATCTAAAAAGACAGGTGAAGTTATGTTACAACCATAGGCTGTAACCATCCATTACCACAGCTAATTCCTTCAGTACCTTAGTGTGTATTCTATCCAGCTGTGCTGACTTGATAGCATCTAGCTCAGTTATTTTCAACTAGGATGCTACAGCCTGGTATGTCAATGCAAACATGACTGACAGGATAAACCCAGAGGGTGGGTCCAGATGAAAGTGCATGTGTGCTTTGCAACACCTCAAAAGCTTTTGAGGTGCTGCAAAACACATGCAGCACACATGGAAAGGTTCTCCATGCTGAATATTTGCAGTGCAGAGCCAAAATTAGATACTGGGAAATCCTGGTATCTAAAAAAAAAAAAACCAGTCCAAAAAACAAAAGTGGGGTGGTGTAGGTGGCTGCAGCATGCATTGCCTGAAACCAGAGTCTGGACATCCAGGCTCCACATGCTCGGGATTGCTGCACTGCAGCCCTGGGAAACTCCCAGGACCTCAGGTAAAGCTTCTGGGGCTATCCCAGGTGCTACTCCCAGCCTCCCTTACCCACCCCCGGCAATTTGTTGCGCACCAGAGTGCGCATACAGGGGCATTCCCTGCAGACAAATAGCAGGGGCACAACTATGTGCCGCTGCTATTTGTCCCCTGGGAAATGCACACACACGCTTAACTGGATGTGCCCAGAGATTTCAACTAGGAATCCATAGTGTCACACGCATTCTGAGCTGTTGTGGTCTTTCTGCGTTCTTTGTAAGAGAAACCCTTCTAGCAAAAAATGAGTGAATATGAAGAATTAGCATTTTTCAAAGGGTGCCTCAAGTCTAATGAGAGGTGCCTCAGGTCTAAAAAAAGTTGAAATCCACTGATTTCATTTCTTTGATTAAACCTTAACCTTCTTCTATTACTCTAGGTTGTTTGTCTTCTTTGCTGTCAGCTGTTTTTATCATCTGGTACCTGACTTTATTTGTGAAGGCCTATATTCTGGAGGCCACACCAAGTCAGCAGCACCAGTGGCTCCAGTAGCAAGAGTAGTAGCCGCCTATGTGTCGGGAGGTGAGACTCTGGCTGGGAAGGAAGACCCTTCTCTCCTCTCCCCAACTCTCTGCCACTCACCCCCACCCTCTCCTGTCCAAAGACCCCGAATCCTAGTTAAGCTTCTGTGGGGCTACCTGGCACTTCACTGACATACTGTATTTCTGCTAAGTATCAAGAGGAGCTAGATTGGAACAGCTCCCAACACAGAGGCCCTCTTCCAAAATGCTTTCTGCAGGAGGTGCTCCTCATGATTCATGTGGCCTCAGTGCCATTCACAGTGAACACAACACAGATGTCTAGCAGTATACTGCACCTGATTAGTGGAGAGCACTATTGCAGTTTATTACTATCCAGAGGTTCTTTAACCTATAATGCACAGTTTAAGTTATATGATCAAGAAAAGGGACACATATCATCTTGTATGTAACCTGTGGAAGCAGCTGTTCAAGAAATCAATCAGCACCATGGCATCTATATTTTAAACAAAAAGGCAAGAACAACATAACACATTACATTAGAAGGCGTAAGTAGGGTATTTCTTTTATGGGTATTTTAATGAAACTTGTTTAGATGCTTTATTCAGTTCACATTGTACTGCACTCCACTCTTGGCAGGCAGGTGAATATTGCTGTATTACAGACTGAAAGGGCATATATATATTGGTGTGACTGGTCATATCTACATGTGCATTAATGCACTGTTCTAAATGCACTTTAAATGTAGTACCTCCTATATGAGGTACTAAATAAATGCACATTAGGCTGCACTAATGCGCAGTAGTGCAAGCGCACGCTTTTTAGCCTATTCTGCTGCCCATTAGTGTACTAGCATGATTTTTTATGCACTGCTTTAATGCACAATACAATAGGCTACTACGCATTAAAGTGCATGTGTAGATGCGCCCATTGCAATATCGGATAGAGATACCTGAGCTTGTTATAAACTTGTTAGCTAGTGAGCAGTAGCAGTGAAGTTATGTCAGATGGGAAATCAGTGCAGATGAACAACCAAAGAATGTGGTTAATTTTTCAGAAGGCAGTGAACATGGGGCTGCTATGACCAATCTGTTAGGGTAGCTTGTCATATTTTATGCTTTAAAGTTGCACCTGTGAATTATAGCATTGTTTAACGTTTTATGTTATATTCAGGCTAAAGTTCTATATAGCCTCATTATTTGAACTTCTCATTTTGCTGGCGTTTGCAATATCAGCCGGCCTTGTTTCTTGCCTTAAATTTGCTGCATGATCTTTCTTTCCTTTTTCTATCACTGTGAGAAGTTTTTCTAACACAACCTAGTAATAGATTTGTTACTAGCTCAGATTAACTGAACTTGGCACTAACCAGCTGAATCAGAGGGATGAAATGATTGGATATGTTAATGAAAGGTGATAAAGGAGACCAATGGACAATGCTTTAAGTAAAAAGGCCAGATTAAGAGGTGTGCTCGTAATGGGACTGTTGAACAAAGGAATATGCTGACAGGATAAAATATGGACAATATGCTGACTGCAGAGAGACCAATCCAAAAGCAAGGAGTCACCAAAGGAATCAAGTTAAAGAAAAGCATAAAAGGGAGAAGCAAGAAAGTTAAGTGTGTTGTCATCATCATTTACATCATGAATCCAGCTTTCAACACCTGTCTGGATCATCCCAACCAATGACGCACCCTTTGTTTCAGGAACTGAGTGGCTGTCTTCTCTGTGAAGCAAAGTAACATCTGGGATTGGGTGAGATCATTGTACTAAGTGTTTTTCTCTCTCTGAATATAGAAACTGCTAAGATAATACTTGTTAGACTTTGATTTTAGGAGACTTGAGTTGTCTGTGTTCGTATTTCACGTTCCATTTAAGGGTTAATTGTGCTTTAATGATCCCTAAGCGCTATCTGCTGGTCAGTGCTGCGAACAAATCTGGTACAGGTGTTCAGGCTAGCTAGCATGTTTATGCTACTGCTTAATTAGTCTATAAGGCCACAGATCTACCTGCCTTCTGACTGACTTTAGACTAGTACAGCTAACTACTTCTCTATGCTACTATAGACATATTCTTAAATATACAGAATAGTTCTCTGAACAGATTTAGAAGAGCAGAGGTCTGTTCTCCTGAGGCAAATATTTGTAAATAATCCTCAGGCAAATGTTGCTTTGGCAGTTGAATCTCAGCAGCAGATGGGTTTGCAACAGCCTCTTTCCTACCTGCATTTTACCCTCAGAAGTGTTCTGGCTAATCCCTTCCTTCCTGAGGGTGTCACTCGAGTTGTTGCAGCTCATGTTCATGATCTGAACTAGAAGCCAGGGGTGGAGCAAACAGCTCACTTGGTATACCCTTTTCCTGAAAAACGTATTTATCTGATTAATAAGGGAAATATTAATTAAAATCAAGCAGTTGTATGCCATTTTTATTTAACTGTTTTTGAGTAGTTAAGGCTATATTTGTAATCAAATAAAAAGGGTCAAGGTAGCAGCATGGAAAGGAAAGGAAATTCCCATATGAATGCTCTATTATTATGTGAAAGACCATTCAAAGAGGTAATATGCTACAAGTCTAGTGTCTTGTAGGTAAAATCTGACAATTAACAGAGTGACTCAAAACACACTGAGGTGATTAAGGGAAGATGTAGGTTCAGATGTGAATTATAATTTGAGGAACAACACAAATTATATGTACACATATAAACATAATACATAAATAACAATTATATGCATACATATAATAAAAATTAATTCCTTTGAAGGTTTATAGCAGGGGTGGGCAATTATTTGAGGTGGAAGGCCACTAAGAGAGTTTTGATGAGCTGTTGCAGGCTGGGTCAACACCCCTCCCCGCCACCATGTTGGGTCAGCAAACCTCCTGGCCCTCAACAGCTCACTAAAACTCCCTAAGTGGCCCTCTTGGCGTGCTGGACAGAGCAGATAGTTGCAGTCTCCATGCAGACCAGCCCAGGACCCTCATGGGCAGGGCGTACTCAGCCAGGTGGATGGGATGGGGCTGCAGGTTGGTGGGGAGTGACATCTGGGAGTAGGATGGGGGGGTGGGGAGGCCAGCCACGCAGAACTGGCCTAGCTGCGGCCTGACCCAGATGTGTGGGGAGTAGGAATAGCACAAGAATTATTACTACCTAGGCAATTGAAATGTTGCCGGCCTCCCTTGTAATATACCTGGGACCTGGTGAGGGAGGGCACCAGACAAAACCCCAGAGTGGCAGTGCTGCGGCTGCACCTGTCCTGCTTGCTTCTGCACATGATCTGAGTCCTAGGGTGGCTGCCAGTGAGAACATGTGAAGTTCCCCTTCAGTTTGCCACCCTAGGTGGCTGCCTGTGCTGCCTTGATGATTACATCCACTGTGGTGTGGATGTAACTGGGATTCAGTCCAGCAATATGGGGCCAGGGCAGCAACTGCTCATTCCCTTTCGTGTAGCAGTGGCCCAGCTGGGGCCCAATATGGCCATACAGGGCTAAGAAGGGGCTTGGAAATTTGGGGGTGGGGAAATGGTGGCCACCCAAATTCCAGACCTATGGCGAGCCCTGTGGGCTGAGTGACCTGGCCTTGTGGGCTGGATCTGGCCCACAGGCTAGGAGTTGAGCACCCTGGTCTAGGTCAGGGGTGGGCAATTATTTTGGATGCACAGCAGCTTAACAAGATGGGCAAGCTGTCGAGGGCTGCACATATAATATTTGTCAGAAGATATCATTTGTAACAAATTATAGATAAAAAAACAAATCGTATGCTAAAAACCAAACATCTACCATATTTTAATTTTATTTAAAAAATATTTTTGTCCTGATTTATGTTTTTTTGAGTAGTGTCTATAGAGGCAATTGCATAATAGCTTAAAATACAGTCTTAATTCTTGTATATTGTGTGTGGGGAGGTTGTGGAGTATGTGTGTTGGGGGTGGGCATGTGTGGGAGGTGGGTATATGCATGTGTTGGAGGCTGCTCATGCATTAGTTCCTGGGACCCAGCCAGGGGTGGAGTGAGCAGGGAGTGGGGGCATGGGCTGCATATAGCAGAATTCATCCAGGCAATGCAGTGCAGTGTGGTTTGTCCCCCCATCCAGCCCATAGCTGCCCCTGCAGTGCTCTGCATGGAGCTGAGCCTGCCTGCTCCCTCCTGGGGCAGCCCGCACTATGCTTCTGCCCCATTTCTGCCAGACAGCGCAGCCTCAGCCCTGGCCAGTGTGCACAGTTTTCTGGTGAGGCTGCTGCTACAGCTGCCTGGGTGCTGCTCGACTCCCCTTGCCTCCAGCAGCTTCTCCACCACGTCCTGGCCCTGCTGTGCCACTTCAGGCAGCAGGTAATGCACAGAAGTGGCAGTGGCTGTAGGGACATGTTCTGGGCACCACATCCCCAGCCAGGCAATGGGGGAAGCTACAGCCAGGCAGCTCCTGCCCCAGCATGTGGGGCTGCAGCTCCAGCTCCTGTTCCCAGCTACCTTCCACTCACTCTACCTGAACAGCACAGTGAGCAGCCACTTGCAGGCAGTGGAGTGGATCCAGGCTGAACGCTGTGGGGGTGGCTGCAGGCCAGATAACAATCGATTGGCAAGCTCCCATGCAAGGACCAAATCCAATCAATTGGCAGGCTGGATCTGGTCTGGCAGCCATATTTTGCCTACCCCTGTCCTAGATGGAGCTCACATTGCCTGAAAACACTTTGGGACTTACACTACTTACTGACCATCCTCCTGACCCCCCCGGCTTCAATAATTGTATGCACTGTGTGGTCTGCTTAAATACTAACTATTCAGAAAAGGAACATTATAGAATGACAGGAGGGTCCCAAGGCTGCAGTATGTCAGGGAACAGGGCCCCAAGGTCACGGTGAGATGGGGTGGCCATCAGGACGAACAGGCGGGATTTATGGCGTGGAGTTTAGAGATGCAGACACATAGTGGGTACAAACAAGGTGGGTTTATTTGACTTACGCTTTGATGCGCAGGTACGAGTTTCTTAAGTTACAGAATGAACGATTACTGACAACAGAGGGGTCTGTTGGCCCACGAGGTTCACAACGAGCCCTTGCTTTCTACCACTGAAACCAGTCCAGTGATAGGTGCGGCTGCCCATTGTTAGTCCCAGGGCTGGTCAACAGCTCATAAGCGGGAAACAAACAAACGATAACAAAACTGTAACTCGAGGTAACGCGTGACGCCAGTCCAATGATGATGGACGATGAAGAATTGTCGAGGAGATAAGCCAAAGTCGAAGCCAGAGAATGATGTAAGCCGAGACGTCAGGTCAGTGGAATAGGCCAAGCCGTAGTCGATAAAGGAAATTGAAGTCAGTTCAAAGCTGGGTAGGTATTAGCCGAGTCGTAATCAAAAATCGCAGAGACGTAATCAAAGTCGGGACCGGAGACAAAGCCAAACAAGTCCGTAATCAGGAGATCAATTAAAGTAATTACACAGGTAAGTCACTGTGCAACTTTGGAAAGGGAGCTGGGGAACTAGGTCCCAATCTCTCTCCTACTAGCAGTCCCTGCCTAGGCAGCCTCTGTCTCCAGATCGAGCAGCTCTCTCTCTTCGACACATCAGCAACACTCCTAACGCTCACAACACCCACACCAAAGGTGGGGGGGGTCAGAAACCTTTTAAAGCTACCCCCAGCCAATCAGGGTGCTTGACCGCTAGAATCTTCTGGATGGTGACATCATGGTTGTGTGTGACTGAGCATGTGCGAGTTCGGCCTCTGTGTTGTTACTAGGCATGCGCAGGGTTTGAAAATAGGTCATAGATGATTGACATCCCTACAGGTCACCCAGGGGGCACATGGTGGGCACACTGTGGAATTTTCCATTAGCTGATGTTATCTGCGCATGTCTGGAGACTTAACTCTTGTGTTGCCAGCACTCCTTAAGATTTGCTCGGACATGCCCCTTTGCTGGAATACAGGAGTGTAAGTCAACCTTAAAATCCATTTTCGAGTTCCGATTAGTTTTCATCGAGGAGATATAGGGCCGAATTTGGGGATCGTTCCAGGTCTACTACTGACATAGTAGACACAAAGATAACATATTTACAATATATACAAAAATCAAGATTCTCTCAATGTCTCTGAGTCCCATCTTTCGAAGTCTCGGCGGGAAATGACGTCTCAGGTCGAACCAGTTGGTCTTTCAAGCGTGGTCCAACGTTCGGCAGAACTGAAAAACAAAACAAAATGGACAGACCATGCTCTATAGTATGATTATATACATATTGCATAATGTGCCTAATTCGTGCCGTTCACCATTGCCCTTCGTGCCAGCCAATTGTGGTGCACTAGCACCTTCCATCCGCTATCTTCTAACTCTATTAAATAAGTGTTCGGATATTTTTCTGCTCTTTGAATTTTTCCCTTCAAGACTTTAGGGTGTTTATTCTTAGTGTCAGGGAGTGTGACCCATATAAGTTCCAATGTTTTGAACTTCTCTTCCCATGGCTTGACAGTCATTGGTTCTCTTGTGGCCCATAACTCTTTTCCTTCATTAATATTTATTAGTACTTCGTTACAGAACTTGGTCCATCCCTTGTAGGACCCATTCCCCTTTAAACGAAAGCGCTTCCTTAAAGAGACCTACCGCCCTTTCGACCACCTCGTTTGACTGAGGGTGGTAGGGAATGTGATGATGCCATTTTATATTTCTAAGGGCAGCAAATCGTTCGATTGCGATAGATGCAAATGGAGGTCCTCCATCTGATTGTATCGTGTGTGGCACTTGCCACATAGTGAATACACTAATTAGTGTGGTGATCACTGCAGTCGCGTGGGCTTTTCTTAAGGGTATTACCATAACCTGTCTAGTTCCTAGGTCTACGACAATCAGACCTTTGTTTGGTACTGATGCTCCTGGCAATGGACCCAAGAAATGGATTTGCCATGTTCTTCCTGGTTCAAATTTGTCCTTATCATAAACTCCCTTAGTGTTTCTGGTTGGGTGACATTTTTCTTTTACGCAGGTCTCGCATGCCTGAACGATCCTGTTCCAGTCTCGATGGTTCCCATATTTTTCATTCTTTTCGTTTCCTCAATTCCACTTTTTATAACATGTTCGAGAGCTTGGGTGACCCCAGTTCTCATGTAACCATTTTAGGTATGGATCAGTATGTAATTCCTCGTCGGTGTCCTGGACTATTAATACGTGCTCGGTGTGATTCGGCTCCTGTAATAGTTTGTCTATATATTCATGTACCGAATCGGTATCGATTTGATGCAACCTTGTATGCTTAATTAATGGTGGTGTCGTGAATTCGGATAACAGGCTGTAGATCTTTTCCCACACCTCGATGTTCTCGGTGGGTGCCGCTATACCGGTAATTATTTTATATATATATATATACACATTGAATCTATAGCTATTACTGGAACGGGGAGGGTTCCGTCATGATATGTTAAGCAATGCGTGATTATTTCCTTAAAACCTAATAACTCATTTCTCTGAGCGGAGACGCTCCCAGGGTAGATGTCATGTTCATTACAAGGTTTGCAGTAGAACCCGTATTTCCCTCCATCTCGTGTAGTACCATCGGAGGCCATCCATGCGGGCTCAGTCGTTCCATACAGGATGATTTTTTCGTTGTCGGTGTTGATTGGGACTGGTAGTAAATCCTCATGCCTCCAATCATGCCAATGGTAGAAATGATTTAATACCATTGTGCTCCAAGTCGACGATTCCTCTTGAAAGTGTGGGTCCGGGCGATCGTACATCAGTTGAGGCAGTAGCGTGGCTCCCATTGCTCTCAATCTTCCTTTGGCGGGTGTTAGGAACTCAACTAACTGAGCTGCTAACAGTGTTTTTGCTACTGTCCCATAACAATGCTGTGTTGTTTTTATGGTTCGATGGGCTAGGTACACTAACTCTCCTTCATGATTTTTTACTGTAGTGAAGAGGTGTTCTTCCGTGAAGCCGACGGTGACGATTAAAGTGGTGGTCAAATTGATAGCACTCAGCGAGGTGTTTTTTACGGCTTCAAGGAGTTCTTTCAATGTTTCTGCGACTTTTGTTCTGGCATCTTTCTCCAGGTTTTCTCACATATTTGGCACTGTATACGGGCTAGTATAGGTAGATGTTCCGGTCCGATGTAGTGACGGAACCAGTTTAGCCACCTGAGTAATGATTGAAAATCAGCTCTAGTTGTGGGTGTCTTTTTCTCCCAGATGTTTATATCAATATCATCTTGGGTCACTCCGTATCGCGTGGTCTTGTGGAGGACAGTTCCTAGGAAAGTGATCTTTTCCGTCGGTTCCAGATGTGATTTCTTTTTATTTCTTTTCCAGCCATCATTCGTTAGATACTCTACTAGATCATTCATGACTTTCTGTACTACAGTCCTTCCTTGTCCCATTATAGCTATATCATCGATATAGCTCCAAATTTGTGTGGCTCGACTTTCTGGATTGGACTTTCTGAATTTTTCTAAACTACCTTTCATTGCACTAGTGGCTAATGCCGGAGTGTTACAATATCCCTGTGGACATACGTTCCATTGGTAAATTTTACCTTTTATACACATATTCAAGATTCTGTCTTCATCGTTTATTGGGATTGAAAAGAACATGTCTTTTAAATCGATTGTGGCGCCTACCCAAGTCTCTGATTGGTATTCTGCCATTTCGCGTATGCTCTGCAGTAATGTGCAGGGCATTGCTTGGGCTAAGGTTGTGCACCTTTTATTCACTTCCCTGTAATCAACTACTAGACGGACCTCGTTCAGTCTTCCTGGTTTCGGAATGCCCCATCCTGGCGATAATCGAGTACTCGCATGAATTGACGTTATCAATCCTTCGTTTTCCAATCCTTCTAACAAGGTACGCAGAGAGTCTTGAAGATGTGGCTTCATTGGTATGGGAGTGTATCTCCACGCTGAATTGATCTGTAAGGTTGGTTGATGCCGCTCTTCGCTAGGTATTGTCGATATCGGCAGCGCTTCAAGGACCTTCTGTTTTAGGTTTAGGGTTCGGATCCCTGGCACTCCTAGAATGTTTACACTTCCGAGGACTGAGTCGAGGCGTTTTTCACAGCTCTTTACTAAAAACTTTACTCTACACGTCGCTGTCGCAGCATTTAGTCCCTGTACCATCATCATTTTATTGGTTTTTATGTGGGGGATGGATGGTTTTATCACATTTACTTGTGCACCTGTATCCAAGAGGAATTTCAAGTACGTAATGTCAGTTGGATCATCAGGATTCTGAATTTCGATTCGAGCATATGGTCTTTGATCTCTGTTGGGGATTTTTAGATTGTTTGTAGCCACCCTGACATTCGGTTTCGGATGGTTCATCTGTTCAACTTTGACTTCTTTCTGCTCTCCTTTGGTTACACAAGATTTTGTTTCTAGCTTGTTTGATCCACTTGGGTTCGTCTCGATTCGTTTTGTACGGTTGGTTCGGTTTTCATATTTTGTTCATTACGCTTTGTGTTCCGTTCCGTTTCGCTTTGTTTCATTTGGGTACGTTTGGGTTCAGTTGTTACGGTTTCTTTGAGTTCTGAGTGTTGTCCGTTTTGCACTTGTTCATTTATTTTCAATATATCTCGATACATTTCATTTCGCTTTGACTCGTCTCGTCTGAGGTTACGTCGCTTCAGTTCAGTCCATTTCGCTTGGTTTCGTGTTAATTCGCTTTGTGTGATTTCTTTGGGTTCGGCTTCTTGTTTACTTGGTTTTTGTTCGAGTTCGCGTTGTTCGGGTTTGTTTTTCGTTCATTTGGTGGAGTCCGTTTTTCACTGTCTCCAATTCTTACAGCCATCGGTCGCCGGACTTTTGCCGATGGCGGTCATTTGTTTTTTGATTTCTGTCTTTTGATGAATCCTAAAGTTTTTGCGAGAGCTCGCTGTCCTTCATCTTTTAAGCTCCTTAGTTGTTCTTTGTTAAGTCCAGATTTTTCCAGAAGAAAGCCAAACATTGCTCTCTCCATGGGGGTTCTCTGGGGCGGTGAGTAATTCAGCCGAGTTCTTTGTTGTGGAGGTGGAGAAGTTCGGGTATAATATTTTTTCGTGACCATAGGTGAAGTTCGGGGTTGTTTTCGCGGATATTCTCTTCTGTCACCCCCTTTTGAGTGATTAACAGAGTTTTCCACCGGATATACACATTTCGGCTCTCGCTCCTCTTCCTCCACGGAATGTACACTTTCCTGGGGCTTCTGTCTCTCCATCACCCCGCTTAGTTGATCAAGCTGACCCAAAGTATGTGTAACGGGACCATTCACTGATGTACTCAATAATAATCTCGTGGTAATACTTTGGTTCCCGCCGTAGATTTCAGTGGCTGCGTTGACCGCTTCCTGCAGGCAAAGTACATCCCCAGATGATAGAACAAACCTATGAGGCCATGCCCCCTGCACCTGAGCGGGGGTTAGGTTCAGGGCCTGATGGGTTGGATTCCACATGGCGTAAGATTATCCTATACACTAATGATTCCACATGGCTCCTATTATCGTATACACTAATGAGGTAGCATTTGCGCGACTGGTTGAACCCTCATGCCATGTGTGGATCTTCCTTTGCAGCGCCTCTGTTACTAAGGCCAGGATCGGTATCGGCCAATAGTAATTTTCTAAAACTGGTACCGGGTCAACCACCTTTGCACGGCTCCAAGCAGAGTTCCTTATTAATTGCAAAGCTTCGTCTTGATTGACGGTCTCACTTCCTGCCTCAGCCACTAGTCGTCCCAACCATGCAATTGGAGTCTCATTTTCTCTTATTCCAGTCTCTCTTCTTAATTCGTTCATCTCAGAACGTGTTCTGGTTCGAGTCGTTATCATTTGCCTTGTTCCTCCCTGAGGATCTGTTACCCATTTCTGAACAGCTATAGGATAAGCTGATATCATTTCATTGTTGTCTTGATTTATTTCATTTTGTAGTTCGTGTGTGATTTTGTCATCAATGTTGTCACTGTTTGTAGTTCCTTTCGTGCAGTTTCTGTTAATTACTTGTTTATTCGTTTTCATAATCGATGCTTCGTTTGTATTAGTTCCGACTGTACTAGTCTTTATTGTTGACCTTCTTGTTGTTACATCATTCGTGTCGGTTCCAGTAGTATTTGTGCTTGCTCTTGTTTTTCTTATGGTTACGTTGTTAGCCTTATTTTTGCTTGTTGCTTCAGTTATTTCCGTTCCCACGCTCTTGCTTGTTACTTGGTTGCAGTTCTCGTAGTTTGTTTGGGTGTATTTCTCCCGTATGTCCTCCTGGTGGCGCTGGCTGACGTACGGGGGCAGTGATGTGCGTACAGCGGGTGGCGCTGTTGCGGGAGACTGGTTCCCGGTGGGCGGAACCATAGGCGGCGTCTTTCTGGAAGGCGGGCTCGGGCTGGGCGGAGCTGGACGTCGTGACGTCAGCACGGTTTTTGGCACGCTGACAGTTTGGTCGGTGCCATCTTGCAATGGCCGCTCGGCCAATTTTTCATTCACAGCTCTGGTCGCAGCCATGAGCTGGGCCCTCGTATCTGTCAGCTCCCTCAATAAAACAACGTACGCTCGAAACAGCACATTTATTATGCGGCCTTTCTTCCATCGGGGTCCCATCCCCTTTATTTTTCTGCCGTCCATCTCTAGGCTCTCCCATAGCTGCATTACGAGCTCATGCCCCCTTGACCCAATGGTGAGGGTCGGGCAGTTGAACCCGTCAGGAGGGGTATCCTCACCACCCTCCTTTATGTATTTAATGCATTGAGCAAATTCTCGATCCGGGTTGGGCACTGTCATGCCCGATGATTTTTTGCAGGCCAGGGCTATGGTCCCAGTTTCCCCCCTTGGGCGGTAAACGGCCCGGGGATCCTGCACGATGCAGCCCCACGCTCTGTAACCAGGAGATCAATTAAAGTAATTACACAGGGAAGTCACTGTGCAACTTTGGAAAGGGAGCTGGGGAACTAGGTCCCAATCTCTCTCCTACTAGCAGTCCCTGCCTAGGCAGCCTCTGCCTTCAGATCGAGCAGCTCTCTCTCTTCGACACACCAACGACACTCCTACCACTCACATAACCCACACCGCCCACACCAAAGGTGGGGGTCAGAAACCTTTTAAAGCTACCCCCAGCCAATCAGGGTGCTTGACCTCTAGAATCTTCTGGATGGTGACTTCATGGTTTTGTGTGACTGAGCATGTGCGAGTTCGGCCTCTGTGTTGTTACTAGGCATGCGCAGGGTTTGAAAATAGGTCATAGATGATTGACATCCCTACAGGTCACCCAGGGGGCACATGGTGGGCACACTGTGGAATTTTCCATTAGCTGATGTTATCTGCGCATGTCTGGAGACTTAACTCTTGTGTTGCCAGCACTCCTTAAGATTTGCTCGGACACAGTATAGTATTTATACTTTTTAAAGAAAAATATAATCCCTGCTACAGCAAAGTGAATGGCAGAATGGTTTAAACAGTAGGGTGCTATGGCAGACTATGGCATAATCATGTTTACACCCATAGTAAAAGAAGTTCAAGGAAGACATTTTATAAAGCCATTTCTAGCCATGGTTTGTAAAGAGATCAGCTCTAGCTGAGATGCTTAATTGCTCAGAACCCACAGGTCCTGTTTCATATTGGAGTTACTGGGTGCTGAGGTCTATGAACAGAATTCAACTTGCCTTTAAAGGCTGAATCAATGTTAATTTAAGTCAAAGGCAGCAATTCCACTAATGTATTGGTTCAAGGCCAGACGGCTCGTTAACAAGTAGTTTTAGGAGCTCCTTTTCTTACCACAGGCTGTTGATGGCATTCCAAAAAATAAGTCAATTTCCAATCTTAGAGTCACAGAAGCATAGAATTTGGTGAACTGAATAAGCCTAATATTATCCCTCCTTTGCAAGTAATCAATGTTAAGGCCCTTGATGGCAGAGAAAACCCCTAAATGTATGTAGCACAACTGTCTTTCATTCCATTCCTTTTTGGAATTTATACACTTTGATTTAAAGTTGTCCTCATCCAAACTTTGCTGATAAAGTGAAAATATGAGCACTTTTGTGGTTACTCTTTACCCACTAATATTTTTATTAAGATTCCATTTGATTATTTTTCTTCAATTGAAAGCACTCACTCCAGGCTCTATGAATTTTCTGAAAAATTAGAATACAAACAGATGATTTGCTTAGACCTGAAGATTTCCAACCAAAAGCCAGCTGCTGTAAGAATGCATTTTCGAAGTAATTTACAAAGCAATTGACAATGAAAGCTTAATTTCCCACCCGCAAATTTTCCAAAGAGGTAACTTTCCCTTTTGATTTCTTAGCAGAATGACAGATAGACAAAAGCATAAGCATCTTTTTAAACTGGGAAGGCAATAAACTAACAACAAGAAGATAAGGAAACCACATAGCACAGAGGAACAATCAGTAAGATTGAGCAATGCTCTAGGTCTCTTATGAAAGTTGGACCGATCATCTTAAAGACTGTAATATATCTGAGTAGAAGGGCATCCCCACATTTAGTACCCATGTTTCTTATAATACTTGGCGCGTGCAACTGCATCATTGCTATAATCATGGTGGGTTGTGCCAATATCCATTCTTTCATAGGTCCGGACATTTCCGGGTCCTGCATTGTAGGCAGAAATCCCACCTGAAACAAAGCACCAGAAGTGTTAACAGACAGAAAATGAAACATTCTCTCCTAATTTTTAAGAGCTTTTGGAAATGTCTGAATTGCTTTCTTAGGGCACATTCCAATGAGTGGCAATGTGTGTTTCCGTAGGGACAAAGAGCAGCAGTGCACCTTGTGCCATTGCTACTTGTCCTTGGGGAACACTCATGCCATGTGAGCTCTGGCACGTGGCATGTTACCCCAGGTGGGGTAGGGGAGGCTGAGGCTGAGGCCAGCAAGTGTGCTGGCCCCAGCAGCCTTACCTGGAGTCCTGGGTGCCTCCAGAAGCTGCAGCCATGGTGATTCTGCAGCAGGGAGCCTGGCCAACAGCCAGAGCATGACTCTGGCCAGCCAGGCTCCGGTTTTGTGTGGTGCATGCTGCTGCCACATGCACCACTCCGCTTTTTCTGGGCATGGACTTTTTAACCCCAGGATCTCCCATGGTCAAACTCCATGGTCCTCCGCCCTGCAAAGTGGCAGCACAGGGAATGCCTGCATGTGTAGTGTGTGGTGCACCACATATCTCTATGCTTGTCCGGACGCGCCCTTACTGTGTACTGTGTATCTGACTCAGGTTCTGTGAACAGATTACATAAAATCCTAAATCCACTGAAAATTCAGGATTTGGGGTTTTACATTCACAGATACCACTAGCTGTGTGGAAATATAACACGCAGTTGTCTAACCACGTTCAAACAGGAGCCCTCATTTTTGAGCTCACACCCACACTTAATGAATGAAGACCCAGTAACCATGTCACAGTCATTTTCAGGGCTGAATGAAAAGTATGGTGGTTGAATGTTAAAGCATGAACATGAACTTCATTCTCCTCTTCTTTCTCAATCTCTGTGTTGGCACTGCATGTTGCAGTATAGCATAGATACCTGAGCTAGCTGTAAATGAGCTAAGCTGGATACCAGAATCAGTCTAGAACTAGCAGCACAGAACTCACCAGAGGTTAATTTATCTTATTCCATCTTTCACATTAACATGCACAATTTTGTAATTCTCTCAAGATCTATCTATAGTTCTCAAAAAGACTGCATAGCTACAGAGATTCAGAGTGAGATACTGGCAATGTTTAAATAAATGCCAAACCTCCCTTTACCTTCAGTGGCTTCAGGATAGTACTAATGGGCCACATCTACACGAGATTCTGACTGTGCAGGAAACAGAGCTACTGAGCAGTAGTGTTGCCAAATGGCTTTTTTGTGATTCTGACTGCACAGTAGCTCATTACTACTGCTTAGTAGCATTATGTCATGCTTCCTGCCATGTGACACTACTGTGCTGTTGTCACAGGCTACAGCACAGTCAGCGTCTTATGTAGACATGGCTAGGGTCAAACAGTTGAGGCCCAAATAACAACATAAAGGGTGTGTCATACACATTCATTAATGCGCTTTAGGTAATGTGCATTAAATTAGTACCTCCATTGAGAAGTACTAGAAAAAGGTGCATTAGCTTAGTTTAATGCACATTAGCTAGCGAGCATGTTTTTGTGACCTTTTAATGCATTTATTAAAATAGGCTAATGCACATTAAAGCAGGATTTCTTTTTGGATTTAACGATTCCCCTGGCAGTGTTGAAAACTCAAACCCAATACTGTGCTAAAGAAAGGGAGAACCAATGTGAAACATATTTATTTAGTTTCACTGTATGAGATCTGGGAAATCAGGAAGTAGAAAAATTGAATCAATGGTGAAATTATGAGAGCTTCTTGTACAGAAGTTCAGTAATACAAGAAACTTAAATGGGATTTGTGTCTTAGGATTTCCCTTGTCTCATAGCCTGAATATATTCCATACTTTACCTTTCAGCTGTTGTTCTTTAGTCCAACTTGGGAACTTTCTCTGGATTGCCTTAATCATATCCACAAGGATTTGTGTGCCCTGGATGAGATGAGCCTCAGAGTTCCATGGCTTAACGATTTTATGATACCTCTTATCAACCTAGAAGAAACCAAGGGAACATTACTCCTCTAAGGTAAAAGATGATGGGCTAAATCTTGTATGCAACCAAGTACCTATGTAACGTTGTAACTACAATTTTGGCCTTTACATGCAGTTTTCATTCTATGTAACTATGCACCCCCCTGCATTTCCCTTCTGAATAGGCTCATTAGGCTTCATTATGTTTGCATAAGTGCCTGTAGGAAACAAAAATGCCTGGCACCTATATATAATGTCTATTCAGTCCAATGCTTTCATGAGAGAAAAGCTATGACTAGTGGGTGTTTGATGCTGTAGGAAGGTCCTGCCATCTAAGAGCCTGCTAGGTTCTAGGCTGTTGGTCACCTAGATGGAATTTGAAGCTATAATTTTCTCTTTTTTAGTAATGTGCTTTAATCACCAGGCCATAGGCTAGGCGTTGTCCACCGCTTCCCTCCTGAAGTTAGCCCACCAAACAATGCATTTAATATTCACTGGATAACACTAATAAACAGGAATGGAATTGTTTCTGTCCCAATGGGACAAGGATCAGGGCCAGAACTCAGGTCTCCCTGTGCCATGGTTAAGGCACTTTTCTGAGAAGCAGGAGATAGAGGCCCAAACCCTCTGGGTGATCAAAACCTAGAATCTAGAATGCCTCCCTAGGCAAGTGTTCGAACCATAAGGCTATTGGGCTAAAAGGTCCTCTGCATGAGTTCCGGATAGCATGTGTATAGGATGATCCTGTTCCACCACAGGTGGAAATAGGATCTAAATTTGGCAGAAGTGCTAAGAATTGCAGTTAAGTGGCTATATTCGTGCCACTTCCACATGTAAAGGTGAGCTAAGACTTTCCCCAAAAAGTTTAGGCAGTTTACTGCCCCCTCAATGCATTCAACTAGTTTTTATTGTGTCATATCTCTGCCAGAATGCCCCATGATCTTCTCTGTATACTGCGTTTTCACTGCTAGATATTGGCAGTGCTGACAGAACTCAGAAGTTTACTTTTGCTATTGAGGGCCCTAAACACTAAGCTGAAGTCATGCACCTCACATACTATGACTTGGTGAATCTTGAATAGAGAATGTAATGCAGCCCCACCACACAATAGGCTGGAGACTTAGGGGGTTATGAAAAATGGGTGATGAGGGTTTGAATCCCCTGCAGCAGAAGTGGGAATGACACTCACATCATGGGGGAGTGCTCTAACTACTAAATTATATGTAAAAGGGGCCACATCCTTTCCAATCCTTCTCTTTGTGCTTTAAATGAAAATGCAGCTGTCACTGCCTCATAGCTAACGTGCTATGAGTATTCTTCCTAGATTGGGTGGAGATAGGTGGAGGTAAGTCTAGCTGTTAGATACCAGTAGACAATGGGGGTGATATGGGCACTGAGGTGCTCAGCCCTGTTGAGACTAAAGTGTTTGTGGGTGTGCACAGAAGCGGAATATTATATGTCTCGGGACTTTTTAAAATCAAATCTTGAGGTACCCATCTGCTTAAAGAGTTCCAGAGCTAGGTAACACTTGCATGGGAGAGAGTGTTTCTTTACAGATTTCCATACACGTTTAAACATGCTGCCACTGCTACCAGGGAATTTGGAAAGTAATGGAAAAGATCAGCTATAAACTTGCTATAATGAGAATGCCGACTCACCTAGTTCCTTCATGTGAGGCTTTTACCTTCACAAATGTTGCCACCAGAGAATGGACTTTCTGGGTGGTAGAGTAAAATGCACAGCCTCTTAGAAGGTTAAAAGACAGTCCCTAACACAGCGGTTTTCAACCTTTGTTCACTTGCGGACCCCTAAAAAATGGAGGTGGGGACCCCTTTGGAAATTTCAAATAAAGGTACAGACCCCTTTGAATTGTAAGAGTGGGTATTCACATATTTTTGACTACTCATAGTAATCTTTTGTGGACCCCTTAGATATAGTTTGCTGAAAAACACTATCCAAACTGTAGTCAACACGCTAAAGAAGCTTGCTCGCTGATTTCAGTTGTCCTGTGTGCTAGTCAGCATGGTGCTGCTGCAACTCTAGTTTGTTTTCATGGTATGGACATCAGCAGAAGCTGCACTATTGAGAAGTAAGGCTGTCTTCTTGCCTATAACACCCATTCGTGCTATCTTGTTCTAAGATTCTTGTAAATTACTCACTTGCATCAAACCGTAGGCATTTCCCCCGTCACCCCATCCATCACGGGTTAGGGCAGCTCCTGCATGCGACTCTCTAGAGATGATGCCAGCAATCACAGCTGGATCTACGCACAGTTTTCTGCCAGCACTGTGAATGATGCCTTTATAGTTATTCATTCTGGGTAGGTCCTTTGCAGCAATCGTTTCAGAAGCCCGGACTCCTGTACAAGTAAAAGTTTTCATTTAATAAATTTTTATCAAAATTTCAGAACCATTTGTTATTCACCCTAGGTAGACATTGTATGAGTTAGATAGGTTGTGCATTTTAACTTATGAATCATGTACATAGTGTCAAGGTGAAAAAGAAATGTGACTTGAAATGATGTGGAAAGAGTTGGTGCTTATCTGTATTGTTGGACTCAAGGAAGAAGGGGTATGGATTTGCTGGGAAAATGAAGGGGAATTGTGCACTGTCTTTGAAGAGGAACAGACAGCAACCAGTATCTTGTTTTCAGACAGAAGGATGAGGCAGGACTATGGAGGTTTACAGTCAAAAGGGGGACACAAAATCAAACAAATGGAGGACTTGTATACCTCCAAGAGGCATATCGGAGGGAGGGGAGGTAGTAGTCCCCACACTTGCATTTTTCTCTCCTTTTTCTTTTGAAGCCTCCATATCAGCCCACCCTGTGCTAAGAGAAAATCGTATAGGGGTGAAGTCACATGTTACACTTAGACCATATTAAATCTATGGGATGATAAGCGGTGTCAAAGTTAGACTGTGCTGTGAGCAGTTGTGTGTTAAGGGTTAATACTATTTTTTTCCTGCACAGCTCAAACTTGCCAGTAGGGGGCTGGCAAGTAGGGTGTGATTAGGTGACAGGACACCTGTGTGGGAAGGGATTAATGTGGAGTTGGGAGTGGTGCACTATGGGATGCTGGAGGACTGTTATCTTACTCATTTCTTCTATGTGGAGCAGACTGAAATTACCCTAACACAAGCTAGGGAGGACGCTTAGCATAAATTAATGATCTTTAATGTGTAGACACTTGTGTTTTAAGTGCCCTTAGTATGGTGTAAAGGTAATGTGTAACTTCACCCCTAGTTAAACCATGTCTGTGTTTTAAATCCTACTTTATTTTTGGAGCAATCAGAATAAGGTGTTCCTTCAAGTTTACTAGCACTGCCTGTAATGACATCAGTGCTTAGCAATGACTAAGAGATGGGAAACCAGGAATCTCCCAGTCAGCTCCATCGCTGATTTACTGCACAGATTGGGGGTGGTCACTTCGAATTTTAAAATTCAGGGGCACATCTACATGAGATGCTAACTGTGTAGTAGCCTAATAACACTTTGCAGTAGCATGCCAGGCAAAACCCATGCTCATACACTACTGTGCAGTAGTATTAGACTACTGTACATTTAGCATGACTTAAAAAACTGTGTGCTGGTACTACTGTGCAGTTGTGGAAGTTACTGTGCTTTTGATTTAGTTTGTAAACTTAATGCACTGTAACTATGGTACAATAATGAATGTGTAGATGTGCCCAGGAGTACCGGGATCTTGGTCTTCTGAGGTTTATAGCACTTCCAGGAGCTTTGATATCAGTTTAAGGATTTTGTCTGACTGCTTTAAAAACATAAAGAAGGATCAGAACCTGATGATATAAAAATGGACCCTTTACTTTCTGGGTCAAAATATATAATTAATTAACTCTTCTAACACCAACACAGCAACACCATTTTGGTAGTTGTCCATAGGTAAAAACAGAAACAGATTGTTTTTGCTAGAGGAACGTTATGAGTAGGGTGACCATAATAATTTGAGGGAAATCTGGGATGGGAGGACTGGGGGCAGAGCTGGGGGTCAGGGCCAGGCAGAACAGTGCATGCATGCCCCTTTCCCCCCATCCCAATCCATGGCTTTCAAGAGTGGGGCCAGATAAGGGACACACACACAAACACTCCCCATCCCTACACTGCAGCTCCCAGAAGCAGAGCCGGCAGGACACACACACACACACACACACACACACACACACACACACACACACACACACACACACACACACACACACACACACACACACACACACACACACACACTGACCCTGCAGCTCCCAGGACTGGGGCTGGGCAGGACAGCCTGCCCCCATGAAGCTCCCAGAAGTAGGGCCAGGCAACAACCCCATGGCTCCTCTGCCCTGCCAACTCTACTGCACAAGTGACTGCTCACATCCCAGTGGAGTCCGGATCAGGGAGCAGCCCATTGGCTGGGCTCCTTGGAGAAAATTGCAGTCAAAGTCCTTGGACTGGTGGGAACTCACCTGTATATGCCCAGCTCCTGACTCACAAGCTGGACACCTGTGGTCAGGTTACCACCAATCTGAGACTTGTGCTTCAATTTTCTCCAGTGGCTGGGAGGCTGAGACTGTCCTGGATAATTTGGGACATATGGTGACCCTAGTTAACCCTTTTTTCATTGCTTGGAAGAAATCAAGAGCTGTGGATTACAGTGATTACTCTGTATTCTAAAATGAGCCAGAAAACACAATCATACTCACCAATGTAGTTTAAACCTTCTGGTCTTGCAGTTTGACTAGATGCCCCAGTGGTATCAACTCTGTTTATATCACCGTAGCATCCAGACTGACTGGAAGTGTCTGAAGAGTTAAACAGAGAATTTTTACATTAAGGAGCTTCTGTGAGCAGAAGTAAATGTAGGCAAATTCAGAGTCATTAACCATACTCTTGTCAAGATGGAGTATTCTGTATTTCATAGGTCTTATGGAGCTTGTCAGCCAGAAACGACTGCCTCTACTGAGGGTGATGTCCCTTTCAAAGAGATGGATCTTTCACTGTATTCCCCAAGAGCCAAGGGAGAAAAACGTCCTGAGCTCTATGCCCAAGTGCCCATCACAGGACACATCCTATGCCCCCATTCTGCAAGTGTCCTGCTAAGTACTATGAGCTCCATCATGTGATATATTTGAATTTGATTCCATTAACTGTTGCACCCATTCCCTATGTCCATGTACACAGCAAGGATTTGTGGAAATACTAATGAAATGTGCTAGGGTATGGACAAATGAGCAAACAAAGGAAAGGTATGAGAAGATTGACGTCATGTAACTCTAAAATGTCTTACGTGTCCCCAAATCTCTTGTTATTGTGGCAGGAAGTTTAATGAACCAGAGAGAGCCCCTAACTCACCAATAAGGGCAGCTAGGCCCAGAATGATCAGTGGCAGCTTCATGGGGGTGGTTCTTTCCAAGCACAGAAGAGAATCTGAAAAGAAATCGAAAGCAGCAAACATGACAAAAGAAAGGCCTCAAAATGTCATCTAAGTAAATATACCATTTTCTGAACAATGGGGTATTTTTTTGACTGAATGTGCCAATAGTGAATTAGAAAGCAATTCTATGGCTTGGTGTATGGGTAGTCATGACAGAGACCACGATAATAGTTCTGCCTTTCCCTGACAAAGCATACAAAGAGTGCAGAGAACAGATGCAGAATCAAGATTCTCAGATTTCAAATCTCATTTTTTTTCTTTTATTTGGGTCTCTGTCGCCACATGTTCTGCTTGTTTCCACGTTTCTTCCCTTTAAAAAGCCTGTGGCAAAGTCAAAATCAAAGATAAAGAATTCCTACCAATGTTTTTGCTCCAGTCTTGTTTTGGTATCATAGACTCTTCTCTAGAGAGTGTCTGGAGACATGGGCTTGTCTTAAAGCACTTGAAGAATTTTACTTTCATTAGACACGGGAAGCTGACAATGAAAATGTGCCTCAGAAATTTGAGACGTCCTGCACTCCAGGTGAAAATGACAATGTGAGAGATGTTTATTGACAGAGAGTACCAAGAAGGTAAAAATATACTGATCTAAGAACAAAGGATCAGTCTTACAATTTTAGGATCTAACTGAATCCTAAAGACAGTTATTTGTTTCTTTGAGAAAAAACTCAGAGACAGAGTTGTACAACACCCAGAATTAGCCTTTGAGAAAAGCAACTAGAGCAAGCAAAGAAGTCACCCATCCAAACGAGATGTAGAATATAAAATAAAATATTCAGCAGATATATCACTGGTCACAAACAGAATTCACAATGACTATCGCATCAGTACTACAAATACAAGGTTTACTATTCAACAAAAACAAGTATTTTGCTTCCCCAATTGAGCATGCTATGACTGAGTTCAGACTCACCTGTCTCCAATCTGCTGTGTGTACAAGATACATTAATTCGAGAGCTGTATATATCCTAAAGGACACCTGTCATTCACCTTTAGGAATGTTGATTTTAGCAGTATGGTTAACTCCCTTCCTGAAAGCTGACACGATGACATCACGAGGAAGTTGTCAGCCACCTTTGCATGTGTGTTAGTTGTTGCAGTAAAGTCCTTTTGAGAGCAATATGTCTCCCTGCCTCTTCCTGAGCTATGAGATAGTACATGGAATAAGGAGTGGCTGAATCTTGCCACCAACAGGAACACAAACATCAGTCATTAATCAGGTGATTCCCAGGTGACAGGCCAAGTGCCAAAAGCAGCTGAGTCCGGCTCAGGGTAGAAGTTGGCTTCAGAGACAATGCAGGCAGTTTAAGTTAAACCACCAGAATAGTTTGATTTTCAGTCTCCTGGAATGGCCTAGATGGATCAGGTGTTTTAACGGCTTCAGGAAAGTAAAAGTGTCAGGTCTGGACAAAAGTCTGAGCCTTACCAAGTAAGTACTCTCATCTACTCAACAGGGGACGAGGCTGATGAAATGCTGATGTTACTGTCTTTTACAAATGCAGAGAAAAAGCAATATGCTGATGTGGTAGAGGCAGCAACTGAACATTTTGGGGGGCAAAATAAATGTAATTTATGAATGAGCTAGAGTCAATCTCTGTAAACAGTAGCCTTTAGAACCTGTGACCAGCTTTATCACATCTTTGCATACATTGGCTGAATCTTGCCAATATGGGGAGATCAATGAAGAAGTAATTAGGGACCACTTAGTTGTGGGTCTTCACAGTGAAGAGCTGTCACCCAGACTACAGTTGGACTCTGATTTCACACTCTAAAAGGCTGTCACACATGTCTGCCATTCAGAATTAGTTAAGCAGCAACAAAGGGAAACCCAAAGTGATTCCAAGCCCTATCAGGCATCATCTAATATGGATGCAATGCACATTGTCAAGAAACTACTACCAAAATAATTAGAATTGACATGCATAATGAAGAAAGCGAGTGGTCCCACTGGCACCTATAGCAACAACCAGGTGGGAAAGGGGGCCAATGCTGTAGGTGTGGTAAAATCCTTGGGCAAGGTTTAAGTTAGTGTCTTGTTAAGGAAATCTATGTCGACATGTAAAAAGAAAGGTCGCTATGTTTTAGTTTGTTGTGTACCACAGGAGTCCATAAAATCACAGAACAGGACTCAGAGGTTTGTACTGTGTTACTGGAAGAATTTACAGAGTTTTCATTAGACCAAGAAGTCTGGATGGCAGAAATGGAGCTCAATGGAAATTCAGTTCCATTTAAAACTGACAGGAGCAGCAGTTTCAGGTATACCTGATACTTACTACAGCCAACATGAGAGATGGGATTCTCCTTCCCTCATTATAGGGATCAGGTGACACTACCCTCAAAATATGGGGTTCCTTCAAAAATGACACTGAAGCAGAGAAAATTATGCAAAAATGATACTGAAGCAAAGAACTATAGACTAGGAAGTGCATGTGATCTGTAATCATATGATACCTTTGTTTGGCTTACTGTGTTATACAGACACTACAGCTTGTCTGATGACTGGATAAAATAGCAGATCAGGAATCCTTAGAGAAGGACTCCAGAACCAAATACACAACCATCTTTGCAGGTCTTGGAAAAATGTCAGGAGAATATAAAATATGTCTAAAGCTGATGCAGTTCCATATACATTAACTACATCAAGACCAGTACCTTTGTTGCTAATGGACAAAGTGAAAAGAAGAACTAGCATGAGTGAAAGAAATGGGAGTAATCACTAAGACTGAAGAACATATTTCTTGATATTCTGGGATGGTGGTTGTACCAAAACCAGTGGTAAGATTAGGATATGTGTTGATCTCACACCACTGAAGAAATACATGTGCTGAGAGAGACATTCATCTTCCAGTAGAATAGACCTTGACTCAACTTGCAAGAGTCAAGGCTTTCACAAAATTGGATGCTAAGGCAGGATTCTAGCAGATTTCCTTAGTTGTTGAATCATTCAAGCTAACACATTTCATTACTCCATTTGGACAGTACCAGTTTAAATGGTTACCTTTCTGTAGCTCATCAGCTCCTGAATTCTTTCAACTTCAGATGTCATGGATACTGGATAGCATAGAAGGTGTTCTTTGTCATGCTGATGACATTTTGGTTTATGGGACCACTAGGCACAACATGATACAAGATTGGATGCAGCACTCAGAAAATTCCAAGACGCTGGAGTTACACTTAATTAAAAGGGCACTTCTGTTACTCCTCAAGTCATGTTTACGGGACATTGGATTACACAAGGAATCCAACCAGATCCAGCAAAAGTTGCAGCTATTAAGGGGTTATCAGAACCCAAGGATGTCCCAGAATTATGCAGATTTTTAGAAACAGCCACATTCCTGGAAAAGAGTTACAGACAGATGATACTCTTTCTAGGCCACCAGTACACACAGCACTGTCTCTGGAAGAACTGTGCTAAGAGTGAGATGTTGCAGTTTATGTGGACCTTATTGAGGAGGGGAAACCCATATCTGTTTCATTACAGATGAGGATCCAGGAAGCTCAAGAAGCTGATCCTTTCTGTCAAAATATAAAGAAGTACTGTTTAGAATGATGGTCTCAAATAAGATTCAATGGCTGTGAGCTGGCAAGGTACCAAAAATGAAACTCAGTTTCCATGTTGTCAGGGATCTATGCATGGCAGATGTTGGAAGCCGACTTACTGACATGGAAGCGTTCTGTTTACCTCATTATTATCAACTATTACTCCTGTTACCTGGAGGTGGAACAGTTACAGAACACCACAACTGAGAGACTTATAAGCAGGGATTCTGGTTTTTTCTGATCAAAAAAATCCCCAATTTTCAGATTTAAAAAAGTAACCCAAAATCCACAGTTTTTATAGTTTCATAGTTGATAGGTCAGAAGGGACCTGAGCAGATCGTGAAGTCTGACCCCCTGCCATGGCAGGAAAGAGTACTGGGGTCAAATGATTTCGGCTAGGTGATTACCTAGCCTCCTTTTGAAGACCCCCAGGATAGGAGCAAGCACCACTTCCCTTGGAAGTTGGTTCCAGATCCTAGCCGCCCTGATAGTGAAGTAGTGCCTCCTGATGTCTAGCCTGAACCAACTCTCAGTCAACTTGTGGTCTTTATTCCTAGTCACTCCTGGCAGTGCTTGGGGGAACAGGGTCTCTCCTGTTCCCTGCTGGTCCCCCTTGGTAAGTTTATAGATGACCACCAGATCCCCCCAATCAGCCTTCTCTTGTGGACGCTGAACAGGTTCAGGTCTCGTAGCCTCTCCTCATAGGGCCTGCCCTGCTGCCCCCTGATCATGCGGGTGGCCCTCCTCTGGACCCTCTCCATGCTGTCGACATCCCTCTTGAAGTGCGGCGCCCAGAACTGGACGCAGTACTCTAGCTGCGGCCTGACCAGTGCCGCATAGAGGGGGAGGATCACCTCCTTGGACCTCGTAACGGGCAGGACATAGGTTCCAACAGCAGAGGCAGATTATGCCTTCCACTGGTGGAATGTGGAGGAGCAGCAGCCTTACTTATGGTGGGAACTCTTGACATAGACCAGTCCATGGCTGAGTTGCTGCTGCCTTCACCTGTGAAACACTGAGATATATATATATATATAGTGATCATGGAAAACTGAATTTTGGGTTACTTTATATCTATATCTACTGAAGTGTTTCATATATATTAGTGGTGTTCCATTTTAATCATGGAAAAATGAGTATTTTGGGTTATTTTTTTAAATCTGAAAATTGGGGATTATTTTTTATCAGAGAAAACTAGTATCCCAGGTTATAATGGTGTTGAAGAGTATATAGGCGTGCCATAGCATACATTCAGTTTTAAGAATAGATAATCGTCCACAATTTTTTGGAGCTGCATTTAAGCAGTTTGTAGCCCAATATGACTTTCCACATTTGAGCGGGCAAGTTTACCCACCACTCTTCACCACACTGGAATTACAAGGACCTCTACCTCATCTTCTCTCCCTCTCGCTTGCCACATCTTTGATATCAAGTTATTCTTCGGAAGTATGGATGGTCTTTTGGGTGATGATCATACAGATGAGGTTGGTCTTCCACAGGGCTACACCACCTCTACACCCTGCCCTTTTCCACTCAGGTGATGAGTTATCTTTTCCTGCTGGCACTGGGCACAAGTTGCTGGTTCTCAGGTCTTCTCTAGCTTGGATCGGCTGTGGGCTTCACAAGAGGTTGATGGCCATATTCTCTACGTGGGCCTCTTCTGCTCAGGTGCTTAAGCTCAGCTTGCAGTATTCTTCTTTCTCTCCGGGCTCAGAGGATCCCTGGGAGATGGTTTGTCTTCCTGCCAGTCCCAAGGGTTGACACTCAGACACCTCACTGAGTCTCAGGTGTTGACTTGCTGATTTAATTTGAACTCAGGTGTGCAGGGGATCTGCCTTTCCCCTGCAATGTTTCCCTAGTTTGGGATTATGGATTTACACAACAAAAGAAAAACTTCTGAACCTGTTCTGGGCTCCAGTTCTACTATTGGCAGCTGCCATAAGCCTGTGGGCTCTTTGATTCAGTTCCTCCAGCAAATCACTCCTTTGCATGGGGTAGTCTAGGACCTTCTGAGTTTCACTGCCTCTGGTATGTCCTCCTGCCCTTTCTCCTGAAAGCTTAACACTTTTTCTCTGGGGTACTCTTCCTCTGGTTCCCTAGCTGATAGGTACACCTGTAAACCCCACCTGCTGTCTGGCTTCACTTACCTGGTCCGTTGGTAGCATTGGCTTCTTACTTAGGGCTGCAGTCTCCCTGGCATCCCATGAGGGTTCAGCTGGATGGATTCTGGCTGTGTCAGAGTCCTTCTTCCCATCTGACTGCAGCGTCTCCTCCTTTCCTTCACACCAAACGCTGAGCCTCTCTTGGCATTGTCTCTTTAAGCTGCCTAGGCTTCCCCAGGACCAATCAGTATGGGCTCTTGGGTCACCTGCTCCTGGGGCCAGGTATGTGGCCCCTGTTCCTTTCCCCAGAGCTCCTTTCAGCATGCTGGGGAAGTGCCACCTGCTTGGGACCCTGCTGGGTAAGTCTGTCTCCCCAGCTTCCCCAGCTGCGTGGTCTGTCTGCCCCCTGCTGGGCGAGTTCCACACCACCCAGCATCCTCCTTTAGCAGGCTGGCTGGCTGGGCTTTCCCGCACCTGGCCAGGTGAGTTTTGGGTGTGGGGCTTGCAGCTGGCAGGCCAGGATGACACTGCTTATTTGTGTTCCTCTGGGTGCATTTTTCCCCGGCATAGCTCCTCCTGTGGGGGACTAATGGGGCCACTTCCCAGCCCCAGCTACACTCCCTTCCCCTAGATTGACTACTGGTATGGCTTTTCTGTTGCTTTTATTGATCTTTTTCTGTTAAACAAGTTCCTCTCCCTGAGTCCCCTCTGCTGTTCTTGATTCTGGACCCTTATGACTTCGGGAGAAGAAGTCATCAGTCACATTCTTCATCTCCAGAAGGTGCTCTACTGTGATACAAAACGGTTGGAGGGCCAACGCCCACCACATTATTCAGTTGTTATCTGCCTTTGTGGCCTGTAGCCATTTGAGCGGAGTGTGGTCTGTAACCAAAGTAAATTTCTGTCCCAGTAAATAATATCTGAAAAGCCCCATGTTTCACTTTATGGTGAGGCACTCCCTCTTGATTATGGAGTATCTATTTTTTGCAGATCAGGGTTTTTGGCTGACATAAGCAATAGGCTGTTCTTCTCCCGCCACTCGTTGGGTGAGTACTGTCTCTAACACGATGCCCAAGGCATCTGTCTGTAAGAAAAAGGGTTCTTTAAAATTGGGAATGAAGAGTACAGAGTGTTGGCATAGGGCTTCCTTCACCCATTCAAACACCTGTTCAACAGCTGGGGTCCATTGGAGGGGACTTTTATTACCTTCTTTCATCAATTTGGTAAGGGGGGCTGTCATATCTGAGACACCTGGCACAAATTTCCTGTAACAGTTAGCTAGTCCCAAGAATGCCCATAGCTGTTTCTTGTTGCTCAGCCTTTGGTAACTTCAAATAGCTTCTACTTTATCAGCTGAGGGCCTTATCCAGTCTTGCCCCACTTTGAAGCATAGGTACTTTGCTTCCTGCTACCCAATGGAACACATTTTGGAGTGGGCTGTTAAGCCTGCGGCTTGGAGCTCTCCTAAGGTTGCCTTCAGGTGATGCAAGTGTTGGTCCCACTGCTCTAAAAAAACTATGATGTTGTCAATGTATGCAGCCACATATGCCTGGTGTGGGGCTAGGATTTGATCCATAAGCTTCTGGAATCAGGCTGCTGCCCCATGTAGCCCAAATAGCATGTGGGTAAATTGAAACAGCCCTCATGGAGTGCCAAATGCTGTTTTCACATTATTTTCCCTCACCGTGGGGATCTGCCAATACCCCTTTGTGAGATTGAGGGTTGATATAAAGTGAGATTGCCCTATCCTCTCCAGCATTTCTTCAATCTGGGGCATGGAGAAGGCATCAAAGGTGGACACTGTGTTAAGCTTTCTAAAGTTGATGTACAACCTAATACTGGTTTCAGTACAATGATCATGGGGCTTCTCCATGGGCTACAGGACTCTTTACTGATGCCCCTCCCCAGCATTTGTTCTAACTTTGCCTAGATGGGTTCATACAAGTGCCAGGTTAAGTGTCTCCAGTGTTTCTGGACCACACAACCAGGGAGTGTCACAATCTTATGTTCTATCTCCTGTGCTGTCCCTGGTTCCTCTGTGAATACATCCCTGAACTCCAGATCAGCCGTTGGACGTGGGCCCATTGTGGCCCTGAGAGTTTCTGTCCTATACTCATGTTCTGGTCCCCTCCTTTTGATGGCCTTTGATTCCCTTTGGGACCTAACTCCAAGTCTTCCAGGAATGGATTCATGAGCCACCCTTGTGATGCAACCCACTTCTTTAGAGGGTTAACATGGTAAATTTGCAGCTGGTTCTTTCTTCCTGGCTGTGCAACCTCATAATTCACTGGGCCTATCTTCCTGGTCATATTGAATGGCCCCTGCCATTGGGAGAGCAATTTACTCTCACTACTGGGGAGTAATACCAGTATCCAGTCTCTTACTTGGAATTCTCTCTCGTTTGCTTGTCATACCACCCTTTTTGGCGGGCCTGGCTTTCGCTCAACTGTCCCTTAGCAATCTGTTGTACCTGTTCTAACCATCCCCTCAGTTCCCTCATGTACTGTAGAATCTGGGTGTGGGCCTGTCCATCCCCTCACCAGGCTTCATACATAATATCCAAGAAGCCCTGTGGCCGGTGGCCATACATCAATTCCAAGGGAGAGCAACAGGTCAACACCTGGGGGGGGGCTTCCCTGATGGCAAATAGCAGGGGTTGAATGAGTAAATACCATTTCCTGGGGTCTCTCTGTATGCAAGCATCAGTCATTCCCTTTAGGGTTCCATTAAAATGTTTGACAAACCATCTGTCTGGGGGTGGTAGACAGAAGTGAGGAGATGTCTTATTTGTAATGTCTCATAGACTCTTTTCAAGACTCCATGCATGAAATTCATGTCCTGGTTGGTCTAAATGTCTCAGGGTATGCCCATTCTAGATATCCACTTTATTAACTCTTTGGCCACCTTTGGAGCTGTGGTTGATCTCATGGGAATGGTTTTGGGGTACCAGGGGGAGTAATCTACAAAGACCAAAATATATTGGTACCTGTGGAACTTTTTGGAAATGGACCCACAATGTCCAAGGTTACCCACTTCAAAGGGGTCTCAATTGGGGGCATGGAAATTAATGGGGCTCACAGGGGGAGAATATCAGAACCCTTCTGGCATTCGGGACAGCTCATGCAGAACTGTTCAACTTGCTTGTGGAATCTGGGCCAATATACTCACTGCATTAGTTGGGTGACTGTCTTATCCCTCTCCAGGTCCCTGCCCATAGGGAGGGAATGGGTCAGCTGTAACAGCTCCTGTTGATACTCCTGGGGAACCAAAACCTGGATCACTTCCCCACTCTTTATCCAGCCCCAGTCAACTCGATATAGGATCCCCAATATACCGTTCAACACCATTAGTTTGTGGATGGAGTCCAGCTGAGTTGCTAATGAGTCACCAACTCCATACAATTCTACCAACTACAATAGGTGACTTAGTTCCAAAACTTGTTGATGCATGGGAATTTCCTGAGAAAGACACACTAATAAAGGACTGTCAGAGATGGAATTATAATGTCACACATGCCTCAAGTGGTTTAGCAGGAAGTTTAAATTTTTTGCCATAGCTGGAAGCCTGGATTCCAGATGTAGGAGTACAAAGCACTGTCCAAACTAGAGCAGATACCCGTCATTCATATTGGTTGGAGCTGCCTAGAGGTCTTCTCCATAGGAATTGAGAGCATCTCCATCATATTCCACTTGTTTACTGCACAAGGGTTAAGACATGCATCCATATAGACAAGATTTGTGAATCTATCCTCTTTAAATGAAATGGCTTGTTGATATTTCTGTTTTAATTACTCTCTTTTTGTAGGAAAGTGAGTGGTAAAGACTCACAAGAGAGTGATGTTCTTGTACCCTCTCCTTTCAAGATGATTTTGCAATTCTGTGGAAATCTTTCAAGTTTCTCCTGAGAAAGGGGGATGTAGTAGTAAGGGTTAACTCCATTCCTGAGGGCTGACATGATGACATCAACATGAAGTTGTCAGCCATCTTTGCAGGTGTGTTAGTTATTGCAATAAAGTCCTTTTGAGAGCAAAATGTCTCCCTGCCTCTTACAGAGCCGTGAGCCAGCACATTGATCTCCACCCAGTGTGATGACTTACAGAGTGCATCTACACGTGCATTTTACTGCTCAACAGTAAAGCATCACAGTCTACACGTGTGCTGGTATTAGGGCACATTAAATTAATTAACTCCTTTAGAAGATAGTACTGTTGAGGACAGTACTATGTTACAGTGGAGTAATTAAGTGTGATGAAACACACATGTAAACAGTGACAGGCTGGCTGGGGCACAATGGTGATAAAGTGCGGAGGCTGCCTGCTGCCTAGCCACACAGCTCTGCAGGTTCTGCACCCTCATGCCCCAGCCAGAACCTCCACCGCTGGCCGCTGCCACCTGGAGCCCAGGGTTGACCCCTGAAGTCTGCTGCCAGCTCAGGACTGCTCCATCCTGGTTCAAACTGCTACTGTCCTGGGTGCACGTGTAGACACTGTACCTGGGAAGAGCTGACTCTGACTCAAATGTCTCCAGAGGTTATTGCATCTCATTAAGTGAACGTGTAAATGCACCCACAGCATAAAGTTTAATAACAGTAATACCTTGACTCGTACAACGTTTTTTATCTAGGCATCTGCACAAACAACATTCTCTTACATTGCAGAACAACAACATGAAGTAAATACCGGTAAATCTTGTAGCACATTTACATGTAAATAAGCCAGTGCAAAACAAGTGACTTGCACAGGTATTTCAGTGAGTCAACAACAGGGCCAGAAGAGAATTTCAGTCTATTTAACAGTCTTCTCTGCGCTGCTAGACCTCACAGTACAGGAGCCGTGAAGGATTTGCTGGTAATGTCTTTAAATCAAGACCAGGTATCTTTCCAGAAGATAAACTTTAGTTTTGGGTTCCTCAATATTTTCAAGTTGGCAAATGTTTATTCAAAATAAAAACATTTGCAGTTGGTTATATGAATTTAAAAGGTAAACAATAATAATCCTATATAATTTATGTGCATGTCAGTTTTCAGAGGCTGACATATTTAGGTTATGTGTGGAGTGGAGGAGCAAGATTTCTGTGTTTTAGACTGTGATATTTTCCAGTACCAGACAACCTCTTTCAGTTGTCTTTCCTGACCTCCCCTAACACAGGACTTCCAGCCTGCTGATTGAGAGGCACAGTGCTAGCGTCACACAAGTTATTGGGATTGATGTATGGGTAAATGGGTGAAATGTTATTGGCTGTATTATGCAGGAGGTCAAACTAGGTAATGTAATGGTACCATGTGTACTTAAAATCTATGAAACTGAGAATATAAATATTATGGGCTACAAGTGAGGCAGCATTGGATCTAGCTCCCTGTGTTATAATGGGAGTTTGAAACTGGATAGTGTTTGTGAAAGTAGGGGGTCTATAAGTTAAGCACAGTTCAGGTCTATGGATGAAAACGTGGTCCCATTGAAGTCAACAGGAGGTTTAGCACTGACATCAAAGGAACCAGGCTCATTTCACCATCATCTGAAAATCTAGTATTTATTGGGATGTCTCACGTATACCTGACTATGGCAATATTCAATTCGGGAGCTACTGAAGCAGGAGCATTTCTTTCAGTGATGCTGCTAAAGAGTCTGACTCTGCCCATAAAACTCCCAGAGACTGCTTTCTCCTGAAGTAGGTGTGGAGAGCAGTCTGCCATCTTGAGAAGGGAGACATCCTCAGAACTATTGAAGGAAGCACAGTCACTAGCAGCTGGATTTCTCTGAAAGGGGACTGCAGCATCTTTTATATATATATGTATGTGTATGTGTATATATATATACACACACACACACACACATATATGTATATATATGTATATATATATATACACATACACACATGTGTGTGTATATGTGTGTGTGTGTGTGTGTGTGTATACACACACAAATATATACACATATACATATACATATATGTAAAAACTGTGCTTTACTGTGCCTGGCTTCTTATAAGCAGGGACCTGGGGTAGAGTGTCTTACATTTGCAAGCTTGTCTGTATTTATCCTACCTACTTAGTTGGTCCAATAAAAGATATCCCTGCCTCTCACATTTCCTTGAAACTTGAGCTCCTGAGTCACATGCTTACAACAGACAATGAGATGCCATTTAAATAAGTTTGCCAAAAAGTAAAAGAAAGGAACTCAGTGGTACTATTTGTAAAAGCATATGGTTTTTAAGTCATGTGCACATGATTTTAAGTCATTCTTTAGGGTCTGACCCATGATTGTTAAACATGTGGAGTGAATTCCTGCAGTGACTCGTCAGCACAGTGTGTGAGCCAAAGAAGCTAGAAAGGGGTGAACTCATAAAAAGTCTCTGTACCTGCCTGTGGTTGTGCATCAGAAAAGCCTACTATGATTCACGAATGAACTCTAACATTTGGGAGAAGATCTATGGGATGGAACGCAAGCTGAGGAAAAGCTGGGAGAATTAGGTATGTTAAGTTTGGAGGAAAGAAGATTAAAGTGGGGGGAGGGGCATGATTGCAGTTTTCAAATATTTGAAAGGCTGACATAAAGAAGGAGAGAACAACTACCCTCCCTCACCATGGAGGATGGGACATGAAGCAACAGGACTAAACAGCAGCATAGCAGATTTTAGATTAACTCTCAGCAAAAAACTTCCTACCATTCTGAACAAGAGCAATGGGAAAAGCTGCCCAGGGAAGTTGTGGAATCTCATTCATTGGAGATTTTCAAGAAGAGGATGGATAAGAATTCATCCATAATGGATTAAGGGTAGTACACCAGTCAAAATGAGTGCATGCTGGGTATAATGCTATCATATCAAAATGGTAGCTGCTTATACCTATTTTGAAAGGACATAAGTGATTATATGTGGTTCAAGATGGTGAAAAATCAGGGCTAAAGTGTGCGGAGATTAATACTACAAGTTTTAGTACATATCTGGTGGGATCCGATTTTTACTTTTTTCATAGTAAGTGATGTTCTGCCATTATATTTGTACATTAACTCATATATGTCTTTGAGCACGCATTGTGCACTCAGAAGAAAAGGTGATCCTACTTGATTCTTCTTTTTCCATGCCACAGCACTTCCCTAGGTGGTGGAAATTCTCTCCAGTATTAGCAGGAACAATTAATACATGTACAGAAACACACACACACACTATTATTATTACTATTTTATGAGTTTCAGCTGTGGCTTCACAACATCCCCATGCAGAGAGATGCATTTCTCAGCTTAGTCATTTGGTACAAAACTTATATTATAAGTGACACAAGCCATTTATAGATTGAAAAAAATTACAATATACTTGCTATAGAAGCTGGGGTGGAATGCACCTAGGGGCTGGTCCAAGCTGTCCACATGTACCTCTCCAACTGGCCAATTCAAAATGTACCTATGACTTCCCTCAGGGATATGATCAACCCAGAACTCTTTCCTTGAAACCAAGGAGTTTTAAGGGGACATGTCAAACTGGATGGATGTAGCATAGGGGTATCAAACTCACCCTGGGCCCCAGGCCATACCTGGACTACAGGGGCTCCTCCTGGACTGGCTCTATGGAGCCACATTTGGTTGGCAGTGTGGGCTGAGGGCCAGGCAGCAGCAAAGGTCCCGGAGCATGTGGTTGCATGGAGCAATATTTGGGCAGTGTAGAGGCAAGGGCATGCAGTCGTACAGAGCTCTGCCCAGATAACAGCATGGAGGGAGAACTGTATGGTTGCATGGATCTGCATTTGGGGAGCAGCACAGAGTTGGAGTCAGGGGTATGCAGGGTCACAGACATGGACAGTAGCCCCCCAGCACCACACCACCGCCTGAACGCAGCTCCATGAAACTCTGCATGCTCAGCTCTGTGGTACTGCCCAGACAGAGCTCCATGCTTCTGCATGACCCCTGCTCTGCTCTGCACTACCTGAAACCCAGGGAATCCCCAACTGGCAACAGCATGGCACACTGGGTAAGGTGGATTAAGATTACTTGGGGTCCTGTCCCCCCCCCCCCCCCGGTGCCCTGCACTGCAGCTGTGGGCTCCATCCCCAACCAGCGTGGCAGGATGGTCCTGCGCTGCCCCTGCGCTGCCCTTCTGGCCAGGGCCTCCCCACCCTGTGCCCTGCTGGGCAGCTGTGGGAGCAGGGAGCCAGCACAAGAAAAAAAAGCAGCAGCAATTCCAAGTGACACCTGGCAGACAAAGGGGTGAACTACAAACAAGTCACAGCACCACCTGCTGGAGAAAAAGGCTCATTACACGTCTTTGAGCACCTTTGTGTTTTGCACACAATGAATCCATGGACGTGACACTTTAATTTGCAGTGTGCCAAACTAAATTACAACCAAGGAGTTTTAGCTTAATGCACCAGAAGGACTTCTAAAGCATCTGGAAAACCTGCTTGTGAAAATAGTCATGACATTGCGGCACAAGAAAGGGCAAAAAAACTTGACATGTACAAATGCCTTGTACCACCACATACCTTTGGCCCTGCACTGCCATATGCCCCTGGTGCTGCCAACAGCCTGATTTTTGAGCAGCCACCCAAATGCAGCTATTAGCTGGAACAAATTGCAAGCACTTCAGAAGACAAAGTTAGAATTCAGAATCATCTTGGAAATTGGAGACATGGTCTGATGCTAAAGGGATGCTATTCATTATGTGCAACAGTAGGAATAATAAACCACACAAGTACAAGATGGGGGATGCCTGAGCAGGCAGCATGCATGGCATCTGTTCATCAGCAAGTGATGGAGAGTGGACAGCAATTCCACAGAAAAGGATGTGGAGATAACAGTGGGCCATAGACTGAATGTGAATTAATCAGACCATTCTGCTACCAAAAAAGCAACCACCATACCGGGGTATAAACAGGGATACAATTTGTAAGACACATGAGGCTGAAGCAATCCTTCCATTCTTTTCCATACTAAGTCCATATTGAGTACCAACCTCAGGAAAGATGTGGACTAAGTGGGAGAGTCCAGAGGGAGCAACAGAAGTGATCCTGGGGTCTGCAAAGCATGACCTATAAGGAAAGAATCAGACTAGAGAAGACAAAGCTCATGAATGCCAGATTCATGGGCCAGGGCCTGAGAAAGGAAGGAAAAGGGAACATGACATTGTGATTACAGTGTACAAGTTGGGGAGGGGAATCCTGGGCTCTGGGTCCTGCTCCCAAGATGGTTTCTGCATTTTACATTAGACAATCATTAAATACAATGCATAGACATCCTGGGGAACAAGGATTAGAACAGGGGTGGGCAATTATTTCAGCTGGTGGGCCACTGAATGAGTTTTGGTGACCTTTTCCGGGCCTCATACACAGTGCACACAGCTGCATGGTGGGGCTGTTTCTGATGCAGCTGCAGCCACCAAAGTCCTGCTTGACCCCTGCCCTGCCTCCCGACATTCCTCCTCCTGCCTCTGCTGTTCTGCTCCAGGCAGCAGGTAGTGCAAGGAAGGGCAGCAACTGTGGGGACATGCCCAGTCAGGTGGGGTGGAGGGGAACTGCATCTGGCTGGCTCCAGCTCCAGCTCCCAGCTACCTTCCATCCATTTGGCCGCCTGCAAGTGGTGCTCATCATGCTGGGTGGGTGAAGTGGGTGGAAGGCAGCTGGGAGCTGAAGCCCTGAAAACTGGGGCAGCTTCCCCCCCAACTGGCTGGGCTTGTGCAAAGTACATGTCCCCATGGCCGCTGATGCTTTCCTACTCTACCTTCTGCTTGGAGCAGCACATCAGGGGAAGGACAAGGAGTCAGTGGATGCAGAGGTAGCTAAGTGGTACCCAAGCAGCTGCAGCCTCACTGTGAGCAACCTCACTGGGAACCTGTGCGTAGTGGCCAGGACTGGAGCCATGGTGGGCATGGGCAGGAGCACAACATGGGCTGCCCCAGGCAGGCCTTGGCTCCATGCAGAGCTAGGGTGCCCACCCATGGGCCAGATCCAAGCAACTGGCAAGCTGGATCCAGCCCATAGGTCATGTTTTGCCCACCCCTGGACTAGAACCTCCAGCTATGACTCCTAGAGGATTGCTATAAATATTAGACCAGTCATGCCTCTCTTTTTTCTCCGACTCTCTGGTTTCAATGAGTCTTCTTTTCATTCTTATATGGAAAAGACCTTCATTTCATAATAGTCCTACAGCACTGTGGCTAGGGTACTCCATTGGGAGATGTAGGTTGGAATGCCTTCAGACCAAGGCAGAACTAAACTGGAGTCTTTTACTTTGCTGGGTGAATGCTCTATCCAGCAGCCCATTACATAAAGCCCTTACTTGCAAAAGCTCCACCACCTTTCTCCTGTGCTTGTCCCTTGCTCTAAAAAAACCCCAGTGAACTTTGCTCACTCCTTTGAATAAGAGGTTGTAGTTATTAGCCATCAAGAGAGAATTCCAGGTTGTGGATTTCAAGTGGTTGTTTTGTTAGCACTTCAGTCATCCCAGAGAGGGGCAGGACACTGGATACACCCTAGTCCTCAGGCTTTCATGTGGGCTAATTTAGGTAGCTCCCTGCTCAGTGTGTTACCTGTTTTGAATCTTATTTTGAAGCACATAATTCTCCCCAGGCATTATACAGGAGCCTAGGCACCTAAAATTAGACTCTGGATTTCATACAATGGGAGGGGTGGGCGTAAGCAAGTAAAAATTACTCACTGTTGCACCAAACCCTTATGTGACTAATTGCTTTGTTGAACCAAATCTTTAATCTACTCAGTGATTCAGTTTCTCAGCTACAAAAGAGGCATAATACTTCTGTGCCTCAGAATGAAATGTTAATTATTGTAGGTGCTTAGAAACTATTGTTCTGGGTCGTGCAAGTATTTGGACAGATGAAGTCTAGTACAGCTCCCTCTAGTCCTGTGGTTTTCAACCTTTTTTCATTTAGGTATCCACCTAAAAAATGTTGAACTGAGGTGCAGACCCCTTTGTATTGTAAGTGGGGTATTCCCATACCTTTGATTGATCATAGTCATCTTTTGCAGACCCCTTAGACATAGTCTGTGGACTCCCAGGGGTCCATGGAGCACAGGTTGAAAACCACAGCTTTGATCTGAATAACTTGTTGCTGGTTCTTGTGTTAGCATAAATATTATATGTCATGTTTTACTTAAAGATGAAGTTCCTGGAGACAAGTGACAATCTGAACTTTTTTTTTCCAAGCAGGGTTTTATATTGCAGAAAAAATCTTGAAAGGATTTCAGTTCATCTTAAAATTAAGAACTTTCTCACTGTGAGGGTGGTTAAACATTGGAATAAGCTACTGGGAGAAGTTGCAGAAACTTCATCCATGGAATTTTTCAAAAGCTGGTTAGACAGGTTTGACTGGGATGGTTTACTAAGGGATGATCCTGTCTAGAGCAGAAGGCTAAACTAGATGAACTCACAAGGTCCCTTTCAGCCATACTTTCCTACGATCATGCCTCAACATAGAAGATATAGCTGTAACAATCAATATGGCTCAGGACTGAAAAATCCACAGTTCTTAAATCACCTTCTGCTTTAAATGAGAGATGCAAACTGACAATAGAATTAAAGGTCATATTATTATTTTGTAAAGACTGGCCATGTCTACACGAGATGCTGACTGCGAAGTTGCTGTTGCACAGTCATTTAGGACTTGTGTATGCAAGTCCTAAATGACTGCACAGTAACTGGCATTACTGTGCAGCAGTGTCCCTGAACGGTTTTTTGGTGATGCTGGCTGCACAGTAGCTCATTACTACTGTGCAGTCAGCAACTTGTGGACATGGCCAGTGCCAATATTTTGGAAACTACATATAAAAAATAGGTTTTTTTCTAGGGTAGGACACTAATGGGAACAATTAATAAGGATAGAAGGCATTTATTTTACTTGTATGTTTTACAAGAACCTTCCATTCATGCACATATAGCTCTAGAAAAAGTACAATTTTATTGCAAATGGAATAAATCATCATTATATAGATGACCTAAACCATTTCCAAGCAACTGTGAAACTTCAATAGCTGGCAATGATTTAGGATAGAGAGTCTTAACAGAAAATCTTGGCAATGATGCCACTTATTAGAGTGCATTTTGTGTGTGACACCTCAAAGCAAGAACTTTAGTGCCTGCCCCCATTTCGGGCAGCCAGAATTTAACATCCCTGAATACATATATCTTGGAAATAAGAACCAGGCAATATAAAAGAAAGCTTCTATTCTCGCTTACTCTATTTGGGTCACTCTTGGTTGCTTTAACCTTATTAGCTTAATATTGGTACTAGTTTCAGTAAAATGTCTGAGGGTAACACTAATGACTTTTAAAACTTATTCCCCAGTTAAAACTGGGCTAGGTTCCCATCTGAATGAGCATTTCATTGGCTCCCATGAGAACAAAAAAGAGAATCTTACAGAAGCAGGTAGGACCTGCCATGATAGGAGAACAGCTCTGGAGAGATATTTGGCTGCTTAAATATTTCTTTAGTCCAAGACCTATGAAGTCCTTAGTTCCCAAATCTAATTTTTTCTGCTATTCAAGTAAGGACTTCAACAATACAGATGGGAAGTGATAGTGCCTCTCTACTTGGCACTAGTTAGGCCTTATCTGGAATACTGTGTGCAGTTCTGGGCTCCACTTTTTAAAAAGGATGTGGAGAAGTTAGAGAGGCAACAAAGATGATCATGGTCTTGGAAGGCAAGTCATGAGGCAAGACTGAAGGAGCTACACATGTTCTGTTTGTGGAAAAGGCACTTAAGAGGGGATGTGATAGAAGTCTTCAAATACTTGAAGTGCTAAAGAAAAGAAAAGGAAAAGCATCTTTTCTCTGCTGCTGCAGAGAAGAAGACCCAGACCAATGGCTTGAAGTTACAGCAAAATAAACTTAGATTGGTATCTGGAAAAAACTTCTTCACTGTGAAAATAGTGAGGCAGTGGAGTAGACTGCCTAGGGAAGCTGTGGACTCTCAATCACTGGAGGTGTTCAAAAAGCAGTTGGACAGCCACTGTTCAGGGATGATCTAGGTGTAACTGTGCCTATGTTCTACCATGGGTATCTCCCATGCTTCTGGGCTTTGCTGGCTGTTTCTATCCCCTCTCGCCCTTTTTTCTGTTACATGTGCCAAGGTGTTTAACTCTCCCCAGAAGCACTGGTTGTTGGCTATAGCTAAAGCTGGGATTTTTAACTGGGATGTGTCAACTCTTCTGCTAGGAGCAAAGCTAGAGGTTCCTGGCTAGAGGGCCTTGCCTCTCTGCTCAGGGTCAAACTGATTCCCATATTTAGGGTTGGAAAGGAATTTTACCCCATGGTCATATTGGTATGGATTGTGGGGGGTTTTGCCTTCCAGCGTAGCAGGGTGGCATGGCCCTCTACCTAGGACCTCGAGCATATATTGACTACATTTTACAAAAGCAGGACATTGACTGACGTGGTTTTCCTGCTTTACCCGGGGGCACATTAGGGTGTTAAATCTATGTTGTGTCAAGGTTGAAGGTAGTCTTATGTAGAGTCTGGGATGGTTTGGATAGGAAGAATCATGCCTCAGGCAGGAGACTGGACTAGGCTCGTGGCTGCATTTTGCCCACCCATGGACTAGGTGATCTCTGGAGGTTTCTTCCAGCTGCGCTTCTCTATGACTCTATGGGACACTGACACACAGGAGAAAAAGCAGACACATTTGGCAGAGCTCTGTTGATCTAGATGGGAACAGATATAACATTTGAAGTGCTTCTCCCACCTTAGAAGTCCTTCAATGAACTGATGTACATGCCCTTTGAAGTGCTCCAAAAGTTACAGAAGTACTTCAAAATGGACCCTGACTGAGACAAATATTATTTAGACGTGCTTTAAAATGAAGTGCTTCAGGTCACGTGCTTGCTCAACAACAGTGGCACTCAACCTTTTTGGCACCCATGCCATAAATTAGCCCTGTACCCTCCCCAGGTGCCACTCTGATTCCCTGCATGATCTGTGCTCTTTCTGCTCCCTGCCCAATTTGCTGCTCTCCTGCCTGCCTCTTTCTCAATCTACCATGTACCACACAAGCTGCCCATACCACTTTCTGGAATGTGACATGGAACATGACCTGGGTCCTCCAGCATCCCACAATGCTCCTTCTCCTATTATTGTGCCTCTATTTTCTCCAGTGCCTTCTTGCCAGAACGAGGCGGCCTTGTATTCCCTCACTAGAAAGAGTATTCCCATACCCAATCCCTGTGTATCTATGTCCAGTCTCCCAACTCTGGCACATGAGGGCTGGGGCCTCTGGTTTCCCCAAGTCTGGCAGGCAGGGGGTGGTGTTCAGGACAGCAGAAGTGGATTGGATAGAAGAGTGCTCATTGACATCAGCTTTGCTTCCCTTTTTCTCCCCCCTCCCTTTAATGGGGAGAGTGGAGCCACAGTCTACTGCATTTCCTGCTCCTGGCAGTGGAGCAGCAGAGATGAAAGTTGTGCACCCTGGCTGAAGAGCTCAGTTTAGCATTTGCAATGCTCATTAACAGTTCACCAGTCTACTCAAAACAATGAGAGCTTAGAATATTGAGCTAGTGTTGTTGCATCCATGTGAAACTTTTTCTGAAATACTTGTTTCTTGTATTTATTTCAACAAAACCAGACTCAGGAACCAGACTTATTATTGCACACGTGCTCTGTGCACTGAGGATTTAGATTTTAACTTCCGGTAAATCTGTTTTTAACATTATTCATTCTAGCTGTAATATTATTATCTAGCACTTCCACAGGTCTGAAGTAGTTCTATCCACTGGGAAATAAACCCCAATTCTTACTAAAGCTAATAAAATGTGGTGGCCTTGCTTTACAAAAATCTAAAAACTTCAGATGTGTGACTTAATGACAGATCACTGAACAGACGCATAATGAGGGTGAACTAGTTTCAGAAGGAACAACATTCATCATTAGAATTTAAGTACTTTATTTCAATGTACATGAATTAAAATAACTTAGTTTTACAGAAAAGGAGAAATATATTGCTGGGCTGGCCCAGTGGGAAAATGCTCTCCGCTGTAAAGCAGTGAGATTGATGAGAGTTCCAGTCCTCAGTTTGCTTGTTGGACCAACAGGACTGGAAGTACTGAAGAGGCTCATTTCCCCAGGAGGACTTTAATTTCTCACAAAAATGAATAGTGAAATAAAACCACTCCTGAGTTGGACAGATACTGAGCTCAATGCTGAGCCTCAGAGAGGGTACAGATCCCTAGTAACTGAAGAGGAACAGTGCAATCAAGCGTACTGCATTGGAGTCTCAAATTAAAACCAAAAACATCATCTCTCCCAATATTTTTGTCTGGCAACGTCTCTTGTACAAACTTGTACAATACAAATTCACACATCCAAGACCACAGAATTATATTATATAATCCTGCAAAGAAGGCAGTTTTTGATAGGCTTGTTGCCACGTGCACTACCTGCTGTACCAGCTTTAACATGCAGCATACATAGTTGGTAAAAAGGCATTTCTTCTGATAACATCTATCAATTTTGACATAGGTTAAGACTGTTTTACAGCTCATAGTGCAATGCATTTAATTAGTCATTGTCACACTATGGCACTATAAGCTAAGATAAGCAATGATTTAAGATGTACTATGACTGTAGTAGTTACTTGTAGCTCTTGCCACTAAGTCTCTTACTGAAAAACGATCAATGGTATAAATACTAAGACGTAGCTTATGGAAATGTTTTGAAATAACTATTAAAACTTATAGTTAAATAGATTTTATAATAATTTCTCAGATGATATCTAGTTCAAAGGGCTCAGATTCACAACCTATAAATGACCTCCAGAAGAGGGGGAAAATATTGAAAATTTCTTCTGATGCAATTCCATTGTATAAAACAGTATAGAAAAATGAGCATTAGGTGAAAATGTAATGAAAACAATAGCCTTTATAAAAACATTCCTAGAAATGTACCAGGCTTAACAAAAAGATGATTTACAAAGATTGTTAGGCTTGGTTTCTAGTCATCATCAGAATCTGAGTCATATTTCTTCCCTCTGATGGTTTTTTTATCCAGTTTTGTGAAGCTGGTTCCAAATTTCTTTTGGGTCTGAAAAGGTGGATCCATCAAGTTTCCACTAGAAGAAAAAAATAAAAAAATTCTATTAAAAGCAAAAATATTTATTAGTAGACACTTACATAATGCTGGAGAAACAACAAGTCAGAGAAACCAGTTAAAAAAACAAAACAAAACAAAAAAACCCAACTATCTGGAATCAGCAGTGGCTGAAAAAATAGGCCCTCAATACCCTATTAGCTACAAAGAAGTTGTCATAAAAAAATTAGAACAGATCCAGATTGTACCAGCTTGCCTATGCAAGCCCCGCTAGAAATGCCTTTTTTCAAGGAATGGTCAAGAGAGCAGGGCAGACTTCAAAGTAGAGTAGAGCTTCCACATAGGCAGCTGTGGCCTCTGCTGGATTGTTTGGGATATGCAGGATTTATGGCTAATTTTGAAAATGTAGGTTCCTTTCCCTTCATTCTTCTTGTGGAGTTTACCATGAGAATCAAAAGTCAGCTCATTTAATATTTAGTAA